>NC_090287.1:25647139-26306139 GCF_037392515.1 Haliotis asinina
CATGGATCAATTAGTATGTCAATACTGTACAATATATTGCCGCCTGTAGGTTTTTAAGCCTGCAGGTGGCAGCAGGCCTTGATGGCCAAACGGAAAATTTATGCATTGTAAACAAAGCTCTGACCACAATCCAGTGTTTGTTCATAATTACATGTAAGCAGACATATTTACAATGATGTTATGTATAAAACGATGGCCTGTAAATCAAACAATCTTTTTTATAATATCATATGAATTTCTGTTTTATCCAGACATTATGTAAACGTGCATACTTCTCCATTCTCGTACAATTTTTATGGCTGCATCCACGGGCATATGGTTTCAGCTGAAAAACCAACAAAGGTAAGTCAACATTGTTGAAGGGTATAAACCCCGTCCTAAGCACGGTGTGCTATGGTCCATCATGCACGACAAACCGACACAAAGACATATCATAGTCGCGGCATCGAAGTTGAACGATTAATATTGCACCTAACATAATTACCACATTCAAAAGAGACAACAGACGGACAGACTGATACTATCGTGATTAATATTAAGCTACACACTTTTCTACAAATTAACAGCATTCACTTCTGGAATCGTAGCCACACAAATGTCCAAATCGCCAGCAGGCAGTTTTTCAGATGTTGTAAACACCCGGTGGTTTGGTAATGGAACTAGGACATTTCAGTTCAGTCAAATTCCATTGACCAAACCGTCAGACTGGTACCGAAGACGAAGAAACACCGTAGTGACATATCCACCCACGTGGCATTAAACGCTGTCTGGTTTGGTTGACTGAAGGTCTATAGATCATTTGCGACTGCATTCAAAAATTAATTCAGTTTACTTACAGTTTGAATTACTGAAAAGAATTTCAGTTGTAGTTCATATACTTTACAAAAGTAGGGGAACCTGAACTTTGAAGTCTGTCAGAAAGAAAAACCATTGAGGGACGTTACAATGACATTCATCCTGTGTATGCAGCATCGTTTCACGTTATCACCACACGCACACACAATGCATGGGAAGCACGTGCACAACGTGGGAGCCTACTACACGTGCATGGGGTGTCATTATGAATCTGACGTTTTTCAGGCAGGTCGATAAATCACTGTAGACCATTTTTTCCGATAATTTTCTTGCATCCGTGCATGGTTGTGGTTTTCAGGGTCAAATCATACACTACTGACTGAAAATTGTAAACCTGAAATTTTCATATCATACTCCAGTCACCTAACAAGGGGGATAACTGAACGAACAGCTTTGCTTTGAATGAAATCCATGTGGTGATTCTCAAAACATCCATTATTATTGTAACAACATTGATTCAATCCCATATATCTCCCAATTTCGACAATCGTACATTGAAAGTACAGTTTCCCTACTTAGTTCGAAAGTATATAACACATAAGCGGTGACTATAAATATGGAGATAGTCATAATATTCACCAAGCACCAACAGAGCATTTGCCTCCACGATAGGACTGCGAATATCCGCTCACTCACTCACTGACCTGCCAACGGAGGTTGAAATTATCTTCGTGCTCTTAACAGATAAGGCCGGTTCAAGAGTGTTCATTGGTGTCTATGCTGGGCACATTGCTGCGCCTGTCACAAGGGTCTTCCTGCGTCTTTTATCTCTACCTCCACAGATCTTCTCCAAGTCTCCTTTCGGCGCCCCCTGTTTCTTCTTCCTGTTGGTGCCCATCGCATTGCAACCCTTGGTATGGAATCTGGGTGCATCCTACAGACATGATGATTTAACGCCTTTGTCGGTACTGGATCTGAGCGACACAGTTCTCCATTTGAAGTGGTGATAAGCCAGAACACGCGAAGTATTCTTCTGGGTACCCTGGTTTGGAATACACCGAGTTAGATGTTGTGTGATATTTTCCAGGATTATGCGCCGTACAATAGGCACAAAGAAGGTAGCTGTTGAAGATGCGAAGTTCGGTGGTTGAGCTGACTGATTTTGACCTCCAGATTGTCTTCAGTAAACTGTGTGAAAACTCCCCTGAATTTGCCTATTCTCGTATATTCTGCATGTACATATTGTCTAAATACCTCCAGGAAGCGTTAGCCTCACGATATATTCGTCTAACTGCACTACGAACATCCTGATTGCTCCTCTCTTGCGCTACGTATATAGAATAACTAGCACATCACTTCCCTCGAAGCTTAACATAGACAATGTTACGCAGTAGCAGTTGTCATAGAAACATTACTCGGGTACATGCCAACATAAACAATGAAATGTCACAAACTTGGTTGTGAACTTTGCTGTTGGCGTAACGAAGGTGTTTCAAACAGATACAACTTCAATTAGAGTTATTTCCTTTGAAAAGGAATACGCCTATCCATTATGTATGCTCCCGTTACCAAATGGGCTGTTCTGATGCTGCACACAAAATAACCCCCTGAAATCTGCGAATAACGTGGGGCAGGATTTCAACAATAAGACAACAATAAATACATACCAGATAACAGAAGCAGTTACGGTAATTATCATGCAAAGTATGAGAACGCCCCATACTACAGGAATGGCAGAATGTGCCTATTGTTGTCACCTAATTCCATGACAAGGTGCCCTGGATTGAGGTTATTTTCACTGCTGTTTTATTTTTTAGCCTGATATTCCAAAGGGAATATACTTCGTGGCAAAATCGAAACAGACATTTACTGGCGTTTACGTACATTTCATAGATGTACAAATAAAATGTTAAACACAATTAAAATGACATAGATTGGTGTGAAAATGATCTTCCAACCGTAATTTTTACAACGTAATTGTGATAAACCTTGCAATGAAAATCATTTCCGTGTCAACCCAAAGGCAATGAAGGTACATCTCGGTGGACCTAGCCAAGATCACAAAAGGGTCCTGATGAATGCAGTGTTCCTATGCTGTTTAACACAGCATGAATGAAAGTCAACATACACAGATTTAGTTATTAACAATCAATAGACTTTCTTTCATCATGTTTACAATACCATTCAGTTTAGAGAGAGCGTGTACAGCACGTTTATTGTTTGTGCAGATGACGACCAGGACGATTTGCCATTACACCGGTAGTGAGGACAAAAGGACATGGTAACTGTGGGGTTCTACCTTCTTGGTTTCGTCGCTCTGTCTTGCGCTGCAGGTAAGTTTGTGTTTTAGTGGTTGTTGGTTTTACAATGTGTGTCTTTATCCTTCCTCAATGTTATTCATCATGTTTGGAAATCTCCAGTAATGTGCCTAATGTATTGCATTAAAGCACATCATTATTGTTGCAGGGTACAACTTTAGATATTGGCATATGCTACTAGGAGAAGTCTATAGATCTTGTATTAATGAGATGAACCTCTGCATTCTGCAGGATGAAATAAATCGAAAATCACTTTCTCCATTAATATTTTGCATCATCGAATAACAATTTGTACAAAGTTTAACACCAAGAAAGACGTTTAACATACGTACTTGCGTGCCTAAATTACCACGAAACAAGCGAACATTTATCCATACAGAGATACCTGTGACTGTTGCTAGGTGATCATCAGTCCTTGACAACTGAAGATGGAATCAATCACCGACAAGGAAATCATAAAGTCTCCATCCGGGAAATGGCAAAATGGATACAAAACACGAGATGGCGTTCTGTAGCTATTGTGTTTGATGGGAAATCAGGTGGGTTATTGGTATAATTGTATATTTACAACTATTGCAATTTAGACAACTATTTGTACCCAAAAAATCGGCAAAAGAGTTCTTGTTAACCACTTCCGGATTACAAATCTACCTCAAGCAAACAACCTTGTATGTTCATTATTTATATGGTTAGAAAACCCTTTGAGATTTAAAGTTTGGAAAAAAACACACTTTCATTTACCATTTATTAGGTTTTTGATTTGAAGATATGTAAATTCCAATAGACGTAGATCCCCATCAGGGGCGTAGCTACCATGATAAAAAGAAGCTCGGGGTTACACATCATTGTTGCTAAATAGGTTGGGCAAGCCCAATACTATCTAAATATAAAACTTTGCAACTGATCGGGCTTACACGGAAAAATTGGCTTGCTACGCGCCTGCCCATCCCTTTAAATCATCCGGCTCTCAGTACCACTTGTGACATTTTCTGTGAAGCGCCTTACAGTGTTTTATTTCGAAATCATGCAGAGCGCTATACAAATGTTGTGTTGTGTCCGAACCAAATAAACAGCAGAGTATAACTAAATTACCAACGAACTAAAATTCAATGAAATGGGGCTTAAATTACATTCATTTGTAAGGAATCTATCTTGCGATATCTTTGCTAATGTGTTGTACATATCAAGTTCTTCATTTTTAAAGCAATAGCAACAACGCTGATGACAACTTTATCAGCATCATTACTGGGAACGATAGGACTGATATACGACTTAAACCACGGTGACATTCAGCCTGTCCTGCACGCTGCATACCACAACCTTCAACCACACATCAATATTGTGCTGCTCTGTCATGATTCCGTATCATGCCGGAGGGTCCTAGATGAGGTAGAGTTTCATAATAACTTTTATGAGTTAATCCCCAAATTGAGAATAGGGTAACCGGGAATTAGTCAATCAATCTTTATCCGCTACTTAGAAAGCCACAGGGCTATAGTACATTTGTATACACGACATTTACAACAGAGCAGCAGAAAAGTTCGTGTGGAATATTTACAAATTACAAATTTAAAGTAGATTTGCTTTGTATAAATGCAAAATAGATGTACATTGACAAGTTCTGTAATTTAATAGTGTTTTCACTTGTTAATAACATAGTCATTTTATTTCATTTGGATGAGCACAATAGTAGGGTGCTAGATATTTCTGAAAAGAAAATAGTTTTCATCTTCCACAACATAGATGTCTTTCATTCTTTGGGTAACAGACATTCACAGGTAACATAACACAAAAGCAGTGATCATTGCAATACAGTCAGAAGTAGTAATGCCCACCTCTCATGAACAATAATATCACTTGTAAATATAGACCCAGACAGAGCACTATGATCATTACACACAATGCTGGTATTTGAGATAAGAGACAAAAGTTAACTCCCCTCATATACCTAAGAAACAACTGCTTGATCTTTCTGCCCTGTCTTCAACGTTTTTGAATGTTTTTCATTAGCAATTTTACATGCAAACACCACAGATAGAAATAGACGTGCATGTGTGTTACCACAGTTGAATGTATGTTAAACGCAAAATGGTATGTACAAGTAATTATTAAGCATGCTTATAACGATATCTAGAGTTTTATCTACCATTGTTCAAATGTCACCCTTGTGTTTGGGTATTAAAATACCCAAAATTTTGGTTCAAAATTGCCTCTGTTCGCCCAGCAGAAAATGGGTACCCGATGGAATAAGTGATGTAACCACTAACCTTCTAGCGCCTAACAGGCAGCTTGTGTTAATCGGGGTAATAATAATTAGATTGTTTGGCTGCTTCGAGCATGCATTGTGCACGGAGTAATGAGCATGATAAATGGAATATTACTATTATTATTGTTATTATCCTTATGGATTATTGTGTCCATGTGTTTTAGGCAGCACGCTACGATATCAACTCCAACAGAACATCCGACTTTAGACACCAGTCCAAGTGGATCGTTCTTGTAAATGAAGACACAAAGAATATTACCTTTGACTTGCCTGTGTCTATAGAAAATGTGGCATTGTTTCAGTTGGTGGTAAACGTAAGATAATTTCTTCACAAGGGTAAGTGAGTGAGTAAAGTTAAGATCGCCTATTTGACATTATACCAGTTTTATCAGGACGCGGCAGCTGATGAGGGTGGCAAGACGAGTGACTGTGGAGATTTATTGGCTTGATTGGATATTTATATTTATGTGTGGGTTATTGCTTGTGTATCAAGGGTTCTGAAAGCCAGCATTTTCATCGTTTGGTTCGGATAAACAATCTCAAATATATTTTGAATATTGTCTCCAATGTATCTCCAACATCTATATGTATTCTCATTCACTGTAGGACGCAAGGGTCGACAGTGCCAATGTACATGCAATCCATACCACGATCGGAGAGAGCATGTTCCAAGCTGTTACTACAAATTTAAACACAGAACAGGCTCTGTTTCCAAACCTGAATTATGGATTTAACAATCGGACGTTAGTGGTCTCTACATTACCGGTAAGGTTAATATTACCCTTACAACTCTCTGTATTTTTATAGGATATAATCTGAAAACAGTCAGATATAATGGCCTCTGCATCATACCCGATACTTAAAAGGCTTCTATGCTTGTCGTAAGAGGCGACTAACGGAATCGGGTGGTCAGGCTCACTGGCTTGGTTGACACATGTCATCGGTTCCCAATTTCGCAGATTGATGCTCATGCTGTTGATCACTGGATTGTCTGGTGCAGACTCGATTATTTACGGGCGGCACCATATAGCTGGAATATTGCTGAGTGCGGCGTAATACTAAACTCACTCACTCATACACGAAACTACAATATGTAATCATATTCCATCTTTATAACGTAATATATCCTGACGAAAACATATATTTCTAACACAATATTTTTTTATTGTGTTTGATTTTTATGTCGAACACATGTAGACATACTTTCTCTCTCCCTACATTCTGAATTCTTAGAGGACACTTTCTTCATGTCAGATTGTTTAAATCTACAAAACTAAACTATATACACATGATCGCAGTATTTGTATGTAGTTAAAGTCTTGTCAGCATATTGTGAAATTTCTAACTTATGCTTCCTGTCCTTGAACCTTTACGTGAAAAAATTATGTTTGAAATACTGAAACAAGTTAAACTGAAAACAGGAATCTCGTGAAATTCGAATGATGTTGTTCCTGAATAAGCAACTTTTTCAGTAGTCTCTCAAAAATGTGTTACGACGTTATTTTGAAAAGTTTTGTTCGGTTTCATTTAACGGTATGTTTCGTTTTGCAGTTCATTTACAGGATCCAAAGGTTTTCAAAGTCGCCCAGAATGTTGTTAATCCATAGATCTTTCTGATAAAGAATCTGTCTCATATTTACGATCATGTCAGTCCATAGGTATTCTTGAAATGCGCCAGGTCGACGAGAGAATCATTATTTCCGGACCTGTATATGAAATCCTGGAAACCTTGGCAGACGTTCTCAATTTCAGGTGAGTAGAATGTTAAAAAACATTTAAGAAAAATACTCAAAGGCTACTACATAATCTGTAATGAAATGTAATGCAAACGTGTCAAATTGTCAGCCGTGGTAAATGTCCCACTCCCCCTTAGAGACATGGATAATTATGTTATCTAAATAAACAAACATACCATATCTTCTTTTTAATTATACGAAATAATTATGAACCACTCTGGAACCAGGAACTCACCTCCGACACAAACACATGCAAAGGCATGACGATTCCACCCCTGAAAAAAACATGGGAACAGCATGCATGAGCAAACAGCAAATTTATTTCGCTGCGTCCGTGTCCAGTCCATTAAAGGAAAAGGCTGAAAACCTTACCCATGCCCGCAATGTCGTAACATTGGTCAAATATTTTAGCACGAGTAACATGGCGCTCTTTGAAATCTTCAAGAACCAAACATGTTCGATAGTTCGACATGTTGTCAAAACGATCAAGGCGCGGGGATATTTCATACAAAAAAGTTGCCTGTTGGAAAGATAAATATTGAACTCCATGCATGGCGTTTGAAACATGCCTTAAGAAAGTGGTCAAATATAAGAAGAGTTATCCTTGGGATGATGCTTTTATACTCAAGTGCACCTTAGAGTACCATTTTAATTAAGTTCTATCCGGGATTTGAACCCACATTCTCAGATTAACCCACTCGGCCACAGAGACATCGCAGTCTGGATCATCACCTTGTCAAAAAAGGCTGTGACAAGAGTAAGTTTGTCATAGCAGTCATGGAAGAAAGGCATGTACCTTTCAGGAAGCGGCTTCGTCACCTGTTGGGTAGGTTTGGGATTAAAGCGTTCGCTCGTCACACCAAAGACGCAGGTTCGATTCCCCACATGGGGATAATAATAATATCACAATATATGAAGCCCATATTCATGTCCTCCGCCTTGAAATTGTTGGAATATTGCTTAACAATCGGCGTAAACTCCATTCGCCGATGGTTTTCTTAAGAATGGTGTAGGGATAGTGCTGTACAAATTTAATACATGTGAAGAATTGAAAGGTAACTCATTCTGTTTCTGTATTGCAAATCACAAATGCCTCATTGTTTGAGGAATCATGGTTAATGTTTTAGGCGAGGATTTGTGGTATTTTTCTTTGCAATGAGTTTTATTATGCTTTTGAATCCAAGTGAATAATGTACAATGACTTTAAGGCAAAAGTTCATATTACTGAGGTGTGCTATGTTTTTTAAAATAATAGTCATAAACAGAATATTATTAACATGTTAATTAAAACAAAATCTTTGATCAAACAGTAAACTGGTTGATGTTCACATGTATTAGTAATCTTATGTGGAACCTTGTCAGTGTAAACAGTTGGTATTGTTATCCAACAGGACAGCCTTCTCATGACAGCTGGCTTGGACAGCCAATTCTTGTTTCTCGTACCCTGAGTCAAAGGCAAACAAAACGTTATGTCGCCCAGAACATACGTCTAAATATACATTCGGACACGAGCAAAGAATTAAGAAAGCAACTAAAAACAAATTTTATTCGCAGTGACCTAAAATGGTGTCATCAAATCTTTTTTCAGCTACCTCCTTCGGCCCCCAACTGACAAAGAATGGGGCCAGGAGATGAATGGGGTGTGGAACGGAATGACAGGTCAACTACAAAGAAGAGTATGTATATCATGTGCAACTTAGAATTTCTACGCTCGAAAGACATCAGAGTGGCGCTCGAAAAGCCGCTGAACGTATGTCTTGGGTCGTTACGTAACCAGTGTAGCCAAAGCGTAGTATTTAAGATTGAGCCCGTTTTTTTTAACAGCTGATTAAGTTCGCTGAGTGTTGTAACAACTGAAATCCAACATGTAGAAGATAAGTTAACTATTTTGTCACTTCAGTTTAAGTCAAATAATTGGTATTTGTGTCCGTATTCGGAGAGTAGATTTGTAGTAAAGTTGCAAGTCAGTACTTTATAGCTCACTGGCTTCTATTCTCGATTCACCGCAAAGATAGACTAAATTGTGCCGATAAAAACTTCTTTCACACATTCGTTTATATTTTAGAAGGAGAACATACCTTTAGTTGAAATATATTTGCAAGTAATAGTGACAGTTTTATGACTTAAAAAATTGTTAGGGTGTAATTGAGGTGTGTGGAAATTTTGACATTTCACCATTGAAATGCTATACGCCGTTGTTTGAGTATTCCTGGTTACTTCCTCAAAAACATCTTTCACATACACCTTTAATTCTTATTAGGGGAATATACTATCAGGTGAAATGTGTTTGCAAGTAATATTGATAGTTTCATAATCTAAAAAGGAATGTTAGGGTGTATTTGAGGTGTGTGAAAAATATGACATATTGCCGATCTGATCTGATTCGCCATTGATGCTTGAGGGTTATAGTTCCATAACGTCTTTCTTGTTGATCTTATTATTTGAAAAAAACTGGGAAGGTGTTTTAGAACTCTTTGTGACAGTTTTACACTTTATTTTTGAGGGCGGTGTGACAGTGTCAGTTAACATTTTGTTAATGTCCATTCCATTCCCCACATGCAATAAGATATCTGACTTAATTATTAATGTAAACAAAAATGTTTCAAAGTAGATTTTTTTTAAAGGACAACTGATGATAACACGTGTTCTCGCGATACTTTTGCGTTCTTTAACATGTTTTTGGGGGGAAGGCCGCGGTGTATCATTTATTCTTTCATTCATTCACGTATGTACTTCTTTCTTTTATTCTTTATTTCGTTGATTCATTCACACAATTCTTGCTCTTAATTCTTACTATAATTCATTCATTCATTGTAAAATTCCGACTGATACAAAAAACTGACTCAAGTTCTGTTAAACCAGGGATAATCTACAATGTATATACTCTGTATAGTCTCCCTGGTTAAACACAACTGAAGTTGCACTGGGAACGAGCCAAGGCACTGTGTGCGTTGGAGCATGACGAAGCACACGTTAATTAGTACAAATGGTAAAGAAAGCAAGCGAGTGGCCTATACCTGCTGTGGAGTCTCCCTGATTTTAGTAAGGTATTGCGATCTGTAACTTCATATAGTTTGGTTAACATCGTTTTTTTGGCATATGAGAAATAAGAACAAAAGTAAGGTACATCGTGGATGAATGAGTGAGTGAGTGCTGTTTTAAAACTTTTAAACTGCATCAGCAATTTTGCAGCTATTCGCGGCTCTTTGAGGATGGGAACATCTATATTACACTCAATATTCCTTGCCACTGGTATTGGAATCTATTTGTAATCGAAACATTATAATATACTGAGAAGTTGCCATCCATAAAGAATCTTGCCTTTCTTGATGAGGTTTGAGTTTACAACTTCAGGTTCTGTATGCATGCCTAGTGTACCGATTTCCTTTTCATCTCACCATTTCAGGAGGTTGATTTGGTAGCAGCAGACCTAAGTGTTCACGAAGACAGGATTGCTGTCATGGACTTCGTGATGCCTCCAATAATGTACAGCTACGTGGATGTGATGTACAAGAAGGTTGACGATGACGTCAGTCGATGGCTGCTACTGGCCAAACCGTTCAAACTTGAAGTGTTTCTGGTCGTCTTTCTATGCGGATTCTTGTTTCAAATCGTGTACAGGATAACATTAATTGGTATAGAAGTGGGATTATCCAAATACGGCTACTGTTATGAAATGCTGTGGTTTACAGTTGCAACAATGCTGAAGCAAGGTATGCTTTGAAGCATTAATATATGTTATGATCCGTAGTTTTGAGTCCACAGAAAGAGAGAGAAAGAGAAAGAGAGAGGAGGGGGGGGGGGGGAAAGAGAGAACATTATTTGATTGGTATAATTATGTTGTTTACCAAGGATTACACCATGCCATGGTCAAATGCAACATATGTCATATTTGGGATTTCACTTTCTTAGTAAAGTACAAATTCTAGTACTTTTGGGGGTTGAGACCCATCCGGGATTCGAACCCGCATTCTCAGAGTCAAGCATCTAATCGCCATCACACAAACTCGAATGCGGGTTCGAATCCCGGATGGGACTCAACCCAAAAAAGTACTAGAATTTGTACTTTACTAAGAAAGTGAAATCCCAAATATGACATGTGTTGTTTACCAATATCTACAAGCTTTAAACTATGTATATTTACTTCAGACGTCTTCTCCATGTGTTGTTTTCATTTGTCCATTTCATTTTTGGTGGGTGTATATGTTTTTATTATGTGACATATTTTCTTGTCAGATTTGTCCATGACACATCCAAAACTGACCTCGAAATCGTGTGGAAGTAAAGTGCTCATAGCGTCCTGGTGGCTATTTCTAATTGTTATGGTGTCCATTTATTCTGCAAATCTCACAGCCGGACTATCAGTGACGAAACAAAAGCCTCCGTTTTCAAACCTTATGGAGCTGGTAGAGAGGAAGGACTACACTTTGGGAATGCCTATTGAAGGCGTTAATTACGATCTATTTAAGGTTCGTATTAATTGCATTAGATAATTGTCTGATAGATAATATTCTTGAACTCTGCTGAAAGATTTCATATTAAAGTATTTTAATTGCGAAAGCTAACTTCTCATAAGCATTGCTGTTGCACGCACAGTGTTGGTTGGTGGGGTGCAGTTTAATGCCGCACTCAGAGGTATTCCAGCTGTTTGGCGGCGACATATCAACATATTCATAATAACAGGTGACTGAGTTTGGTTTTACCCCACTTTTAGCAATATTGCAGCAATATCATGGCGGGGGCAACAGAAATGAGCTTCACATAGTGGGTGGGGGTGGGGGAGTTGGGAGAACGGGTCTTCTACGTGACGGGCCTACGGTGGAACAACTAGGCTACCCTTTAACGCTCAGATCGGGCGGTGGTATACCTGGAGAGCATGCCGTCACTACCTCGTGCTTTTACCAGACATTAGGTAATTGTGTGTCTGAATGTATCAAACTCAATGCACCTTCGCCAATGTATGTTAGTCAGTTAGCCATAATAGTTGTACTACTACTTGTGAAAAGTGATGTTTGCTAAAGCTGTATCCTTTGAGTTGAAAGTGGGGCTTGCTAAAGCTTAAATGTCTTGAGGATATTATATGCCACAAAAATTATGACACAGCATTTCATGTCTCTGTCTCCTCTGATAATGCTTCACCAGACATCCCCGCGAAAGGACGTACGAAAGGCTTGGGCGAGAATGAAGAAAGAAAATGAAACCAACCCTTTTATAATGTCCACTGATTATAATGCGCATTATAGAAGGGTCCAGACAGACAAACATGCTGTGTTTATGTATAGTCACCAAATAAAGACATATACAGATGAAGACTGTAGATTGGCTGCACTTGGGGACAAGATCAGTTGGCAACAAAGCGCATTCGGTGTACCATTACAGTCACCACTGAAGGATGATCTAGAGAATGCGTAAGTATGAAGGAAGGAAAAGGAATCTTCCATATACGTACGAATTACGATTTGAAATTCACTGGTTTAATATTCCATGCTCAACCAGGGTATTCTTTATCTCCATGAACGTCCCCATGCTGCTCAATCAGGGTATTCTTTATCGCTCAGTCATTCCGATGAGTCAATATTATTTCACTGTTCAGGCCACTTGCCCCATAGCATATGCTGAAAGATAAAACATAGTTAGGTCATACATCGAGAGTGTTACATCTCTGTCGACATAATTTTAAATAACTTACATGAATATACAGCTATCGCGCGTGGTACATAGACATGACAGGAGTTGAACATATTTTCGAACATAATTCTACCAGTGTAATATTTCTGCAACGAGGTAAGAAAACAGTTTCTCAAGTGAGTATATGTCGTACATATAAAAGACATGGTATTCATCTTCTACCAAATGAAGGTCACAATATTTAAACAAGCATTCTTTATGAGGACTCTTTAACAATGGCTGAATAATCTTGAGTGGAACGTTGTAAAGAGATATTCGAAATTTACATATTATCTTTGTCGATTATAAGGGTACGTTTCCGACTAAGCCCGTGAGGTGTCTATGTGCTTGTTTTAGCATGAGTTACCTGGTTGCGTCAGGAATATTACAGAAGATATTTGAGAGAAGGAAGAACCACCGGTATCACAACAGGACTTGTGAGGTGCAGGGTTTGGTAGAAGCTATAACGACTGAAGATTTACTTGGAGCTATCGTCGTCGTTTGCGGAGGAGTTGCGTTGTCTGTGTTCACGTTGGTGCTGGAAGTACTGATTCCCAGACTGAATATTTGATTCCATTCAATTACATCATATCCTTAAGCCTAATCTCTTGCTTGAGAGGGAGCTCCAAATAGATGTGAATATATAGACTGTCTTATGTATATTTATGTATATTTAGTGTTATTCAAGGTGACTTTAGATAACATATAACCTCTTCAAGCATATGGCAAAACATGGGTTATATATGTGTCCGTGTTGTGACCACATGCTATTGAGAAACATGTTATAATAAATTGGATCCAATGTTAAACCCCTTTTTTCTCAAAGACCCATAAAGATCCGTGTTATAACTGATCTTCAGCAACACATGTTGGTCGCACTAACGGGGTCGAGTTGGCGGGCACGCTGACTTGGTTGACAAATGTCAAATTGATGTTCATGATGTTGATCACTGGGTTGTCAATTCCAAATTTGATTACGTACACTTTGGGCTTTAAAGAAGAGAAACGCATAAAACATGTGGATGATCTTAACGCCAGGAATTGAACCATTACCACACTTGGAGGAATTACAGCACGACCCCGCCACTGGACCGAACCTTTAATTATATAGTACCCATCAAAAGTTCAGACAAATTAGTGTACATGTAGCCTCTTACTACAGTCGTCTGTTCTGAACTACATTTTGCAAATTGTCTATACTGTTTAAAGGTTACATTTTCTGATCTAATGTAAAACAAATTCGTAACGTTAAAAAATATATGATATCGTCATAAGTGTAATAAATGATGAAACACGCCGAAATTGACGAATTCTTCACAAACCTTTTCACCGAAACGCAACTGTTCACATGCACGATATTTGCTCATGCCTTTCAGCAATTTGATGCATGGTCTTTGTGAAGTTCATCTGCATACGGTTTGCAGTTTGTTCCCCCAAATTAGTGAAGAAATTTATCTTTGATGTAATCGTGTATATACATAACACATAGTGAGTGCTTTAAGTGAGTCTAAACTTTTGACACCCGTGAAAGTCCAGGGTACAATACGCCTTTAGCAACACATGCCTGCCATAAAAGGCGACTATGCTTGTCGTAAGAGGCGACTAACGGGATCGGGTGGTCAGGCTCACTGACTTGGTTGACACATGTCATCGGTTCCCAATTGCGCAGAACGATACTCGTGCTGTCTGTTGATCACTGGATTGTCTGGTGCAGACTCGATTATTTACAGGCAGCCTCCATGTAGCTGGAATATTGCTGAGTGCGGCGTAAAGCTAAACTCACTCACTGTAAACTTTTCATGGATAATTGTTGTTATCAGGGTACAATATGACCTAAAGTCATCACTGATTTTCAGTGATCTTCTAGGTACGCATTTCACGACGATTTCGCATCTCTAACGCTATAACGCATCTCTAACCCATATCTATGCCCTTGGGATGTTATATCCGTGTAAACAGATCCAGGTTGATGAATTGAACTGGGTCAGTGTGACAATGACGTAGATATCCATGTTCTACTGACATAGTTATTCGGGCTGGTTATAGTCGATGTGACCTACTTGTCCCGGTCATACACAATTTTTTATCATATTGTAATTGTTTTCTTCATGTTTTGTTAGGAGTGCAGAGCTCCACATAAGGTGTGTATTTGCGCATTTTACTCAATAAAAATCACATTTACTCAATTAATTACAAATCTGGGAGTACAAAAAAACGCATAAGAATCTCCTAATAGGTCTACAATACCTTGTGTACTTTACCCAATTAACTAAACTGGCTTGCGTGTGATTCTAAACTCTACAACAGCACTAGCTAATGGTAGACGATGATTGTATATACTATTATATACTAATATAGCCACACCCACTGTCTGGGGTTTACTCTAATAGTCACATGACTTCGAAGTTCAGTGTTTAGAAACGGCTGCCAACTGTTTGGCAATATGACAATTACTGAAAAAGTCTAGTCTATTGAGACGTATTTATATTTATATGTATAGTCATTTACCCAATAAGGATAAGAAACTGTGTAAAAGTACTCAATTCAGTTAACTGTTGGGAGTATACCAAATGCTAGTTACTCCACGCAAAAATGAAATTATTCATACATAAACAGACATGGGAGTAAATACCCAATTGCTTGATAAATTATCTGGAGCTGTGGGAGTGCTCTTGTGAGTTTAGGGAGGGAAGCCCGTTACCACTTTCTGTACTGTTTTATACGTTCACCCCATTGGGTAAAGACACGAATACCGGTGTAATGCTGACAAACACACAAACCTACCAAGGATAATTTGGATTCAAACCCATCAAACCCAACTACAATGATTAAAAACTTCTTGAGGTATGCATCTCAAAGTTTATAGTTTTATTACAAATATCATTATAAAAGTACAAAACAGCACATTAATACTTGTGTAACCTGGAATAAAAATGCATTTCCACCATGTAAAATAGTCAAAATATGCGAACATATTACAACAATTAAAAATATGAATAGTTTTGATGAGGCATCACCTTACGTTGGCTGGATGGAATTTGTTTTACAACCTTTTTGAGAACATAAATCAGAATGAATTTTGTTGTTACACGAAGAGCTCTTCTTTTGCGTATAACATTTATTTTACCATTTATCATTTGTCATTTATCTGGTTGTATCTGCATGAAAAAGTATTACATTTACTAAAATCACGAAAACAATTGTCCATGAAGCATATCGCAATCCGGAAGGTGCAAGGTGCATGAATTTGATGAGAATGTTCGCGTTTGTGAGTGGGTGAGTTAGTTGCCAAATCGGCAATATTTCAGCCATATAGTGATTAAAACAAGTTTAGAATTCACCATAAATACATGTAAGTTATAAAAACCTGTCATCGGAGGACAGTAGAAACGACTAGACGTTCACGTTTGTGAAAGGGCAGTGTTTCATGTGCTCAAGGCAAAGACTATCAATATAGATTGAAAAAACAATATCGTACAAGATTATCTAAACACCATATCGCCAACTGACAGAAGCTACACGCCATCCAAGGTTATAAGTAAATTAGACAATGTCTTTCACGCTGAAGTGGATGGGTCTCAGCACATCTCCCAACTGTCGGTTACATAACAGTGGATGAATCTCTGTTCATCTCCAATCAGATGTCCGTTTCAAAACAATGGATGAATCAGTGTTCATCACGAACCAGTTGTCCGCTACACAAAAATGGATGAATAAGTTTTCATCTCCAACCGGCTGTTCGTTACATTACAATGGGCGAATCTCTGTTCGTCTTTCATCTCAAAGTCAGTTGTCCGTTACATACAATGGACGAATCTCTGTTCGTCGTTCATCTCAAAGTCAGTTGTCCGTTACATTACAATGGACGAATCTCTGTTCGTCGTTCATCTCCGGTCTGTGGTCCGTTATACAACAATGGACGAATCTCTGTTCATTGTTCATCTCAAAGCCAGTTGTCCGTTACATTACAATGGACGAATCTCTGTTCGTCGTTCATCTCCAGTCTGTGGTCCGTTATACAACAATGGACGAATCTCTGTTCATCTCCAACCAAATATCGCCATTGGACGGTATTCCTACCAGAGATGCCTTCACATCGTTGATCGTGTTTCGCCTCAGTGCTCTCATCTCTACCCTGCTTATTTCCTTGTTCAGACTGATCATCTTCTTCTCTCCAGGCTCCCCCTGGCGCTTGAGAACGACGACAATAACCACGACCAACACAGCTACGGCAAAACCAACGGACACACCGAGGATGGATAAGTCAGTGAGTGAGAGATACGGAAAACCAGATTGTGGATGTTCAAATGTCTTCGACATTTCATTTCTTTCAGAAACAGCTGCGTCTTTCATATTTGCATCTGTGGATGTGGCACCGTGTTTATGTTTTGAATCATCAGTTTTCAGAGACATTAACTTAGTCGGTTCATAACCCCGAACACTGCTTCCAATGCTAGAAGATGAAGTGGGCATACTAACATCACCTGAAACCTGACCTACGCGTTCGACGTCAGAAGATATCGAAGTAGTCGTTTCATGATTTCCAACACTGCTTCCTATGCTGGAAGATGAAGTAGGTACTTGATGGCCAGAGCTTACCAATGGAGCAGCAGTAGTCGTTTTCTTGACACTTGTCGTTTTTTCTTCTGCAGATGGTACGACGCTCTGGCGTTTCTCCAGTACGGGAGAAGTGGGTGTGGTAAGGAGACTGGAAAATGTGCTTCCGCCTTCAGTTTGAGGTATAGGGATACGCTCTGTGAGTCTGTATGTACATCCTTTACCAATACACGACTCGGTGACAGGACCAGAGCCAGCTTCCTTGGTGCTGGTGCCGCTATGTGAGTGTGTTTGCCCATTATCTTCTTGTTTGTTTTCTTTGGTCGTCACGCTTAACGATTGGTTTGGTGAGATCATATCACGGCTGAATGTTATATTTACGTCTGTTTTCGCCACATCTTGTAACAACGATGTTGTCAATGTCGCGGGGGTGGTATCACCTGATGTTGTGGATGTCGTATTGTTGACAAGGTCAGGTGTCATTGTATCTGTTACTGACCTGTCACTCAGAGAGTTCACCATACTGGTCGTTTGCCATGATGCTCCAGCCTCGTTTTGATCCGGAGCAGACGACACCATCAGTGTTTGTTTTTTGTGTAATGGCAATAACGCCTCTCCATGTACCTGAAACAGACATCGGGAAATACTGAATATTTGCATACGACACACAAATCACATATTTTCTTAATTCCATCACATTATTGGTCTATTTAACAATTACGGCAAACGTGACAATTCACATCCTTAACTGAACCATTGTCAAAGCAATAAACGTACACATTGTTGTGTTTCAGTGACGGAGACACCAGCAACGATGCGTCATTAGCAGTTCCGTAAACAACTGACAAAGTTATCTTTGATCATGACTCATACAGATGAGCTTGTGTTATCAAGCAGACGTTTCATATTGCTATTTACCTCTTTGTAACATAACCTCCGAGCCAAAAAAACACGTTTGGAACCTCAAGAAATAATGACATCAATCGGTAGTTTGTAAAGCAAATGACACGATTAAAATCCATAATCGAGACAATAATTACTCTTTGCTAACAACAGAGTCGATTGGTCGATCCTTTCTATAGGTAGAGCAGATGTTCGTGATTCACAATCAGTGATGATAACACGTGTTCACCGAAACGTTCATTTAACACTACGTTATGTTCATTTCCCCCAAACGTGTTTATTCAAATACTCATCGATCATCTAATATAACGTGAAAAAAAGTTAATAAAAATATGTAAACAATTTGTACTCACCAGCACAGCGAAAATTGACAGTGAAAGAATTGATAACATTTTTTGTCTTCTTTTGCTCTCTGTTACGATAGACCCGTCAGTAGCCTTTGTTTCAAGTAAATGAATGTGTGTATGACAGTCTGGGTACTCCTCAAGGCTCGTGTTTGTGTGTTGTTGACGACAGACTACAGCTTACAGCTATAAATGTCAACCTGTTATCAATTAACGAGCGGAATAACCCGGAAACCGCTGGACCATCCAACCGTCACCTTCTATCGTCCTCGTGTATGCTTTTGTAGTTTTGCTACACGCCGTACTGTGGTTTCAAGGTTAACAGCGCGCTGACTGTGGGACGATGATGTGTATGGTCTGCAGTATCACAGACAGGTGTGATCAGAGACGTTATAAATCAAAAGCTTATTCAGCATGGGCTATTGATTGGGGGTGAGGGGGTTTTTTGGGGGGGTTTTTTTGTTTTTGTTTTTTTTGTTTGTTTGAGGATTACCAGTGTTATATGTTAATCTAAGATAAAGGATGTACGCAAGTGTCACTATCATGAACCAGGATGGGCTTACCCCCGTGACGTCACCTTCAGACAATAGAAGCCTGGGGCATTCCCTTCGACGTCATCACTGTCTCGACGAATAGCACAGCGGTGTTACTGGGGAAACCCATGCTCTGTCGCAATACCTGCCTGAAAGTTACACGTCATTATTGATGACAAAATATCAGTTTCATATAGTTATTGTCATCAGAACATTAAAGGGGCGTTTCCTTTCAACAAATATTTTTACAGAAAAGTGTGCGCCTCACCATGCTCACTGAATTGTCCTTGTTCCTTCTTTTCAGATGTACGCACATCATTGCTTTGTCGTAAAGCGGGAAGATATTTGGGGGGAAATTGTCAAGTATTCTTTCTGTTAGCTTATAATCTTTGAGATATGTACCCACGATGTTTTAAACAGTTAAACGCGATAGAATTGATCTTCAGTGATACTTGTCGTAATAAGTGACTAACGGAAAGGCTCGCCGACTTTATGGAAACCCGTAGTAAGCCAATCACACAGGACGATGCTCATGATATCGATCACTGGATTGTCTTGACCAGACTCAATTAGTGATAGACTGCCACCATATCGTTGGAATATTTCTGAATGCGGCGTTAAACAACAAACTAACCAAGATCAGCTGAATAGGTATTGCATTAATGTATAGAATATTTTAAAAGTAGTTCCCTTTTAACACTATGTATGAATTTCTGTCGTGAAAGATAAAGCTTTTAGCCTATATTGGAAATACACTGTAAGAGTGTTGAAACCAGTTTGATGATTTAACTGTAGAAATGTGCCCTTGTCACAAAAATAGAAGAAAGGTCATTGCTTAAGTCGTCGTGTGTGAGATTTGTATGCTGTAGTTGAGATGGTGGGCATAAACGTCCTAACATTCAGTTCTACTGAACGGAATATTTTGTGGGAAAGTGGTAAACAATAATTCATATATGTTTGATATACCTTACATTGTTCATTCATGATGTGACGTCAATCGATTCATTAACGATGACGTCGTGTACAAAATTGACGGGGAAGACACGATATCTTCCTTCCTCTCACAGGGCAAGATATCGATATCTTGTCCGTGGTCAGACATGACCATGCCCCCCGATCCTGTCCATATCGAGGTGGCAGCTGCAGAAAAGACCATATCTGGGGAAATACCACTGTATTAAGCGATAAAGATATATGTGGGGCGCTTCAAAGACGCTTCATTTGTTTAGATATAGTGTGAATACTGTCGGCATGAATGTAATAAGGGAACTGGGTTCTGTCTGCAATACCTGGCACGGGGAAGCCACTTTGCAAGATTCATGTTTGTTGTTTATATTGACATACGAAGAGAAAGACTGAAATGAGAAATATTTGGTTGTTTTCGAATGTTCGAATTGGTAAATCACGCTGAAACTGAAAACATTATTTTGAAATGAGAAAAGAAACGATGCTTTTAGAAAATGGAATAGAAAATAGAAATAACAAACAAAAGTTCGAATATGGACTGGACAAACACCTAGTAAATTTTGAACTGCCACACATTTCATCTGATTTGTCTCACTTACCTTTGTGTTATGTTAAATGCCATTCTCAGAAAGGGTCTAGGTATATGACCATGGCCTGTCATTTATTCAGTATGGACAAGCAAGTCCAGTGATCATTATTGTGAGCAATCAGTCAATTCACAGACTGACAACTCATTCAGTCTCCTCTTGCAATAAGCAGGATTTACTGGTAACTTGTTCTTACCCAGAATCCCAGCCTCTCATTTACAGCAACCAACACAGATCACATTTAGAAGGAATGGTGGATGAACCACCGGTTAGCACTTCCTTAACAGTCAAGACAAATCATCATTACAGAAAAATTCAATTTTGTTTTATTATGAAAGCAAACACTGGAGCTAATCATTAGAAATGGCGATAGCTGGTCACTAGCCAGTACCTTTGTTGGGACGATTTTGTCTTATTTTAAAACTTAATAAATAATGTTGCACCTGTTATACTGTTTTATATATTATCAGTCCCTAATTCTCTTGTATTACAATCAACAGAAAGAAATGATGACTGAAGCATTGATCAGAACATCCTGTTCAGTACAGACAAATCGTCATTACAGAAAGACTGTTTATTGTATAAGATGACAATGACAGACATACAAAACATACAAACGTGTTTCACACACATGATTATTTCACTTCATTTATATCATTTATTTGAAAAATACAAATTTCAACTGCATCACTTCTTCATATTCAGAGAAAACGATGTTTCCAGTTCTAAAAATGTTTTTCAAGACTATTGTTGTACATTCAAAATGCAAATGTCTGATATCAACTTGTTTACGTTGAGTACCACTATGCCATCACAAGTAACAACGTTAATTACATGTGCAAGAATGTGTTTATCTAGCTTTCAGTATTGCTGCTACAGCTGACCTCCTAAAAATCACATTAAAACACACTTGAATTAATTCAGGTGAGCACAGGATTGGTTCAGGTGTACACAAAATTACATTTTGGTGGAACAAACAAGCCAATAATTTGGAAAAAACAAGCCAGTATCAACTTCAGTGGACCCATGGTTTTCGAGCAAAATAGTTCATATTTAAAAAAGAACACTGGCAATGAGCAACCATGCAATGATTAAATATCATTTATAACCAGGTATTCAACAAGTAATCATGGGAGCTAAACGCTGTTAATGCCATCTAGATCCCAGCTGTGTCTGGTTCCGACACACTTTGCAATAAAAGCAATTCAAGCCTTCATGATGCTGTATGTATGTCTACACTTGCATTGTTGAATTGGTCACAGGTGGCATGTGTTAATGGTGACTAGAGATTCAACAGTAGTGAGTGCACATTACCACAAAAAAACTTAAATAAAAATATACAGCATGTGTAATAAAATAGCTTTGATTCATTTGTTATAGAATACTGTGTAAAATCATTTGAGTGGGTTTACAATCAAAGTTGACATTGCTAAACTGAGTTTTGAAACCTTCATAGTTATATCTATATGCCTCATAACTAACAATAAGTTTCTGGGAAATATCATTTGCAGATGCATGACATCTGCTATTAACTGCACCATGATGGAGGGCAGTTGAGGAGATGGAGGACTCTGCAAAGAACAATGCATTGAAATGTTACCCTCTATTACAACCAAAATGGATAGAATTTGTAGCCAAAAATGAACAAATAACAATAGCATCAGTTTAGTGACAATATTACACACCTCATCATTGCCATCACTGATACTGAGAACAGCAATTTAATAGAACATAACAAACCGAAACAAACATACCACCGTCTCATTATGGTGTCAAATAACCCAGTGACCCAGTATTCCTAACACATGCTGAGAACATGCAGAATCTGTATGCAAATTCTGTCCATTTTAGCTATACATTTTATAAATAATTTTCTTTGTAAACAACCAATCTTATAATGCAGCACAATCAGCAAACTGTACATCAAAGAGTATGTAGAAGTCTCAGTGCAGATCTACCTACTCATAATTACTCATATAACTAGCAAATGAGCAAGTGCAACTGCTCTAGCTTATTTATTCATCCCTGGCAGTAAAAATAGAACGCAAAATAAACCATAAACAACTCATATACATACACTAGGCTGTGCAGATGAAAAAATATGTATGTTTGAGAGCAAAGAATTCAGTCGACATGCCCTAAGTATGAGGTGATTGGTCTTTTAAAAAATACTGCAGCAGTATCAGTGTAAAGATATGGCAGAATCCAGACAAAAAATAACATAGACAAGAAAGTTAGATGTAAGTAAACAAAGAAATATTGTTAATGGCCCTATTACATGCATCATCTTGATATCAAAGCTGTATGGTAGTGTTTGGCACAGTTACTGTTTTCTGACTTGTTAATGAAGTCTTATCATTTACTGGTTAAGTTGGATATACACCTCATCTTAATTGTGAAAAGCAGTGGTATATCCAAGATTCCAGACTTACCGGTACCATCCTTGGCAACAGGAAAATGGGAAGAAAAGGTTATTCTGCTAAAAAAATGCAAGTTTTCTTATTTTCCAAATTCTTGGTTATTTCTGGGTGTATTTTAACAATGCATTAAAATGCAATAACATATCACAAAGTATGAATATTTTGCTCATTGTCAGAAAATTAGCTATGCTGCAGACTGAAGTCCAAAATTACACCACTGAGCAGGACGAGATAAAAGAGATTCAGTTGACAAGAAACATGATCAAATGGCAATATCGGAAGGAGGCAGTCACTGATGTAACCTGATAACAGCTACCATGTAGTAGCATACATGGTGTTTTGAGTACTATCTGCCTAAAGACTGCTTTCAGGTTTTGTTGAGGTTACCTTCTGACATTTCTATTTTGTTCAATGAACAAATCATAAACTAACGATATTATGTTGTGTAACACACTGTCAAACAATACATTAGATCATAAACTGAACGTGGAAGTACAAAAATTGTATACAAATGAAACACCAGAAGATTGCAGAATGGGTTTCAAGAAGAGAGCTAGCATGTCAGTGAGTTTAGTGTTACAATGCTTTTAGCAATATTCTACAAACATCTAAATGCAGAACACCAAAAATTGACTTCACATATTGCAGCCATGTGGGAAACTGAACCCAGGTCCTGGGTGTGATGAGCAAAAGCTTTAACCACTAGGCTACCTAGTGAGGCAACAATATTGCCAGGCAGGATGACTTCATATCACTGCAGTTTCATCACAAGAATGTCACTGGGCAAATACTGTTGACATGAGGTGGCCTGTTGTCTCAGGTTCTGCAATTCACTGTGCAGAGTTGCCGCGCTTAGTGACTCCAGGAACCTATTAGGACTGTGAAACATAGCCAGTTCACTGGTATTTAACGGTACATACTGTGATATATATTGAAATCGGTATTTTGACTTGCATTCAGAAAACTTGGAAAATGTTGGATATTTCCTTGGTTCATCTGAGCCAAATAATATTTAAATGTTTTATGTTACTAAACTTTATTGAGGATAGTAAATCAAGCATGAGTTCAATTGTAAATAAGTTTTTGCTTAAAACTACTTCATGCAATATATTGCAATACATATTTCAATGTATGTCTTCGCAATACAATATCTCACAGTATGAAAATTCTCTGCAACATCCATCAAAAGAACCTGTCATCACACATTCAAATCTTGATTCGCCCCAAATAATGTTCAAGGTCTGTCAGCGCTACACTTGTCCGAACATATTTTACTAAAAACAGTCACCATCTGAGACCAGTATCACTTCATGATTTCATTTCCTGCAACATGGCACTGCTCTAGTCAATCTCTTCTAAAGCTTATGTGGAATGTTAAAATATCTTGGGTTAACAAAAACAGCATGTGTTTTTTTCTCATTAGCAGAATCTCAATCACTAGAGTTTATGAGTAAAACTTTGATCAAAAACCAAGAAAACATTTTCACAATCACATCAGCTTGTCAAAGCATATTGTGCAATCAGTTTGATAAAACAGAACAGAAAAGTAAAATGCAGTGAATATGCGTCTAAAATAATGAAACAATAATTATGTTAATAAACAAAACAGAACTAACCTTTTGACTTTACTGAACCACTGACATGACCCCTTAGGTAAAACACAGTGAACTGGATGATATTAATAATAAAATACAAAACACACTTTATATCCTAATAGTTTTCACAGTGTGTATTACACGTATCAGTTTATAAATGCATCATTGTATATTGGTAATGCAGCACAAATCCTCCAGGTGCTGAAATATTGTGATAACAGATAAGATCTTTATCATAACACTGGAACAATTAATCATTATTAACTAATGTAAAAGTGTAATGAAGGAATGAAATCTTAAAAGAAAAACAAAACATAAATATATGTTACAATATCATAATATTGCTTGGAAATGGTCTTTCTTACAACATGCAGAGGCGATCATTTTAGAAACAGCATATTAAAGGTATTAGGTAGAAACAAAGTTCAACTCCAAAATTTTAATACTGCTAAAATACTAAAAGCAGTACAAAGATCATTTGTTCATACAACTGCTTGAGAAAATCACCTCCTGGTGCCAGTCTTCCAAAGTAACAACTTACTCTTTGACAAAACACATCACCATTACACACAGATTCCATATAGAAACACTCCATACATATCTGAGGTAACCAAAAACAATAGCAGTTGTTCAGAAATATTTTGTCTTTGAGCAAACTGCATGCGCTCTGTCAAATATATAAATGCAGTGTGTCATCAACTTGAAATTTGCGTTTCTAATGTGTTACAAAATGGTGCCAAAATGCTACAGAATTATCAATACCAAGACATCAACCATGACTGTATCTTCATCTGCAGTTTGGATATATACTGTGCACATCAATATATCAATGTCAGCTGCATCCCAAGACCAAAATCCCATTACATACACATCACATATACAAACCTGTAACACTGATTATATCTAAAATAATGCCTCCTTGTGTAAATGGACAGTGCGAACATTTACTTTAATATCACTAGTACTGTTGTAGATTCTTGTATGTCTGAAAACACACAACCCCCATAATTGTGAAACAGATACATCTATAGCTGTATTAAAACATGCTATTATCTAGAGTTAATATTATGATCATTGACTACACTAGCTGACCCATCTGTTGTCTACAACACTGTCAAGTATTGTGGCTACCCTCCCAACAGTTAAGAAGCTGTAAAGCCCTTTATCCTATTGGAATAAACAGCATCCAAAATACCTGCCTGCTGACGGTTGGGTTAAAACTGAGACAAGTATATGAAGATATTTTGTGGGAAGGTAAGTTTTGGCCAAGGCTGGCAAGTTTTACATCTAACCAACCCTGTGGTTTAGCTGAAACTTTTGGGAGTTTCATGCCCTGGAATAATCTACAACTGAATATAACAGAGGGTTTGCATAGTTTGTTGGAATTAGAGTATTTGTTTCAGTCAGTCAGTCAGTCATAACAATCTCCAGAAGCTGAAGGTTTTTTTGCCAACCCCTTCCTCTTTTGAAATTCTTTAAAGTGATGAGGCATAAACTGAACCAGAAATGTAAATTTATGGTAAGCACTGAGGACAAGATTCCTGTGTAAACATGTATTAAGCACTGTTCATTATCAATGTTAAAGCTGAGAAAAAGACATGACCACTATATTCTGCTCCAAAATATAAAAGTAGTACACATCATGCACTTGAACAAGTCGACATACATCATCATCTCTTCAAATCATGATGAAGAAAGCTGTCAGATATTTTTGCTTATAAAACAGAATATACTACAACACTGTGAGATTTTGCACAAAAAAATTCATAAGATCATACTTAAGTTGAAAGATTTTCAAACTCTATGCCTATATATCACAGATAAGGATGTGGTACTTGAACTCATTTATCATACTGTTACAAGCACGCTGAGCTAAAGAAAAATATATGTTTTCCTTCATTCAGCATTCATTCACTTAAGTTCAGGAAAATAGCACATTATCATGACATTAACATATGTTGTTCGGCATTAATTCTTCAAAGATGACAGTGTACCCTTGGGTTGTTTATCATCAATTCAAAGAAACTGTCTTTTCCATCAATCACAAGTTAAATACATAGCAATGTGTTGTTTTACAAAACAACTTAAACAATATGACTGTCTGAAGTCTATGTAAATCTGAATGCCATCACCTTGTCAATATGGTCCGTTTGTACATCACACCCAGCACAAGAAAACATCCTACAATCCAGCAGTACAAGCATCGGTTGAGCAACAAGAGAGAAGCCATGACAAATGTGTAACATGTTCATGGTGCAGACGTGCTGTTCCATTGCAGTTCAGCCACCAAACAAAACGCAACATCAGCCAATTGAGGTTATTACATAGGATGAAAGCAAGGCACTGGCACCTCTTCCTAAACTGCCCATCACAACGCAGCAACAGAACAGGAACAGACAGACTATCACAGAGCCTTTTTGTTTTGCAGAAGAGATGACGTGAATTTTCTGAAAAAAAAACAAACAAACAAAACATTATTATCAATTTTTCTAAAAGTTCAGAATTATTTTATTACATGTTAAAATCAACCAAACAGTTAAACACATTGTGAAAAACTGTTTCAAGTGAATGAGTGAGTGAGTTTAGTGTTACAATAATATGGGACATCAGAAATGGGTTTGACACAGTGAACTAGGCGCCACTAACCACACATTAACCACTAGGCTACTCCACCGTCCCTTAACACTTAAATCAGGTGGTGGTGTAGATTGAGAACAGGCCGTCACTATCTTACCTCTTTCTTAAGAATGGATCAGAGGCCCTTTCAAGCTGCATAGATGTGTAATAAATATTTGCTATGAAAAAGGAGACAATTTGTCACTGACATACTCTTCTCCCAGTTGGTTCCTACTGTCACATTACACCGTCTTCTCACCAATAACACTGGCATTGTTACTTACGTGACAATCCTTGAAAAGTCAGGATCCAAGTAAGCATTGTTGTGACCACATCCATCCATCACCACCATCTCGGTGATGGCGTTAGACCTGGCCGGTGTGTTCTGGGCTGTCTCAAACAGCTGGGGAGAGGAAGACACTGATTGGTCATGTAAGGTGTTTGGTATGACAATATATATACCAAAACACAATGCAAAAGAGTTATGAGGTTTGATTCCTGCAGAGTCCACAGGGTGGAACAGGCAGATTACAATCAAACAGGAAGTATAATGTCATGGCAGGGGACACCAGGGGGGCTTCACACATTGTACGTGAGGGGAATCAAACTCGGTCTTCAGATTTAACCATTAGACTTTCCCACTGCCCCTTAAAACACCAGAGACCCCTTATAACACCAGGTGTTCAGGGAAAAGGAACAAACATCCTGCCCTGTCAGTAATATCTGTTACTCATACAATCTGCTTGAAATATTAACTATTTGCTACCTAAAGAGAGACAATAGCTGAACATCCATATTTTGTTTCACCTTAAATGAGATATATTGACATATACATAGAGATATAGAATATATATAGAATCTTATTCAATCATGTTTCATTTAACAGGGGTGTCTTGTATATTTCAATTCAATGAACAGGTCACTGTGTGGATACCTGGGTGGAACGACTTTCCTAATGTCACAGTTACCTTATATGCCAGTTCAATTGGTATAACGCGGTCATCTTTTGCATGTATTATGAGGATGGGTGATGTCACATCACAGATGCTGAAACACAGGAAATTTCTGAATGAATGGACAAAGTAACTCAAGAGACAATCAACATATGAAATAATGCTTGCTTCATTCAACACATAATTGTCTACCTGCCTCATTCAACACATGACAACATTAGCATCTGCCACATTCAACACATGATTTCCACCTACCTCATTCAACACATGACAGTATGACAACCCGCCATATTCAACACATGACAACATTTGCCTCTGCTTTATTCAACACATAAGAACATTTACACCTGCCACATTTAACAGACGACAAGAAGACACATTAAAAACATGTCCACATGTCCACCTGCCACATTAAACACACGACAATATGACAATCTGCCACATTCAAAACATGTCAACATATCCACCTGCCAGATTCAACAGGCGGGAATATGACAACCTGCCTGATTTCACACATGACCTGACCTACTGACTTATTCAACACATGGCATGTCAAACTGCCACATTCAACACATGACATGTTCTACAGATTTATTCAACATGTGACATGTATATTTATTTGCCTGGAATGACAATTAATTCAATTCACTGCAGTCAGCAACATCATAGTAATATCAAAGCAATATCATGTCTCTGGCCTGGCAAACCAGCATGAGTACTATTCCACATCAGGAAAACACACCATATACTTGACCTCATCCAGGTTCCTGGTCCTAATCTGGCAGTTGAAGACCACGATGGCAAGCATGTACCTCTTCCCATAGATCTGCTTGACCACAGTGAGTCACATGTAATGTGATATCTCAGATACTTACTAGATGTCACTGGAAAATGATGTCCCTGTCGACTTGAGGGACCTCTTGAAATACGGCATATACCAGGGCAGGAACCTGTACGGCTGTGGAGGTGAGTATGGAGGTCAGTTCATCTTATTCCATAGTATATGAGTAGTGATGCATTTGAAGTCTGGGGCAGTTGTGAGCTCTATCTTGACTTTAATTTCTAAATACTCTTGGTACTGATTCTATTTTTCTAATGCTTTCCTTTTTAAAATCCACCTTCACAAAGAAATTCCACAAAACATCTTATTGTGTACTCTGAACTGCTTTCATTCAGCAACAAGACAGGATGACTCATGCTCCATGAACAATTCTTTTTTCCAAAAGAAAAGGGTTCAATACAACACTCACATGTTTGACTTCATTACAGATCTGCTTTACTATGTTTACTGCATTTACATTCATCCTTTGGATAAAAATCTCCTGTCTTACTATAGCCATTTTGGAGTAGTCCATGACACTCAGGACATTGGTGAAGGGGTTCTGTAGGACCACGCCCAGTGCAGGTGTACCTAAAACACAGCATACATCAGGCTATTACAGTAAACATCACACCAAAGTACCTTTAATCAGGCCATTATAGTAAAGTTACAGGTAATCTTAATTCTGCCACCCAAGAATGAATTAATGACATAAAAATGATATAAATAGAAATTTCATTATGTAAGACCATGGTTACATAAAAAATCTCGTTATGTCATATCATCAAAATATGATGAATTGATGTACATCACAATATCATTCAACAAGTTCTGTTCAAAAAGGACTACCTTGAGAACCATGTCAACTCACCCTCTAAGCTGAGGTGCCTGGCGAGCTTGGTAGCTACCCTGGAAAGAGATTGTCAGCAATGGTTATGTGTGATCTGTACTTAAGGTGAACAGAAGTCACAACCACTAACCTTTACTGTTGTGAAAATAAGCCATCACCACTTGAGGTTATGAAACAAATAGAACTGTTTCTTGGGCATCTGCTGAAACTCTCCCATCCTTTTTGGTTAAGAAATCATATTAAAATGAACATAGTCATACGAGTGAGTGAGTGAGTTTACTTTTGTGCTGCTTTTAGCAATATTCCACCAACATCACAGCTGGAGACATGAGAACTGGGCTTCAGACATTGAGTCCATGCGGAGTATCGAATCCAGGACTTTGGTGTAGCGAGTGAACGTTTAACCCACTAGGCTACCCCACTTCCCCTCAGCATCATATGAAGCATTTTCTGTGATCCATGCATGAGAATTGAGTCCAAACTTATCCTAGCTGTGTTTGTCAGTTTTCTTGGAGGTAACTTCTTTCTTGTGAAGAGTCACAACGTTTCGAAGTATATTCTTACTTCTTCATCAAGTGAACGTCATCCATAAAAATAACAAAAAACTTCTGTCTTTATCCTAAATCAGCATTAAAATATACTGAACTGCAAAAAAATGCAATTTTAAAAAAAAATGAAATCTGATAAAAGTGAGTGTTCATATTTATGTCTTCTATTGAAAAATGTAATGAAAACAGAGTTGTATTTTTAATGCTGTCCACTATATTTATGTCAGACATGGTTTGAATTTTGGCAGAGAATACACTTGACCACATAGCCTTGATGTGAGGTAAATACTGACCCAGTTCCTAGAGAGTGCCCCCATATAAACACAGGGGAAGACTGGCATTGTAGCTTAACCCATTTGTACACTGTGAGAGCGTCAGCCATGAGGCCATCCTCAGTCGGGAATCCTGTGGAGTCACCATAGCCTGGCAATATCACAAACAGAGTTAGTCAGAGCTTAAAAAACAGTCATCCTCACATTAATCAGTCATCAGTCATCATCATCAAACAGTCATCCTCACATCAGAAACAGTTTTCAGAAACAGCATCTGCCACAGAATCAGTTGCAGATTAAGAAGTCAGAAACTGTCTCAGAACCACAGATTCAGATGTCAGAAACTGTCTCAGAACCACAGATTCAGATGTCAGAAACTGTCTCAGAACCACAGATTCAGATGTACCAGACACAGAATCAGTCAATGATTCAGAAGTCAGAAACTGTCTCAGAAACAGAGTCACTCACTTCTAATTACACACAAATTACCAGTGGGTTTAACCCTGGGAAGAAAATTCATCATGCTCATCATTATGATGAAATATACCTATTGTTATGAAGAAGTAAAAGTTGGAGATTAAAAGAGTCTAGATCAAAATGTTGTGTTTTGTTACAGTAAACAATGGTTATAACAAACTTAGAGGGACCACTATTTTATGTGTTAAAACCACACTTTCTTAAATACATATCAACTAAACTACACCAGCGGCTATGAAAGAGTGTGTCAGAGGGTTTTATGCTGTTTTTAGCAATATTCCAGCAATATTACCCATGTGGGGAATCAAACCCAAGTCTTTGGTGTGACAATTGAATGCTTTAACCACTAGGCTAACCGATAAGCATGTCCGACATAAACATATTTAATGTAATCCCAGTATGTTCAAACATACTCCTGAACCATGGAGCAAAACAAAATTGGCATAACCCAATATCACATTTACTTGAACTTTTTCATAACTCTTTTAAGTGCAATGTCTGCAGAACCGACTGATGTCATGACAGCAATCGAAAAGGTTATTTCCCGAATACATGCAGAGTTGCAGCAGAATCGCCTGAGATGTGTTAATTACATGAAAAAGATTTCAATCTACAACAAGGCCCTGTTTCACTCCTTTAAATTAGAGTCTGCATTTTACTAATTAAGGTTAACAATTCAAAAGCAGGTGACCATCCAGAGCAAGAGATATTCTCCAGCATATCTACCATTGGTTGCACACATGACTCCTACCTCTGTAGTCAAAGGTGATGACATGGTAGCCCATCTGCCTCAGTGCTTTGTATGTTCCTACACGAATCTTACTCCCTCTGAAAAATAAATCACACAAACATTCAAACATTTTGATAAAGAAAATGATGAATATAAAAGGAGGAATTGACAAAGAAGTTTGTTTGTTGCAGGGGTGAGTGAACGGTTGTGTGGTAGAGAGAATGGCTGGGTGAGTGGTTGAATGAGTGAGGGAGTCATATAGTGAGTGAGAGAGTGCAGTAGTCAATGAAACAATCTGACTTTTTGAAATCACATGCAAGGACTGGCAAATATTTACCTATTTTGACCTTTTCCATGTAAATACAGAATTATCTCTTTTCCAGATGCCAAAGCCTGTTCAAAAGGCTGACCACTAAGTGAGGCTGGTAACAAGTGCCTGGAACATAGGTTATCAGCTTAGCATTAGTGACATTATCACAATACTGTTGTTGAGAACACTTGGGAAGATACTTATTGTAGGGGATACCCAGAAATTAAGTCATTGGGTTTGTATGAGGAAGGTAGTTATTGTCGGGGATACCCAGAATTGAACTTATTGGGGTGTATGTGGGAGGTAGTTATTGTAGGGGATACCTGGAAATGAACTTTTTGGGGGTGTACGTGGAAGGTAGTTATTGGAGGTGATACCCGGAAATGAAGTTATTGGGGGTGTATGTGGAAGGTAGTTATTGTAGGGGATACCCGGAAATGAAGTTATTGAGGGTGTATGTGGAACGTAGTTATTGTAGGGGATACCCGGGAATGAATTTATTGGGGGTGTATGGGGGGATGTAGTTATTGTAGGGGATACCCGGGAATGAAGTTATTGGGGGTGTATGGAGGGACGTAGATATTGTAGGGGATATCCAGAAATGAAGTTATTGGGGGTGTATGTGGAAGGTAGTTATTGTAGGGGATACCCGGGAATGAAGTTATTGGGGGTGTATGTGGGAAGGTAGTTATTGTAGGGGATACCTGGCAAGAAGTTATTTACTATGCGGAGTACCTAAAAAGATTCTGGTTGGGAATACCTGGGAAGCTAGTTATGGGGTAACAGTTTGAGAAGTTATTGAGAGGGTACCTGGGAGGTTGGGGTGGGGATGAGGGTAAGGGGAACCCCTAAGCTAGCTTGACCATCATATAGATAAGAAATATATATTTAATATATGAACTATCCCTAAGAATGAGAACCCTACAAATTCTGACAAAGTCACTCACCATATCCCCAGCTGCAAACCATCATCACTGACAATCTGGAAGTTGCGAGTGTCATGTAGGCCGTAGGAGCTGGGATGGGAGAGGTCGGAAAAAGGAAGCACAACTGCAAGGGCAACAAAGAAAGTAATTAATGCAGTTTTAGTACACATCCTCTGACCCACTGTAAACTAGTGGCCGGTGATCACAATTAGCGGATAACTGTACTGTGTTTGACAAATTGGGGAGGTATACTGGTGATTATATAACCGCAAATTTAGTTATATTGGTGACCCTTAAGCGGACTCATGATACATACTTAGCTGAATTAGAATGAGTTCCCTGCTGTATGGAGCAATCTGCAATACAGAGTCTATGTCACAATAGGGAACAGAAAATATTTTGTAATATATGGTTTCTGCTTGAAGCATGTAAGTTACTACCATCTAACAGCCATGTTTGCATTGTACAATGCTACCCTGTCAGTGATTCCACATACCTTAATCATTGTATTCATCATGACTAATGAACCTGACAGCAGTGAGTGTGAGTGTTTAGTTTTGCTGTGCTTTTGGCAATATTCCAGCAACATCAGGGGACACTTGAAATGGGCTTCATATAATCTGACAGTAACAATAGTGACACAAAGCAAGATTCCTCGATGATGTTTCATGAACTGACTCTGCTAAACAGTGTGTAATAATTTGAAAAATGTTTCGAATGTTGCTGACAGTGCTTGGAGAAAAGGACAGGACTTACAGTAGTTTCCGAAGATGAAGATGTTGACAATGCTGGGGTGAAGCCATACCAATAGAGGTACGACAACATACAGGAAGACCCCCATCACCACCAGGAAGCGCAGCTGGAAGCGCTTGAGGTATCCCAGAAACGTCCTGCAAATGGAAAACACTCTACAGAGCAAAGGACCAGTGACTGTTGTTCAATGCCCTGGACCTAGACTTTTGAAGCTCCCAAACAGTCCAGATGGTAGTAAGTACCACACATTAACATTAACTTCTAACTATCTTAACTCTAAGAGAGCTTCGAAAATTTAGGCCCTGGAAACCCACAATCCAATTCTATCACAGTATTGTGTGAGGCATTTGATGGAGTTTGGCAACATATTTTTCCAACTGATACACTACAGGTCATAAGAAAATGCTATTTGTGTGCATGTTTGTCCAGGAAAACCACACTTCAGAAATACCTATTGCTGTTAGGGCCATTTCAAGCACTAACCTCATTGCCGCGAAAGCCACAATGAGTAAGGGAATCATTATCATTTTCTGTCAAATAAGCATCCCAAACTATTCACAATGGATTAAAATTGTCTTAATGACTTGTTCTTTGTTAGTTTTGCTGACATATGATGGGCCACTTCTTTATTCACTTTGAGGTTTTTAGTTCACATTAATCTTAGTATGTTTAGTTTGTTCTGTAATCTTGCATTCTCTTTTGTTATTGTACATTGTAGACTGTATTATCTTAAAGGTCACATGCAACCAAAAAATCAAACATAATTAAAACACATTTATCACTTATTCATGACATATAATATACATTGTTGCTTTTAAAAAAACAAATAAACAAAATTATAAGCGTACAATCGCGATTCAAAAGTGCAATATTTTGTACTTGGGCTTACTTCCCCGAAACGAAGCCCTTGGGAGACCGAACCCAGTCATAGCGGGTGGATATGCACTCAAGTGTAACGACAGCTTCCGATTGGCTGTTTCATTTACTGATATGCTGAGGGTTCATTGTGTGTAAACTTGAGAAAGATGATCTGTTTAATGGGCATTTTAGAAGTATAGCCAATCACAAGAAAGTAAGATTCTTTATGAATAACAACTTCTTTTTGTGTACTTGATGTGTCGTTTCAGTATGGATTCATATACTGTTGTCAAACAAAATCACATACACTAAAAGAAGTGGTTATCCATGAAGAATGTATATAGAGATGTTGGGTTTTGAAAATACATGTTCTCTGAATTTGCACTCGATCCAATCAAAAATCATGTCAGTAGAGATGGTAAACTACTGCATGGCTGGATTTTGTCATTCGTCCAAGTACAAAGCAGGACTTGAAACAGACAAGAGTTTGCACCAGTTTCCGTCAGATCCAGTCATCCGAAAAAAATGAATGTAGTTTCTTTGCAACCCACAGACATAAAAACATGTCATGTGTATCACACATGCCTAATTACATAATGTGGCAGACACGGGACTCGGGTGCACGAGTCATACTTATTTTCTTCATGTCGTGTAGTCTGATAGGTGTTAAGTTCAAAATGCACGTGGTCAGTGATTGAAGCTGTGTATTGCATGTTGTCTTTAGCAGACAGGCAGACAGGCAGACAGGCAGACAGGCAGACAGGCAGACAGACATATAGGTGTGAATAAACTGCTGTAAAAAGAGACTGCTCACCACAATCAACAAGTTTTTTTTACGTAACAAGTAGATTATTTATTTGTTTGTGTACAAGATTAGACTACTGCTCACGACGCTGGGCATGCATACTGTTTCAAGCTCCGTGAACCTATTCACTGCGCATGCGTTGTGGACGCAGCACAGCTGTTGAAACCAGTTTTCCCAGCACTGGGGGGAATTTAGTGAAACGTTTGAACTCCGATTTCGCGGGCTTTTTTTTCATCGCATTTTTTTCAACTTTATAGGTTGAATTGGCATTTTGTATGATTTGTTTCGGTAAGTGCATACCGAAAGGTACCAGAATCTGCAAAGTTGTGTTTTACATTGCATGTGACCTTTAAGAATGAAGATTTTTATGGATATCAACTTCTTTATATGAGAACACAACGTTTCGGAGTTAATGCTTACTCCTTCATCAGGTGATTGAGAATAGGGTACAGAGCTATATTTATATGTACAGGTAAAACAATAACAAAGTAACAAGTGGAATGAATTAACGAAAGCTGGAAGCCAGTATAAACAAGCACTGATAGGAAGCTGACAGTTATGATAACAATGATGGAAGCCAATGGTAATACATTATAGATGATAGGATATGTTTACATAACACAGATAGGGGATAAGGACGATGTACATGATGTATGTTTATAAGTATAATAGTGAATTAAATTATCATTCTTCTATTTATTTTCAGTTTTTAGCATGAATGTAAATATAATAACTAAAGCAACAGTAGTTCTTATCTCAAACAGTTATCAGAAAAGGACAAAATATTGAAGTCCTTTGACCCGCCCATTAGTTAAAATGCTTGAAGGAAATGGTTGGTTGTAGAAACCTAAATAATTTGTAAAAGGTATTTCAGTACCTGTGTGAGGCAGCTAGTTTGACATCCATTATTTACAGTAACACGAAATACCTACTGGTGTTAAAGCCACATTTCAAGTGCAAACCTTGTTGCCATGAAAGAGACAATGAGTAATATCAAATAAACGTCACTCATTGACCACAATGGATTTTAATGGCTTGTTTGTTCAGTTGACATATGATGTTTGTCTTCTTTATTTTTGTTGAAGTTCTTAGTTTACATTAATCTTTTTATTTTTATTTGTTTTTTATCTTCCTTTCTCCGCTTTTATTGTAGATTGTACACATAGTAATGGATCATTGTATGGAAACTGGGCCATTTCAACTTTTGTTCTTAAGAAAATTCCATTTGTATTTTTTTTGTATTTATGTCTTCATATAATTTACTTTGGTGTGTATGATTTGTATGTTGCATCAGCAGAGACGTTCGTACAAGACTTTTACATACAAGCTTTGGGTCTTGGCAAATAATTAGAATTACCATCTGACCATACCACTGAATAACAAACCCACAGTCTGGGAACCTGTATCATATTTCCAACTTAATCCGTCACAGCCTGCAACTTTTACAACCATCTGGTACTAACAATAAATTTGTTAACTATTTCACCAAGTATGTGATAATCACAAGCAGATCACCTGTTGATGACGGTTAATATGTCCTTCATCATTTTTAAGCATGTGATAAATTACTAGATAAAATTTTGGTGACATATTCTCTTAGTCATAAATTGTTATAAATTTGAAACAACATCTTTTGGACAATTTGGACAACAATCTATCAAAAATGGTCACACCTGAAATTAAACAAATGTACAGTTCTCAGTTCTTTCAGCATGATGACCCCATATCCCAAAATAGGCACCACTGATTTTAAACAGTTAAGCAGACTGATTGAAAACTCAATAATTATGAAACTGTTTAATGATAATAAGCTAAAAAGTCGATGATATTTATCTGGATCACAAACACACTGCCTGACATTTCCATGCGGTGAGTGAGTGAGTGAGTGAGTGAGTGAGTGAGTGAGTGAGTGAGTGAGTGAGTGAGTGAGTGAGTGAGTGAGTGAGTGAGTGAGTGAGTGAGTGAGTGAGTGAGTGAGTGAGTGAGTGAGTGAGTGAGTTCTATACCAGTCTCAGCAATATTCCAACAACCTTATGGCAGGGGCACCAAGGGGCTTCACTTGTACCCATGTGGGGAATAGAGCTAGGCCTTCTGTGTGACGAGCAAATGCCTTAAACACTGGGCTACCCCACCATCTCTGATTATACAGCATTGAGCAAGATTCACTTACTCTGGATTACCCATTGTACAATGTCGTCTCCATTATATTGTTGTTGTGAATAGCTGCAAGAATGCTGATGTGACCTGAAGTAAGCTATATTTTCTCTATAGCTTCATTTTGTAAGTAATGCCACCATCCATACATTAATTATCTCAGGTCACACATGATTCCTCTCATTCAAAATTTTAAACTGGATTTGGTTGCAGTTTTCTAAATTTCAAACTGCCAACATCTTCAAACAAAACACAATGCAGTTTACATTATTAACAACAAGCTTTCTTGATAGAAAAACTCTTTATGTTCTAATCATCTTGCATAGGTATTAGCAGTTACTTCAAAAAAGCACTATCAACAAGAGAAGAAGCTATTATAATTCCCGGAATGGCCATAGAGTTGGAGGGCAAGAAAGGGAAATATTCATGATGAAGTCAAAGTCAGGTCTTATAAGTTTAGACATTGGGAGCTCTGATTATTTACTACTGGCAGCTGGGGCTGAGTTAAATATGTTACTGTTGGCTCCAATACAGTTGAATGACCAATCTCACTGCCAATGCCAACCCCTTTCAATAAATATCCAGCTGGTCCCTCACCCAGATAAAGACAAAGTATCAGTTATCAAAATAGACTGCTGAGTTATATAATTGTTTCTGGCAACTGCACTCATACACACAAAGCCTAATGACTAATATTTTTCCTACAGCCACATGCGTTAAAAAAAGACTTCTGATGTCATTGTGAGGTGGGGACACATGAGCTTTAGACTCCTTTTCAAGTTCTACTACTTGTGGCAATTTATGCTCAGCTATATCCCAAGGAGATACCAGCAACAGCTGCATGAACACATATAAACTCCGTTTGCAGGCTTACAATGCTGGAGTGATATGTCATTTTAACTGTACAAGATCAGGTTGAGGTTGAGACTCAGCATGTAGGGAGCTATGCGTTCCCTGATCACCAAAGATCGACATGATACTATATGCATTGTGTCTACTCCTAAATATTTAGGACCATCTGTTTATCTCTGAAAGTGTGAAGGATCTATGTATTGGACAGCAATAGGGTTATAATTTTATTTCAATGCTGATTATTATCATTTGAAGAAGCTGATGTCATCCATTGTATCTCAAGACATGCCATTAGCATGATCAGTCGACGGGAACAGCCTGAACGTATGGTAACAGTCTTTGTAAGGTGAAGCAGTGGTCTATTTTTAACTCGACACACATCAACACGGTTTGTTTGTCAACAGTTATATCTGGTACTGGTAGGCAAGTCGACAGCAACACTCCACAAACAGCGGGTAGATAAAACTGATATCACTACATTGCTTGTTCCAAACTAAGCATGACATAAAAATTAAATCTTACCTATCTCTGCTATACCACATGACTGTCCAAAGTTCGCAAGTATGTCAGCTGTTGATGACGCGACTTTCACAAGTCACAGTTACGTTTCCTGCCCAGGGTTGTCATACATAACTCGTGACTGGAAATCCCCTGCATTTGGAATCTCCCAACGTTGACTTCCGGAACAGTCTATTTTTGCAAGAAGGGGGTTAAAATCTGTGAGTTACCCCCCTTAGGTCAATAATAGCTTCATGTTATGCTGGTGTCATGTTATTAGGGCATCGCGTTTCACGTAGCCACCAACTCTGAACATTAGTCAGGGGAAAAAAACTATGAAAATACTGGTCAAATTATCAGCATAATCTTCTTGATTCTAGTGTATTGTAATTCTTATTACAATTTCTCGTGTTCTTTGGACTTGTGGCAGCGACTTATTAAAATCTTTTATTTTAGATAGGTAAACATTATATATGAGGAGAGAGTAAGTCTTAAGTTCGTGTCGGTGGCGTTGAAATGAAAAATATAGGTTTTTTTGTTTTGGTTTGGTTTGGTTTGTTTTTTGCTTGTTTGTTTGTTTTGTTTTGTTTTGTTTGTTTGTTTTGGGGTTGTTTTTTCTGGGGCAGCAATAAGATTGAAAGGGTCGATCGGCCGATGAGAGACTTAACACAAAAATAAAAGTGCTATCTTAAATAAGTACTTATGGAATATATATGGAATATACATTTAAACAAATACACTGGATAATCGAGAATATTGCTAGAATAGATGATGTTTTTTCTTTTCACGTTAGCATATCATACGTTTTTAATTTTTAATTGATGAGTTTGGGGGAATAGGCTGGAGGGGAGAGAGGAGTTGGGTGTGGTCCATCGCAACTACCCCAACTCACCCCACATGCACCTGCCCCCACATTCATCTATACCAACTATTAGTAATCAAGTGATCAAAATTTTATAATTTCACAAGTTATGTTGCACAATTAGTGAAAATAAATAGACCGGTTCGACCCTTATTGAAGAAATTCTTGAGGTGGAATTCTTGATGCGCTGGAGAAGTTTTCAAAAGCCAACGTACAAGAATGAGGTCTGTCAACACGTGTCAAAGATGATTTATCATTATTCGACAGTGGAACTCTTAAACTCCCGAATTTCCTTGCTCCATGTTACAAAACAGCTCAAGCCTTGTCTGATTTCAACTGCTACTTTTAGTGTTGGGCATTCTATTTTACATAAAATATGCCTCAAGTCTCTATTTGTGTACAAGGAGTTATGTACACTTCTGTTTCGGAGTGGGCTACAATCCAATCATGAGACTGACCGTACATATATTCTTCAACCGCACTCACAGGCTCACAGGGATGCTCTCATTTTTGACAGAATGTATAATTTAGGTTCTAGTAATGATACATATGATCCATAATATCTGTGAAATATAGATGTATTTTATAAATCAAGTTTAGACGTGGAAATCAATGATCATGAACCCGTTCCCGAATTCTTTGAATATCCACAGTATGAAAACAAGTTTGAAACAATAACATTTAACATGCGTGATTCAGTTGAGTCCTGCATCCACATCAGTCCTAATGTGTGTACACGTGGTTAGTCATTGGGTTTACTGCCGCTACACCCCGGCATGGCATACTTATCGGGATACTGGACAGTACGGACACTGGTGTAAGGGTGGGCATTTCGGCAACATTTCCAAGTACCACCCATTAGAGGTGTGTGGTCCTGTGCATAGAGCTCATGTCAGACAAATCAGATGAGGTTTTAGCAACACTGGGCGCGAAGAGTCCTTGGATGGGCCATGGTGTTTGGCAGTTTGACTTCTGAGAGTTTCTAGGGCTTCAGTCCTGCCCCACTACGAAACACATGTGGCTTCACCTTAGGCAAGTGAGTTTGTTAAAAATTGTCTCTGTTCGTCCGGCACAAAACGGATACCTGGTGGGATAAGTCATGTGACTATTAACCGCCTAACGCCTCACAGGCAGCTTGTTTTACCTGGAGTAATAATGATAATAAAATATTATAATATTACATCCGGGGTAATACTTTGAGCAGGATATAGCGCCTGCATGGAAAAGCGAGATAGATAGATAGATAGATAGATAGATAGATAGATAGATAGATAGATAGATAGATAGATAGATAGATAGATAGATAGATAGATAGATAGATAGATCTGAATTAATTCCACTTCTGACAATAACCACTAACGTGTATGCGAAATACTTGGAATTGAGTGTATTTATATAAATATAAGGGCTGTTCTAAACGTCAAGAAACCGGCTTGAATTAATAATAATGGGTAATGTATGATGGACATATAGGACATCTCAAGTTTCATTAACAGTTTAGGAACCATTCCGATTCAGTTTAAAGTTTCTATTGACCAGCAACTGGAAATATATTACTTCACATTACATTTTATATGCTACTTTGTACATATGCTGAAATATCTCCAATAATACTGAATTGCTATTGGTCATTTTCATAAGAGAATACCCATGATATCGCATGTATTTCCGGTGACTATGTGTTCATTCTGAAATTGGGTCTGTTTTGTTAAACCCACCAGGAACAGAGACTTTATCTGAACACATCCCAACATCCCAAAGTCGCTAGAGGTTTTGAAAACTGCGCAATAAACTTAAAGGCAACTTTTCTCGAATTCTCCTTCCCTTCCGAGCATCATTAAGAACCCAGCGAACATAAACGTAATTGTTATCATGGCTATTCTATATGTTAAACGTTCAAACCATATTATTAAACCGTTTCTGGAACCATACAATGTCATGTCCTTAAAACGTTTCCAGAAAACCTTTATGGAACATTTTGCAATAACATAATTAAAATGTTTTCATCTCGTGTTAAGAAAAAGTATTGCTAAAACGTTTCTGGAACCATTCAAAATCACATAAAATTTTTCTTAAAACCATTTGCTAACCATTTCGCGAAAATATTTTCGTTAATAGTTATAGGCGAACGGTTTTTGAAAATGTTTCTAAAACATTTCTGGAACCATACGAAATCACGTGAATTAAACATTTTTTAAACGTTTCGGGAACATTTCAGGAAATGTTTTTGGAATGTTTTTAGAACATTTTTGTGTTAGCTGGGAAGCACGAACCTTTCAAGCAGATCTACTGTTATAACGATCTATATCCATCTCAAATTTGAACTCTTGAGCCATAGGGGAATTTAACTTCATCTCGACACTGATAGAGTGCTGTCGGGCCAGCGTTTCCTTTGAGAAGTCCCATTCGGTGTCTAGGCTGCGTGTAGAAGGGTCATGGGCTTTGAGCTGATGATGAGTCTTACCAGCCTGAGGGTGCCATGATCAACTGAACCCTCCCTGCTGCATTTTCAAATGAATCCGTTAAACATAACAAAAGTGATAATAGTCCATTTATCATAGAGCCCAAACAGCCTGATTATTAATACCCCGGATAACCCAAGTCGCCTGTGAACGGCTGGAAGGTTAGCGGTTAGATGACTTATCCCGCCGGGTACCCATTTTCTACTGGGTGAACAGAGGCAATTTTGAGTAAACTTACTTGCCTAAGGTGTATTGAAAAACTTGCGATGTATTACAAATTAAAGTATATTTTCTGAAAAATATTACATGAGTGTAGTTAAAGTGATGGCTTATTTTGTTGCATTGCATTATGTAAGTTCTGCTGCACAGATCATGACCTGATGATTGAGCATGGATGGTTTCTCAACTCAAACTGGACGGTAAAGATTGGATTTGTCCATTCCTGTTAGCAACACGCTTATCTCATTATTTATTAAAAAAACGACAATGTCCTCATAAACTGCACTCACTGTTTCAAAGAGTAGTATAGGCATGAGATGTTGTTATGCTACTAATGTGTATCAAGCTAATCACACAACATATGAAGTAAATGTATTACTCCAGTAGTAGATAAATATTATACATGGATAGAGCGAGCTCTTATACCAAATACGTCAACATCATCTACTCGATCTTCAACGGGATCAGGGATACCGACACTTTCTTATGGTACAGGTTTGGTTATGTGAGCTTATGAACTAATTGTAATCACTAACATTTTCTGCCCAATATATGGTACTGTCAAAATAGGTATAGGGTATATCTCAAGGAGTAACTGGAATATACGAATAGCTTCTTGTTGACACTTTCTACAATATTTTACAACAGAAATCATTGATATTTTGTTTCTTTTGTTCTTAAAATATAGCTAATGATATTTCTGCAGCTCTTGGCACTGGCTAGTGGTATGCTAGAGAAAAAGCAGGAGGGGACAGTACAATTCACATACACATTTGCACATGCTTTTCAAAACACACACGCGCGCAGGCACGCACACACCATGTAATGTAAAGAGTGCTTTAAATGAGACTTACTTTTCACTGATAGTATACCAGGAACTATGCTGCCTTCATTAGTCTATTTTAGAACCTACTTGAGCAGTCTGCAGAACAGGAGATCTTTCTGCGTAGGATCGTTTCTGTTTCTAAGAACATAGGCCATTATTAAAGAAAGACATACTTTGAACTCTTCTCCTGTAGAAATATAAAAAAGAACCACAATCTTAACACTTATCAACATTTATTCAATAACACAGACATATATCACAGGAATAAAAATATCTTTGCATTGTTCATTTTGAAAAGTGAACATCTGACGACACCTTGACTTGCAGGCCACCAGAAGTTTCCTGAAAAAACAACAAGGTCATATACTGACCTACTCCTGTATCCATGGCAACAATACCTGAAAAAGACTTGTCATCCACATAACAGATTCTAGTTACACCATCAACATACACAATAAAGAAGACAACAACCAGAATATCCTTCCACTACAATTCCTGTGTCAGCATTCTACTCCACTGGTACAAAGGAAGGGCATGTGCCATCTCTAGCTTGATGGCTAGTCATTTCTTCTAGAACAACAAAAAACATACATGAAATGACTGTCCATTTCTTTTCCTGATCATCCCGTGAAACACAAATCACAAATCACAAATGCATTTTCTGTCAAAAATACATAACATTTAAGAAAGTGGTAATTTCCTTACGTGCCCTTGGTCTTGAATCTCTGTTAATAACTGTCCTATCTGTACCCAAACAACATGTCAGATCAAATAATCAAACTGACAACATTTTGTGAACAAACCATGTCCAGAAGTCTTCTTATTTCAAAGGCCTCTTTTTCAAAATATCAATTTCAAAATTTTCAATACCAAGTCTCCAAGACACAGCATTTATTTTATAAATCCCCACATTCATTGCACAGGTGTGTAGCAAGCCAATATTTTCATGTGAGCCCGATAGGTCATAAGGCTATACATTTAGATAGTATAGAGGGCTTGCCCAACATTCATTTTCAAAATCATGAGTAAGCCCAGGCCTTTTCTTATAACAGAAAGCTACACCCCTGAAACATAAATTTCTCTGAGTGACTTTAGTTTTACATCGCTTTTAGCAATATTCCAGCAATATCATGGTGGGGGACACCAGAAATGGGCTTCACATATTAACTTCTCTGAAGGACCTGCTGAGACACAAACACTCCAAAGCTATATGAACACAGCATAACCAATACCAGTAATGGTCTGTTTTTGTCCCAACCCATCATGGGTGTGGTGGGTAGGATGGTGGTTAAAGCATTTGCCAAACACACCAAAGACCCTGGTTCAATTCCCCACATGGGTACAATGTATGACGTCCAATTCTGGTGTTCCCCGCCATGATATTGCTAAATGCAGTGTTAATCTAAAGTCACTCAATCACGATTCTTCTTGGTTACTGACATATCAAAAGAGATAACATTTCCACTGACTAAATGTGGTTATTATGCAGAGATATAACAGAGCTCTATGAAAAATACAGATAACTATCTTCCATGTTCAAGGCACTGAATCAAGATACATATAAACATATTATAAATATGCATTCACAGTCATGTGTAAGGAACATACCTATGGTCAAGGTTAGGTGAAAATGATACCAGTATAACATAAGCAGTATTTGGGTAATTATCAGCTCATGAGAACCACTGTCAAGAACAAAGGCTTGGTTAGCACAACAGAACATATATGATTCAACACACTCCTACAATAATAGCATATGCTGTCCATTGAAGACGGTGTCAAGTGTAAAGTCAACAAATAATGTCAGGATGAGGAGTCCTGCACCAACATTGTAAATAGCAGGGATGCCACGATACATCAATGCATCTATACTCTTTGTCAGTTGATACAATTATTGATGCATTCAAAATTATATCGATAATTAGTTTTGAAAGAAACAGTTTAAGTATGCTTGTGTATCATTTGCATTTTAGAATTGTATTATTATTTTTTTTGGATGCAATGAGATGTTATGATTATTTTTCATGCACAAAGATGGGAAATTAGAACTTATTAATCTATCAGGACAAAAAATGTTGATCTTTTCATGGACAGTTACAAAATATGAAATATTAATGTTCAAAATGTAACTAAATTTAAGCAATAATGCCGCAAAAATAGGTATTATAATATGCATCGAATCGTGTAATGGGTATCATGAAACATATGTATAATGACATCCCTAGTAAATAGTGTCAAGTTGACATACAACTTCAAGGTTGACAGACTACAATTTCACACCACTAGTCCTCAGTCACAGTTGAGGATAGTTCAACATAAAAAGTCCACCAAAGTATTAGCTCTTCTCAAAAACACAGAAAACTGGCCATGTATAACTCTGACAGGACTCACCAGTATAACTTTTCATGAACTTCAGTAACATGTTTATATAATCCTCCGTATAACCCTGACAGAACAGTATTCCGCCTTCAACTTTGACTCAAACACATGTGTGTGTAGAACAGATACAATATCGCGAACCGAAAGGAAAAAAAATCGACACTGCACCTCCAAAACACATTTCAAGATGACAGTCTGGTTGTATAGTCCAGCACTACTGTGAAGTTTGGTTCACCAGAAAACTACAGAGCTATCATGGAACTGTAAGCTAAAGTTGAATAAAGGGCCACATAAAGACTTAAGAACATGTGAGTGTTAGCCCATGTCATAGTGCAACTTTGCTTACTCCAAAGAGAGAATGTGATAACAAACATTATGTACTTCAGTGTATAAACGCTAACCTAATATCATAATTTACATTAATAAAACCTTCAAATGCATAAAGTCACTCAAATCAACACTCCATCAACAAGCCAATGAGGCAATAAAAGTCATCAGTAACGTGTAAATTCTTGCAGAAGGTATATGGAAAGCACAATGGAAATACACAACATCATAAATACTATTTCCGAAGTAACAGTGAACAAATTTTCTGTTAGTCTAAAAATACCATGCAACCTACTGACATAAGATTAACTGTACAAACAATATACCCATTAAAAATTCTACTTACATTTTATCTAAAACTAAAATTGTATATATCTATCATCAGGCTTAAAACTTGAGATCAACTGAAAAAATCATTGCTTATGATGAACAATCATATCCTATATTTCTCTGTTCAAAGTTTAATGAATACTGTTCTGCTGTTATTTGCAAGAGGCTATTTCACAGATAATGCCACTAAAACAATACCACCAAAGTATGCACATACTATGTACTGGAATTCTTTCTGAGCACCGGATACATATTTTGCCTCAAGACGTTCATATATTGAACATATTAACATAAGGTCTTTAAAAAAATAAATGCCTATCCTCAATTTATTAATCCGATATAGCCTAGTAAACAAAACAATTGTGCACAATTTTAGGAATTCCAGTTTTCAGAACTCAAAAGCTGGCAAGAGTTTGTGAGGTGTATTTAAACAATATTTTAGTAGTAGCAATAAGAACAGTGTGTCAGATGTGCAGAAGATATGCCTATGGAAGTAACTGTTTACAGTCAGTCGCAGCAATGAAGACCACTAGGGCCATACATACAGTAGTTTTGAAAAATCAACAAAAACAGACAGCAAGAGTTCTCCCGTAAGAGAATGCTCTGTATCAATACATGACTACAAGATCAAGAATAAAGTTTGTGTATCACAATATTAACAGCAGTACATATTCTACTTATTCCACATCTTGGAATGATTTCATCTCTGATTCCCTGAGGTTGAAAGTAAAAGTTCAGCAATGTCTTAATTATTTCTTCTTCTCCAGCGCCTTGTGAACAAAAGATCTGAAAACAAAACAAAAATACCTACTTAAATTACAAAACAAATGGTCATGTTATAAATAGACACAAATGCTACCACCTAACCCTTTGGTAGGCACATCTAGACATCATGCATTGTATTGTAGTTGTTTAACTGGGAATCTTACAGAACATATAAATAGACATGAAATAACATACAGCTTCAGCCTTTATTTAATTCATTTTATTTCCTTGAGCATGTTAGGCCTGCTTGTATATGGGCCTTGACAATTCAATTTCCCACTTGGGTACAATATGTAAAACCTTTATCTGCTACCATGATATTACCAGAAGCATGATGAAATCATATTCACTCACTAATAACATTTTATTTCCTTGAGCATGTTAGGCCTGCTTGTATATGGGCCTTGACAATTCAATTTCCCACTTGGGTACAATATGTAAAACCTTTATCTGCTACCATGATATTACCAGAAGCATGATGAAATCATATTCACTCACTAATAACATTTTATTTCCTTGAGCATGTTAGGCCTGCTTGTATATGGGCCTTGACAATTCAATTTCCCACTTGGGTACAATATGTAAAACCTTTATCTGCTACCATGATATTACCAGAAGCATGATGAAATCATATTCACTCACTAATAACATTTTATTTCCTTGAGCATGTTAGGCCTGCTTGTATATGGGCCTTGACAATTCAATTTCCCACTTGGGTACAATATGTAAAACCTTTATCTGCTACCATGATATTACCAGAAGCATGATGAAATCATATTCACTCACTAATAACATTTTATTTCCTTGAGCATGTTAGGCCTGCTTGTATATGGGCCTTGACAATTCAATTTCCCACTTGGGTACAATATGTAAAACCTTTATCTGCTGCCATGATATTACCAGAAGCATGATGAAATCATATTCACTCACTAATAACATTTTATTTCCTTGAGCATGTTAGGCCTGCTTGTATATGGGCCTTGACGATTCAATTTCCCACTTGGGTACAATATGTAAAACCTTTATCTGCTACCATGATATTACCAGAAGCATGATGAAATCATATTCACTCACTAATAACATTTTATTTCCTTGAGCATGTTAGGCCTGCTTGTATATGGGCCTTGACAATTCAATTTCCCACTTGGGTACAATATGTAAAACCTTTATCTGCTACCATGATATTACCAGAAGCATGATGAAATCATATTCACTCACTAATAACATTTTATTTCCTTGAGCATGTTAGGCCTGCTTGTATATGGGCCTTGACAATTCAATTTCCCACTTGGGTACAATATGTAAAACCTTTATCTGCTACCATGATATTACCAGAAGCATGATGAAATCATATTCACTCACTAATAACATTTTATTTCCTTGAGCATGTTAGGCCTGCTTGTATATGGGCCTTGACAATTCAATTTCCCACTTGGGTACAATATGTAAAACCTTTATCTGCTACCATGATATTACCAGAAGCATGATGAAATCATATTCACTCACTAATAACATTTTATTTCCTTGAGCATGTTAGGCCTGCTTGTATATGGGCCTTGACAATTCAATTTCCCACTTGGGTACAATATGTAAAACCTTTATCTGCTGCCATGATATTACCAGAAGCATGATGAAATCATATTCACTCACTAATAACATTTTATTTCCTTGAGCATGTTAGGCCTGCTTGTATATGGGCCTTGACGATTCAATTTCCCACTTGGGTACAATATGTAAAACCTTTATCTGCTACCATGATATTACCAGAAGCATGATGAAATCATATTCACTCACTAATAACATTTTATTTCCTTGAGCATGTTAGGCCTGCTTGTATATGGGCCTTGACAATTCAATTTCCCACTTGGGTACAATATGTAAAACCTTTATCTGCTGCCATGATATTACCAGAAGCATGATGAAATCATATTCACTCACTAATAACATTTTATTTCCTTGAGCATGTTAGGCCTGCTTGTATATGGGCCTTGACGATTCAATTTCCCACTTGGGTACAATATGTAAAACCTTTATCTGCTGCCATGATAACGCTGACATACTACCAGAAGCATGATGAAATCATATTAACTCACTAATACACTCAAACAACCATAACTGTGTGACAGTAAATATATTTATATTGATAAAAGGCATGTCAGTGAATACATATCATGGCCAAAATGTCTGTTAATAACTCCAAATAATAAAATTCAGAGAAACATCTCTCACCTGACAATCTCTGGCAGTTCTGGTGACTTGAAAATGTGTTTATGTCCGTAACCATGGTGACTAGGAAAGCGCTTGAACTCAACACGAGCATGGTCATCTGGCTTGGACTCCTTGGCATGCTCATATAGCTGTGATACAAAACAGAGTCCAGTTGAATCACAAAACCAACACAAACAAGACAAATGTACTTCAGTTGAATGAGCTAAAACACTAGACAGCTAGATCACAACTGTTAGTTTCCAAAGTATGCTTTTAGCACTATGATTGTCATAAGTCCTGAGACTGATTTGAAGATCTATTTCAGGTGGAGGAACATTTGTCATTAAAATGCAATAACGATTTATTAGCTACTAGGGTATGACTAATTTGTCATAGATACATAGTCAGTTTCACAGTCCCTGAACCACATTATCGTCCCTAGACCTCTCTGCAGTGCTAAACTATAAATGAGGCAAGGTTAGATTTCCTCATGTTCAGAATTTCTGAATCTCCCTTCTCACTTGGTCTCCACTGAAATTTAAATGGGTTTATTCGTTATTATCAAAATTATATATATTCTGAGACTAAGCGTTGTCTAACAGGCACAAGATAAAACAAGTCTGCAATCTGAATTGTTAACCTGACTGACTTAACTCCCGTTGACCAAGACGACTATATCACACTGTTCCTTCCAGACTGTGTGAGGCAAGAGAATATGCTGTTCTCTAAGTAATATGTTTACACAAGACATCTCACCTTCTCCCCAAGATGGAATGGCACGACAGCATCATCTTCAGCATGAAGAATCAGAATTGGGGGACTCACACTCTGAATACTTAGGAAAAAAATGCAGCATTTAATGCAAACACTATATTTATCACCATTACTTAATTCTACGGTTTTACTAAGCACAAATTTTAGCATGAATTATTACACTCACAAATACCATAACAGTTTCCATGGTTACTGTTAATTTTCTTTCATATAGTCATTACAAGACAGAGCAGATGTGAACATGTCAGTAAAAAGATGGTCAGTCCTACTGTAAGAATCTTCATTCATGAGTGTATTGGATTCATATCACAGTGGTTAATACCATTTGTATAGCACCTGGGTAGATAGCATGGATGTCTACACATGGTGCCATGAAAACACACAATCAGATCACGTCTTAGAGCTGTGATCACATAAAAAGTGTAGGCCACACCACACATTCATTCCCAAAACCCAAAAAGGCATGTTTGTTGTTTAAGGCAACACTCATCAATGTTCCACCCAAGTGTTTGCAAAGGTGCATCTAATAACAAGTATAAGGTACAATGGAGATAATATTACTTTTCATCAGTGCTGAAGTGGATTCCATTTTCCTTTCAAGCAGATCTACTGTTATAACGATCTATATCCATCTCAAATTTGAACTCTTGAGCCATAGGGGAATTTAACTTCATCTCGACACTGATAGAGTGCTGTCGGGCCAGCGTTTCCTTTGAGAAGTCCCATTCGGTGTCTAGGCTGCGTGTAGAAGGGTCATGGGCTTTGAGCTGATGATGAGTCTTACCAGCCTGAGGGTGCCATGATCAACTGAACCCTCCCTGCTGCATTTTCAAATGAATCCGTTAAACATAACAAAAGTGATAATAGTCCATTTATCATAGAGCCCAAACAGCCTGATTATTAATACCCCGGATAACCCAAGTCGCCTGTGAACGGCTGGAAGGTTAGCGGTTAGATGACTTATCCCGCCGGGTACCCATTTTCTACTGGGTGAACAGAGGCAATTTTGAGTAAACTTACTTGCCTAAGGTGTATTGAAAAACTTGCGATGTATTACAAATTAAAGTATATTTTCTGAAAAATATTACATGAGTGTAGTTAAAGTGATGGCTTATTTTGTTGCATTGCATTATGTAAGTTCTGCTGCACAGATCATGACCTGATGATTGAGCATGGATGGTTTCTCAACTCAAACTGGACGGTAAAGATTGGATTTGTCCATTCCTGTTAGCAACACGCTTATCTCATTATTTATTAAAAAAACGACAATGTCCTCATAAACTGCACTCACTGTTTCAAAGAGTAGTATAGGCATGAGATGTTGTTATGCTACTAATGTGTATCAAGCTAATCACACAACATATGAAGTAAATGTATTACTCCAGTAGTAGATAAATATTATACATGGATAGAGCGAGCTCTTATACCAAATACGTCAACATCATCTACTCGATCTTCAACGGGATCAGGGATACCGACACTTTCTTATGGTACAGGTTTGGTTATGTGAGCTTATGAACTAATTGTAATCACTAACATTTTCTGCCCAATATATGGTACTGTCAAAATAGGTATAGGGTATATCTCAAGGAGTAACTGGAATATACGAATAGCTTCTTGTTGACACTTTCTACAATATTTTACAACAGAAATCATTGATATTTTGTTTCTTTTGTTCTTAAAATATAGCTAATGATATTTCTGCAGCTCTTGGCACTGGCTAGTGGTATGCTAGAGAAAAAGCAGGAGGGGACAGTACAATTCACATACACATTTGCACATGCTTTTCAAAACACACACGCGCGCAGGCACGCACACACCATGTAATGTAAAGAGTGCTTTAAATGAGACTTACTTTTCACTGATAGTATACCAGGAACTATGCTGCCTTCATTAGTCTATTTTAGAACCTACTTGAGCAGTCTGCAGAACAGGAGATCTTTCTGCGTAGGATCGTTTCTGTTTCTAAGAACATAGGCCATTATTAAAGAAAGACATACTTTGAACTCTTCTCCTGTAGAAATATAAAAAAGAACCACAATCTTAACACTTATCAACATTTATTCAATAACACAGACATATATCACAGGAATAAAAATATCTTTGCATTGTTCATTTTGAAAAGTGAACATCTGACGACACCTTGACTTGCAGGCCACCAGAAGTTTCCTGAAAAAACAACAAGGTCATATACTGACCTACTCCTGTATCCATGGCAACAATACCTGAAAAAGACTTGTCATCCACATAACAGATTCTAGTTACACCATCAACATACACAATAAAGAAGACAACAACCAGAATATCCTTCCACTACAATTCCTGTGTCAGCATTCTACTCCACTGGTACAAAGGAAGGGCATGTGCCATCTCTAGCTTGATGGCTAGTCATTTCTTCTAGAACAACAAAAAACATACATGAAATGACTGTCCATTTCTTTTCCTGATCATCCCGTGAAACACAAATCACAAATCACAAATGCATTTTCTGTCAAAAATACATAACATTTAAGAAAGTGGTAATTTCCTTACGTGCCCTTGGTCTTGAATCTCTGTTAATAACTGTCCTATCTGTACCCAAACAACATGTCAGATCAAATAATCAAACTGACAACATTTTGTGAACAAACCATGTCCAGAAGTCTTCTTATTTCAAAGGCCTCTTTTTCAAAATATCAATTTCAAAATTTTCAATACCAAGTCTCCAAGACACAGCATTTATTTTATAAATCCCCACATTCATTGCACAGGTGTGTAGCAAGCCAATATTTTCATGTGAGCCCGATAGGTCATAAGGCTATACATTTAGATAGTATAGAGGGCTTGCCCAACATTCATTTTCAAAATCATGAGTAAGCCCAGGCCTTTTCTTATAACAGAAAGCTACACCCCTGAAACATAAATTTCTCTGAGTGACTTTAGTTTTACATCGCTTTTAGCAATATTCCAGCAATATCATGGTGGGGGACACCAGAAATGGGCTTCACATATTAACTTCTCTGAAGGACCTGCTGAGACACAAACACTCCAAAGCTATATGAACACAGCATAACCAATACCAGTAATGGTCTGTTTTTGTCCCAACCCATCATGGGTGTGGTGGGTAGGATGGTGGTTAAAGCATTTGCCAAACACACCAAAGACCCTGGTTCAATTCCCCACATGGGTACAATGTATGACGTCCAATTCTGGTGTTCCCCGCCATGATATTGCTAAATGCAGTGTTAATCTAAAGTCACTCAATCACGATTCTTCTTGGTTACTGACATATCAAAAGAGATAACATTTCCACTGACTAAATGTGGTTATTATGCAGAGATATAACAGAGCTCTATGAAAAATACAGATAACTATCTTCCATGTTCAAGGCACTGAATCAAGATACATATAAACATATTATAAATATGCATTCACAGTCATGTGTAAGGAACATACCTATGGTCAAGGTTAGGTGAAAATGATACCAGTATAACATAAGCAGTATTTGGGTAATTATCAGCTCATGAGAACCACTGTCAAGAACAAAGGCTTGGTTAGCACAACAGAACATATATGATTCAACACACTCCTACAATAATAGCATATGCTGTCCATTGAAGACGGTGTCAAGTGTAAAGTCAACAAATAATGTCAGGATGAGGAGTCCTGCACCAACATTGTAAATAGCAGGGATGCCACGATACATCAATGCATCTATACTCTTTGTCAGTTGATACAATTATTGATGCATTCAAAATTATATCGATAATTAGTTTTGAAAGAAACAGTTTAAGTATGCTTGTGTATCATTTGCATTTTAGAATTGTATTATTATTTTTTTTGGATGCAATGAGATGTTATGATTATTTTTCATGCACAAAGATGGGAAATTAGAACTTATTAATCTATCAGGACAAAAAATGTTGATCTTTTCATGGACAGTTACAAAATATGAAATATTAATGTTCAAAATGTAACTAAATTTAAGCAATAATGCCGCAAAAATAGGTATTATAATATGCATCGAATCGTGTAATGGGTATCATGAAACATATGTATAATGACATCCCTAGTAAATAGTGTCAAGTTGACATACAACTTCAAGGTTGACAGACTACAATTTCACACCACTAGTCCTCAGTCACAGTTGAGGATAGTTCAACATAAAAAGTCCACCAAAGTATTAGCTCTTCTCAAAAACACAGAAAACTGGCCATGTATAACTCTGACAGGACTCACCAGTATAACTTTTCATGAACTTCAGTAACATGTTTATATAATCCTCCGTATAACCCTGACAGAACAGTATTCCGCCTTCAACTTTGACTCAAACACATGTGTGTGTAGAACAGATACAATATCGCGAACCGAAAGGAAAAAAAATCGACACTGCACCTCCAAAACACATTTCAAGATGACAGTCTGGTTGTATAGTCCAGCACTACTGTGAAGTTTGGTTCACCAGAAAACTACAGAGCTATCATGGAACTGTAAGCTAAAGTTGAATAAAGGGCCACATAAAGACTTAAGAACATGTGAGTGTTAGCCCATGTCATAGTGCAACTTTGCTTACTCCAAAGAGAGAATGTGATAACAAACATTATGTACTTCAGTGTATAAACGCTAACCTAATATCATAATTTACATTAATAAAACCTTCAAATGCATAAAGTCACTCAAATCAACACTCCATCAACAAGCCAATGAGGCAATAAAAGTCATCAGTAACGTGTAAATTCTTGCAGAAGGTATATGGAAAGCACAATGGAAATACACAACATCATAAATACTATTTCCGAAGTAACAGTGAACAAATTTTCTGTTAGTCTAAAAATACCATGCAACCTACTGACATAAGATTAACTGTACAAACAATATACCCATTAAAAATTCTACTTACATTTTATCTAAAACTAAAATTGTATATATCTATCATCAGGCTTAAAACTTGAGATCAACTGAAAAAATCATTGCTTATGATGAACAATCATATCCTATATTTCTCTGTTCAAAGTTTAATGAATACTGTTCTGCTGTTATTTGCAAGAGGCTATTTCACAGATAATGCCACTAAAACAATACCACCAAAGTATGCACATACTATGTACTGGAATTCTTTCTGAGCACCGGATACATATTTTGCCTCAAGACGTTCATATATTGAACATATTAACATAAGGTCTTTAAAAAAATAAATGCCTATCCTCAATTTATTAATCCGATATAGCCTAGTAAACAAAACAATTGTGCACAATTTTAGGAATTCCAGTTTTCAGAACTCAAAAGCTGGCAAGAGTTTGTGAGGTGTATTTAAACAATATTTTAGTAGTAGCAATAAGAACAGTGTGTCAGATGTGCAGAAGATATGCCTATGGAAGTAACTGTTTACAGTCAGTCGCAGCAATGAAGACCACTAGGGCCATACATACAGTAGTTTTGAAAAATCAACAAAAACAGACAGCAAGAGTTCTCCCGTAAGAGAATGCTCTGTATCAATACATGACTACAAGATCAAGAATAAAGTTTGTGTATCACAATATTAACAGCAGTACATATTCTACTTATTCCACATCTTGGAATGATTTCATCTCTGATTCCCTGAGGTTGAAAGTAAAAGTTCAGCAATGTCTTAATTATTTCTTCTTCTCCAGCGCCTTGTGAACAAAAGATCTGAAAACAAAACAAAAATACCTACTTAAATTACAAAACAAATGGTCATGTTATAAATAGACACAAATGCTACCACCTAACCCTTTGGTAGGCACATCTAGACATCATGCATTGTATTGTAGTTGTTTAACTGGGAATCTTACAGAACATATAAATAGACATGAAATAACATACAGCTTCAGCCTTTATTTAATTCATTTTATTTCCTTGAGCATGTTAGGCCTGCTTGTATATGGGCCTTGACAATTCAATTTCCCACTTGGGTACAATATGTAAAACCTTTATCTGCTACCATGATATTACCAGAAGCATGATGAAATCATATTCACTCACTAATAACATTTTATTTCCTTGAGCATGTTAGGCCTGCTTGTATATGGGCCTTGACAATTCAATTTCCCACTTGGGTACAATATGTAAAACCTTTATCTGCTACCATGATATTACCAGAAGCATGATGAAATCATATTCACTCACTAATAACATTTTATTTCCTTGAGCATGTTAGGCCTGCTTGTATATGGGCCTTGACAATTCAATTTCCCACTTGGGTACAATATGTAAAACCTTTATCTGCTACCATGATATTACCAGAAGCATGATGAAATCATATTCACTCACTAATAACATTTTATTTCCTTGAGCATGTTAGGCCTGCTTGTATATGGGCCTTGACAATTCAATTTCCCACTTGGGTACAATATGTAAAACCTTTATCTGCTACCATGATATTACCAGAAGCATGATGAAATCATATTCACTCACTAATAACATTTTATTTCCTTGAGCATGTTAGGCCTGCTTGTATATGGGCCTTGACAATTCAATTTCCCACTTGGGTACAATATGTAAAACCTTTATCTGCTGCCATGATATTACCAGAAGCATGATGAAATCATATTCACTCACTAATAACATTTTATTTCCTTGAGCATGTTAGGCCTGCTTGTATATGGGCCTTGACGATTCAATTTCCCACTTGGGTACAATATGTAAAACCTTTATCTGCTACCATGATATTACCAGAAGCATGATGAAATCATATTCACTCACTAATAACATTTTATTTCCTTGAGCATGTTAGGCCTGCTTGTATATGGGCCTTGACAATTCAATTTCCCACTTGGGTACAATATGTAAAACCTTTATCTGCTACCATGATATTACCAGAAGCATGATGAAATCATATTCACTCACTAATAACATTTTATTTCCTTGAGCATGTTAGGCCTGCTTGTATATGGGCCTTGACAATTCAATTTCCCACTTGGGTACAATATGTAAAACCTTTATCTGCTACCATGATATTACCAGAAGCATGATGAAATCATATTCACTCACTAATAACATTTTATTTCCTTGAGCATGTTAGGCCTGCTTGTATATGGGCCTTGACAATTCAATTTCCCACTTGGGTACAATATGTAAAACCTTTATCTGCTACCATGATATTACCAGAAGCATGATGAAATCATATTCACTCACTAATAACATTTTATTTCCTTGAGCATGTTAGGCCTGCTTGTATATGGGCCTTGACAATTCAATTTCCCACTTGGGTACAATATGTAAAACCTTTATCTGCTGCCATGATATTACCAGAAGCATGATGAAATCATATTCACTCACTAATAACATTTTATTTCCTTGAGCATGTTAGGCCTGCTTGTATATGGGCCTTGACGATTCAATTTCCCACTTGGGTACAATATGTAAAACCTTTATCTGCTACCATGATATTACCAGAAGCATGATGAAATCATATTCACTCACTAATAACATTTTATTTCCTTGAGCATGTTAGGCCTGCTTGTATATGGGCCTTGACAATTCAATTTCCCACTTGGGTACAATATGTAAAACCTTTATCTGCTGCCATGATATTACCAGAAGCATGATGAAATCATATTCACTCACTAATAACATTTTATTTCCTTGAGCATGTTAGGCCTGCTTGTATATGGGCCTTGACGATTCAATTTCCCACTTGGGTACAATATGTAAAACCTTTATCTGCTGCCATGATAACGCTGACATACTACCAGAAGCATGATGAAATCATATTAACTCACTAATACACTCAAACAACCATAACTGTGTGACAGTAAATATATTTATATTGATAAAAGGCATGTCAGTGAATACATATCATGGCCAAAATGTCTGTTAATAACTCCAAATAATAAAATTCAGAGAAACATCTCTCACCTGACAATCTCTGGCAGTTCTGGTGACTTGAAAATGTGTTTATGTCCGTAACCATGGTGACTAGGAAAGCGCTTGAACTCAACACGAGCATGGTCATCTGGCTTGGACTCCTTGGCATGCTCATATAGCTGTGATACAAAACAGAGTCCAGTTGAATCACAAAACCAACACAAACAAGACAAATGTACTTCAGTTGAATGAGCTAAAACACTAGACAGCTAGATCACAACTGTTAGTTTCCAAAGTATGCTTTTAGCACTATGATTGTCATAAGTCCTGAGACTGATTTGAAGATCTATTTCAGGTGGAGGAACATTTGTCATTAAAATGCAATAACGATTTATTAGCTACTAGGGTATGACTAATTTGTCATAGATACATAGTCAGTTTCACAGTCCCTGAACCACATTATCGTCCCTAGACCTCTCTGCAGTGCTAAACTATAAATGAGGCAAGGTTAGATTTCCTCATGTTCAGAATTTCTGAATCTCCCTTCTCACTTGGTCTCCACTGAAATTTAAATGGGTTTATTCGTTATTATCAAAATTATATATATTCTGAGACTAAGCGTTGTCTAACAGGCACAAGATAAAACAAGTCTGCAATCTGAATTGTTAACCTGACTGACTTAACTCCCGTTGACCAAGACGACTATATCACACTGTTCCTTCCAGACTGTGTGAGGCAAGAGAATATGCTGTTCTCTAAGTAATATGTTTACACAAGACATCTCACCTTCTCCCCAAGATGGAATGGCACGACAGCATCATCTTCAGCATGAAGAATCAGAATTGGGGGACTCACACTCTGAATACTTAGGAAAAAAATGCAGCATTTAATGCAAACACTATATTTATCACCATTACTTAATTCTACGGTTTTACTAAGCACAAATTTTAGCATGAATTATTACACTCACAAATACCATAACAGTTTCCATGGTTACTGTTAATTTTCTTTCATATAGTCATTACAAGACAGAGCAGATGTGAACATGTCAGTAAAAAGATGGTCAGTCCTACTGTAAGAATCTTCATTCATGAGTGTATTGGATTCATATCACAGTGGTTAATACCATTTGTATAGCACCTGGGTAGATAGCATGGATGTCTACACATGGTGCCATGAAAACACACAATCAGATCACGTCTTAGAGCTGTGATCACATAAAAAGTGTAGGCCACACCACACATTCATTCCCAAAACCCAAAAAGGCATGTTTGTTGTTTAAGGCAACACTCATCAATGTTCCACCCAAGTGTTTGCAAAGGTGCATCTAATAACAAGTATAAGGTACAATGGAGATAATATTACTTTTCATCAGTGCTGAAGTGGATTCCATTTTCCTTGATGCCATCAACGAAAACCCAGGTAAACCATGGCAGAAGGCGGTATGGCTGTTGAGAAAAACAATGTCAAGTCTTATGACGACACACAGTTGTCACAAACACTATAGTCAACATTTTAGTTTCCATGACACTACGAGCAGTATTCCAGTCATATCATAAACACCAAGATTATTCATAGTATCTTGTGTACAATATGGGCCTAACTGTGTATGATATGGGCCTAAAAAATAATACTCTTTGGTGACCCACCTTGGTAACCTGCTCAGATCCATACAAAACATGGTACATGAAAACTTTCATTGGAAACTATTCCTCCAATATCATATCAAGATTTGTAAATTTCATGTTTGGTACTTGACAATATTTGTTCAAGTGTGTTGCGAAGTGCAAAGTCTGATTTTTTCATGGCATATAAATGATATATAAATATATTTATCAATGCAGCAAGATGGCATGCAATGAACAATCAACCAAACAAATAAGCAGTTTTATTTCACTCAGTTCTTATGTAAAGAACAGATTACTGGGCAACAGTCTATTCAAGACTCCCACAGGGAGCACAACAAAGTCTTCTTCATTACAATTAACAATTGTGATCATAATCCTGTACTTGAAGCCATCATAGGTTTTACAATGATTACAATTCAGCAATATATACAGACATTGAAATATACTTTGCTTTTCTTTAATTCTCAGAGTTTCAGCCATGATACTCACCAGGGCAAATGGGTGGTTGGCAGCAGCTTCTCGGATGTTGTTAAAGGGAGCCTCCAGGATGATGCCGGGTGGATGGTCATCTACAATAAATGCCTTTATTACAACTTCAGAAAAGCAGACTACCTAAATCCTCTTAAGCTAGTTTGTGGCTGAGGGACCAAAGTTTTAATACTCTTTCAGAAATATATCAGCAAATGTGTTTCACATACAGCACCCATGAGGGAATTCGCACCATGGTCTCCAGCGTGAGAAGCGGACACTGTAACCACTAGGCTGCTCAACCACTGCAGCTAGTTTGTGACTCCAGAAGCATGACAATACTTGTGGTGGTTGTGATCATAAGCTCTTTCTTACAATATTCTAGTAATATCATATTCAAGAACAACATGCCACGCCTTGTACCAATATTTAATACTGACGCAAATATGCAAGCAGCAATTAACGGACTGGGTGCTCAGACTTGCTGACTTAGTTGATACATGTCATTGGTTCCCAAATGCGTACATTGATGCTCATGATATCGATCACTGGATGTCTGGTCCAGACTCGAGACTGGTGTCATAGCGCTGAATGTGGCATAAAACGTAACTCACTAACGAATGCAAAAAAAAAAACTTTAAAGATCATTTGAATTACAGAAGATAACTAAATAAGTGTAAAGGAGTAACACTTTCATCATGTATATGGACATATATCTTGGAAGAAGTAAGCTGGGTTTAGTGTCCAACTACTATATCAATTACTTATATACACCATGTACATTGGTGAATGGGTATATTATCCTGTTGAAACTTACCAAGTTCACAGAGCTTCTTTGCTAATTTCGTAGTTATTCTGAAAGATAAAGTAAATAATTCACCACAAAATAATATCATTCCTTTTAGGATATGGATGATAAAATTCCACAGGAAGAAGATCAAGGGTTTAAGGATTCAGAGTAGTAAATCCTGTACTCTAAAAAATCGTGTATAGCCACAACTTCCTTGCACAAAAACACTGTCTGAAGACCTATAACATAATTTCCATACAAAGTTGTATTCATGATACATATTAATGCCCATCTCAGAATTTTGAAAAATATGATCAATACATTTCATTTGAGATAAGAAAAGTCGATAAATCTTTAAAACACTTCCAAAAGATAATCCGTTTCCTCTATTCTGTGTTGGTTTGTTGGTTCATGCCACACTCAGCAATATTCCAGCTGCTTGGTGGTTGTCTGTACACGGTCAAGTCTGGACTAGACAATCCAGTTATCAACAGCATGAGCATCAATCCACACATTTGGTATGCGATCATATGAGTCAACCAAGTCAGTTTTACCTGAAGTCATGGTGATGCACACTACAGTAATGATCCCTAAAACTATGACCATCCAATCCTGTTAGTCCCTTCTTATGACAAGCATGGGTAACTGAGGACTAATTTCATGGGTCCCTATTCTTGGTATATGAATTACCAGTGGCTCCTCATTTTCAAGTTCCTGACAACTTGCCCACAATCCTTCCACCTAACACACAGACAGAATGATCCATACAAATCCCCCAAGTTAATGATAATGGTCCTGAGAGAAGGGTGACTCACGCTGTGCCGAGAGAGTGACCCCAGAGGAAGATGGGCTCTCCATTGTTCCTCTCCTTGATCCATTGGTACAGGAAGTGGGAATCGTGGACGACCCCATCCTCTGTTGGTGTGCCGGTGGAGTCTCCGAAACCTGCAGCAACACAAGGGACTCATAGCTGAAAACACTACAGTCACCCACCACTTTTTTCAACATTGTGTAATTAGAATGAACAACTTTGCTATATCACAAAGACCTATCCCATACATTTTTCACACAATGATGTTCGCTTACATATGTATCTGTAACATTCACAATTACAGTAGGTATTCATGAACCAAAGAACAAACTTTTCAAATATATAACACTGTTTCTGGTGACCTCTAATTTGCATCTGTATATATGATGCCCAAAATTTGACACATTTAAATGAACAGTTCTAGAACATTTTTTGCAATATTAACTCCAGTACAGTTCATGTACATTTAATGTTCAAATTGAACCATTACCTATCAATCTGTAGACATACATTCTGGGTGCAAAACATCCAAACCCATTAGCCAGCGACTAGTAAAAATACAATCAGACAAGCACATCTACACAGTCACTGGAACAATTGGCTAGTGATTTCGTTGGCTCATTTTGTAAATATATCACTCTCTCTGATTTGTTACATTATAAACCACATATAAATCATGCAAGATTATGAATGTTCATCATATTAGCACCTTAATGATGAAACCAGTATCTACTTCAAATTTCAGGCCAGTGAATTTTTTGTAGGCTAGTAACTTTTATGCAGGGCTAGCCTGACTGGCTAGCACCATTTGGAAATTATTTCATTCACTTCATACAAGTCATGTACTGAAAAGGCTACATAGAGTAAAAACATTGGCTAAAATATATAACATGAGAATACAAAAGACAAACTGATGTGTTTCCATGACAACTTACCTCTGTAGTCAAAAGTGATGATGTGGAAATCCAAGCTGGCCAGTAGTTTGTATAGCTGTACTCTGTGAAATCCCCCTCTGGGCACAAAACAGATGTATTTCACCTCCACATGAAGCTTCACCACTAGCACACTTATAACAGCTGACAATCTATATGCATGTCCTTTGTGATTATTTGACTGACATTCCAGAATAAATAAGGAACATACAATATACAGATAACAAAATGATTGTAACATTCGCTGAAGTTACCATCTAGATAACATCACTAGCAAGCTATATTGACATAAATAAATGCAGTTAACATTTGGTTCAAATCCATAAAGTTATCTTGTCTGGTTGACATTTTCCTTATCCTTGTCCAGTTTCCTGGATGGTTCATGCAAGATAAGCGAGCGATTAATTTAAAGTCTCTTCAAATGAAGCAAACACCCCTCACTAACAGAAAACTTCAGACACCAAGGTTCAACATGTATGGCAATGGAACAGTCTCATTATTATATTCTTAACTTGTATTTACCTATTTTAGCTATGACAAGAATGTGTTTTTCACAGAGTTATATGATGTGGTCACATGACTTCATCCAAGATGTAACCCGTGAAGGTCCCGGGGTAGAATAGGCCTTCAGCAACCCATGCTTGCCATAAAAGGCGACTCAGCTTGTCGTAAGAGGCGACTAACGGGATCGGGTGGTCAGGCTCGCTGACTTGGTTGACGCATGTCATCGGTTCCCAATTGCGCAGATCGATGCTCATGTTGTTGATCACTGGATTGTCTGGTTCAGACTCGATTATTTACAGACCGCCGCCATATAGCTGTAATATTGCTGAGTGCGGCGTAAAACTCAACTCACTCACTCACTCACTCACTCACTCACTCACTCACTCACTCACTCACTCACTCACTCACTCACTCATCCAAGATGTCTGACAGTCAAAATGTGTCCAGGGAACTATAGTTGTAATGAACAAAATATGGGTGGTCTCTTTCAGTTTGTTATGTATGTCATAACCACAGTTACACATCTTCTTAAACATAAGTAAATATGAAGTATTGTTCCTTTTCACACGTTCTCTCCATTAACTGTCACAATAAATACAAACATTCCTCATGGCACAAAAGCTTTAAACTATGTATCTCCATAATAACTACCTTGTTCCACTGTTGCCATGGAGATACAGAATAATCCTCTTCCCAGATTTCAGCAATCGTTCATACTCGTAAGGATCAGCAGGACTCCCATCCTGCACCAGACTCGATGGCAGGGTGTGCCTACAAGTGTCACAATGGACATTGTAAATATAAACAATGTGTTCCTGCCTCAATTTGTAAGATATTTTGCATTTTCTTAGGCCTTTTTTTATTACATTGTTTATAGATCTGTTGACCCAAAACAAGAAGAAAGTGGAAAATACATAAAAACTGTTTATACATATTTTTTTCGCAATGACAAGCTAACCTGATAAAAAAAACCAAAGAAAGTGAAACAGCATATTATGGCTTTCAAATTTTCCCTGAAACTATTCTAAATTTCACAAAAGAAAATCACACAAATCGTCAGAACTCATAACATAAGTGTGCAAATAACATCTTCATATTCCCTCTTGTTTTTCCTCATTCCCTACTCACCCAATAATCTGATTTCACAAATCTGTAAACCACGTGACTGGAAAAAAGACCTCATAGGTCACATACCACTACAGTTTTGGATAATTTTTTGGGGCAGGGGGTTGGGGGGAGGGGGGATTCAGTATATCAATACTTCCTGACTTTGTGAATTCTGAAAAACTGATTAGACGTTTCAGAGACTGACTCCACTAGGCGAAAGCTGCACTAAAGCGCTTGTAACTCAGATGACATTTGACTAAATCAAGATTAAGTTTTCTTACCAAACTCCAACATGAATGCCATTGTCTGTTTGAAGGTAGAAGTTCCGAGTTGAATTCAAACCAAAGTCTGACGGCTTGGACAAATCGATAAATGGAGGCCAGCGAACTGGAAAGGAGGATCTCCATTATACAACTACGATGCTGTAACATTGTGTGGTTGCTTTTCACTAGACAAGCAGGTGATAATCTCAAACATATAATGACAATGATGAAATCCATTACTAGATATTATTAGATATTTGGTATGGATAATCTGTGATGTATTACTCAACACTGCAAAAACATCTACCAAATGCAGAGATGCCAACCCCAAAGTGGTGCAAATAGTAGTTTCAAAAATCAGAATTATTAGTTCGACCATAAAACTAGTAGTCAACTAAATACTTAAAATCATGATAGAGTCTGAGAAAGATAATATGACATTGATCAAGAGTGAAGCTTTAATTTCATACACCAGTGTCGGATAATTGAATGGAAGGAATGGTCACGTGATTAAATCATCATTTTCTGACGGTACACAATATAAGTGGGTCAAATCGCAAAGGTATTGAAATCAGTTTCTGATTTCTCATAGACAATTTCACTAAAATTATATTTGGTACTTGCAATGATTCCAGTTCAAATATATCATTAAATTTAATGAACAGCAGGTGAGTGAATTCTGATGTAAGAGGTAATATATGTTTTTGCATATATATCTGAATTGTAATGGATTTCTCCAAATTTTGCAGAATAACTAGTGCATTTGAATTGGTGCAGTATGAGGCTAAATTTTGTAGCAACTACAATAAAATCAATTGGCATCTCTGCATATGGGATATCTTAAGACCATCATCACTTTACCTTCAGTGACACATTTCTAAACATGCTAAAGAGATATGAGACATTGAGTAAGGCAGCTGGAAAGGCTCAGCTAACTTGCTGAAACCTGTGTAAACACAACATTGTTTGTATGCTGATATAAATCAATAAACAGCACATCAAAGAAACGTTGTAATTTCATTCATGAATACATGCGTGTGAAATGTATTTCTATCTCCCCAGTATATCAAAACTTTTCACTTCTAACTTGAGCAAAACTTTGGGGGCAGTGGTGGTGTGTGGAATAGATAAATCTATTCAGAGCCATGACATCTCTGACACGTATATCTTTTACAAATCAAGATCAACAGATACATTGCTAACTTCAAATGAAAAGATACAATATTACATTAAAGGTGTTGCAAACTCTTGCAAATTTCTAGTAACAGTCAAAAAAAAAAGAAGAGAAAAACAACAAACAAAAACAGTGCAATACTGATCTTCAGCTGATCTGGCAAAATGGAGATATATGGCAGTCATGAATTGAGATTTTAGGCACAATTTTCAGTATTTTTTTAAGTAAATCCGTTTTTCGTCAAGGGCAGTGAGGACTGACCATGTTTACTACAATTCTGCTGAATACAGTAAACCTCTAACAACCTGTTGCATGGGAAACAATGACACACAGCTGGTGTCCCCAAGTCGGCCAGAGACTGGGACACTGTTTACTCACCAAGATTAGAGAAAACAACTTTGGGCAAAATCCAGGAGTTGGCTCTGACAAAGATGGGCACTGCGACATAGATGATGAATACGGTTAGACACACAGTCTTTGCTACCAACACTGCTGTCTTCGCTGACTCCCTGAAACAAACAGGAACTGCCAAGATCTTTGATAACGACACCATTTCCACTGAATTGGAAAATAAATTCAGTCTCCGAGTGTAATAAGCAGAAAATTCAGCATCCGGATGTGATGACATTTGTATTTTCAGGGTACCTAGCCCATGCATATTTCTGTATCTATACTGATACATGTCAGTACAGGTGTGATATCTGAGATTTTACCCTTGGAATACATTATCATACATACACACGCTCTGAACTGTAACATTCATACTTTTTTGATGAATAAAGGAAATCACTGCTTATGAAGTTGTCTGATGCAATGAAGCTTGCCCAATCTGTGAATTATGCAAATAGAATTGCAGTTCTTGAAAACTGTGAAATTACCCTATGTAATCTGCTAGTGATTGGGTAGTATGTGTTCCTTTAATTTTGCATAACATACACACTGATAGAATACAGAAGTCTCAACACTGTAAAAATATTTGAAGAGAACATAAAATGGAAGAAATTCTCTTTAATGACAGTTTTTGTACTGGTAAGGTTCCAAACGTTGGAACACTACACACACACCTTCCCTGTGTATCTCATTTAAGGCCGATCCAGGTAACAAGCTCACAGTATACATGCCCACATAATGCTGCATAACGTTTCCTTAATTAGCACCTCACCTCCTCCAGTAAGGGATAAAATGTCATCATTAGCCTAAAGGAGATAAATTTCATTGATCTTTCATCACTGACATGTGTATGTTTCTCTTTCAGTTTATCATAATTTTACACACAAAATGATGAAATATATCCTGTACAATGAAAACAACCTAACATGCTTGAATTAATATAGACAAATAAGGAAATAGCAAACCATTACAAACTACTGTGGCATTTTCTGTACTTACAACAAATGACATAAGACTATTACATAATACTCTGAGCAAAAGGCCCGAGTTTGCTGACCCTGATGTCCAGTTAAGTGGAGGAGTGTATCATGTCCAACAGAGCACATATCCCTCAGTGGCAATGCTATTATTTCACAGCTCCACTCTAGGTACTGTACATGTGTATATATATATGCATAAAAGAAGTGATGAGAATACCGAGCGTACAGTTGTGTGTGTGTGTGTGTGTGTGTGTGTGCGGGCGTGCGTGCGTCTGTGTGTGTGTCTGTGTCTGTGTGTGTGTGTGTGTCTCTGTGTGTGTATATATATATTTGGTATGCTTAACAATAAACATGACAAACCTTGATGATTACCAAGAATCCCTTTATCAAACATACTCAATCATCTTGTGATTATATTTAAATGTCACGGATGTGTACATATATGCTTGAAATCAAAAGATTTTTGGCCTTACATTTTTGGTAATTAGAAATCTTAAAAAATTAATTGAAACACTGTCCACTGCATTGAGTTTACAATGGAACCATGAAACAATTCACTACAGAAATGGAAAAGGTCACACGAGATCGGTTTACTGATAAATGCACGCCACTGGTACAAAGCAATAGAGTAAGTTGTACCCTGATTTTTTTTTGCTGTTTCTGGTTCGTAATAATTAAACGATAATGACTGTTGTTCTTTTAAGCATTATATGACATTCAAACCTTCTGTCATTTAATCATTTTGACGAATACCTAGGGGTGAGGAAGAAATCTATGCCAATGGTTAAACATGTACAAATATATGCATACTGTTTCATTAAAAGGTGAAAACACTAAGTCTTGTCTACCATTTACGTAACTAATCTAGATCGAGTGACATTGACAGCTGTGGAGGGGATCATTTATTTTTTGTCAATTTACAGCTTTTGAACATTTTCAAAATTTGTTACGTAAATAATACCTTAACAACAGTAAATACGATCATGTCTGCCATCAGTGGAGATCACACCATGGTCTAAACTACATCAACAATCTTTGATCTGCTAGCCTTATTTCTTCCTGGTGGTTATTGGTTGTCTAGAGTGTTTTCCTAATGCGTAAGGCTAAGGTATAAAATCAGGTAGACGTTCCCAGCGTTCTAAATCCCATTACCAGAATATATGATAAGCTTGACTTTCTTCCTCCATGTTATTTTCAAGTCGATGACTAGTCGTCCGGGAGCTCGGGTCTGTGTATTCTCCACGTATCTGTCTGATTTATACGTGTGCGGAAGGACGATGAACAAAGGTTCAAAGTCCAATATTCCTGGCTCACTGTTATCGCTGATAAACCACAACAACATGGTATAGCAACTGTATAAATCTTACCTGCTTGGTAACATATTATATCCAGCTAGCTTCGCAGTTTCAATTTTGTCTTTGATGGAACCATTTGACTTCGGCATCGGTTTGCTAACCCGAAACATCGTTACTGATGTCAACAACACTACACTTCTTACGAAAACACTGGCTTACTATAAATAGAATGACAGGGGCTCAATGACGCAGATAGTAATTGGCTAGGTTACAGGTTTTTCCTCCAATCAAAAGTCGCATTCTATATAACTTGGCGGGAGTTTGTGCGAAACTTGAAATGTCAACATGCTCGCGGATAAAGCATTGGAATTAATTCGAGAATTGAAACGAACAGTTGACGGTACTTTACCTCCGTACAACGTGAGCATATTTTTTACTTAGACATGTTCAATACTAAGTTGACATCATCTGTTGAACAAACGCCTGTTATCATCATTATGTACTTAGTAACTGTGGTACTCCTTAAAGTATATACACATGAACAGATTTTGTAAGAAAAGCAAGATTTATGGATGTAATCGACTCAAATTCTGTATACACGCCGAAACGCAGCGTGGTGTTCGCCCAAAGAAAAACAAGTGATGACTCCCTGGTGTCATCGGAAGGAGTCATGGACATCTTAAATGATGTTTTGGGAGTCAATTTCTGTTTGGACTTTTTATCAAGATGTCAGCAGTGATTGTTTAATAATGACAAAAAGGAGAAAAAAACAGGGCATGGCAGGTCAGGTATTTAATCAGCACTGAGCAGTTAACTGGCCAACATTAAACAAAGTGGTTTAGATTATCTGAACTGAGGGTGCGATTATAGAATATATGTTCGCTATTTAACTATATGTAGCTTTTTTACAACAATGTTTACCTTATTCCACAAATAATGTTTTCCTCTGATAATAAAAGGGTTAGGTTTGGGGTTAAGATTATGTTAGGGTGGCAAACATATCCTAATAAAGGCTCTGAACTATGGCCCAGTAACACTGCATCTACAATGACGCGAGCATCTTAATTTGGTTTTATGCATCAGGGCAAACACAATAAAGAAGTTGGCATCCATATATCTTGCTTTTTCTTATGCATTCCACTTCTAAATGCCATTCAAAGAGGAGATTTTGTTTTTGACAGGAAGATGGAGTGCGTCAGGTGTTGGAGGAGATGAAAGCCTTGTTTGAACACAATCAGAGAGATGTGTAAGTTAATCATATTATAACATTTCTATCAAACTTAATTATTTAGTTAGTCAAAGATTACATATTACTGCACTGGCTAACAAACAGCTATTGTCAATACTTCAGTATCACTTGTGCACATACGGTAGTTGACAACAGCAAAGTACAGCAAAAGATAATATTTCAAAGTAATTAACATGAGAAAAAAAAATTAAGATAAAGTTATGAACCCTGTAAAATATGTTTAACTTAGGCAGATAGATGTCTCACTATCTGTGTAACAGCAAGTTCAAGTTCACACAATTTATTAATTATTTCATTCCTTACCAATCTACTGTGAAAAAAATAACACCCAGCCAGTCCCTCAATCAATTATTTGAGGTTGCTTTAAAATATGAATATATATTATTTCGCAAATGACTTGAGAAATTCTGAAATGGCAATAATTGTTGAAGTTAGTAATGAGAAAATATCTGTTTGTACTGCCATTGTTCTCTTATCTAAAACCACGATCAGTGGCAGTGAAAGGGCTGGACAGAGCAGTGAATGGCTAATAAAGTATCATATTGAATTTTTTTTCATTAATTTAATGAATGATGGAATAATTTTGTAAATACTGCTAAAATATGGCAATAAGTTTTCGGGAACCAGTGAAGCTAATTGGCTCAGACCACTGACTTAAACACTCTCTTCACACATTGTGTGTGCCTCATTGATCCTTAGTGTTCATTGTGTTTGTTGGGTTACACCAAACTCTAGCCTTGTCCATTGAATCCCCTTCCAATCAAGCACCCTTTTGTGAGGATTGGAGTTAGGTATCTTGTTTCTTAGTGGCAATGGTGTAGCTGAGTGGTTAAAACAAAGACAAGGGGTTCAATTCTCCACATGGGTGCAATGTATGCAGCCCAATTCTGGTGTCTCCTGCAGTGATATAGCTGGACTATTGCTAAAAGCAGCATAAAATTACACTCACTCACTCTGTTTTCGATGAAACACCTAAGGATGAGGCACCTGTTTGCCATCCTTCTGGTAAATTCCCATTCCTCTGTGATAGCTTTCCATGTCTAGTGGTAGCAAGGTGGCTGGTGGGTCATACACCGTTTCATGTTTACCGACAGTTTACTGGAAGCATCTTACCACATGGACCTGTTTTGATAATGGACTAGATCAGTGGACCACAGGCAAACTGTAACGCGAATTGGTTGCGCAGCATAGAGAAAATGACCAGTCTTCTTACATGCGAGCAAAGTGAGCAAAGGTTGGCAACATACTTTCCTCGCTTCAGTTCAAGAAATATTTTTCATGTGAAAATAAAATATCACCACCATCAAAGGTATACATCTCTTTTGTCATTGGGGTGTGCTCTCACGTTTCCAACCCCATGTTGAAAATTACTCACATGAAATATTTTTTATTCAACATTTTTAGCACAACTTGTGGCATTAAGACCGTTCTTCGCTTCCATTCCCCCTTCCAGTTTCCGGTTCAACGGAGTGAAGAAACAGGAGGGTATTATTCCACATGGAATACTTAAAGTTACCACCCCTGCTTCATTCGCCCAAATTGCCAGAAGGTTTTTTTATGTACAATAAGTGTTATGAGAATTATAAAAATAGCAACGACAGATAAGACAAATAAACTCCAACAGGTTCATGATAGAATTAGGCAATATGGTCAATTCTTTTCATTTCTGCTTATTCTTGTTCCATCACTCTGTTCAGCCGGAAGCTGGCAAGGGTAATGGAGGCGAAGAACTATCGGAATACCACAAGAGGCACTTAAAATGTTGAATAAAACATATTTCACGTGAGTAATTATTAAATATGGGGTTGGAAATCTGAGAGCACAAGCAGGTGAGGAAATGGGAGTGTACCTTAGATGGTGGCGATATTTTATTTTGACATGAAAAATATTTTTCGATCCGAAGCGAGGGAAATACATTGCCAACCTTTGCTCGCTTTGCTCACATATAAGAATACTTCTCATAGTCTCTATGCTGCGCAACCAAATTTGCGCTACAGTTTGCCTGTGAGTGGACTTAATCGTATCACTCAATTGTGCCACACCACAGCTTACTTTGTTGCTGCCTAAACTGATCACTGATTAGCTGTCACTACATGATAAGAACTCACAAGAAGATGGACTGACATTGCTGTGATTATTACCACATGAATACAGCCAAATCTGAAACTGCAACCCACTTAAATATCAGTGTGCATGTACCAAGAATTCACAACAAATGTCTGATAGTGCCCCAGTATTCAACTCACTATTAATGTTTGCAGTAAAATATGGACCAGAGTGTGTATAAGATGCATTCTGTTACATGATTTCCAATACCATGCCTGAATTAAACTGATTTCCAAATGATATACATATGCTTGTTAAAAATATGGTGAAATAAGAACTCACATGCCCTGACTCCCCTCTTGGCTAAGCTGGAAAGAAGGCCATTCCATTGCTGAACCAAGGTAAGGGACAATAATTTATGGTAAACAGAAATATTTCAGTGTTTTGGTAGATGTAAAACTTGGCAAATAAGTAAGAAATGATACTTGTCTTCAACCCTATGGTAACCATGTCTGCTTGTGTATGGAGAATATGTGAAAAAATCAGATGTATTTCAACTTTGCATGCAATCCAAAACTGTAAAACAAATCTTGAAAAAGTTCTCTTTGGTCCTCTTATCCATGATGTAAAACATCATCCAAGTCACCCAAACAGAATCCAAACTATTCCTTTTGGTTTTGTTTACTTGGCAGAGTTGGAGAATTGTTTATCCTCTGGAATACTGTGGCTATTCAGTGTTTTCTGGAAACCATGGTAACACGGTGCCAAACACTACCAGTGTGTATTACTAACGCTATAAAACATCATCTAAGTCACCCTAACAGAATCAAAACTGTATTCCTTTTGGGGTTTTTTACTAGGCAGAATTGGATAATTGTTTATCCTCTGGAAAAACTGTGGCTATTCAGTGTTTTCTGGAAACCATGGTAACATGGTGCCGAACACTGCCAGTGTGTATTACTAACGCTATAAAACATCATCTAAGTCACCCTAACAGAATCAAAACTGTATTCCTTTTGGGGTTTTTTACTAGGCAGAATTGGATAATTGTTTATCCTCTGGAAAAACTGTGGCTATTCAGTGTTTTCTGGAAACCATGGTAACATGGTGCCGAACACTGCCAGTGTGTATTACTAATGCTGCTACAATGTTTATCACACTGAGCTACTGATGTGCAATGTTTCAGGAGTGCCACAGTTGCTGGAGAAAGCGGGCTATTTTCAGGTGTTCAACTGCGACATTCAGCACTTGAAAGGAACAAACGATGTTTGTTAGCATATCTGTAAGTTTTTCACATCAACTTCATGGGCTGCCAACGATAATCCAACGTTTAGTACTGTAGTAGCTGTACTATCCCACTACATGGAAGATAGAGCTCAGGGCCCTTATTCTCAAAACATTCGTAGCCCTAAGAATTCTTAACTTTGGTCGTAGCTAGTGGGTTAAGAATGGGTTTAAGAACTCCGTAGGGCTACAAACGTTTCGAGAATAGCAAGCCAGTTCGCTATCCCTAATAAGTCATACTAATTTTGTGTGCAAAGTATACCTTATTTCATGTGTATAGGACTTGTTCATTTCAGTGTACAGGATGAATTAAATTGTATACATACAGGATGCATTAGTTTATGGGAACATGAGGTTATATTTTGTTTCTGTTAAATCCGTTGAATCCCGTTGAGTCTATGTTTCTGGCCAGCTGAATATTCAGAATTGAGTACTGCTGCATACATATTTCAAGTGTCTAGTTCCCTTGACCTTAGTATAGATATGTTAACAACTGGGTTGTACATGTTCTCAGGTACAATCGCCTTGTGCAAATTCGCAAGATGAGATGGGAATTCGGCAGTGTGCTTCCAGCTGATATCAAATACAACCTATGTGAACAAGAGGTACAGATGAATCAGGATGTCATGAACATGCTGATAATGGTTCCTTTTTCAACTGTGTGAGCTTGTGAAACAACTCAATAATAGTTCATTTATGTTACTTTGGATATGGTTGGCCATAATCAGATTATGTTAAGATCTATGAAAAATATCTGTAGGAGATACCTGTGGATGTTTTGTCATGTCAGGCAACATAACGCATTAATGTGATCATTCACCCATGCTTGTTACATGGGCATTGTGTGGATTAGTTGGACACAGTGGCAGCCTTTTGTTGTTGAAGTCTTGTGGTGATATTGCACCAACACAGGTTTCCAGAACCCCACATACGTGCAATGTCTGAAGCAATGTTTCCCGCTGTGACATTGATGAAATATTGCTGAAAGCAGCATAATACTCTTACTCCCCCCTCCCTCCAAATAGGATCAAACACTCTTCCACCTATTACCTACCCCATTTGTTTCCACTTTCCTAAATGACCTTAACATCCATACATTCCTGAACCTTTTACTACTGTTTGACCATAGCTTTTCTTAATTTTTTTGTGCTTGCCTGTACATGTTGACCAAAAACAGAAGACATCCCACTGATCTATATTGTAAGCAGGGATCCCTGTAGTCAGACACAAAGACATGCTATCAGTCAGTTCCTGTAGTTATCTGGTGATTACAATTCCTCAATGTATTGATCTATTCAAATTAAATGAGAAAAAATGTCTATCTTCTCTTATTGATAGATACAGTGGTTCGGTCGGTATAACAAGATGTTGGCCAGCTACATGCGATCAATTGGTGATGCAGGTGGCCTTGACCTTACCCAGGATCTGAAACCTCCAAAAACATTGTATGTCGAAGTGAGGTGCCAGGTTGATCATGGCGAGTTTGAAACTCAGGATGGGAATGTCATTGTCCTCAAGAAGAATAGTCAGGTACACAATTTTAGATACTAAGTGATTTTATGCTAAACATAAATTGCAGTCATTAAAAAGCCATAACCTGCATTTGCTTATCATAATCTTTGACATATGGTGACAGTGGTCTTTCAAGTCATAAGTCTTGACCAGACAATCCACTGATTAACAGCATAAGCATTGATCTAGAAATGGACTTCACACATTGTACCCACGAGGTGAACCAAACCCAGGTCTTTGGTTCAACGATTGAACACTTTAACCATTAGGCTACCTCACCGCCATGGTACTAGGGACTATAACATATATTAAACAATACATTGAGCAGTTGATATTAAACAGGTTCTACAAAATTGGTACATGCATTGTTTTCTGTTTCAGCACTTCCTCCTCCGGTCCGAGTGTGAGCACCTCATCAGACAAGGCATACTGGAGCACATAGTGCACTGATAAACACAACTTTATCAAGACCTGTACAAACTGTAAATTATGTCTGATGTTAGTTTAAATTATAAATTTGAAACAAAAAGTGTGTTTCTAATATTTTGTTTTAAACCTTTGATGTGTATATGCGCAGTTACCCCACTGTAAGGACTTGTGTGGGCAGATATGACATCACAATCAAATTACATCACTAATCATCTCCCTCTAACTTGGGTAGGATTGGAAATATAATCAAAGATCAACAGTAGTTCCCAATATTGCAATGATGTGTCAAACATTCATTCAACTGATTGGGCATATTGCATTAAGTCTCCCAATTTCATTTTGAGACTGGCTGTCTCGTCAGAGGCATGCTGTAGCACAAATAGGGTTGCATGACAAAGAGAAAATGACCAGTTTTACTATATGCTTCCCTCACATATAGACAGACTGGTCATTTCTTTCTCCATTGCGAAGGCACACAGTTTGCCTGCGGTCCCATTCCTTTGTGCACGGTCAGGCTATTCAACATGGCCAGTAGCCTTGACACACATGTCTATCTCCAAGGCATGTTCTCAGGCATAATGAGTGGATGGAAAGAAGGAATTACGTGAATGCTTACACCCACCACCACCACCACCATCCACACACCCCGGGCACAACCCCATAACCTAAAGACAGTTAACAGCATGCCAAGAGCCTGTAGATGTACAGCTTGTCACAAATCTTACTCCCCTAGTTATGGTTAGGGGCTGATGTTGATTTTAAAGGGGTGGTCACCAGTTTTGTTCTGGGGAGATAGGGGATCATCAGTTTTCTGTAAATTTCAGAGTGGGATGGGGGTCACTCACATTGTACATGCTACTCCATAAAAATAATAGTAATAATCAACCACCCTTGAAAGTGTCCAAATCAGGACTCATGTCAAACAGATGACATGTGGCACTATTAAGTGCGGCATGTTAAACATGTTCAGGTGCATCCTTGACAACCTCAAGGGTATACTTAACAAAAACTCTCCACTATACCCCTGGATGCATGTATGGCCTGATGATTTCATTACCTCCCTTGGCTGGCTTTTTATCTCATCAGGTGTCTATGCTGGGAAGATGAGCGTTCCAATCACAACTTACTTTCGCTTCATAAAATATTTACCAATTAACCTTGGTAAAACAGCTGATGCAGAGGTACTCTGAAAGGTAGTTCTTGCATATTTTTTTTTATAGTTTCAGACCTGTCTTATCATATCCCCCTAGATCCATTCACGTCTGAGACTGCTATCTTTGTTGACATTGTATGCTCAGCTTATTGGCCACTGTGAGCCTGCAAAGGGAGGTAATAAAGTTATCAGAGCCGTAGATGCATCAAGAGTATAGCGGAGAGTTTATCGTAAAATATACCCTTGAGATATTGAGGTGTTAGTTAAACAGAAGTAAACATTCTTGCATAAGATATTTGTCAGCACTAATCTTCACTTCAGTGCCTGGTGTTATCATTCATACAACATGATCCCTTACAATGAAGCTGGATAAGTATTTTCAGTATGTTGTGGATGATGTTTTAAGAAAACAATGAAACAAAACAAACATTTCATATTCATACAATGTCGCTGCAAAAGACAGAGTCTGTTGAAAAATTCGATTTTATGAACATTATTGGAAATAACATTCATGACTTTTCTTCATTACCTTGTTTCGGACTCCTGTCTGAGATCATGATTCATTTGTACATATTATAGCAGCTGTATCCCATACCCATCACATGTGAATGAGCTGAATGATGGATAATCTTAGTAAATATCTTTTGTAAATCTAATAACAGATTGACCTTTAGTGTGGCCTTGGTCTCTGGGACTTCACAAACCAGACCTGTTTGGATTACAAACTGGGTTCGGGAGAGCTACATGGTTAAGTGACTGGTCTTGTTTTGTGTACAAAATGTCTTCCATAAGTCATTGAAAGGCAAAACAACTGAACCATATACGTCAAATTTGCTGATTATGATATAACAATAATCTCTGGATTATTATTGGAAGCCATAAGCTATCACGTCTGTTACATAACAAGGGAATATGTGCCTCAATGCCAGCGATTCATATGCAAAGATAACCTCTTTCAAGATCAAGATCATCATTAAAAATCAATCACTCAACCAAAACCGTCCATCTGTGCATCATTCAGTCAGTCAGTCAGTCATTCGTTTGTTTGTTCATTCATTGGTCAGGACAAGACAACAATCAGCAAGGTCATACAACATAACCACCAAATCCCAACGACCCAGCAGAAATAATTGTTACTTGGTGAGTGTAGTAATATGTTGCACTCAGCAATATTACAGCTGCATGGCAGCAGTCTGTAAATAATTGAGTCTGGACCACACAATCCAGTGACTAACAGCATGAGCACTGAACTACGCAATTGGTGTCAAATATGTCAGTGAGCCTGACCACCCAATCCAGTTTGTCACTCTTTTTTTGACAAGCATGGGCTACTGATTCTAACCCCAATCTTCATGGATCAGTTTCTTCATACTGGTGTAACAATACAGCACTTCAGTCTACAGTCGTAATACATATGGTTTGTTACAAGTCATACAGATGTAAAAATGTGAATAAGTACAGATGCTGTTCAAGAATCGGTTTAAGCAGATTCTGTAGTATTTCCCGGTTGGAGATAAAAAGCAGAATTTACACATAGCTCCCAAGGACCTGTGTTTCTCCCCATTGATATCCCATCTGTACTTTCTGACATTTGAAAGAGATAATCCAAGGTTGTGATTCACCTGCAAAATGGGTGAAAATAGAACTTATCAAATAGTATTACTTCTGTTGGTATATGACTATTGGATATGTATTGTGTCCCAGCTTCACAGTATTGCTACACTTCAAGTTACTTATCACCTATCTCAAGTATCTTCGATACACAAAAAACGAAAGAGAAGCATAGTGGTCATACCAGTGATATTGTATATCTATAGATGTGTACTATTTCAATTAATCAGAGTCTTGTACAAGATATTATTGGATTTGTTTGTTTGTTTGTTTGAAACTGCAGTCAGCAATATTCCAGATTTTTGGTTGCAGTCTGTAAATAGGACACTTACAGTATTTCACTGTTATGATGAATTGCATGAATGTGCTTGAGGGTGTATGTGTGGCTGCTTAAAATGGCCCAGGCTTAAGCTGGTTTTATAGTGCTAGCTAACTGAGATACCATGCCGTATTTAAACAGAAATACTGAGTGAGTGAGAGTTTAGTTTTACGCAGCACTCAGCAATATTCCAGCTATATGGCAGCGGTCTGTAAATAATTGAGTCTGGACCACACAATCCAGTGATCAACACCATGAGCATCGACCTGAACAATTGAGAACCGATGACGTGTCAACCAAGTCGGCGAGTCCGACCACCTGATCCTGTTAGTCACCTCTTACGACAAGCATAGTCACCTTTTATGGCAAGCATGGGTTGCTGAAGGCCTATTCTACCCTGTACCGTCATGGGTCTAAGCAGGAATACCTGACTCAGACACATAATACTTAGCACAAGAGTTTCACTTCTTTGACCTGCACCCTGCTGTGATTTTGCTGGAATATTGCAAAAATGGCGTAAAACCACACTCACTTGCAGACCTGCATCACATTTTTCCTACAGAATCTTATTCAATCAAATCTCAATGCTCGCTACCACTTTACACAGCTTTCCGATCACATCACTGCATGTCAGCGTAATGTCTGGAGGAAAACGCAAAGAGATCAGGGTTTTGGATGTTTACCACATTTTCAGAAACCAAGGCAAGATTTGAACTCACTATAAATAATTGCCCTTTGAAAGCAATTATTCTGTCCTTTACAGATGTACTATTAAGAAAATCAAACCAAATTTCAAACCTTTACAACAGGAAATATATACCAAACAATATTTACAGCATTCACAAATGTAAAAAGCAAGCTTTGAAGTCTTTTGATCTCACAATCACAGGCAGAAGGCATAAAAAAGGGACATAACTCTGCACAGCAAATAGAGCAGTAATGAAACAAGTTGCAAATAAATAATACATATTTATTCTGAGAACAACGCATGACATGGTAGTTAACTGCATTCATAAAAGAGTTCCATTGTTCCTGTTTTTGAACATTCAATATCAGTTGCTGGTTGATGTTTGATACAACAAAACTATTATCCTCTGAACAAGGATAAAGCACTCACAAATCCACACATGCACACATGATAATGATGACAGCTTGCAAAAGTCAACCAAATATTTCACATTGAACGTATTTTCTTCTTCTCCTTATAAAGAACACGTTTTCGAACTGAAAGAAAAGAAATGAAATACAATTAACCAAAAAATACACATTAATTCATTACTTTATAAACGTGAACAACTGAAATTGATACTTTGCATACATACTAAGAATGTTAATAACATACGTTATCTTTACAAGTTCTATTATGTTCTCTTTACAAGTTTTCTCTCTACATACATAATGAATTCATGATCTTGTATGTTTAAATCATTTCGGGATACAATCAGTAATGATACGGCACAAAGTACTACCCATGAAACTAAAAAAACATTCTTGTATTCGAGCCTTGTAGTTCTTGTTCTGACATATGAAAAACTTAATAATTAATCCCCCTCACAGAACTAATGCTTCTAATCTTATCAGTTTTCCAGCAGCACTGAAAACGTGTGGTATAACTAATTACTGTAATGATCATCTCTAAACCCATACAAGATTTCCTCTTCCTGACTTGGTTTTATTACTTAAACTGGACAAAATCCCAATAATGTACTTAATGCTTACCATGTGGGTCAAAACCAATTTGTTCTAGTTTCTCTGCCAACTTTGGACGCATACGTACGACCTTATGGCCTGTGCCAGCCATACTCTCCAGGAGCACCATAATTATTCTGCAATTAAAGATCATAATTAGAGATTTAAGTTGTACAAAACTATTCACTTTAAAAGAAATATTAGCACATTAAGTTGTGTCAAAACACATATGAAATCAAGTCTCATATTTAGCCATACTGTTATGACGGACAATAGGTGCAGAGCACAGTGCTGCCAGCTGACTAAAGATGCTAAATAACATAAAGTGTCATTTTAGCAACAGAGTGTATAAACCCTGGCTTATCCTACTTGTTCCACAACTGCACAATGAAAGAAATAGGCTGGTTTTGCTGGTTTGAGAGACTTAAATTGAACTGCAATGTTGAAACATAGATATCACACTTCTGATTAAAGGGGCACTGATGCGGAGCAATTTCCGTGGACTGGTGTAAACTTTTGTTATTGTTTTTCTCCCATGCGTACCCGGATGATATCCCAGAATTCGTGACTGGTTCGTGACCTCTGCTGTGCATTCCGTAGGCGCAATTGATAGTTTAATTATAGACAGATCAACTTAGGTGAAGTCATTTTTACTTCATAACAAATGTATTATGAAAACAAATGAAACACTTTGAAGGTTAATCATCTGCCAGTGGTAGAAATGGTAAAAAACTATTAGGACGGAAAAATAACGAAGCCAATGTACGTCTCTATATTTTGTCTCATAACCCTAATTGGTTTATTGTCATATTTGTATGATTCTGAAAATTAATAAAAGAACACACGATCTGCTTATACTCATAGTAAATTTCTAACATAACAGCAACATTTATACATTGTATAGATTGCCAATGTGGATCCTATTTCACACACATACGCGATCTAGTGTGTGTTTTCTGTCATACAGATTCTGCTGAATGCTACAACAAATAAATTAAAACAAAATGCAAATAATGAATGTAAAACAGACTAATTTTATAGCAACAATGTCAGGCTACTACCTTGTTCAGGAATGTATCCATCAATATCCACGTAAAAGAAATCGTGTTCCATTCATCTGCAGCTGGTAAATAATCCTGCTCTGTGTCGCGTGTCTTACAACTGTCTCATTTGCGTAAAAGTAACACATCGTTTCACGTCTTTCGTTGGTGAAAACCAGATAAACCTCTCATTGGTCTCCCAAGATAGCACACCTGGCAACTAATTGTACGATGTCCACTATTCTAAGTAATTTAGTTAACCAATAATGAGCAATCAATCAATCAACGCAAAGGTGGTTAATTCTTTGAAGGAAGGATGTTGTTTTTGCACTCACTCTTTACGACAGGGTGTAGTCATCTACACACACTGCCTTTTGACAAATCCGCTACAAGATAAAAGTAATTAATCAATCAATGTGTTATCGGTTAATCCTTTGATCGATGTTTGTTTTTGTAACTCAGCTGATAAACCCTCTTGCATCACTTACATGCACATATTACATAACATACAATACATTTGCCATTACAGACCTTAATTTATAATGTTGAGTATTTACTCCAGACAGGAGAAATGCCAAATGGGAACCTTTGTTGAGTAACCGAAGTGGTGCTACTACTAATTATACCTGTTATAAATTCATTAATTGACCATCCAGAGAATGATGACAAATAACACGTGTAGGTTTACACCATCAAACGCGAGTTACAGCAAGGAGGATGTAATCTCTGTGTCGCATGCAGCCTGAAAACACTTATGGGCCGAAACTGTTTTGAGGATACCAACGGAATTTCGTTACATAAGGAATACACACAGGCATTTGCTGTGTACTTGGGTAAATAGGTGAAATAAGGGTTTTTTTACATAAGAAAATTTTCAGATTTCTCTACCAAAGGCAAAGTCATCGTTTTTTGTTTACGAATTCAAATAAATCAACTGTGTGTTTTTAATATCATAAATAATAAACCATTGTAGCTACCATAGCTACCAAAATTTACGTATGATATTTGCTATCACAGCTGAACCAACACTCAAAACTACCTATATATATAAAGCTTTGCAATCTTCCGTACTGAAACAAATGGCTTGCTATGTGCCTGTAGACATCATATTTTCATGCAACATGATTAAATATCGAGGTTAAAAACACAGAAATAGGATCAAATTGGATCAGTCACTATACCATCCAAGCATCCGAAAAGAACTACACTGCTGGGATATTTGGTTACGATCAGACAAAGAATACCATGGATATTTTTGAACAAATGGCATATGATGGGCATCCGGCCTCCTGACTGTTAAGGTGAAGAAATTCTGCTAATATGGACAGGAGCCCAGTTCCTTTGTCCATCACGGTCGAAGGAGCGGGCGCTGACCAATTTGCGGTTTGGTTTCGTAATTCGACCGTTGGCGAGAAGCATTATTCGCTCCGCATCAGTGCCCCTTTAAACATGCTGAAGTTGCAGTTGGTGAATATATGTTAACATGTCATTGGTCACTTCCAGTCAACATATGTATAGAAATCTGTGAAAAATTCAATTTCATTCAGTAAATGTCAAACCCTTGTTGACCTGCAACACTTCTGACATCAAGACTATCCCTGTGGCAAAGAATATAAAAGGACGTTCAAAAAGATTAACTTACTTCGATCCTTTCCCCATTTCAGATGTCAGTGAAACATATTTACTCCTATGCGTCTGAAAAATAGAAATGACACACTACATGTTTGAATCAGTAAACCAGAACAATATTTTCGTTCTGTTTTCAGACAGTAGACAGGCCTGTGATCACCTCAGATGACCAAATGACTTGAAATGCAACGAGTGTAGTGACTATAATTACAATGAACATTATCTCAGGGGCCTTGTCTCATTACAGATTTATCTATATATTCTTTCGGAAAGGAACTGTACGGATAAAGAGTATTTGTTTCCCGTCGAAGTTATAGATCAAATGGTCCATCGTACATAATGCACGCACCTGCAAAATAAACCGGCGCCGACCTTAACCTTGAAGAACTCATATTTACCCCGAGCCTGTTATAATATGGAAACATTTACATGCACGTAAGATCTAACGGCCGATCTAACCAGCATAAGTCCCTTGTCTGATGCAGTAACAGTTTTAATGGAAACAAAACAAAAATATCAATTCCTTAGTTTTCAGTATTCGATATACTGCGGTACTACAACGGAAGTTACCGGAGTAACACGGAAATACCCGAATGCCACGTTAGCAAACGTGCAACGCGAACAGGTGCTTGCATTAGATTCACTCATACGGTTGTTATACGGCCGAACAGGATAGTTTGCTTCATCATGGACCTCACTAACATATTTGTTGTCTTAGTTACGTTATGTTTAGTCACAATAGATGCCATAAGATTCCATTTATCACCTAATCAAAAGAAGTGCCTTCGAGAGGAAATTCATAAAGATGTTCTGGTTACCGGTGACTACGAAGTGTCGGACGCGCCTGGTCAGAAAGCAAACCTTATGGTGAGTTTTGCTCTGTGCGACGGTAGCATCTACAGCATAACGGAAGAAAAGTACGATTTTTATCTGTGTAGTGAGAGTGATTTAGTGAACGGGGATATGAAAGTTATGAATCTGAAGTCTACTTCTGATCAAGTGCACATCTGTCACACGGCAGTCTTGCCAACTCTGCAACCAACTCATTGTTTCAGTGACAAGACTTGTATGGACCCTTGATTTCCATTCTATGGCAGATACTGAATGTTCCACCGGTCTGCTATGTCTCTGATCATTGTAACTGACTGGTCTACATTTATTTGAAATCGACAGACTTCACCTTTTAAACACTTCCACCCTTGATTAATAGCAGTCAGGGCTAGTTCTGGAAGTTGAAACTGAAACTGTATGTTATTTTTATTTGATTTGTGTGTACTTTTGCCATATGAATAAGGTTTGTTGTTCCTCACCATGATCACAGATGTACATGGTCGTTTTGTCATATCTTTCAAACACTCGTACAGATAACACTCATAGGGGTGTTATTTTCAGCAATTACAACTGAATGTATCAACTGATCTGTACAGAAAAAGTTATCAGTGTTTTCCGTAGACATGAAAATTTAGAAGCCAGGATGACTCCCTGTTGTCATGAGAGGGAGTCATGGATATGTATTTGTGAGTCACCTTTAGTGTGAAACTTTCATCAAGTCATCAGCTGTGGTTGTTTAATAATGCTACAAAACAAGGTGAAGCAGGTCAGGTATTTAATCATCACTGAGTAGTTAACTGGCAAACAGTAACTTAGTAGTTTCAAACAACAGTATATTACAAGCTTAGATTATTAGCTTTGCCTCTAGAGACATAAATTTTTAAAATCACTTTGCTTGTGAGATAATTTGCGCGTCAAATACACAGGTTTTCTGCATCGGCATGATCAGGGCAAAGACTGAGTTATACATTTGGGTCATTTGATTGGAAAGATAGGCTAAATATAAACGTTTCTGATGACCATCTTGAAAAGATGTCAACATAAATTGTACACTGAACTGTTATGAATTCTTTGTCTCAAATTTAAATGCAGATTTGTAATTTTGTCTCTTAATTCATAGCGACAAAGCCATGCTCACTTTAACAATAACAGTGAAACTAAGAAGTGTGTAACCTGACTAAAATGGCAACAGTTGGCATATAGATTTGATAGAACAGCTCCCTACCGTGTTCAAATTGAGTATGATAACTGATGCTGGTATGTGTTTTATGTAGGATACTGCATATCCTGTGTCACTGTGCCATATTTTGCTCAATAGAAGGCATAGCAAGTTAGTCTCAAATCATGTTAATGGATTATAATATACAAAAACAAAAAACTCCCAACTAATGCACCCATGATCATGTGCAACATGAGGAGCAAGATGTTCTATTTCTTGCAGACTGGAATAATGATATAACGCTTTTCATTTTCTTGCAGGTGACAGATTCAAAGAGCCATATTTTGTACTCCAAAGAAGATGCTAAGAAGGGTAGATTTGCGTTTACAACAGAAGAATATGATATGTTTGAAGTGTGCTTTGATACAAAAATGGTTGGAGGTAAGTGCTGTTGTTTGAAAAAGACATGAGTAATTTTGATATTACTCTTACTGAATCAGGAATTCAGTTTGGAACATAACCTTTGGATATTGGACTCCAACCAAGGATTCCTTCATAACTGCTGTAAACAGACCCGTGAAGGTCCCGGGGTAGAATAGGCCTTCAGCAACCCATGCTTGCCATAAAAGGCGACTATGCTTGTCGTAAGAGGCGACTAACGGGATCGAGTGGTCAGGCTCGCTGACTTGGTTGACACATGTCATCGGTTCCCAATTGCGCAGATCGATGCTCATGAGGTTGATCACTGGATTGTCTGGTCCAGACTCGATTATTTACAGACCGCTGCCATATAGCTGGAATATTGCTGAGTGCGGCGTAAAACTAAACTCACTCACTCACTCACTGTAAACAGTTATTTTTGTTCATGGTATTTGTGGATTTCAGTGATTGAAATTTGCTTAATTTGTCGGGGATGTTGGGAAGCTAATGTGCAGGTCATGGCAAAATAAATGTTAAATGGCTTGAATGAAATGTTTTCACGTGGTACACCTAATATTATACAAATAATATTCACCATGATTCATGTAATTGAAAATGATGTAAATGTATCCAATTCAAATGTTTAGAAGCCTGTTTTGGGGCCGCATCAGTGTTTGTATTGGTTGCACTCTCAATCTTAGAGCTCATCATGGACACAGCAATTTTCAGGAGATCCCATTTTGGATGATAATAGTTTGTTGGTTAGTTTGTGGGTCCAGCACAAATGAAGTTGAACTATTCTTGCAGTCCTGATGTTGTTGAGGAAATCTAGATTTCAAATGCACAGGTTTACATGATGTTAACTTACCTAATTTGGCCTTGGAAATTGCAATGATGTATTTTTTGTAGTGTTTTAAGTTTAATTACATCATCAAAAGGTATGGGTACACTTATTTTCACACTAATCACGCCTTCGAAAAAAATACATTTCCATCCCTGGATTAACAGGTAGTGTTAGACAAGTGTGTGAGAAATTGACATGTGTGTCTACATTTTCATTGGCCTGTTGCACTAAATGCAATTTGTTTTTGTCCCAAACACAGATGTGACGTTTCCTGTTTCCTGTAAACTGACACTTCAGAATAGTGTGTCATACAGACCCTGAAGCAAATACATCCACTCCTGCTCAAGTCTAGAAAGTGTGGCAATTCTAGATTTCCACAGCTGAAAAGAGGAAACTCTCAGGGATCCTGTTCATTATATTTCTGCTTCTTTTTACTATGAACTTGTTTTTCAGTAAAATATGTTCATTTCAGAGGCTAGTTGTTAGTCTACAGTTGGAAGTCCTAAACTATCCTGCAGTATACCAGAATGCTGCACACTGAAATGGTTATTGGTGCAGTGGGGTAGCCTAGTGGCTCAGCATGCCAAAGACATACCTCATGGGCACAATGTTTGAAGCCAGTTTGTGGTGTCCTCCACCATGATATTGCTGGAATATTGCTAAAAGCGACATAAAACTAAAGTCACTCACTCATACTGATATGGTTATCATTTAAGGCAAATTGAAAAAGTCAAAAGTTGAATCTTAAAAAAAATGGTCATCTATTTCTTGTAATTCAGAAATATACTATTGTAATTTATTAGGCTTTGATATGTTTAACTATCAGTATTTTTGTTCAGAATCCCCTTATCAATGCCTTCTATAGTGGTGGATAAAAAACGTGAAAACAATATGAAATATTTTGTATTTTTCACTGATACACTTGTGTGTGCCACAGTTCAGGAACATTTGTTGATTTAAAAAATGAAATTAGTGATATATTTGTTTATTTTTGCAATATCATTCAATACAAGCATGTGATTGGACAAGGGTTTAAAAATCACATCGCCTGATACCCGGGACAAGTCAGTTTTCATTTCAGGCAATCAAATAGTGGTATCTTACTTGTCCATGGACTACTAGATAATTTCCACTTGTGGTTTCAAACTGCAGATAATCTTGGATTTCATTTCATATCTGCTCATAATGAAGCTATTAAAGTTCGCAATAATAATGAAGTGGATCTAGTAGAGAGTGAAATTATTGCTCCAGTAAACATTAACATCACACATTGTGTCATAAAGTCAGGCCAGGTGGAAAATTAGTCAGGACAAGTTATTTTTTTTAAGTCACTTGCCTAGTTGCAAATGGCTTTTCAAAATATTTTTGAACCCCTTTTAGACTGTTAAAAGGCTGGATAGTGACATTGTGTGTTTTTATGCTAAACAGGTACCAGTAGACTAGCAACAAGTCTCTGAAATGAACATATTTTAATGAAAACCTTTCATAGTGAAAAAAAAATATGAAATGAAATGGAGCCCTGAGACTGTCTTCGATATATTTACTTCGGGGTCTGTACGATAGATTAAGGCACAAATAAATCTGAGATTGTCCAGCTGTCCTGTGAAGGTTGGTTTGGCTCTCAATGACACATGACACACAGTGTGAAATCTTTGTGTTTCAGGGGGCCAGGGAAGTGACAGAGAAATTTCTCTTGACATGAAGCATGGCGTGGAAGCAAGGAGTTATGAAGAGGTTAGATTCATGTTGAAGGAATGGCTATTCCATAATCAGAGTATCTGTGTTGTTAAACTTCTATCAGGATGTTTGACAATATAGGAAAATGCAAGTTATTATAAAATCTCTTTTGTTGTCATTGTGTTTTTGTAAAATATGCCAGTTTCATGAAAACGGTTACCATTATACTGTTGAGAGAAAAAAAATACTGTTTTAATGAAAATTCATAACGACTATGACAAAGATGACTGATCATGATGATTCTGTGGATACAGCTACTTTTACATAAAATAACAGGATTATTCCTTGACCATATCTGTTTTGTTATTTGTTGTGTTCAGCTTGCCAAAGCAGAAAAGTTGAAGCCTCTTGAGGTTGAGCTGCGTCGGTTGGAAGATTTGTCCAAATCAATTGTTGATGACTTTGCCTACATGAGGGCTAGGGAGGAAGAAATGAGGGACACCAATGGTAAGACATATTCTTGTACACATCCAAGCAGCCTTCATATATCCAAATACTGCGTTAGTTGGGTAGTAGTTAGAGCACCTGCCCAGAGAGTGAAAGGTTGCGGGTTCAATCCAAAGCCATGTCATACCAAAAGACATTAAAATATGGTGCTTGTTGGTCACTGCCTTGTACTCGAAATTAATGAGTATAACAAGAACTGGTTGGCTAGAAGTCAGGATAATTTGTATGAGTGGGGTATTCATGCTTAACTGTGACATTGTATCTCTGTGAGCTGGCACTATAAAACCAGCTTAAGTCTGGGCTAGTTCAAGCAACCACACATACACACGCATGCATGTCATCATATGAGCAAAACATTTTAAACTACTACCTCAACTCAATTTATCCTAGCTATGTTCAAGAAGAATAGTAAGATGCAGATGTCAGAAGCAGTTGTTAGTGGTTGTTCATACCTTGATTAGAATGCAGACGGTGTTTGACACATTCCTCACTGTAGAGATCAACATTAGGGTCATATTGCTATGAAGAATTAAAGTGCTTGACAAGTTCCTTGGTTAACCGCAGTTGGGGAAACAGTATAGAACTGTTGTATTAATTGATAACCTCTTTGGAACAGTAGATCTCCATTGTCATATAGCCCAGTAAATGCTGACTGCAGATGAAATATACTAAATTAGAGATAACAGTCATTACATTAACAATCGTTACAGTGATTTTTGTTTGAGACGAATGGATGTTCATGAACACATGAATTTAAAATACTTCCTGAAAACTATAAAAAAAAATGGTCAATGATGTAATGTAGACAGGTTGTATTGTCATGTTTTGATTTCGTATGGGTTGGGTTTTTTTCCAGAATCAACCCACTCTCGTGTGATGTACTTCAGCCTTTTCTCCATGTGCTGCCTCCTTGGTCTGGCTACGTGGCAGGTGCTCTATCTCCGCAGATACTTCAAAGCAAAGAAACTCATTGAATAAACTCATTCCCTGATAACCATTAAGGGCCAGCTCTTGTCCAACACTCTGCCAACTAAACTGAATTGTCATCCATGCAAGAATTATGAACAGTGGAACTAGTACCAAAACCAGAAGCAATTATATGTGTCAATGTCAGACAGTAAAATCAATTTTCGGCAACATACTGATTCTTCAATTTTGTAAGAATATCATAGAGGCATGAACGATTTTGACAGGGTACACCATTATTAAATGTCAGTATTAATTAGCAATGAGTTGAAACTGATTTTAATCCATTTTTGATCTTTAATGTCTATTTTGAGTGTTTGTTGGACATATTTATAATTTCAGTGGCAGAGTTGTTGGAGTTACCTGCCTTGTCTTTTTGAGATGTTTTCATTTGGACACTGACATACACATTTAGATTTTGAATAGAAACAAGTTTAATCCAATGTTTTGAATTGTGATAACTAGGACATTACAAGATAGAAGTAAACATCACCAGTTTGGTAGATTTAAACAGCTGTTTGAACAATCGTTTATTCAGCTGCATCAGATGTCTGTTCATCTGAACTATTTTTGTACAAGGATGTCCAATTCATGTTGGGACTAGAAGAAGCGATATAACAGAGTTTTAAAGGAGGATGTTCAACTTAGTCATGTCATTCCTTCATTGCCATTGCTCATTGTAAAAAACTTCACTTCAGGTGTCTAGTGGAATACAGGTTGCTAGGTTTGATCATTGAGTTGAATGGAGAGATTGTACATATTGTGTATTCTGAATTGTATTTAATTCCTTGTGTGGTATATTTGTGTTTCATAATGAAGGGCAGAATACAATGCCAGGTGATATCAGGCACCACTTCACACCTTGCATTTTCTATAACTCTCCATATGGGAGGAAAGGGCTTGCAATGCTAGCAACTCGTGAACAAGGTCAGAAAGGAATTAGCAGATTGCTGTTTGATAACATCAACTACAAGTAAGATCTGAAGTGAGATATTCATGACAATATTATTTTACTAGACATGCTCCATGGAAACGACTCTTTGAGAGAATGCTAAATTCAAATGAACATAAACAGGCTCTTCCATTGAATGTATTTGTTTTGGTACAGTTGTTGTTTTCCTCAGTGCAGTCAGAAATGTACATGTCTTGCTACCATGTAGTGTCATGGTCTTCACAGTAAGAACTAACTACTGGTAGCATTTGCAAAGTCAAAATATAGCTAGGTCACTAGTCAGAACTCCTGGATCTATGCTTTGTTGAAATCTTTCTTGGTATCAATAAACTACCAGGCACAAAGCCCTCAAGGAAATTAAGAATAGTGTATCTCTTAAGGTTTATTACCGGTAATCATCTCTCTGTCAGTTGTTTTTGGCCTCTTTTATTTATGACCACCACAATCAGCATGAGTGTAAGAAAGCAACATATAGATCAACATCCAACATGTTCATTGATCTATTTTTACACCTCTCATTGTTCATATTGATATTAAAAACACTGTTACAAGTAGGCTTAGCTGAAGTGTGATTGTTTATTTAAACATTGTTAATTTTGTTTGACAGGTACATAAGCATTTCACATCTCTCACCTGGCCCATTGATAATGTCATTAACCAGATTATATTGACAGTATGTATTGCACCAGTGCTAGCAGTAATAATACATTACACTCTGTGAAAACTGCACCTAGCATGAGAAGTGCTGCAAGATGTACATATTTCTTTTAATCTTTTCTGTATCTGAAGCTTTGCATTTTTTGTTTTATTCTGGCAAGAAATTCTGCTGTGAATTATGAATATGAAGACCTGTTGTTAGTGTTTTACCAGGTGGCTCTGCTTGGAGTTTGTAGATGACAGCACTGTGATCTTTCTTTCAGTGTAGGTATACTATGCATATGGTGTGTTGTTTAGTGAGGTTAGGCTTTAGTTCATATTTAAAACCAGCACTGTATTATAAGAGCAATAAATGTAGTAAACAATACTTCTTGTATTTTGTCAGTAGATATAGAAGTTGAATGTGTCACTGGGGAAGGATGGCTTTATGCCTCCTTTAGTACACCTCAAACAGTTTGAGGGAGGATGGGCTTCAAACAGTGTGAGTGCAACAGCAATGCTACAGGACCTTCAACCTGCATCAACCTAATATATTTGAAGAATACAAGTGTCATTTGACCTATTTGTGCAGATTTGTTACCGACTCGCAAGAATGGAATTTTGAAGCAGGGTAAAGAATGCACTGAAGCACTGAATCAAAACCATAACAAAAGCACAGAAAATAATCACATCTGAAATGGTTATGCCTTGAACTGTGTACCATGATGTGGGGTACTGTCCTGACAGATCCAGCAGTGTTCCCAACTTCTGTATGGACAGTTAGTAACTAAAAACATTGTTACCGTGTGAGAAATCGGACATTCTGACATGGAAATGCTTGAAGCACTTCACCACTCCACATGCCAACATATAGTATATGGCAATACCAAGATGTAATGAATGATTAAATTCCACCTTACATTGTGGAAGTTCACCTAAGATGTCTTTTAGCTGCATTTAGAAGTTGTTACAGATAACCAAGATACTGTTATTTGGGATGTTGAAGAAAAAAAGAGTGAAGTAGAATGCTAGAAAAGATTTATTTCATGTTATTTGCTAAACAATTACAAGATTCTAAGATAAAAGCATGTAAACATACTTAAAGGCTAGTCATGACAGGAACTATGAGTTACATACTAAATATCACAGATAGGCCATAGTTGACACACAGGACGGAGTTCCACAACACAGGGTACTACGCGAATTTTACATTTGAACCAATAGCAACCTCTGAAGTATGCAACAGTTTCATACTGAACAACGCCTCAATGCATCTTCCCTCACAATTACAAATAAAGAAGAGTTTCTAAATCCATACTTGCAACATGTGAAGTCTAATAATAATAAATACAACATAAGGTGTTCTGTACAATTATGCTGTGTTGGCAGTATTGTTATGCAATGACCAGCATAACAAAGAAGCATAATTCTTGAATCTGAATATCACCTTCACGCCTAGGTGAAGTCATTATGCCTTCTTCTACAGATTCCATAGGTAAAATATGATAGCTGTCATCATATTATTTACAAATATATTAACCATGTAAATATACCACTAAATCTAAGGCTAAAATGGAAAACAAATCCTGGTTCTTAGGGCACTTGTGGACAACAAATACATGATCTGTTAAAATACTTGACTTCTTCAGTAAAACAAATGGATTTTATGATGAAACACATTTCCACAAACTCCATGTTCACAAATTATTAATCCAGTCACACAGTTTCACTGCCTGAGATCTAAAGCCATAACCTTCAGCAAAAGTCCACAAGGAACACTTTCTGGAGACTTTGTAAGAATCAAGATCATGATGCATCCACTGTTAGAAAATTCCACTCAAGATTACCAGCAACCAAACAAAACAAATTTGTGATGGACAAAAAGTAAAAATTGAATTTTATAAACGTTGCACAGGCATTTTTCATGGGCATTTCCCTTGACTGGCACTTGGTAATAAGGCAACAACTAGGCTCTATGGTTTAAGGTTGAGGTACAGGACATCTAGGCAGATGGGCTCAGCCAGTCAGATTAACTTGTTCTAGGCTTGGTCATCTTATGGAGCTGCGATTGGCCAAGGGCTGAGGCAAACTTTGTGATGATAGAGTCATAGCCAGCTTTTGCTGCGAGATCATAAGGTGTTTCTCCTCTCTCATTCTTTATTGTCTGGTCTGCTCCCAGGCTGTAAATGACACCAAAGAAATATCAATCTATGACATATATCACGGGTTATTAATTGAGTAATAACTGTTTGAATATTTCCTTGACAAAGAATTCTTTAAAAACGCAATGTTGTAATGGCAGTAGCTGAAGTATTGTGTTACAAAGGTTTACTTACTCTAACAGTGTATCAATGACTTTGAGACCAGAGGGTCCAAGGTTCACAGATTCATGGAGTGCAGTGTTGCCTTTTCTGTTAGAAAGAAGAAACATGAACGTGTATCGTAGTCGGATGCCACCTTTATATATTGTAATAAGTAAAATAACCCAACCTTGAACCTTAAATATCAAAATTTAGTGGTGAAACAGTGATACATTATTCCATCCATCTATGTGACCCATGATACAATACATCTCCATAAAACCTCTTTATTCTGATACAAATGTACATACAATACATTTAAAAAAAATCATGCTGGTATAAGAACATATTAACTTTAAACTCCATTTGGGGCATGTTCTCTAGAACGTCCTGGTTGGCTATAAATAGTATAAAAATTCAGCGCCCCACAGTATTGCATCTTTGATCATAGAAATTTAAACATAATATTTAACACTACCATACACAAAAAACAGATTTCATTTCATCCTGAGAAAACATATTTCAAACTTATTTAAAACTGTCATCAAGGTCACCTGTGGATATTTACTTCATGACTTTACAAAAATCATCAATCATGTTGAAATATCGTTTAGAAAATGAAAGATAAATAAAACAGTGACCAATGGATGAACATGCCAAGCTTTAATGACTTTTCTTGTGTCATGTCAGTACATTTTCTGAAACAAAAAGTTCTTGGACTTAGAAATCTTACATTGTTGAAGGCCCCTTCCTGTTGACATCAGCTCCTGCATCAACCAGGACTGGGATACAGTCTAGGTGTCGATTCTTCGATGCCACATGAAGTGCAGGAAGACCGTTCTTGTTAACACAGCTTGGGTCAGCACCCTGGCAACAAAAGAGTAGCAACTCAAAACAATAGTCATTATGCATAGAATATACAATAGCTAAGCATTACCACACAAGAGTCTTCAAAAATATTTGTATAAATTTCATTTTGAGAAAATTTAATCACAGTCATATTAAACCAAAATCTAAATCAAGCAGGATATTTGAACACACTGCATGCATCATATCATGTTTCATGACAGACAGACAGACAGACAGACACTTTTATTGACACATGCCATAATGTTTTGAAATATTATCAAGATAGCAAAAATGTAACAGATAATAAGCCTTTTATGCAAATTAAGAGTTTCATCTCTGGAAAGTATGCATATGTTGCTGAGTTTCTTAATTCATTATTGCCAAAAAAGGCGACTATGCTTGTCATAAGAGGCGAGTAACGGGATCGGGTGGTCAGGTTTGCTGACTTAGTTGGCACATGTCATCAGTTCCCAACTGTGCAGATCGATGCTCATGTTGTTGATCACTGGATTGTCTGGTCCAGATTCGATTATTTACAGACCGCCGCCATATAGCTGGAATATTGCTGAATGCGGCATAAAACTAAACACACTCACTCACTCACTATTAGCCATTAATTAGTTCATTAATGTTATTTGTTGAAAATAATTGTAGAAATTTGTAAACAGAAAGTTGTTTACATTAATATTAGATATAAAATATTTAATTCTCAGATCAGTGTAGATTGGACATCCAATGATGAAGTGATATTCATCTTCTGTTTCATTGCTGTTACATTTTATGCATCTTCTGAGATTCCACACTGTTGCTGCCGTGTGTCCTGTCTCGATGTGTAGACAGAAAAGCTCTATGTAAACTCATGGCGCATACGGCATGATAAAAGACAGAGTTTACATAGGGTTCTCCTGTGCTTATCATTTCCAACTTTAATGAGATAATCTTCAATCTTCTGTAACATTTTAAATTCCTTGTATAACTAGAGTGATGAGGATTGCTGTAATAGACTTGACAATGCTATATAATTGGCCTGAAATCATTCATGAGGGGCTGACCACTCGGTATCATACCTCATCTACGAGTTGCTGCACTTCACTGGGGGAACCATCACCATGCGCTCCAATCTCCTTCATCAGTTTGGAGTTAATGGGCTGCAAAAGAAGACATGCAACATGCAGGATGGAAGGATCAAGAAATCACAAGAGTCATTATCAAATAGGGATACACACTGAAATGTTGCTATAATTCATATGTTAAACTTTCTAAAAGTAATTGTACAGAACAAGGGGAATATACTTTTAAGCAGTAGGTTGATAGCATGACAAACAATTCATGCAAATATCATAAGATTGTAATATATGTATCCAAACAACTGGATCTCTATGAGAGACAACTTTCAATGCTAGGTATCTAGTCTAACCTGATATCCCTTAGGGATTAAGCACACGCTTACAGGTTGACAAGAGTTAGAAACAGTATCAAATTTTGATAGCAGTCGGGCTAGCTATGCCTGAAAGCTACTAACCAACAAAATAACTCAATGGCCTGAAAACTGAATCTAGAAAAACAAAGCCAAAGATTACAAATATAGATAAGAATCCGATATTGTCGGCATGACAAAGGTTCATTGTAGGCAGGTTTCTTCAAGTTGGTAATATCATAAACATTTCTATCAGGCCATAATCTTGCGTGATTTGAAAGTGTATGATAATTTATCAAGTCGGAGAGAGTGATATATTTTCAAAATTACCACATGAAAATTTACAAGCTAGTTGGGCCAGTGACTGAAGATTTACTAGCCATAGGCTAGAAGGTCAGTGACTGTTTTGCACACAGAGGTTGACCATAATTAAAAACATTGTCACACATAGGTAACATCTAAGCATACATGCTGTTATTATTGTTCAACAATGGGAGACATTTCATGCCAAATATATTTATGACTATCAATGTCATCCACTTACTGAGAGTTTAGGTCCAGTGTTCTTCTTCTTGGCTTTTGCTTTCTTAGTCGATTTCTTGTTGTTGGTTGTCCTGGCTGTGTCCTCTCCACTGTCTGTAAGACAAACACTTATACTGAAGCTACACAAACCAAGTCTTGGTACTTCCATACTGCCATCATCTGGAAAACATCTTCCTATATTTCAGACCAGGATAGGCTATTTGTTCATACTACTGAATATGAATAAGGTAGTCTTTGCAACATCATTGTTTGAGAAGAATAAGCTGACCACATGTTAAAGTGAGTGAGTTGAGTTCTACACAGTACTCAGCAATATTCCAGCTGTACGGCGGCTGACTGAAACCAGACAATCCCGTAATCAACAACATGAACACTGACCTACACAACAGGGATACAATGATGTGTCAACCAAGTTAGCAAGCCTGAGCAGCTGATCCTGCTATTCGCCTCTTATGACAAGCAGATCAGTTCTTCAAAGGTGGTACTATGTTTGAGGAAGAGTAGTATAGGGAATGATAGTCCGAAAACACTTTTCAAAAACCCCTCTAAAAAGCCTCATTTAGTAAATGAGGCTTTGGTGGGACCATTAGCTCTTGCTATTATTGCCCCTACTACAAAGCCACGCCATCACGTTTACCGTGACTTGGCAGGCGGTAACACTGTGCCGTACGGCACGATCAATAATTCTTCTCTTACAAATCCCCTACCCGGCCCACCCCTCAAGTAGTACAAGTTAGGTTCGTCGGCTTTCATATCCACTTTATCTATGTTGTAAGTTTTGACTGACCATATAGGATCGGTGGCTCGCTTACGGCTATCGCCCTCGTGTTCCCCCGGCTGGTATAGATACCTAACTAAGGCCCTATCTGGTATCTGTTTCTCCTTTCCACGCAATGGAGCAGACGACTCTGCTAACACTGATTTTAGTTTGATAGCGTCTGCCGGTTTCTTACCGGTGAGACGGGTGACTTCATGGTTGATTGCTGACACCACCTCTGGTAACCTCGCTACCCATTCGGTCGATCGTTTTCCAGGGGTGGTCATCTCCCTAGCATACTGATAGCCGAACAAGCGCTCAGCCAAAGTCCTATTAAATCTCTCAACTATAGCTTGGCTGCGATGGGCTCCGGCCGTGCCACGTCTGACCTTTGTATCGTGTTTGGCTAGCAGTTGTGAAACGGCACCCATGAACTCCCGTCCTGGATCAACTTGCAGCTCTGTTGGCCAAGTCAGCGGGCTGCGTTTGTATATGCGTTCTAATCCTTTGGCTACTTTGGCTGAATCTTTCGTGGTCAAGGGTTCGGCTTCCTTGTAACGACTGGCTACGTCCACTACGGTTAAGGCATACTTGTACCTCTTATCATGAGGTAGGAACAGTAGGTCTGCCTGGTGAATGCTATTAGGTATGTTAATTCCGAAACTCCTTCTAGGTACGTAGCGTGGCGCCGGCAAATAGATCTGCCACAGGGCTTGTTTTTCAAGCCACGCTTTGGCTTTCTCTGGTGATACTCGCGCCATTTTAGCTAGCTTATCTACTGCGCTAGCTCCTTTCCAATATCCACGCGGGCTGTAATAAATAGCCTCAAATTTTTTCATGTCCATACGCGTATGTGTTTATACCATCAATAGCTATCCAACGTTTCGTGTCCATAGGCGATAGGGACGTCTTGTTTATAGTCAGTCCGTATATCTTATGTCCATCACTTCTAAGCGTGTTCATCTTATGCCTAAAGGTACGGGTCTTGAACAGAGCCTCCTTGAATCTGGCGTGTTTGATGTGTTGTTTCACCACATACTTCTTAACCCCCTTAGCCTTCCGGATCTCACTATTGTCGGCTTTCAATATGGAGTACATCTTAGGTCTCAAACCTATGTACTCAGCTATTGGCGTGCCAGCACACTCGTCCTTCATCTTACCTAGGACCTTTTTATTTACCGTGCTGTGCATGGTATGGGTCTTAGGATAGTCGCTGGTGTCGTATAAATCGATGTGTTTTTTCATATCCTCGTATACATCCTCGGTTCGAATCTCCATCAGCAGGGAATCCGTGTCAGTGTACAGCACTTCGCACCTGTCGCCGTACTGTTTCTTAAGCTCGTTGTAGTAAAAGTCGTACATCAGGTGTTTGGATAAATCGAGGATACTCATCCCAACGTAAACAGGTCGGTTGAATTTTATGTGGCTTTTCTTCATGTGTATGGCAACTAGGTCGTCTGTGAATATTTTATTACGGTTGAATGCCGGACTGGCTATCAATTTCCTGAGCTTGTCTTCCTCATTAGATCTAACCAGTTTCACGGTTACGCGTTTCCTCAGGTTTTCCATAGTCTTACCAAACACCGAGTTGTTCATGAGCTTGTAGAGATTTTTCTCAAAATCACTGGTGGCTTTTTTTCGTAGGTCTGTGTTCATTCTGATGTAGGGCTCCATCCATGGGCTCTGGTCGAACATGAGCACCCTGTGTATTTTGGTCAGCCTCATACCCAATGACAGGTACAGCTGTAGGTTGCGATAGTGAACTATGTACTTGGTCTTATTCATTAAGTTAGGCACGAGTTTCTCAACGTCCGCCACACGACCACCTGACAAGTTATGTTGGTACTCAGACATCCAGTCTGTGTTAACCTTCATACGTTCGGGTGCAAGGGGATAGCTGTTGTGCGATGCGTGTAATGCCTTGGGATACTCTAAGTCAACTTCGAGGATATACCCTTTGTTCGAATCTGGTGCAATGCTCATAACATCAACGTTTGGTACCCATTCGAATCCTCCTGTAGGTAGATACTGACTCATAGCCCAGCCGTACAGGTTATTTGCGTCGAGGTAGAGAATGTGATTGGTTGGTTTGTTAGGATCGTAACCTTTCACGTATTGATTATTTGCTTTAGCGTATCGTTTGGATGCCATGGAAATCCCACCTCGCAAGCCTTTCTCAATGAATAGGTGCATGTCGTAATCTGTGAGCAATTCCAAATTAACTCCGGTCTTTCTAAGCAAGGCGTCCCACGACAGACCTGGGCTGGTGTAATACCATGCGGGGTCGAGTTTATACTGCTTTAAACATGTTTGCCGAAACGTCTCGAACACGTCGGCTAACAGCAGTACATCTGTCCTCAAGTACAGGTCGTGATAATCGCCAAGGTTCTTACAACCAAGTTTATTCCATACGTTAATCGCGTGCGAGTAATCGTCTCGTGAGACGGACGCCTCATTCAGCTTGCTATAAAAGCAGTCGATAGTAGGTAGTCTGGTCTCTGTGAACTTAGCCCAGCTATCCATGTACTCATATGGGTATACGCCCTTCCTCATGAGCAGGTGTCTAGTCTCGGCGTCTGTGTATCGATCGGTGATAGGGAAGGTATTGTTAGCCTTGACCAGACTGTCGAGTGACGACAGGAGGAATTGAAACGAGTCAATGAACCTAAGTCCGTTTAAGCTGAAGGAGATGTATCTCTCCATGTTGTTTGGGATGCACGATATATTACCATCGATTTTCGCGATGGCCTGCATGATCAAGTGAGAGTCGTATCCTCTCAAGTTGTGAAAGACAACGGGGATGTTTATTGTCTTAGGATTGATTTTAAGCTTGAGGTTGCACGCGTTGTGAGCGGCGCCTCTATACTTACCAGTTATGTGGCAGTGATCTCTCACCGAATCATCGTTAAGTGGCGAGTCGCACACGTGACAGTTAGTGCTACTGGCGTGAGATAGCTTGTCGGCTCTGGTCATACGCATTGGAGCGATTTTATACAATGCATTCCTAATAATTTTTTCTTCCTCCTGCAAGCACTTTAGAAACCTTTCAGCCGCGTCAGGACCCCTATACACTACCGGAGCTTTCGTTTCCCCGTCACAACGGACGACAATGTATCCAAACGAACAGGCTTTATGCTCTTGTGTTTTGTGTGTGAAACTCCCACTAGTGGATGATTCCCCAACCACTAAGGCTTCGAAGTCGGCGTATATTATATAAGGCACAGACATTTGGTTCTTGTGATTGTCGAATTTTAGGATATTTTCACCTTCCTTAGGCATGTCGACTCGTATGGCCGTCTGCCCAACACCTTGGCAATCCTCCAGGTGGGATTCTAATAAATCGGCCCGACTGAAACAGTGTAGGCATCGTACACAAAAGTGTTTTTCCCCAACGTGTTTCGACTGGTCGTGCAACAACCGGCTGAGATGTTTTATCCACGTGTAGTGATACGTTTCACCTTTTTGAATCATGAATAAATTAATAACTTGACAATCCTTCACCGGGCTGACCCTGTGTATTATTGTTGTATTACCTTCGTGCCCAAAGACATTTATAGCCAGATTATTCTGTTTTTCTACTTTAGTGATCTGGGATATTGGGGTGGGTTCATCTATACCATCCCAGTTGAGCCCATCATCCTGTGGATAATTAGAAGGTCTGTTCGGATTAGTGGCAGCTGGAAATAAGGCTGACCTGATAGATAACCTCAGGCAATCGTTTCCTCTATTCTTAACGTTTACTATGGCTTGTTTGTTCTTATAGTAGGGAGGCAAGGCTAGGTATGACCCACCTCTGAACGGCATGTATTTAGCTATATCTAGATAGACATTATCGATTTTATCTACAGCCCACCCGGACCCTAAGTGTGTGTAGCGTTCTAGGTATTCTCGTATCTGCTGAAAACTTGTATCGATTGATGCGTCAATGGTCTCTGCATGTGTGACGACCTCTTGTTTACCTCGGAAGTAAGGCTGAACATACTCAGTGGTACTCCCAACCTGCTTATCGAGCGACATTTTCACTGTGATCTGAAACTTGATACTTCCTAGATTATTTAGTTCCTGGTTGACCTTATCAGCTATCAGAGGCTTAATATCTGTAATGTCTATGTTTCTATCGACGTGCATGCGCCAACTTCCCAAATAGTTGCCTACAGCGTGCTTAGTGCGCACGAACTGTAGGTCAATAGCTCTATTCTGTCGTAATAATTCTAAAAGCTGTGGTTTTCTCATACGAGAATACCCGCCTAAACCCAAATCGTGTGCCTCCGCTTTCAGTTGTTTTACAGTTGGACGTGCTACTGGGGCATGTGATAACAATGTGGTTAACCCGGCTTTCCCCAGTTTTGAATAACCCGTGTATCCAAGCTGTTTCGCTTGAGCTTTTAACTGTTTTACCGTAGGAGGGACTTCTAAACCTAGTAATCTCAACAATGCTGGCTTCCGCATTCTAGAATACCCGATAACACCTCTCTGCTTTGCGGCCCGCTTGAGCTCGCGCACAGTAGCCATAGTGTTTACACCTAAGAGAATCAATGTCTAATTGGTCGGCAGTAACTCTTAAAAAATATTTTCTGGTGGCCGGGTACAATTCTAGACATTCTGTCAAATCGCCCCACGTACCTGGTAAAATATATAGTGTGGCTGTTTCAATCCAGTACTCGCCTTGGGTATAGTATTCCTTGTATTCACTTATACTCGAAAAACGTTCTATATGGTATTGAGACGCGATATCCCGCTCCCATTCGAAGGGGCGAGTATACTTAACACCCTCTTTAATCCATACCACGTCCACTATTATCTTAAATCTGAAGCTGCCCCATAAGGTCAGTTCATATTTGAATATGTTTTCCACAGACATAGCTATACATAGGTGTGTATAATCTCTAATTGGAGTCTATCTTGAGCAGCCGCCTACGTTCTTTTATGTAGCCTTTTTTATTCTCGTATATGAGTTGATGTCTGACTACGTTCGCTCCGTGAGCTTTACATAAACAGTAGTGCCCTTTAACCCCGATACCACACACAGAACACGTGTAGTTAGGACTTCCCATATGGAAACAACAGAACCCCTGATTCCTGCATTTCCTACCACAGGCCTCGGTCTTCCCCATAAGTATATATTCGCATCGGTATGGAGCGGGTCTCATGTTTACTTATATAGGTATTTTAGTTTAATTGCTTAGCAACCAACGCAGTAGCTGCTATACCCAACACTATGAAGCCCAGTTCACGATTCATTTGTCCCTTGGATGGTGTGTAGTACTGAGCGAGTGTGGGTTCATTGAGCGCTTCCAATCGTTTACCAGTTAGTAGGTAGTATTCTTTCATTGCTTCATCAACATCGTTGAATGTTTGAACGGCATGGTTTTCACGCTGGAGTTGTTCGTTAATGAAATCGAGCCTCTGGAGGCGTTTTTTAGCGTACTCGGCCTGTGCTCTTTGTAATTTCTCAGTAGCGAGATCGTGTCGCTTCCTTTCTTCCTGTATTTCAGCCGCGTGATCATCTCGTAGTTTCGAGAAGAGGAAATTACTCCCGGAAAATGCCAGGGCATTCACTAACGCCCCACCAACCATCATAGCTATCGTGGCCATCCCTATATTTATTTCATTATATTATCAGGTATTATTCCTTGTTTTACTAGGATGTCTTTTGTGGCCATCGCCATACCAAGGTTCATTATGAGCATACCCATATCCTGCAGGTTGAAATCTAGCTTGATAGTTGGTTGTTTAAGCACCATTTTAGTCAACCGAGCGTACCCTACGGCTAGACTGGCTACCACTGTGGCGTGGTATGCGTCGTTGACGAACGTTTTCCCCTCAGACATTATGTATATAATATAAAATATTTTAAATTATAACATGATATGCGGGTCTACCATGGGGGATACCCCCATACCCCCACTGTTGGGGGTTACCTCACTGTTGGGTGGTGGCTCACTGTGGGAGGGTACCCCCACGTATAACCATGTTATAACCACGGCAGCAGTTACGCCTACAGCCAACAACAGTCGGGTTGGGTTAGTCACTTTATGTTGGTTACACCACCGTTTTTTACCGGCAGCTACTCTCTTAGGATTCTTCTGTCTGGTTACTGTTGGGGGTATCACCTCGGGACTCACTGGTTCCGTCACCTCGGGACTCACTGTTTCCTGTGCAGCATCCATCTATACTATTATTATTATTCTTTCTCTCAAATTGGCAATGTTTTGCTGTGATAATCGCCGCCGTCACTGGGGCCAACAACATGCCATATTTGTGGTACAGCCCGCAGCTGATAGAGCTCACGGCGTGTTCGATAAAAGGGTCTTTCTCGAGGTCCTCCCACAGGTAAAGTCGGCGCTCTGGTGGAATGGGAAGGAATTGTGATACAATACCGGTGTATATCTGGGTCATAGCCGATCCTATTGTCTTTGTCATTTCTGCTCCGAGCCGGGACTCGTATCTAGCGTACAGCTTATCGATTTCTTCGGCTGACATTTTGTGAATTTTATCCGGGGTGTAGTCTCCAAAGTAATGTTTGGCTTTGCCGCCAACAGCCAACGCCACCAGTTTCTCTCGCTTGTCATCAGTGGGGCCTGCGGGCGACAATTGTTCGAGCAATTCCTCACACTCCATCTTATAATATAACAAGTAAGATTTAGTTTTAACTATATAATACCCGATGCAGACAAAACACAGAGAAATGAAGGTTAAGTTGCACACGACAAATACTTCAAATATCATAGCTTTGCTTAGCTTTTGCTTAGCTTTGCTTAGCTTTTACTTAGCTTTGCTTAGCAAACTATATATGCTACTGGTTGGTCGGTCTTTAGTACGAGCTTAGCGTGTTTAGTTTCAGCGAGCTGTTTCTTTACCCGTTCCCGTTCTAATTTACTCATCACATCGTTCTCTCTCAAACACTCCTCGAACGAATCCCTGTCCTTGCAGTGAAATAAGGCCACCCATCGCGTCTGCTCCCTGAGGTCTTTCAACACCGAGTTGAACTTCTGCGTTAGCACCCAGACGCTGTGATTTGCATGACGGCCGGAGAAGGCCAGGTACGATAGCATGTCTCTTTTTTTTGTTATCTCGCGATTAGCGCTGCAGTCGTCCAGTATAAACAGCGTCGGTTCCCCTTTAAATTTCTCGTGAAGAGCTTTCAACCAGTCCTGCAGGCGTGTTCCAGGGTCGATTTTGTGTACGTCCGGGTCCGTCATCACCCAAGGTCGCGCGTACGTTTTATTCATGCCCAGAGTAGGGCACATGATAACGATGTTATCGAACACATCCTTGTAGTAACCCTCCAACATATCCAACACGAAAACGGTCTTCCCACAGCCAGTCTGCCCGCATATGATAGCGCAGTGTGGGTCAGTGGGTAACCCCAGGGGGTCTCCCCCACTAGTAGATGGCTTGCACAAATCTCCCATTGTCTATATTAAGTTGCGCGTCCATAATTACGTACAGATATAATTTCAACTTACCAGCGGTTTGGGCCTTCTTATTAATCTGGATGGTTATCCCTTCGCTGCCGTTATCTATACGACGCCCGCTACCGTGCAGTTTATCATCATCCGTGGATCGCATGTCCAACCATAGGGCGTACTTGGTGGTCAGGTATTCACCGATCTGCACGGAGCCGAGGTCCAGGTCCTTTGTTATGTAATCCCCCACTGGTAGCTTTTTTATCTCATCCCACTGCTGGTGTGGCCTCATACCATGACTGAACAGCTGGTTGGGCACGCCCTCGATGGTAACTTCCACCTTTTCAATCTCGGGGTTGAAAAACTTCTCGCTGTCCCTCCGGAATGGATCGTAATCCTCCACGGGGACGACCAAGATACCTTTCATCGATCTCGCCGGCACATTCAGGTTGATATTCCACACAGTGTCGCTCTTGTCTCGCACGACTGATCTATGCCTCAGTACGCGATCGTACAGGATGGCCATCTTCCCAGAGTACTGACTTCGAACCTGCCTGGCCAGCTCCGGGCTAGTGACCATGTCGAACTCCAGAGAGATGTTGTCTATGGCATAACTGGCCTCATCACCGTTCGGCGTACGCACTACTTTGCTATAGTCGTTAAACGTGAGCTCGTATTCGAGCCTATCACCCAGCGCGGCCTGGTAAAACGGCGCGTGTCCCGTGAGCAACTCGAAGTCGAGCGGCACGCAGAATCGATTCCCGTATGCTAGAGCGATGGCCTTTTCACCGTCCGATAGCTTGTCTTGCTGGTCTGTCGTGAAGACGTATCCTATGCGCGCCCGGGTTGATTTGCTGATACCCTGGTACACATCATTGACTCGTTCTCTCTCGCTTTTCCAGAGATCCTTGTAGCAGTGAAACACGTCGCTGTCGTCGATGCTCAGTACCTCGTTACCGCTGATCTTGACGGTCGTTTTCTTGATGATAGCTCGACCCACGTTCCGCACTAGCTCGCGTTTGTCGTTGTCGGAGGTCAACGTGATATTGAACGCCAGTCGAACAGTGCCTGGTACAATGAGGTCATTCTCACCAAGGTTTGGAAATCTAACCAGCAGAGTTTGGTTCTGGTCTATCTTGCTGGGATTGTTGGTGATGGTCACCGACTGTCGCACGGCTCTGGCACCTAATGGCTCTCTCAATTTTCTGAAAGGATCTAATTTTCTACCGTACATTGTTATATATAAATAAAATATATTTAAATACTAATGGATGAAGACATAGATATGACGGAGATGCCGGGCGCTAGTGCCCAGGCATTCGATGATGAGCAGGAGACCTCATTTACTAGTTCACCATTGAGCCAAGAACTCTTGGAAACAACGGTAAATGATTATTACAAAAGTTTAAAAAGCGATAAAAACTACGTTGAACCCCAGGGTATATACCATAAGAATTTTTTTGTTGATACAAAGGGTGTTCTACGTCTTAAGTCTGCCCCAGGGGTTGACCTCTTTAACAAGATCAATAAAAAACCACTGGCCTTGTCAACTCTAGCCAGCCGCAATGGTGGTGCTGAATTTATCCGTGAACATCTAAACATGCGTGATTACGGTGGTGCAATACCTAAGACCGTTAAAGAAGATCTGCAAGCTACCAGATCCCACCTCACCACTATAGATGAAATGACGCCAGAGCGTGCTACAGAAGCCTCGGACAGCATAGAAAAACTGTTGAGCACCTACTGGGACAAACCGTTACCGGGATTTGACTTTCCGGTAAGGGAACTGCGCGGCTTAGATGAAGCCGTGAAACGCGTGCGTGGAGAACTCGTGAACAACATGGGGAAACTGAACGAAATCGACGAGCACATCGCTAGGGAAAAAACCAAACTCACCGAAACTGACGACGATGATATGAAGCGTCGCATCAATGAACGAATACGTGATTTAGAAGACGAGAGACGTACACGATTGGAAGCCGCTTCCTCGAATCGTGAACATCTTCGATCCCAGATCAGTCGTATTCGGGAAACAATCGATAGAATACTGAACGAAGATACAACTTTAGCCAACAGGATTCGGATATTGTTCCGGGAGCAAGGGATCACCATCGCCAGCATTCTAACTGCATTGGGTTTCATCATATCAACCCTGGTGGTGTCACTGGTGGGGGGTGCCCCCACACCCCCAAGTGCCGGCGGTGGAACTCCCAGCGGTGGTGGTGGTGTTAAAGACTGGATTAAAAAACTCGGGGAAGGCCTAGCTAAACTGGCTGGTAAAGCCGCCGAAGCCCTTCCCGGCATCCTGGGTAGCATCGTCTCGTGGTTGTTGGGCGCTCTGTCTAAAACTGCCATGTGGCTCAGTCAAAACCTGTGGGCAGCCATCGTCGCCGTGGCGGGTCTGGTGTACGTAGCGGCTAAGAAATCTTTAACCAAATAAGTCCCAAAGTTACCCCACCAACCACTAGGGCTGTTTTATTATCAATATGCTGCTCATAGGATACCTGAATATGAGGGGCCACCTCCTGTGGTGTTGGTTGAACTTTAGGCTCCGGAGGTGGCTCCACTATACCCGTTTCACGTGGTGGGATGTGTGGGATATAGGGGGTGTTAATATCGGGGTTGATGCCCAACTTTTGGTCCGCCGTGGCTATGACTATTTTGTTGTTATAACCCACCACTTTTTTTATTCTCAGTTGCATATCACTCGGAGCCATGTACAACCCCACGCCGAACACGTAATTGACTTTCGATCTGGCGTATTCTAACACGTTTTGGTAGCGTTCGATAGCCCGCGGGAGATCAACTGGAGAATTTATAGCATCCTCAACGTTGGAAACGAACTGTTTCTGAGCGTCGTAAGCAGTTCCCTTACCGAGGATGTTGGAACGCGTCATCGACTGCGCACCCAACAGCGCCCACACGTACGTTCGAATCGAGTCGTTTAAGCGTATTGTACCAGCACGAGTGAATCCTTTCGACGTGTCCAGCATGAACATTTTCCACCCGTCTGCGGTTGACTGCTCCACTTTCTGGACTGTGAAAGCAACACCACCTTTAAAGTTCATACGATCATCCCTCCATTCATTACTCGACAAAGCAAAGTCCGGGCGTAGTTTACCTTGTTTCAGTATAAGATCACTGAGTTCTTTCACTGATCGCACGCCATCAGAAGGAATACCCAACCCGTGGTTCGGGCCCGGCAAACGCCAATCCGTCTTCGGGTTTATTTCGAATTCATTACAAATACGTTCATAGGCCCGTCTATCGTATGGGTTGTTTGTTGCGTCCCACGCTTTGTCCTGTGGGAGGGGGGCACTGATCTCTTTAAGGATACGTCTGACCTGGTAGTACACGTGGAATTTGAACACAGACTGACTCAGCGGTCCACGCCGAGTGTCGGTCAATGCCACACCACACCCCGTTGTAGCGCACCACACAGCAAAGTTGAATTGATTCTGCCAGAACTGCATAGGGTTGTTGAACCACGCGTGGACTGCCTCAATGTTAGTCACCATAAGCTTATACTTATCGAACACATCTAAAAGCTGGGCATTGAAATACAACTCAGGAGCAACCACGATCTTCATGGGGGAGAAATCTACATCCAGTTTAGGGTAAAACACACCAGGGGAATACATTTTAAAACTATTATATAAATAAATATATATGTAATATGTACATAACACTTCCAGGAATAACTAGCGGTGAGGCCGTTCAGCTGACGCACGCGATCGATAACACGTCAGGTCAACTCGAAGTCGCACTCTGCGATATCACCTACCTACCACAATGGACTAACATTAATATCAGCAACAATAAGCTGTTCGTCAGTGGAACTCGCAGTCAAATAACTGACGGCTACTACAGCGTGTGCTCTCTAAACGACGAGGTCTTCAAACCCCTGGGAGCCGAACTCAAAATGAACGACTCAAACGGCACAGTAGTGTTAATCAACAACGGAAGAACCTCATTGAGGCTAGGCCGACCATTAGCGAGGATACTCGGTATGTCTCCTGACGAGATAAAACCAACAACAACCGTCACAGGCACGAAGTTACCCGACCTAGTACCGTACCGAGAGCTGTACATTCATCTAGGTCAGGTGAGCACAACGTATAACATTCAAGGAGGCCACCCTTCCACTATACTGAGAGCAGTGCCGGTGAAAACTGAGAAATTCAACGACGGTAGAACCGAGTCGTTTTCACCACGGCAGTATAAGAGATTAACCCAGGGCAACATACCTGAGCTGACAATATCGGTGTTAGATATAAATCATAATCCTGTAAATATAGGATACCTCAGCTTAACACTTCATGTAACATGACCAGCGCACAAGGACCCGGAGTGAAAAAATGTGTCAATATCGGGATCTCCGACCTCGGAGACACACGCGGTTTCGACGCTCCCGGAGTAGATGGTAAATCGTACGCCTTGCAACTGAAAAACAACATTTACAAACGCGTTGAAATCCCCTCCGGTGGAGCCCTAAGTGATATGATAGATACCACAGGAGCAACAGCCAACACTAAGTACGCCCTCGTCAACACCGGTGATGACAACTGGAGAATATACCCATCATTCGGAGGTAAACTGTTCGACTTAGACGATGTTGAGAGCACTACCGTCGTCAAAAACAAACCATATATGCTCGTCTTCACCGAAGATGACAAGTGGGTGTTGTTACCCGATAACAAATGGTTTCTCAATATTAGACTCGTCTCCCCTTACGTGTTCACGGATAACAAAGACAACCACCTAAACAAAGTCGTGAATAATGGAACCCTGCTCGTGGCTTACGTCCCAACTCAGAGACGTAGCATAGTCGTCAGCCCAGTCAACACTATAGCAGCCCACATGCTATCGAGTAAACCGGCCATGCAAAACGTGAAATTGCAGTTGGTGTCTGAATTCGAAGGCGTGGTTAAGATACTAGAGAGTCTACCGGCAAACTCAACACTGTTCATCAAAGTCTACCTAGGGGAACCATCGGGGAATGATGTCGAGATCGTGAAGGGGATCAAACTCGGGTGGGGGAAACGACACCAGTTTCAAGTTTGCAACGTTTACGTGCGGGTGGGTGTCGACTCCAAGACCAGTCTGCAGGGGGTCAACGTGATCGTAGAAAACAAGATATCACTAATCAATATCTTCCTGCCTGACAACATACACTTCATGGGTATAAAGTTAACCCCTGAATTATTATCAGAAAACCAGTTGGAAATTATATCATAATAGTATAATAATGACCAGTCATCATCCCAACACTACGCTTAACGACCTGGGAGATACGGAGGGATTCGATCAGCCTGGTGAGGAAGATGAATTATACATCCTACACTTCAAAGACAACGTGTACAGACTGGTGTCATTACCAGATTTAAAAGAGCCCAAATGGCTGATCAACTTAACACTCGCCTCACCTTATATCACAACAAAAGAGAGGTGGAAGTTTATCTCTAAGATTAGGAATAACGGTATCTGGCCCGGGGATTTCATTACGGGGAATGAAGCAACAGCCACGGTATATTTTTATGAAGGAAAAATTGGATTAATTTCTGGAATAGAAAGTAAATTAACATTTAGTAGTAGTTATTTACACGAAAGGCAGCTTGAGATATACTCCCCCTACACAATCATCATAGAAGTCATGTTTACGTATTTTGACCAGGAAAACTCCTCGAAAGGACGTCAATTTTTACCCGGGGTGTCAATACACTGGTTTACCGAACACTTAGATCAATATTGCCGTATTATTATACAACGGGATACCCCCACGGGTTCTATAAAACGTTTAATAAGCCTCCCTGGGGTTTTTATTACAACAGAAAAGTCTATTAGCCTCTCACCTATTATCATTAGTTATGATCTACTCCTTATAGGCTTCAAATACATTGATAGACTATTAACTGAAACCCAATTAAAATATTTTTCAAAATATATATTATAGGATGGGTCTGTACCCAGTCGTAGAGGAAGTAGCGAAGACGTTGGAAACCGTAGATGGGTTCCGCTTGAGGCAGTTATGTGATGTGAAACGTCAACTAGAACAAGACCGTGACACGCGAAAAGCATTATGTAAAAAGTACAATAGAGCTTTCAATATCGTGGATGGGGCTGACACTACCCTTATGGCAACCAGCATGGGACTAGGGGCGGCAGGCGTTGGGTTGTTAACCACCATCGTGGCTGCACCTATAGTGCTAGGTATTGAAATAACGGCTGGGGTGACAGGGTTGGTAGGGGTGGCGCTTAAGTTGGTATCACGCAGACTGCATCGTAAGGCATTGAAACACGACGAGATCAGGGTTCTAGCCGAAGCAAAGCTGAACACAGTGAGTGAGCGTATTTCCACGGCACTCTCTGACAGTAAAATCTCAGAAGAGGAGTTTCGTTCAATCCTATCTGAACTCAAAAAATATAACGAAATGAAACAAGATATTCGATCCAAGTCTCGTAAGTCTGCTATCAGCGAGGACGAGAAAAAAAAGTACATAGCACAGGGAATACAAAAAGCCCAGCAAGCCTTTATTATGAACACCAAAGAGATCGTAGGCGGTTCACGTTAAACTGTTTCATCGATATAAACATAACATAGCCGTAAGCGAGCCACCGATCCTATATGGTCAGTCAAAACTTACAACATAGATAAAGTGGATATGAAAGCCGACGAACCTAACTTATACTACTTGAGGGATGGGCCGGGTAGGGGGTTTGTAAGAGAAGAATTATTGATCGTACCGTACGGCACAGTGTTACCGCCTGCCAAGTCACGGTAAACGTGATGGCGTGGCTTTGTAGTAGGGGTAATAATAGCAAGAGCTAATGGTCCCACCAAAGCCTCATTTAGTAAATGAGGCTTTTTAGAGGGGTTTTTGAAAAGTGTTTTCGGACTATCATTCCCTATACTACTGGAAGACATCAGAAAAACTAACAGGTAACATAAAAAAGCCTGCAAATCATGTTCCTTGCATATTCAAACCAACCAAGAAACATATCATCCATATTGTAACATCAGCATGACAAAAGAGTACAGAGTGAGAGAGAATGAAGGAGTTTGGAGTACGAACACAAATACATTCTGTACGCCTGAACCCCAACCCTGTTGCAGTCTCTACCTTCTGAATCCATGTTGTAGCTATTGATGCTGTCCCTGTCAGTGTGCATACTCAAGTAGCCCTGTTGAGAAACCCCAAGCTTCTTCCCCACAAATGGATCTTTATTTCCCCTCAGAGCAAAGGTGAGATTCAGACTCAGCTCATAGCCGTCTTCTTGGATAGCACTTGTGATCAGCTGAAACAATACAGCATAGCTGTGAGCAGTGTCTTATCAGGCAGGTGAAAAATTACTGAAATCACCGAAAGTTTCAAAGCCTTTGTCCTAAAACTAATTATAATCCTTTCAATGAATACAAGTTCATGAGACGTAAGTAAAGAGTACCTTGCCCATCTTAGGTTCTCCAATAAGAGCACGGAACTCCGCATCATTCTGGGCATGAGCTTTCAGGTGCATGCAGATGTGCTCAATCTGACGACGCCAATAACCTGAAACACACACAGCAACAAGTTACAAGTTATATACATGGTTACAAGAGATGCAGAATTTGAAGCTGAAAATATAATCATTATTATATTCCACTGAGAACTCTAGCAAGAGCTAACATTACACGTCACCAAAACAAAAATACAACCGAAGATGTTTCCAGTGCAAGGTGTCATTCAAGGCCAAACAATGCTTCAGCTTAACATCACTAGACTTAGCCAAGTCACATTTTGACAGTTGGTCCGTAGACGTGAACCCTGGAATCTATGACTCACCTCTGCCTGGGCTGATAGCTGTGAGCAATGGCCGCCTGTCTCTCATCTGCTTCTCCAAGGCAGCCTTCTCCTCCTCAATCTCCTTCTGTTTCTCCATTCCACGTTGGGATGGGTAGAACAGTCCCACAGTCTGACAGGCCACCGTGGTCATCGGCTTGGGTGTGGTGGCCACAGGGAAACTGACTGGCAGCCACTTGGACTGATTTGAACAAAGGTATCGCATACAGTTTACTTGTTCATATCACACATTGCTGTACACTGTCAACAATCACTTGTTTGTTGACTTACTGTAAATACACAACCCATAACTTGTTTGAGCAGCATCTTAGAAAGTGGGGATGTGCAATAGTGAGCAAACTTTATGGATAACAACTTTTACGTCATAAATGTGACCTTTCAATACGGTGCGTGAGTGAGAGAGTTGGGCTTTACACCACTTTTAGCAATATTTCAGCAATATACTTGCATGGAAACACCAGAAAATGTGCTTTGCATATTGTACCCATGTTGTGAGACCTTTTAATAGATTGTTTTACTATTGTCAAGCACGAACATGACATGAAAAGGAGGAAGATTTATACATTCTACTGAATATAACACATTGGAATGTACACTACTTGTAACATGCATTTTCCAAAATAAAGTGTGACTACGTGAGTTTGATTAGCATAAAACGTAAAACAAAGACAAGTTCAGACTTGCCAAAACCTAACAAAGCATTCTACCTGAGGTCAGGCTTCATTGTATAACTACCATTTCATACATCCTGTGCTTTACACTTGGTGATTTTCATACATGCATATCTTAAGCACATATCTTTTGCACTATCACACAAAGAAAGGTATTGTTATAAAATGTAGGTACAGCTATAAAATACCGGATACCTAGAGTAACGTCATCCTAGCCCTAATGCAAACCCTAAATCTCACCCTAAACATAAACTCTCTTGCTTTCAAAGAAGGCAGATATGATTCAGTATTCTGTGATCTTGCCTAAAATGTATACACCACAGTCTCCTATACTAAAAGAATGTTCATAATTACTGTTGCACAATGGTTGAGACTAAGTAAACTATCCATCTGTCTGGCATGTAGAATTTTTTTTGAAGAACACAAACATGAAACTTATTGTTGATGACCAACTCCTTCATTCTTTGTATATGGTTACATACATGCTCATTCCTTAGGCTGGGCAGAGACCATATAATAGAGGGACGGCCCTCAAGCCAATGCGCGAAACCATCAGTGCTACGGCTTGTACTGCGCAGCCTATCCGGAAGCTGCGAGGAACGTGTGTTCACCTCAGTCATAGATTTTGCGTATTTTCATTACAAAGGTAAGATTTAGTTTTTCTCATTTATTCTCATGTACGTACATATATTTGTAAGAGTGCATCTGAGGTTTTTAGTGGTGCTAAAGCGTATACATGTCTTTGTATTTGATGAATGCTGTCATGTGTGATCGTTGTTCTGTGAGGACAATGGCGGCGGTACAAAATCGTCGAAAGTCCCGTTTTTGATTTTCAATAACAGCAGAGACCATATAATATTATATTATATGGTCTCTGATAACAGCTACTAATTTTCAATACCAGTCCTTAGTTACCGGGATGTAATAAAAGCAGATTAGCTAAAGTTTGGTTTAGTGGTATTTATAAGTCTGTGGAGGACGTATAATTCCTTATTTTGACTCCTGCAATACGACGAAATGTGAATGTTTTCTGAAATATTTACTCCACAACACTTGATTTCCGCACGCTTTCAAAATAACAGCTTACTACCAGCATTTTTAAAATAAGTATGTGAACATGTACGGCGAATTCCTCTTTTGCTTGGTACTAAATTTATATGGCTATGATCGGTAGTTTATTTTTTATGATTTTTTTACGTAAACCCGCATTTGCATCATGCACTGCACATTTCAGATACCATGTAGCAGATGACACAACATTAATTTTGTTTGTTAATATGACCCGAATATATGTTTAGTCAATTCTTCAAAAGTCTCATGCACTTATGGGTTGTAAATAATTGTACATATTTCCATTTTTGTTCATTGTGATGATTATGCTTGTAGCAAATATCCTTATTTTTCATGAAATAATATATTTTTCTGTTTTTATCATTTTTCTTCTTAATGAAGTTTAATTATGATTTAAGTTACCTTATTCAACTTTATACTTATATCATTACACCAATTATAGCATAAACTTATTATTTTGTCTTGTAGATGCCCAGGAAAAAGGAAGTTCAATGAACAGTTCCTGATGATTGCAGGTACGTAATAATGGAAGTAATATATTCAAAATGGTGTTTCTGTTAACTAAGGGTGCACACCAAAGAAATCATTTTATTGGATGAAATTGTTGATAAAAAGTTGATAATTTGTAGTTATTGGTATTTATTTATTCTATAGGTATTTGTATTATCCGTTATCTGCAGAAAAAAGTTTGAAATATCAAAACGTTTATATAGTCAAGAATTAATATTGCTTCTTTCCTTATGTAAGGAAAGATACAGTGTTAATTAAGTGCAATATTCCCATCTTGAGAGTAAGTAAACAGATCTTGTTTGAAAGAGCATTGACATCCAGCTATCACATAATTTCAACAAGTATTTAGAGCACTGAATTCATGTTATTTTTTCTTTAATATCAAAATTGTTCATCTCCTTTTTCCAGTTCAATAGATGCACTGTGTGACAAACAGTGGAAGTCATTCTTCATTGACCTCACTGATGAACGCACGGACACCCCATGCCAGCAGGATCAGACAGATTATGATGGCGGTTCTGCCATTAATTCTGCGGTTTAGCAAAAACTGGGCGAAGATGTGAATAAGTCTGTGATGGCTGCTGACTTTCTATACATGTTTGCATACTCTAAATAAAATCTTCCTGTATGCACATCTGATGATATATGATCCAAAGTACTTCTGGAGTGCTTGATAATGAGCTTCAATGGCAAAACCATTGAACACATAGTGTAACTTTATTGTCACAATAACTATGAAATAAATAAAGAAATTGACTGTCCCGATAACTTGGTTTTGTCTTCAACTATAAAATCGTTTGTGACATGGGAATCTCTACTAAGGGCTTTTACGATTTGAATCAGATCATGACCAAGTATTGAGCCTGACTGTGATGCATCCATCATAGGGTTGCAAATACACAGGCATCTTTCAGGCATCCATCATTTGAACTTCACTTGCAAGAGGCAACACCTTTGAACTGTGTTTTTCATCAGGTTTGAAACTGTGTGGCTTGATGGTTATTCTCTTAAAGATATCCCTGGACGAAGTTGTGTACAGATTTAATATTTTTCATTTCATGTTTTAATGTTTTTAAAAATTAGTATATTCTTTAGTGTTAGTCTCAATTTCAAACAACTGAAATTCATATTTGTTTTTAATGAAAGCTTGAAAGAATATTATCTAAATAGTTGTATTTAGCAATACATATACATACATATACATTCATTGTTCTTTTATATAACATAACATTACAATCACAATCACACCTGCACAGTCCCTGTCAGTTGCAATTCCGGTATTTTCGGAAAGGTATGTGACAAATTTTTCATAGTAAGTGTCATGATAAAATAATAAAGTTATGAACCCTATGAAAATAATTAATTTCAACAGGTGGTGTGTTTGGGGGGATGCTTCACGACCTTTATATCACGACAAGTTCAAGTTCTCAAGTCTTTGTTTCATTCCCTCTCAATCTACTGTGAAAGAAACGGTCAAATGGTCACAAAATCAACTATACATGGTTACTGTATGTAATGTACATTGACGTTTGTGAAAATGGTCCTCGTGGCCTTAGTAGTTCTGAGTAGCTTTCCTTTGCAAAAAAAACCACAAAATATTATAATGTGCGTATGTCTCCGTACGGCTCCGAAAGCATTATCACTGTCAGCCCCAAACTGGCATTCAAACAAACATTACTGTAACGTTCGTGGATAACGTGAAATCATGTTTCGTTGGGACTATCAGCTTCATAAAGTTACGCAAATTAATATGAAATCAAAATCAGAGACTAATAGCATCATTTAGTGAACCAACAACCAGTGGCAACGGATACTTAAAAAAAATCTAGAGGTTATGTGATGAAGTTCAGCGAACATCGGGGATATTGACAACAGTACTGTTACATGACTGGCCTAAAACGGCACGGATTTCGCGAACGATACACATTTTCAGCGATTTTGTCAGTTGACATGTGCGAAAATTGAAAAGTTGACATCTTGTGAGAGACAAGATAGAGATTACGATTATTGTAATCAGTTCATTGGAGCTGTTCATGTAATCTTTGACTGTCAGTCGCAGCCGGTGAAATCCAGCTAAGGAATTAACTCTCGGTCCGGATATTACGCAATATTGTTTACGTGGTGCTCATTTGCGAATGTCTGCGCATCTGCTGCGCATGTGTTCCGGTTACCGGAAGTTAGCAGCAGGGTGTCAATGTGTCTCAGTTACATGCCAGACCGTAGCGCTGATGTTTAATGATAAACTGTTGGAGAGGGCGTCCCTCTATTATATGGTCTCTGGGCTGGGATTAACAAGTCATGTATATAGTCAAATATGGTAGGGGAAACATATAGATGTTAAGACATTGTGGTGCTGTACTCACGTCGCCTGATCCCCCAGCAGGGTTCTTCCTGGAATACAAACCAAACAAATTTTCAAGACAAGTGGAGAAGTGAGCACATCTCACATACCCCCGCTTCCCACTTTGGGACATGGAAATGACTGATATCAATATATAATGTGACAAGGATCAGTAGCTCACAAAACTTTCTCCTTGACTCTACTAAACTTTATATACATGTTAGATAATAGTTTTGCCATGTACACCTTCAGCTGCATATATGAAATGGATAAATTAACTATTTAGAATCAATCAGAACTATATTTGTACTTATGACAACAACAAAACAACCCATGTAGATGCAGATAATAAATCACATGTTGATAACATCAAAGAAATAACTAATACACATAAAAAGAATAGACCACATATTAGTACATGACACAAAGAAAGACCATGAAAAGTGAAAAGTTAACATCACACTTTGAATAATCACATTTTGCAAATAAATAGCACATGGAATATCTGTGTGTCATGATTAACTTGTGTATTAAGTTTGGTGAACCTAGCATGTATTGTTTCGGTGATATGCTATGGCCAAGTAACCATTAAACACATTTTGCATCAAGTAAAAAAAAACCCAAAATTTTGAAATACTACAAAATAGCAAAATGCACATCTATGGGTAATAACTGAACATGTGTGTGAAGTTTGGTGAACCTAGCATGTAAACTTTATGAGAAATGCTCCGGACGGACAGAATGAATACTATATAACCCTGTTACTTCATAGCGGGGCTATAATTACAGTTATATAATATATATATATATATATATATATATATATAGACCATTCCAGTCAAATGTCATGCGTGCAAATTCAACAAATGAAGTTTGGGTTTTTGAAACACCCACCTGTACTCTGTCCTGACTGGGGCATCCAGTTTGATACCGCATGACCCACAGAAAGTGCTGTAAGGGTGGTTGTTGGCATGGCACTCAGAGCACACCATGGCACTTGTTGGATGGCTTGGCTGAATCCAAACAGCACAAAAATATTAAAATATACAACATTTTAGATATTTATTACTTACCTTACCTCATGGCTACATAATATTTCATAAATTAGTAATTAGTTAATTAACTATCAAAGAGTACCACTTATTAAAGCACTAAATAAATAGTGTCCTTCCTACCTTTGTGCCGCACCAGTCACAGAATCTGGCATCTCCATTGTTGACACGGCCACACTTGTTACATGTGACATGACGCTTGTCAGGGTTCACAATTGGAGGGGCTGATCTTCCACTCAGGATGGCATTCTGGCATTACAAAAGACATCCAATCCAAAATAACAAAAAGACAACAACACTGTAGGTATGTCATACATACATATATGAATCTTGTGGTGTAAATTGTGTGTCAGACTTAATGGGAGAGAACAGTAAGCTTCATATTTTCAAAGCAATGAATTGTTTTGCATTGTATACAGTAATATTTCAAGTATATCAAAATAGTTCTAAAAAATAATAAATATCTTCACAATGCAAACCACCAAGTAATGCACGATGCTAGGATAGACAGACACAATCTTGACTATGTGACACATTCTAACTCTCTACCATCATTTAAGTTGATGGTAACAATGATCGGATACTGGTGCCCTCCCCTAACTGGACTCTTATAGAAGACAATCTCTCCATGAATGTAGATGTGTGCAGAGCTCCATACTAACCTGCTGTGCTGAGGTAGGCAGCCTGTTGCCACATGTTATACACAGTACAAGGTTGCTGGGGTTAGCCGTACCACACAGTGTGCAGATGAGACGGTCAGACAGCTTGACACTAGCCTGGGGGCGGTTTTGAACGGGTATTGGACCCTCACACACCACACACGTTTCTGTGTTGAAAGGCACCATGGACTTGCAGTACACACACATTCCCATCTGAAATAGTTGTCCATAGCATGAACAAACACGCCATAGAGTAATGTATATCTTAAAGGCTATAGATGATGGTCATTCTGATTTCTTTCTTTTCATTCTTTCTTAATTCGACCCGTGAAGGTTCGGGGTAGAATAGGCCTTCAGCAGCCCTTGCTTGCCATAACAGGTGACTATGCTTGTCGTAAGAGGCGACCAACAGGATCGGGTGGTGAGGCTCGCTGACTTGATTGACGCATCTCATTGGTTCCCAATTGCGCAGATCGATGCTCATGTTGTTGATCACTGGATAGTCTGGTCCAGACTCGATTATTCACAGACTGCCGCCATATAGCTGGAATATTGCTGCGTGTGGCATAAACCTAAACTCACTTTAATTCAAACAGGTCTTATTCAAAAAGATACATGTTCATTCTTTTTCAAAATGTCATTTGATACATCTAGATTTTTCTGAGGAATATCACCTCTGATACTGAGATGAAATACTAGCACAGTAACAGTGTTAAACTGACCTGTCCAGGCTCAGGAGGTGCCATTCTGTTTGTTTGTGGGATGGGAGGGACAGGCTGACCACAAGACGTACAGAACCTTGCATATGGGTCAGATGGACGGTCGGCAAAACAGTAGATACACCTACAATTGAGGTCATGAAATGAAGCCAACAGACATCAGCTGGGACAAAGATACGTCTCACATGTACACAAGATACCAGGTATAAGGTACATAATACAGTTCAGTTCATAACAATGGTGATCAAGAATTCAATTTTAAAAAAGTCACAAAAGCGCTTTCTCAGTCTTCGTAGCTGTACAAGGTTTTATGTGAAAAATATTTCAACCTGGCTCTCAACACAAAACTGAAAACTGAGCAAAAGAACAATCTGGAATGAGTCAAAGGCGGGGAAGATAACACAAAGGTGGCTCTTCTGAATCAGATACATATGCCACCAAAGTGAGGTATAGATGGTGGTTTTAATGAAATCATGCATAAAAGAGTCTTTGGGAACACCCTATGTTAACCATTCCAAATTTGTATAATTAGAAAACATGTTTCCACTGAAACTGTAGTGATCTTGCAAGCGACGCTCTGATTGGATGGATGAAAATTCAATCCATTTGGTGTTACACCCCTTGACTGGCAATGAAAAAATGAACTGGGTTTCGCATTTCTTTTTGGTGTTTTTCAGCTGTATGACAGCTTGTGAAATGAAGGTTTCCATGAATTGAGGTAAAGACATTACCACTTTGGAGATTCATCTTTGGCCAATAGGCTAGCGGTAAGTGAAAACATTAAAAAGATGCTACCTTTCATGAATTGGACAAAATGTGTTACCGTGAAAACAATATTTCAAGCCAATATCATCAAATGTATATGCAAATCATCTTTCATAAACCATCACATACTTGAGGAAGTCTGTTTCCCTCTGCAGTCTCATTGCCTGAGTGGTGTTGTCTGGCAGACGTCTCTCAGACCGACGGGTATCATTTCCTCCGTATTCACCTGTGTGGTCAAATGTCTGAAGCAGTTGATGAAAAATTTGTCATGATATGATACCTAAAAGTGAAAAACAATGGTTTTGCCAAGTGCAACATTTACATGTAAACTGACTTCATCGGGTATCAATTTTCTGACATAAATGTAATTTTATCAATAAAACTGATATTTCAAACTTATCCTGAAAGTTAGTGGAATACTTGGAATCCCTTGAAGTTCCCTTCTTCAAAAGAGGATGTAAAATCACACTCACCCACAAGTACCCTCCCTTTCCTCTATGATTTGGCACCAATATTGGTCACATGACTGACCATATTTACCACTCTCTCTGAGAAATCATAACCCAAGCACAAGGATTGGCAGGGAAATCCATGTGCCATGAAGGGGAGGCTGGGAGGGTTGACCTCATGAGTCAGGATAAGTATAAAATCCTGACTCATGCTTAATTGCTTTCAGTATCCAGCGGATATGGTGGTGGGTCATGCCACTTCTCTGATACGTTCTTCCTGCAAAACGTCCAGAATAGTCCCCCAGGGATTAATAATGGCACTGAAATTCTCCTGTTTCTTCCGAAGTCCAATTGGTATCTGTCAATTATTATGATGTATATGAGTGGTCATGTAACTAACGTCTTGCTAGTTATATTACAAGTTATCACATCGTGTCGAGGGAAATACGGGGTTTTATGAGTCCCGAGTAAGGTTGTATTCCCCTTACAACCTTCCCGAGACACGATGTGGTAACGCATTTATCTAGCTGAATGTTTTCACTAAATCAAAACAAAACAACATGCATCGAATCGACTTGCTGCCATGTTGACACCAGCTGATCGTTTGACCTCAATGCACCGCACGTTACTAAAGGCTTGTCGATGCACACTTTTCTCACTTCGCATCGTCACCGAGGCGTAGCGGGGTGATATGACTTTTGCAGTGGGAGTATACGACTTTTACACTCCCGCTGGCGGATCGTGATGGATGTACATGGTATTTCATCAGTCACTTGGACCAATCAAAACTCGACATTTTTACATGAGGCTAGATAAATATATATATAGTAACTTAGTGCTAGATGTGTTCATCTGCCGAGATACAACCCATATACCACAAACTATCCAAATACGTAGAGGGTCCATGATCACTCACGCTAGTCTGTCTCAATGTACACATGGACTCTCAACCAACAACCTTGCTCAGTGAAGGTATCAACAAGTCACGTGATAAGGGTCAGCTATTTTTAGCGCCTTTGAGGAATCATTAACTGTTGCGCTACAAGAGGGCTGAACAGGTGTATGCCTGTGTCTCTGAGGCAGTGTCTCTGAGAGTGATTTGCATACACCGTATCTGAGTACCAAAAACTGCCCTACATGATTATTGTAAACCAAGTGTAGATGCCTGAGCTCTTACTTCGTGTGGATTGGAAGCTCATCGTGGCTCTAGTCCTGCTGCTTTATATGCTCATAAAATAACAGTTCTCATCCAGACTGAACCTGCTGTTCATGAGATGTCTCTGTAGACAACGGAATAAACACTTAAATGTCTACTTCTATGGTTGGTATCTGTTGTAAATAAATCTTGAGAGCTCTAACTGGACACAAAGATAAATCCTGCACATCATGTGGTCCGAGCATTGTAGATAATGTTGGAATGTGAAATCATCTATCACGTTTCCCTGGCAACTGATTTTAGCAATGAAATCTCAACGTAGTCCCTAGTAAACCATATCATAATTTGTGGAGTCAAACCGAGTTCACATAAAATCCAGTGCATGAATTTCCAACATCTAAGCTGCCGTGGCTAGGCCATATGAAAATTTTGTCTTTTGTGTCAAATATTCAAAGGATGTTCGATCAAATGGTTTGTATTCCTCACCAGTGAGGTGTTGTTAAACAACATTACAATCACAAGCCGGGGCTTTGAATTTATGTCGTCGATCCTCCAATTTGAAGGAGCAAAGTAACGCAAGTAATTCTGGTACTTTAGTTCATTTGACACCTAACTTCATAGATATAACTGTACTGAGCGCAACTAGACAAGTTGAAAGTTTCGATCCTTTTACTCGCCTTGTTTGACATAAGTAATCCACCACTCGAGGATGAAATGTTTTAGACACAGTGAATCCTCTCCACTTCGCATAAACTTCAAACCGTTACCATTTGTCATCATACAAATTGCACGTAGTTCTGCATGGAGCGAAAGTAACTGCCTTTCCCACAGGATATCCTGGGTTTTTTCAAAGAAGTTTTGATACAATCCATATGTGTAACTGGAATACTCCTGGATTCTTGAGTGCTTATTTGGTGTGCGGATGTATTAGCAGATTCGACCAATCTGGTAGTTTCATTGCTGGATTTCCGAGTTCTTGAATGAGTATGGGAAACCACATTCTTGCTGGCCAGTAAGGCGTGACCAAAGGTATTGATACCAGTGGTGTAAATGCATATGTCTTATTCTTCTGAGAATACAGATGCCTCTTCTGACGTACAATGTAGGTGCACTGTATTAGCACAGCTCCCATCCTTCGTAGAAGATGTCTGCATCAAAGGTAGATTGTCCGATGATTTATACTGCGTAAATGTTGAAGATGATGTCCTTGCCATCAAGGCAGCTTGCAATCTGTTGGTGAGAGGTACCTCTGGAAAAAGTATAGGTGGTTCATAAAATATTTTCGCTTCTCCCTGAGGCACAATATCTTGTGTGAAGGAACAAGCCTTTGGAGTAGTAGATGATGACATTTTCTTCTTCTGTGATGAAGACCATTTAGATCACTTAGTCTGCGACAAGGATGATTCCCTCAACATAGCTCTCTTCTTAGCCTGCAAAGCATCCGTCACCAAACCAGAGACACAATCCTGAGTACAATCTGGCATTGCTGGAATTACAAATATCAGCTGCAATAATCAGATAATGGTTTCTAGCTCAACCATTTGGCCTACCAGACATACCTGATGGATGCCATCTTATCTTGTCTTGCATGTCTAAGAATGACAAACAAATATTGATTAAATTCTTCAGTCAATAAATGGCGACAAAGATCGCAGCTGATGTTGGAAGAACAAACCATAGCGCAAGAGGGACATGATCAGTGTCTGCAAAAACGGTATCTACAAGTCGAACAAGTTTTCATCAAATTGTAAACAAAGTATGAACCATGATTACAAACTGAAAACATGTATAAAATATGTAAATTATACTAACATTTTTACATCAAACAATCAAATATACATACCGAAAACCATATACAGCGAAATTTTAGATAATAGTCAAAAAAAACAAGAGAAAAAGTGCTGTATAGGGATGCTAAGTCGCCCACACAACCTTTCTGTTGGGTGAAGAAGGAGAGTGGCAAATATGGCCAGTCATGTGACCAATATTGGCCCCAAAATAGAGGAAAGCGAGTGTACTCATGGGTGAGGGGGATTTCACGTTCTCTTTTTGAAGAAGGGAACTTCAAGGGATTTCAAGTGTTCCAGTAACTTTCAAATAGAAGAGGTAGACAAGTAATTAAGTATGAGTCAATATAAGGAAAAATGTAATAATATTTGTTGCAAAATGTATGAAATAGATAAAGATTCTTCTATCCTCTAACATTCTCATGTAAACCATTCTGTTCTGAAAATTATCCATTACCCATTCACAATCACAGTTGTTTGTTGGGAGTGATACTATCATCCAGAACACTATTCAGTTACTTTGCCCATGAGTTTCATTCGAATGGCTATTCATAGCATCATGTCCATCAAATTTGAGCAGTGGTCATGAATGAGTCCAATGTATCATGATGAAATGGGCTATAGACTGAAAATCAACATTTCAAAATTACGTAACACTAACCACTGTTCCTCGTTCAGACATATTTCCTCGACGAGAGTTGAGAAATCTAGGTCCAGTCCCAGGACGTCTGTGTGAGCTTCCCTCAACTGACATGTCTATAATAGAGAAGAACAGTTTTGTAAAACACGGATGGCTTTGTCCATAAATCGTAGGCACACTATCACCGCAATGTTTGAAACAACATCAATCGAACCTGAGAAATCTTTCCATCTATTGTTTGTAAACATAAAAAAAAATCAACCCACCTGCCATCATTTGTTGAGTCTGCTTCATGGAAGAGACATCTGTCCAGGCAGATCGGGATGAACTTGCTAGCTTTGTTGCTGCTCGCTTTAAATCAAGCTGCCAACAGGATTAATAAAAATATTGTAAAGAGATGGTCATGCATACTAATCAAGGCAACATTACATAAACGTCCATCAAAAGAAACATAACACTGCATTAGTGCAAAATAGTTTTCATAAAAAGATTTGGCTGTGATATTATACAGTAACTTAGCAATGATTGGGCCTTAAATAACATATGCATTAAACCATATGACAAAAATACAGAGCAAAAGTCAGTTGGTTTTAGATTGTTGGCTATGATTCAAGGCATCAAGCATGGATTATCCTACACTTGACCTGTGCTAGGTATTGAAAACTATTAAACGACAAGGTTTCCCTTCTTACTTTCCCATGCAACAGGAAGGACAGAATGTATCCCATGAAATACCTTTGATTGCTCCTTCTCCCACTGCTCCTGAAAGCCAAGGTCATCATCAGTGGGCTCCATGGCAGGTGGGGGAACATATTCCACATCAAATACCTTTGTAACTACACTGCTCTCTCTCAAACCATCCCTGAAAATATAGAAATATGCATGTGCTTGTCTTTCAGTCACAGCTATGCAGACATTAGAAAGGGGCAGCTATCAATAAACAGTAAACAATGGAACAAATTGATGCAGAAGAGAAAAAAAAATGCCATTGAGGATAAGTCGCTAGTCTGATGAAATATTCTCAGCAAAACCTAGAAAACATTGTGGGTTTGTGCAAGTTTGCCACAAGAAGTGTGAAAGGTCCACAATACTGCATGATGTACTCACCTGGACACAGCTACGGCCTTCACTGTCTGTTTCCCTGGAGGAAGTGTGAAAGGTCCCCGGTACTGCAACGTACACTTCTCCCCCATCTTCTGAAAGGGGTTAGGTCTGGTGCCATTGATTGTGTAATGAATATCAGTATCTCTTGTCTCTGAAAACCAGAATTGATTAATTGATTAATAAAATTGTTAACTTTTGATCATCTTGACCGAGTACTAACCTACATCAGGCATGAATAAAGAATTGGCAGTTGCTTTTTCATTTTAATGTACTTCAGCTGCTGAATTATAGCATATTCATGTCAATATCTGAATGGATACAGTCTGTTTCTGCTGTGGTGTGTATTTAGCACAGCAACTCAGTCATAAGCAATATTCCATGAACGAGCAATATTTCATACTCTCTTAATACAATTATATGTTGCTGGGGACACATTTTTAAGCTGTAATATCCATTGGGTAAGCTAAACAGAAATGTTTCTGCATTCATTTTATCAATTATCTAGAGCTAAAGGAGTATTTTGGAGAAGCCACGTTCCCACAGAACACTTATGTCACATCTTTTTATTCAAGAATGGTGTGGATACATTTAGCAATAAATAGAACATGCTTGAAGAAATAAAATCACTCCAAAGATTTAAAGTTTTAGACTTCAAATCAATGAAGTCAGAGTATTATTCACTGATGCACTCTGATGGTTAAAGTGTCCGCTCGTCACACAGAAGACCCAGGTTCAATTCCCCACATGGGTACAATTTGTAATGCCCATTTCTGGTATCTCCTATCTGCTTATTTTGAGAAATAAATCATGCTTATTTCACAATAGCCTATGATACACTTTCAGTTCAGGATGTGTTGGAGGATTGTCAATATATGTGGTATATATTACTCTGAATGATTGAGAATGATCATGATCATGAGAAATAAAGTAGGACAGCTGTGGTTATTACTGGTTCACATTTCAATGTTTGAACAGAACTTCTAACTACACTGCATTACTAGTATGTGCGTCATGAAAGCTATTTATCAAAGACACATGTCAAAGAAACATGTTGTGGGTACAATTATTGATTTAGTGTCATCCAAGCCAGCAGATGTATTGTAAATCTTGAAGTTGAAACAAAAGGGGCTTTTTTGTCAGTGAATCTCCTACCGATGAGCCAAGAGCTGCCCAAGCTGGGATCCAGATCAATAATGTAAGACTGCTGAATCTGTATCTGCTGATAATGACGTGTGTACATGAAACAGTCTGATACAGTCAAGTAAAGGCAGCTAGTCTCCCTGAGGAAAACACAACAGCAGTAGATGTGTGGAAAAAAGTCCTTAGAAAAAAGGTCCTAAATTTACTTTGCAAAAAAAGTCCTCCTGAAAAAAAGTTCTTTTGAAAAAGGAATTTTTTATAAAGGAATAGTGTTTGTCTGTTTTAATCACAAAATGTAAGTACTCTATCAGGGATTTACCTTGAGTCCTAAACTTGACCCATGGGACCCATACTCCTAATTTTCAAGGTTCCTGGTCTACTTAAATGTTATTATTAATACTATGTTGTAATACTGTTGTAATTTGGTATTGTGTATCATGATCATCATACTGTCACAGCAATTCAACTACAAATGATACTATAACCTGGCTAGTAGCAGACTTGGTAATAACTAACTGTTACTTGATTGATATTTTTACAAAAAGTATTTGGACCTTTTCTGCACCCTTGTAGACATTCTAATTGTAATGCGTCCAATTTTAACTGTTATGCTTGTAGGAGCGGGAATTCAGGTAAATCCTTGCTTCATGTAAATGAAATACACTCTGACACTATACAACTCATGCCCTTTAAAATATTGTTTGAAAGATCAAAGATCAGTTTTAATATTCAATCTGTCCTTTATAGTCACAAACTGTGTTTCTAAATGTCATTTAAGAGATCAAAGACCTATCTAAATATCTGATACTTTTTCTCAATACTCGTTTTCATACAAACCAACATTTGCTATACAATACAGACAAACTTGATGGACAACAATTTCTATATTTCATGTGTGTGACTTTTCAGTACAAATTTTTGCACCAAGCAGGTTTACCTTCCTGCTTGGCAACAGTAAAAGAACTTGTACTGAAACATTGAAATCACAAAATAAGGAAGCTGTTATCTATAAAGTTTGTCTCCATTGTACTTCCCAACTTCTAAAATGCCACTCAAAGTTTGCTGTGTTAACATCTAAAGGTTGTCTTAGCACCATGTGTTCCTCAGACTTGATTTACGGACATTACCTCATTATGGCTCAGGTCAGAATTTAATACAAACAAGCACTAAAAACAGTATTAAATACCAATACCACTCCAAGGTTTTACAGTTTTTAGCTGACAATAAAAGTTAACAATTTACTGTGAAAGGTTTTGCAGAACACAGAAACATGTGTCCAGTGCACTACAATGTAGAGAATGGGCACTAACAAGAAAAGACAGTCATCAATAGCCCCAGCAATGGCAAAATACTCTTCATTATAACTAAAATGGATAGAATTATCATTAAAAAGCCCGCATATTATTAGAAATGAGCAGGCCACTATAACTTGATAATGCCCACAAAATATTTGACGAAAGGCCATTATCAAGCCCGTTGCTAGGTGATGTCAAAAGTAGCTCAGCTGTTGAAGTTCAGTCACCTACTGCTCGTTTGAACTTGAGCTCATTATTAACGATATTTCTGGCTCACATTCCTCACATGTACCTGTGTCATTATGCACTTTCTTGCCTGTGCCAACCACAACAATTGTACCATAAATTACAAGATACAGCAATGAAAATATTAATTGGAAGTCTAACTTTGTTGAGCACTGAAAACAATGACGACCGGTAGTGTGGGCAAAGGTCAAGGTCAAATGTCATTGCTCTCAATAGTGACGTCACCTGTGTTGTTCTATGACATGTCTATACTTTGTAAAATGTGCGTCAGTGACCTCCGCCATTTGTTGTTAGCAGTAAATGCCTCTAAACCGATGACGTTTTTTAATTATTTCATTAAGAATTCTACTCATTTTAGCTATAATAACACTAACACTATTTTTCAGGGCACTATCATTTGCAAGAGCCCTCGGTCTTTTCAACTGCCCTCCTTCGTTGGGCAGTTAATGAAAGCCCTCAGACGTCTGCAAATGATAATGCCCTGAAAAATAGTGTTACCCTTATATGAATATGTCTACAAGTATGATCAATTGTTTTGGAGTGTATATAGCAAAGTTGAAGGACAGTATTGAGAGTTTTTAACCTCTGCTTCAGAAAGGAGCAATACCATCAACTTTAGTTGAAGCCAACCTTGTTGCCATGGAACCACAAAAGTGTAATTTTCTGATAAAAATTGATATTTTATTCTTATCTTGACTCATGCTTATCATGCTTGTCTCCTTCTTCTATTCAAACGTTGTGGAACACTTGAATCCCTTGAAGCTCCCTTCATTAAAGCGGATATTAAATGATTACTCACCCATGAGTAGCCTCTTTTGAGGCCATGCATTTGGCACTTCAACATTTCGAAACCTTAGCACTTCTAGGGGAATGGCTCTGTCCTGAGGTGGTCCTGTTATTTCTTGTAGGGCCTTTGAAGGTAGAGAACTTCTTACCCTTTGCCTTCTGTACCCTGGAAAACTTGGATTCAGTTGTAACGTTGCAACGTCTGACATTTCACATTGACTAATGTGTCAATGGATTTGATCATCATTACTTCCTGTGACTCTGAAGTAACATTCCTTGCAACTTTGCTAATATCACAGCCAAGTAAAGCTGAGACCACCCAGGGCGTTCTAAGTAAAGGCTTGGTGTATTTTCACTCTAAGTACATGGTGAAAGTACACATTGTTTCCTGAAAAGGTTTAGTCCTGCAGAGGTTGACGCCACATACTCCGAGATAAATATCTGTTCTTTCTTTTGGGTCAGTAATGCATATAAGATTATCCAATCTTCCTCGGAGGTTGAGTCTTGGCTTCATTGATGGCTCTTGATCATGCAAGTGCATAAAACCAACATCAGATAGTTGTAGCAGAAAATCATTGGGTTGAACAGGGTTCAATCGGCGGAATGGTGAGCGTATCAAAATCGTCATCAATCAGGTGCATCATTAGATTCCTTGGAAGGTGATTCTTCAAAGGCATTTAGAAGTTGGCGTAGTAATACAGGACAAATTTTCACGGGTAGCATCTTCTTGAGTTTATTTTCACGTTTCAGGGCTTATCCTAACAAGTTAACAGTTAACAGTTAAGCCTTACTGTCCAGTTCAGCTCAACCTGATGAGGGGGCTAGGATAAGCCCCGAAACATCATGAAAATGAACTCAAGAAGTTGCTACCCATGAAAATTTGTCCTGTATCCTTGGAAGTTCATGTTAAGTCCAAACCATCAGCGATCCAAGATGTTACTTCTGTGTCTGGAAAAATGACATTTCCTTCATCCTCATAATGCTAAATGTCCTTGCCCGCAGATCTGCATGCAGCAGAGCAATCTTGATCATCATCTCTAGAAGATTCCATATGCCTTCGTGCAGATAAATCCCATGATCAGTAGTCAGGGTTCGGGATCTTTATGACGCTTATATTTCCGAAAAAAATGTATATAATATTTTTACCCAACATGATTTGGTTATACCTCCTATTATAATCCTTTGCACACGTAAGAACGGTAAATACATAATTACTGAATTATTGAATAGTTCAGTTTTTTCAGATGATAGAAAGAGCAAACATCAGTACAAGAAGGACAATATAAATGGGGGTCAACCGCAGACAACTGATATTTGCAATGGAAACAAGTTTTTATGAATTGTTGTGAAACATACAAAGATGAATACAGGTGAAAAGATGAATAAAGCATGTACAATTTGGTAGTAAGTTTGTTACATGATGTAATTATACAGACCAAAACAGTGATTATAAGACCAAAAGGTAACAGGATATGTTATGTATTGGGACCCCGGGGCCCTCATGTCCGTCCTCAAAGGCGAATCAGGAGAGAGTGAAGAACATGGCATGTCATGTCACTAATTTGCGCATCAAATGCACAGGGTCCAGGGAGGCTACTTATGGGTGAGTAATGACCTTATGTCCGCTTTGATGACGGGAACTTCAAGGGATTCAAGTGTTCCACTACGTTCGCATAGAAGGAGACAAGAATAATAAGCATGAATCAGGATAAGGTAAAAATGATACTTTAATCAGAATTCAAAAACTACCAAATGGCACCAGTTCACCACTAGATATGCATTTGTATGAAATTTGGTAAAGAGGAATGGTTTTAAAGTTCTGCTCCAAAAAAGAACACTACTGCCAATTTCCTTCAAAGTCAAACTTGTTGCCATGGACACACCAAAAATACTGATTTCAGAATTCCAAAACTGCCAAAAGGCACCAATACCCCACCAGACCTATCTGTGTGCCAAGTTGGGTGAAGAAATATTGAATGATTTTAGAATTCTGCTCCAGAGAAGAACACTGCCACCAATCTGAGTTAAACTTACTGCCATGGAAACACCAAAAGGCACCAGTACACCACTACAAGTTTGGTGCCAAAACGTGTTGCGGGAATTAACATATACATTTGACATCCAAAATGATGCATAACAAGACCCTTTGTAACAGATTCTTGACAAGAACATTCCTTCAAGCTCCTTGAAATTCATAATTAAGGACAGTGTGAATCGTAAGATTTGAAGAACAACCCTGCTTGTAAGTTCTTCCTTAATTACAAATAATTCTTTGAATCTAATATTCAAATAAATTATACATCAACACATTATATAGCAATACGTGATTGAACCTTGCAATCATCTGGAAAACAGGCTTTAAGGAAATGTGTGAGCACACCAAGCACTACACTACATGATGGCGATATAAGAACTCACCTGTTCTCACTTCTATTTTGGTAGCAGAGTCTATGGACAGTTTGGACCTCCCTGGCACCGGTGCCCGGAGAGGGATGATGGTTGGTACAATGATAGAGCCTGCAGTCATGATGTTGTTTGACAGGTACTACACTACCCAAAGTACCTCTGAAATAACAATCAGATATATAAAGATTTATTATATACACATATATGTGTGAGTGGACATGTGCATATGTGCATGCATTCATGAATACACGCATTTTGCTCTGAAAATTAATACTGGTACATAAAAGCATGAAATTATGAAACATTCATTTCACACTTACATGAATGAAAAGAAAGACAAGCAAATAATAACAAGTCTATGGAAAAGCACTGCATGAAGTAGTCTTACAAAATTTGCTTCGGCTCTGCCACAAGTGTGTGTTGCAGCAACCAAACCAGGATTGAATTAATCAATTAATCAAACAGATGGATTGGGGAGATAACAAGAGCAAGTGATGATGAATAATTCAGTGCACAGAAAATATACTCAAGGGAGAAGGAAATCTTCTCTTGCTGTAGACTTCTACAGGGGTCAAAAAGAAAATGTGTGGGTTTTCTTATTCAAGCCCACTGAGAAATGTGATAGGGTTTTTTATTAGTTTAACATTTATATTTTTTCTCCTTAAATGACCGAGCTGACTGAGTTACAAAATGACAGCAGTGAAGTGCTACAAAACTTAACACATAATACGGACAATTATATGTGGTAAAACCTATGCAGCAAGTCAACTAAAACATGGAGAAATACTTAAAGCCTTGGTTCCAGACTTAGATTGGTCAGAAAAGAAGAAACACAATTTCTGATTTTATGGTCTGACTAAATAGTAAAAACAGCCCACAAAAAAACTGGCTCTGACTAATGAAAATATATAACGATTTCAGTTCTCTTTTTAACCTGACTGCGATTTCTCGGGTAGGAGTACACACCACTTGCAACAACAAACCAGTGATTGACTTGGGCTGTGATATCGTGATTTTATCATCACTTGCTACACAATTGCACTCAAATTTATCTGCAGCGATTTAAAAATCACTTGTACCGACTGCATGAATACAAATAATAAAGTGCTGACATCTATTTTACTGAGAAAGGCTTTGTCGTTATTTTGTTCTGTCCAAGATATTCCTGCTGCTTTCTACCTATTTTTAATCTCTGAAATGTAACTTCCAGTATGGAACTTCAAACGTTGTTACACAGAGCTGTACAAAACGAGCTGCACTGCAAGCTGTATCGTAAACTCTGAACCTTGCAGTACTGTGTTGTTTATGCCCTGTGTGACACTGTACAGAGTTTGTGTTTGGAAGTTGTGTTCTGCAACATCATGCCTCACAAAAAGTGCCTGCTAACGAAACCAACTCATTTGATACTAAAATTTTCAAAAGACTACTCACATCATGAACAGTTAAATCTCATAAGATTTGAAAAAATCTCATGTTTTTTGTCCCATGTGAGATTTTATCTCATATCTTTTCTGAGCCAGGTTTATCCTTGTAACCCACACTCTCAGAGTGAGGCTGCTAATTGCCTTAACACAAAGTCAACAATCCAACAAAGTTATAAAATACAACAGATGGATGAGATCAATTAATCCCTAATATACCACATGTTGCAGTTGACTACTTTGTAAAAAGCAATGTGTATTCATAGATTTTTATGCTGCCGATATTCCAGACAAAGAGCTGTTTTGGACACCAGAAATGGCCTCCTCAAAATGCATCCCTCTAGTGAGCTTGCTCCTTCAGTGTGATAAGCAAATACTTCAGAAGGCATCACCTTAGTCAAAAATGGTTTCAGCATCTTTCCAAGCAGTGTTTGACCTAGACATGAAAAAGGAGTCATCATGACTCCCTGGTGTCTTGAAAGGGAATCATGGACATGTTTTTAGGAGTCAACTTCAGTATGGAACTTTCATCAAGTGTACATCAGTAATTGTTTAATAACGATGAAAAATAAGGTACGTAAGTCAGGTATTCAATCAGCCCTGAGCAGCTAACTGGCAAACAATAAACTAAGTAGTTTTGAAAAACAGAAAACGACAAGCTTAGATTATTTGAACTTATAGGGCCCAGTAGCATTGCATCAAGAAAAGTGCAAGCTTTTAACTTCACTGGGTATTTGAGATAATTGTGCATCGAATACTCAGGTTTCCTGAGTTGTTATTCTAACATGGATCACTCAATACTAGAAAGTACAATATTCTTGATATAGATCTTGATCAGGGTGCTGCTGTTGTACAAAACAACCTTAGCGCTAAGATTACTAAAGTCTATGTTAAGTTATGGAGTTAAAGTCACCTTAGTGCTAAGATCACTTTAGACACCTAGAGTACATAAAACTGAGTTGGGAAAAGTAAGTACTAACAAGCCAAAACAGTTCTTAGTGCGAGGATTAACTTTACATAAAAATCCTGATGATAAATGTGAAGCATAACAATATTCCCTTTAGTGAGTAGAGGTTTAGGGAGGTGGTATAGGCGTTAAAGTTAGGTTTAACACATCCTCAGTATCTCCAGGGTATACATTTCGGTAAATCTCCACTATATCCTGGATGCATCAACAGCCTGGACCAGTGATGTTCTGAGCTCCCTTTGCTGGCTCTGCATTCTCACAGTAGCCAACAGCTGTTTAAACCAAACATGCCAATGTCACCAAAGATAGCAATTGCAGCTGTAAAGGTTTGCTTGCAGTGCAACTCTGATTTGGGGGAAATCATACAAATTTACAAGTCCAAAACTTTTACAAAATATGCAAGAACTCCTTCTACCTCTTTCACAACACCTTTGCATCATTTGTGTTGCCAAGTTTAATCGCTGAGATAATTCAAAAAGCAAAAGTTAGTTACGATTGGTATGCTCAACTTCCAAAATTCATAGACACCTGATTAGATAAAAAGCCAACCAATGGAGGCAATAAATTCATCAGACCAAGCTGCAGATGCATCCAGGGTATAGTCAGCATTGCAAACTCCCACCTGCCCGACCACCCAGGACGGTCTGTTCTCTGACTGGTAGGTCATTTTTATTAAGTTGCATGACAACAAATCTGACTTTGAGTATAATGACAAAAGCTCTGACGGAAACCCATTTGAAAACATTAACCACTTTCCCTCCTCCTATTTACCTTCTTATTATCTTTCTTAATCCAGGAAATTCTGGACTGGCAACCTTCCAACAGTTGTCTGGTTGAAATCTTGGGGTGGTTACAACATTGGTATCGTGGAGATTTATCAGAACAATATACCCTGGAGATATCGAGGATGGCTTTAACACTGTTTTCAAGATAGCTGCACTCATAGAGCAATGTAGATACAGTCAGGCCGCATTAATCCGGACACTTCTGTTTTTCATCAAAAACGTTTGGATAGTGAAACGTACTGACAACTGAAACAAACTTTTATGAACTTTTATGGACTTACTTCCCTTTGACATGGCAATACAAAAACATACAAAGATATAAAAGTTTCAAAAGACTTTATTACTGTTTGTAGACATAACAACTTGAATATTCTTATAACAACCAACCAATGCATACAATCATGTCTGCAAGAAATGAACTTTCACGTTGGTCAGCTTGACATTGGCACACTTGTGACTGGCAGCATTGTCACAAAATAAGGTCACGTGTTGACCATGTGATCGCATCTGTCTGTCAAATGATCGTAGTCAATCACAAAACATATTCGATGTCATCCATGCTTTCGTGTTAAACCAAAATCGGTGTTATACAGCAAGTAAGCATGACAGGCATTACTCAAACTAACCAAAAGTGAGACCTAATAATTGATCAAAATCATAAACTAACGACATGTTCAGCTCAGAAGTGTCACTTAACAATTACCACTGAATGGGACTCACGGTGTGAGGGGATTATCCGACCCTTTTTGATGTATCGCCGGATTAATGAAGCAAAACTATGTGTAATTCGCTAATCTGTTACCACTAATTAACGTCCGGATACGGAGAGTGAAGCACCAGATTAATGAATCAACAGGTAATGAGTTTACATAGTAAACAAGATTGGTTACAGCGGGAATCAGACTATAGGGGTCCGGACTAACGTGGCCTGACTGTACATGACTGTTTATTGCTCATCCCAGTCCAGACCTGTGCTTGTTTATAGTCACTAAGTGCCCAAGTGATCTACATGTACTATGCTGAAGTGTAACACTGACCAAACATTCAAACTCAGCACACAAGCTAACAAGCCCCTAACGGTAATCTGAATCAATATAATAAATGGATGACCATCTTTAGTGCTTTTGGTATGATGTGGCCACAGATTTGCTGACCTTCTGTTGCCAGGGCAGTGACACACTATAGACCATAGACATGACCTGTCCCTTTGATGTCACAAACACTATTATATTTAAGCGTTAACCAAAGACTACAAATGACAGTACTTATTCAATGAATCATTCTCAATGTTTTTTATCCTGTTTGGTGATTTATGTCATGATCTTCATAGTGATGACAATGAGCTACTTTGATAACCATGTTTATTATACAATGGGTAGTGTTCGGCAGGAAAAACATTGTATTTAGCAAGCCAATTAGGAATAAACACTATGTATTTAGCTCGCCAAGGCTCGCTAAATACAATGTTTATTCCCAATGCAGGATATTAACCATTCCTAAACACACTAGCATGACAATCTATATGTATCTGTATTCTAATACTGCACATACCCCATATTTGAGTAACTGCATAGTGATGAAACAGCTGTTCAGTTATATTTTACTCCTTTTCACAGGAAATTCTGAAGGAAGTAGCCGAGGAAGATCTGGACTTGAATTTGCATATGAAGTAACAGAGCAAATGACTCCAGGGCTTTTGCCAAAATGTACTGAGAATAAAAAGTTAAGCATCACTCAGTAGTTTTTGGCAATATAGGTTGTCTTACAGGAAATCTTTAAGAAAGAATAAACAACTACAATAAGTTGTGATTTTTCAAAGGCATTTAGAAGTTGGTGTAGTAAAACAGGACAATTTTTATGGATTGCAACTTCTTGAGTGTAAACTCAAGAAGTTGCAATCCATAAAATTGTCCTGTACAATAAGTTGTTTTAGAACTTTTCAGTTTACAAACAAAGACGTTATTGAAACAATCTTTTACTTTAAACAGGATGTATGTGTTTTTGGAAACCCTGCATTTTGTTTTTATCGAAATGGTTACCTTCTTTTGAAATGTGAAAATCAAAAATGGCTGTTATATGATGACAAGATTGTCATTTTTTGTCAAGTGAAATCTAACTTTAATAGTGTTGTATAAGCCGAATAGGAACAGTTATTTTGCTTTCAAAAGAGGTGCCATCATATCTAACAATATTTCCTTTCATTGTAAATGCAAATGATTATGATATCCCCAAATCAGTTACCAGATGAACCTTCTCTAAATACGGACTGGTCTTCCCAGATATTTTAACCCAACATTTCCACAGCTTCACATCTTAGTTTTGAAATAGGCTGGCGCTTAACTTCTTATTTTCGGTATAGAAGATCAATCTAACAAAGATTTAGAAATAATCCAGATGTCATTTACCTGGCTACGAAAATGTTTTAATAGCAGGAGTGACATTTTATCTTAACTTCTTTTGACATGATACATCAGTGAGAAGAACTTTGTAGAGCTTTGTGCAAACAAAACTCGTGATCTGTCATATGATTGCTGGTAAAAACTAACAACTAGGCCTCCTTTCACAAAGCACGAGGTGAACAGAAGTCACTAAGGTAGGCTGAGTGAAATGTTAAAGAATGGGAGTTAAGGTCAACATTAGTAAAGACTGCTTAGTGATGGAAGTCCCTGGTATTCAGCATGAACATGAAAAAAGGGTATTTCAGTATTTTTCACTGCCTGCAGCAGGTGTAACCAAATGAACAAATCAGGTTGTACCATCAAATCAGAATTTTGTCTGCAACATGTTACCAGCAAGTATATTGCTACTGACAGCAGACTATTGCTTATCAGCTGATCATGAAGGTATTTCAAGGCCATCTTCACTATCTCCAGTACAACTCACACGCCTGCATGCCTGGAGGAATTGTTTGACAGATCTTGGATTGTTAACTAACATTTACATTAAGAAATGTAATTTCTTTTCTGCTTGATTGCAGTTGGCATAATCAATGTGTACACAATAACAAGTGATGAAAAAAATGAACACTGACATAAATATCACCAGATTGTGTACACTGATGTAACTGTCATGTAACTGATATGTGAGCATGAAAGCAGATGTATGCTGTTTTCACATCCAATAATAGATTCACTCGGTACACATGATAGGAAAAGACTTTTATTCCAATAAACTTGCTGCTATGCACTTGTTGTGGAAAATATTAAATAAACTTGGTGCAAAATGACAATAAAGTTATCAGTCCTACCCCTAGCAATATTTCACCTGCACTGGTGAACGGTTGCTATATCAAAATTGATTGTTGAAGAAAGCCTGGGGGTCCATAAAGGAAAATTTCTCAGTGTGCATGGACGTAGACATTATAATGCTTGAAATTCATAAACAGAATTTTATCAAGCATGTCTGAGAACAAAAAAAATCACAAAAATAGCCACTTAGGGAATTCTAGGCCTGAATACATGCACAGCGCTTTGTTGTGAGGTCTGACATGGTGACTTACTTGTCAGGCTGTGACCTGGCTGAATGAATGTTATTGTGCCTACTGGCAGATCGCTATACATGTTGTTCAGCCAATGATGTGTACGCTCTACATCTACAGTGATCATGATGACATATTAAACAACTTACATCGTGAGAGTATTTGTAATATCATGTTGAAATAATTACTCTACATTTCACCAAGTTAAAGACTGTTGGGAACTGACCTTGAAATAATGTGTCCTGTGATGATATATTTTATGAAGTTCAGGAAAACAATAACATTCTTAAGAGATTTGTTTATTAAATATAGCCTGTGGTGGTGTTTTTTCATAGCAAGTGTGCTTATGAGAGCACCTTTACTTAAATATATTCTGTTTTGTTCAGTTTTTCCTAACAGGAAAACAGTGGTTAAAAGGATCCTGAATGGGAAACAATATCTATGTATGTATATTGTTATACTTTTGGTCATTAATAATCTAAAGAAAACAGTTTATATGTAAATAAATATTGACCCTGTACTCATCCAAACATTGCAGCTCTGAACACTAGGTTTGCAGGCTCTGTTTTGTGGTGAAAATTGGGCTCAATACTGTGCTGGGGTTCTCAGGAGTTTGTACCAACTTTCCAGGTATTCAAAGAAACATGAACCAAAGCACTGATGCCACAAATATATGTCACTGTTAGGCACTGCTTTCATATTTGCATACATAATCAGGGATTTACAGGACACAAAAACTGCATCCTATAAGTATAAAATTAAACAACTGAATCGAACAATGAAACAGACTAGCACGTCCACTGGGATGCAGAAAAAGTCAAAATTATTAATACTAAACATGTTGATAAAGTAACAATAGGTTATCATTGAGTCTGCTACCAGCTGGGTTATGGTATCATTTGCAGCTTAATTACTGTGATAATCATGATACAGTACAATAATAGTAACTGAATTGCAACAATATTATAACATAGTATTAATAATAATATTTTAGTGTCTTGGAGCCCATTTTGCAGTGCAGGACCCCTGAAAATTATGAGGGTTGGCTGAAAAGTTTTCAGCCTGAGTGGTTTTTCCCCACCAGGTAGAGACAGGTGTTTGCCACCAATGAGGACAATCATTTAGTGAATCATAGACACAAGAACTACAAACGTACTAATAGTTTTATCTCAACTACAGCTCTTTTGGTAAACCTACCCTCTGAAATCATCAGAAATGGACAAAACTGAATACAGGGCAGTCGTCAAGTACTTGCAAAAGAAAGGGATGTCCCCAACACAGATACATGCTGACATGGTCTCCACTCTAGGGGATGATGCTCCTTCATTTTCCACAGTAAAGAAGTGGGCTGCAGAATTTAAGCGTGGCAGACAAAGCCTTGATGATGACCCACGCTCAGGAAGGCCTTCAACAGCAACCACTCCAGAAAACATCACGCGAGTGCTCGATATGTTGATGGATGATCGACGATTAACTACTCGACATATTGCTAGTGTAGTGGGCATCTCTCATGAGAGGGTTGAGCATATTATCACCAACGAATTAGGAATGACTAAAGTTTCTGCAATATGGGTGCCAAAGCTCTTGACAGCAGAACAGAAACGTGTCAGGTTCAGACGTCCCTTGACAATTTGCGTTGTTTTGAAGCAGATCCCGATGATTTTGTGGCACGATTTGTAACCATGGATGAGACCTGGATACATCACGTTCAACCAGAAACAAAACTACAGTCAAAACAGTGGAAGCATCCTGATTTGCCAGCTCCAAAGAAAGCCAAGTCTGTTCCTTCAGCTGGAAAGGTGATGGCATCAGTCTTTTGGGATTTCAGGGGTATTCTGCTCATTGATTATCTTGAAAAAGGTCAAACTATCAACGGCAGATACTATGCTGATCTACTGAACCATTTGCGAGAATCAATCAAAGCCAAACGACGAGGGATGATCGCTAAAGGTGTCCTCTTCCACCAAGACAATGCGCCTGTTCACAAATCGGTGGTGGCTATGTCAACAATCCGCGATTGTGGCTTTGAACTCATTGACCATCCTCCTTATTCACATGATTTGGCTCCTTCTGACTTCCACCTGTTCCCCAAAATGAAAAAGGAACTCGCCGGTCGCCATTTTGCAAGTAATGATGACGTCATTTCCACTGTGACTGATTTTTTTAGGGTAGCTGAAGAAAATATCTTCCTGACCGGGATTCGGGCCTTGCAGCATCGCTGGCAAAAGTGTGTGAACTTGGAAGGGGACCATGTAGAAAAATAAATTACAAACGTGGACGTAACTTTTTTTCACAGTGAGGCTTAGAACTTTTCAGCCAACCCTCGCAAGAGTGAGTCCCAGGGACCCTCAAATACAGGACTCAAGGTAAATCTCTACATAATATTCTTCTCACGTTAACGCTGAGTGATGAATGATTTGTTTTAGTTTTGAGATTTTGGGCTACAAGCAACTGTCATGGAACTTTCACTTACGAACTTTCACTCACATTCGTTGGGTATCCTAATTTTCAGTTAGTAATGTGAATAGTAACAAGATGCTTGACCTGAACTTAACCAGTCTTGAAACTTTTAGTCATGAATTTTATAGGTAACATGTATGCTTACTTAGGGGGACAGACACATCAGGAACAGAACATCAGTCAGCCCTAAATGACTCTTAATGTGGGTGTCCGACAACATCACTTTGATTTGTTTTGATCATTCTGATCAATGCAAGATTGCCTTGTTTCTCATGTCTTGTTGAAACCGATTTAACATGGCATTTGTTATTGATGACAAGAAGTTCTCCAGACAAATAGTTCATGTATCAATGAATCAAGTGATCAGCCATGAAACAACACACCACCTCATCTATTAACTGGCTGAACTCTTGTCTACCTAAACGTGCAAGGTCTACATTCACTAGCACAAAAATGCTAAGATTGACTATTTTTGGATCAGTCTTATTTGTTTTGTGTCTTAGTTTATGCAAATTGTCAGTTAGCATTTAATTTGGGATCTTAGAAAAGAAATACCATTTTATGTAAAGTCGAACTCTGTTTATCCGGATGTTTTGGTTTCACACAAAAATCGCCCAGATAGCGAGATGTCTGGAAAACATTTCATGTACATATTTCAACAAATCAACAGTCAATAGTAAATCATCATAACATATAAGTGTACCGATAATACATGGATGGCAGAATGCAGGTTACAAGTTGTCAGGTTGCCTTGGATGTAATCATGTAGTGTGTGAAACTTCAGGTGATAAGTTAGACAAAAAATATATATCCAAAAAGTCTCTATTTTGCCAATTGCATAGTCTTTTTTTTATTTTTAAATGCCCTGAAAACATGTGACACTGCCTCAAAGTTATGCTGTCTCCAGAAAGTAAACTTCTGGACAAGATCACATGACTTAGATCAAGTGGCAGGCTATTTTTAACTTGCATCACAACAGATAGCAGGGGGTACACAGTAAACGGTATTGACGTGACACATACACGTGTGCACAGATCTTTCCATTCAAATAACCGGGTAATTTTTCAAAGGAAATCTATGGGAATGGTTTGAAAATTCACTGTCCAGGTCAGGAAGCGCAGGGTCTGGTTAATCGAGTACAATTACTGAACGTAAGTTTCGTTTCACGTAAAAATCTTCCTGAAGGAGGGGTTTCCGGATATGTGGGGTCTGAGTAAACGGGGTTCGACTGTACCTAACATATAATGTAATAACAGTTTTATCATTAATGCACTCTGACACAAGGATCCTCGTGCATAATTACTGCACTCTGACACAAGGATCCTCGTGCATAATTAATGCACTCTGACACAAGGATCCTCGTGCTTTAACTTTAATAGTTCTGGGTAAAACTTTACTTAATTACATTATACATGGAGGTAAAGAAAACTGATTTCCAAATTAATCACACCCATAAATGATAATATGGAAATGCATGAACTCCTTAGAGCAGGAAATTAGATGGACAATCCGCATGACATTCAGTAACAGTCTGTCCTTCTCCGGATATGTATATTGTGAAATATACTTGTCAACCACATCCTTTGTTTACATTTGTTTGGGGTCAACATCGTTAATCTGCTCACGCATTGGTCTTTATTGAGATTGCTGAAAGTGATATCTACCGTGTCTTTGGAGACAAGATTTATTTGTTATTCATCCACATTCACCCAGACATAGCCCAAACTACAGAGAATGTTTTACTTACCCTCTTGCCTAATTACTGAAGTATGACAAACGTGTTAACACGATGCTGATGAGCGGCCATCAACGCGACAACGGACGCGGACAACCGGGAACACACACCTCTAACAACACTCTCTCCAAAACTTCGTCCGAAGATAACTGATATTATACATCTTATAATGGGCTTTTCCGCATTGAAAGCGACAAATGCTCATATATCAATATGTCAAAAAATTAATCGAGGGCTTATCTTTAAGAAAATATTCGATAAATTACCTGTCAAATCGAACCAAGCACCTTGCTTGGGCATGTAGCAACAAGCGTCCTAGATACATGAAAGAAGCGTTTTCATTGGTTTAACAGGGGAGGTAATGTGGGAACCTTTAGAGTCGCTAACCGCTAACACACTGACGCTGACTTAGATTAGACTACATCCAACCAGGGATATTCTCTATATAGGCTCCCTGATCCAACATATTAGAAGTGATGAACCAAATTCTTACATATTTTGCCTTCGATAGGAAATATATATTTTATGCATTCTTTAAATGAATTAATTTTGTTAGCTTATTGTGACGCATGTGGATCAGAAACGACTGTAGATCTTCTATTAATACATACTGAAACCATATACGAATACGTGGTATCTGATATATACATCATCGGGTTGTCGGTAGTCCGATCAATGTCATTAAAACTTATAATCAGTTTTAAAAAACGAAGGAGAGATGAAAGGATCACCAGGATCTGACTTTAATAAGTATGGTTTTTGGCTGGTCGTTGCAAACCTTTCAGTATGCCCATATAGGTGTTGCACACATGAGCCAAATTGCCTCTATGTAACATTGTTACTGAGTTTAGTTGAGCTGGGCTTTACGTCACATCGGCATTATTCCAGGTATATAGTGAAGAGATCAAGTTTGCATTTATGTCCGTTTTGTGTCCATGGTCCAAAAAGTTTTGTTTTCAAAAACATGTATTTTGATTTCACCGAAAATGGCATAGCACTCTAATACAAAAGCAAGCAACTCGTTATTCTCTTTTCAAAACTACAATTTATGACACAGGTCAACTTTCCTGAGGTGATAAGATCCCCGCTCACACTGGAACAGATCTTTCAGATTTCTCGCAACATAATGGGAATTCACTGCAGTCGAAAAGTCCATACAGTCAAGCAAAATATGATTGACGGTGAACACTTCATCGCAAGAGACACACATGGGAGGTCCATCCCCATCCGTTTCCAACAGATAGTCATAAGTAAAACGGCTGTGGCCAATACGACATCGTCGTAAAACTACTTCATCACGTACTTCTTGACTGACAACCCAAGTAGGTATAATCAAGTGTTGGTTTCAGTTCATGAAGTATATTTCTTCCTACCTGGGTGTCCCATTTCTTTTGCGTTAGGTCTCCGGGTATAACTTTTGATAGTCACTGTACGGGATCAGCAGTGGAGATACGGTCTTGGCAAGAGCTGCTTTAGCTGCAGCATCGGCATTTGTCTTACCGGCTATGCCGACGTGACCTGGCAGGCGGCAGAGGACGATGTCACACTGGCCAGTAGAAAGATCGTTGTTAAGCTCTAAAATGTTTAGGATGACAGGGTGAATTGAAGTAACATTCTGAAGTGCTTGATGGCACGATAAATTAAATGAATCTGTAAAAACGACGAAGTTTCTCGAGTGGTTCTGGTGTTTAATATAGGTCAAAGCTGTGAAGATACCTTTGGCCTCAGCCGTGAAGATGGAACTGTTGTCTGGGATCCTAGACAGTTCAATGACTTTAGCACTGGCAACTTGGCTATCGTCTGTAAAGATGGATCTATAGGTGTTACACTTGGAACGCAGCTGGTTATATTCCTGTTGGAAGACAGAACCCGGCAAGGTGTTATGATATCGAGAAAACGATCTGAATCTCTCACAGAGACAAACATGGCCGCCCTCTGTTTAGATTCAGATCGTGATTTCGAAACGCTGAGACGATTCCTTTGTCGTATCTTACTTAATGGTAAAAAAATAATTACATACATGTAGGATTTTTGAAGTATGAAACATCGCGATGTTATGAATACGATTTCATACACGCTCAAATTTGAAACAGTGGAGACATGGTTGTAGTTAAATCATTTAGCAGCATCGATTTAAAGCGGAACCAAAATTAATATAAAACGAATTACACGCATGTATCCGTTGTAGGTTCAAGAAAATGTACAAGGGGATCCAACCTCAATCAACTTAAATACGTGGTGTTATGTTTCGATAATAACGTGAATTTGTCCATCAGAGATAAATGTTGAAGGCATTGGCTCATCCGCTGCATGTTACGACTGTCCGTCGCAAAGCGAAGTGGTGATCAGTGATCACATCCTGCTTTTCCAGCCTTGATGGTTTGCAGCAAAATATAAAACAACAGAATCATTTTGTGTCTGATATATAATCCCGAGGCTCATCTCACCCACTGCTATAACTGGATTGAAAGCGGGGGAAAATGCCAAAAGTCTGCAAATAGTGAAGGGCACCGATTTGGGATCTGCCTCACAAATCACAAGTTTTGCAGAAAGATATTTAGCAGTTACCGAGTTGTGGTCCGAAAACAAAGCCTAAGAAATTTTTTTAAAATGACAAAGATCTGTACGGACGGACAGGCGGGCGAGACGTCGACTATTTCCCCCCATGCATAAGAACTTTGAGGAATTGACATCGTTGCTAAAACTCAAGGTTTTCTTGAGTGTGACACAGGTTTCTAAACTGATGGTTAGCCAAAGAGCCTCGTGGATAATTGCTCGTGTCTCGGATTTGTTTGCTTCGTTTCTGCTAACGTTTCAGTTTTGGCCCTCAAGTCGGACGGTCCTACCACCATTCATCGAAGCGTCTGTAAGATATGCCTGAATATTTCGGGTCATTCGTGACCACTCGTATCTTTCCGTGACACGTCTTAACCTTCCAGTCGGTCCAAAATAGTGACTGGAACGAGAGCAATGTTGAGTTTCTGTTGGGCTCAGCCTTTATGGCTTTTTAGTGTAGATTTTGTCATTGATTTCTACAGCATACACCTGTCAGAGAAGCGCCTTTCTCTAAGTAGTCATTGGTGGATCGAAGGAGCGTGCGTGCGTGCGTGTTTTCTAACCCCCTCAATATCAACAATGCCGAAAGATACAGTCACCAGGAATACGCCACCAATCTGGCAGCCACACTGTTTACAAATAATGATTGTTTAAGTGTATGAGCCACCATTGGCGACCACATCAGTACCTGGTGTAGCCACCACTCTCAGATACCATCTTCCAGTCTCATCATCATACTGACAATCATGCGTCGAATTCTCAGCATCGAAATCTTTTACCATTCTTCACGGAGTGCCTTCAAAAATCCCTGCAGGGTGTATCTCTAGTTCGTCCTTACAAGAGTTCCTTGTTGAGTGCATTATTGTTTCAAACCTGTTCTGAAAATGGGCCATGACAGTTTGAAACAGTGGGTCAAGCGTTACCATTTATGTTTATGGAACCACTGGTAAGGGGATGGGTACGAACAAATGTATCAGGAGGGTAGTAACCAGTACTTCCTGTTGATAAAGGGGGAGTCTTGAGTCGGACTCGAACCATTCTCCACTGCCGGAGTTCTTCGGCGTGGGTCATGGGATTTCATATCTTGCTGGACGTGTTAGGTGTAGGTCATGGCGGCCATTGACCTTTCCTTGGGTGAGTGAGTGAGTGAGTGAGTTTACCTTTACGCGGCTTTTAACAATATTCTAGCAATATCACGGCGGGGGACACCAGAAAATGGGCTTCGTACATTGTACCCATGTGGGGAATCGAACGCGGGTCTTCGGCGTGACGAGCGAATATCTTTCCTTGGGTTTCCAGCTAATCTTGACCATTGTCTCCTTCACCGGTGGCCCAGTGTTCCTTACAAATCGTCTAGAAACCGCGTGTTGATCGCTGCGTTGTGCATGTCAGAAGGTCATACCATGTCTAGTGAAGTTAAATTTACCTCGTGCATATATAATGGAACAACTTCTTTATTACAGCCAGGAACGATTTTTTGTTATAGGTTCCACCGCTGATGTCAAACAAGTGATGTTCATGATGATGATGGTGATTTGGAGTTTTTGTCCAACACTGATGCAGGGTGTGGTTGATAGGTCCATATACAAGCATATGGAAGTGTGTGTACAGCTGATTAGACTGGGTGTGGTCTACAGTAGAGAGGAGAAGCCTGTGCACGCTGAGTGATCGAGTAAAAAAATCAACGTGTGAGACTTGAACAGACTAAAGTATTCACAGAACAAGGATAGAAAGCTGGAGGTGTGTAAGGGTCTTTATCAGATTTGATTGGTGAAGAGAAAAGAGGATCAAGTACGTAGCCAAATCCGTGTTTCTGCTGATTGCACATCGTGCTGCACCCTTGCTAGATGTTATCATTCCGTGGGCTACCCGGACAGGCATCTGCCGAATCAAGGGAGTCAATTAGGAAATAAAGTTCGCTCTACCCCAATGTGTTTTCTGACAGATTAAATTGTTCTGCCCTGAACTATTACAATTAAAGCACGAGGACGGTGGTGCGAGTGCTTTTATGCTACGATAGTTCAGAGCAAAACATTTCAAAATAAACTGGGGTAGAGCGAAGTTCATTTCTTTTCTAAGATGCCGAATTTAATACTTTCTAATGATAATTACGATTAATCTAATACACAAAACAAACGGTATCGGTGACCTTAATTAAGAATCCTCGCACAGGGCGTTGAATCGCGTTGTTCTACTGACGTGTCTGTCCCCCTACGCCAAGACGAACGTTACCAGGAAAACCAATGATAAATAATTTGCACTCTCGGGCGCAGCGATGACTTAGCATAACATCACTGCCACAGGCTAATTTCCATATTACGTGACCGTACTTTTCTCTTGTTGGTAAACAAACGCGAATATTCATAAATAGGCCTAAACTGACATAGCGCAACAGATTTACGTACACACTTCTATGTAAATATTCTTCTACAACTGCGACAGTTAGGTTTTATGACAATAATATATCTCAAACCCTTTGCTCCCCGTATGACTTCGAGGACAGCACATGGCTCCGCACAACCCACGTAAACAAAGGATCGCTTCGCAAATCGAAATAGTGTTATACGTTTCAGGATATTTTCTCAGTAAAATTTAACCATTTTAACAACGATGTTTACTTAAATGTGTAGACTCATAAAAAATAAAAGAGTTAAGAAATTGTGTACATAATATTGAATGGACTATGTAAGATATGAGTTATCGTCACATCTTTCTGGCTTGTGGCAGAGGTACTATGCTGGCTAGCGACATGGAACTCTGGGTAGGAGAGTGAAATAATTTGATGTCGGTTTACGTTCGGGTTAAACATCTTCTCTAAATGTTATTAATTGCATCTGTGATTAACGTAAATCATGTCGGCCAATATGAACGTCTCATTTCTACTACCAACGTAAGTTTAGATCAGCACATCCTGATGAAGCTGACTAGTCAAGCGACATTCCACGATTACATTGTGAGAATGTAAACATTGCGAGTCGAACGGAGACATTTTATACGTCGGAAAACAGAGACGTAGTGTGATGTTAGCTGAGTGAAGCAACTGCTAACCAAGAAACGGGATGCAACGGGGTGCATCGTGATAACTGACATGCATCGTGACGTCAGTTACATTGTGACGTAATGCAGAGGTGTTCGATTACGAAGGAGCAGACTAGAATGGCGCAATGACGCCAACGTATTGTGACGAAATGATAAAAATGCATTCTGCTATGACTTAAAAATACTGGATTGTGATGTTATAATTACGTTATATACCTCTGATTTTCCAACACATTATGTATTTGTTTAAAATCTGAATAACGCGGTTATGGTAGAATGGTTAACGTAATGTGTTGGAAAATCAGAGGTTATAACGTAATTATAACAGCTCTAAATTTTGTATATAATACCTCACGCTACTACGTTTTAAATCAGATTTAGAGCTATTATGACTTCGTAATATACGTCTGATTTTCAAACACAGTATGTTTATCTCCTAATTATCGTCTGATAAAGTATAGTCGGCGCCTTTGATCTATCTCCGAAGCCTCTTCGAATCGATCATGAGAGTCCAGTTTCAACTTTTGAAGCCAGTTATCTCCCTTGTCGTGGGAAGCTGACGAACATAAAGAAATATTTGTTCCTGGGCTCGCACATGATCGCTTGACATCTTGCACCTTCCTTATTATCTCATTCTCTCCAGTATCGTTCATCACCAGTATATAAATGATCTTATATAATATATACACACTCCCTCCAAAGAGCACGAGTTTACCACATGAACGTTTCCTTTAACTGGCAGTATCCCGTTTTTGTTAAGATTAGTAACATGGATGTTTGAACTGAGTTAGTCCAACAATGTTCAGTCTGATAAATGTTCAATTCTTTGTTTACGGTTTTAAATAAGCCCCCCCCCCCCCCCCCCCCCCCCCGTGGTCTAGTGGTTAAATCATTTGCTCACACCAACACATAGGTACAGTGGGTGAACCCATTTCTGGTGCTCTCAGGCCATGATATTGCTAGTATATTGCTAAAAGAGTCATAATACCTCACTCATTCACTGTGACACATTAGATCATTTACTCATCAATTTCAACCCTCGACTTAATATGAAATATTTCTTTCATTTTGTAGGTTGATATGAAAATTTGTTGCTCCCTATGTCTGACTACCAAATCTAACCACTCTCACAATGATGATAAATAACAAAAGAAGTGGTAAAGGTTAAATAATTTTATTACCCATTAAATGTGTTTGAGACTTAAGAATACTCAAAAATTTCAAGAGAGAATATCATATCAAATTCACTGCACCAGACAGGGAATGAACAAACAATTGGTTTAGCATTACAATGCAGTGTACTGCTACTGCTACATCTTCTGGGGGATAGCACCATTTAGTGTGATATTTTGGTCAGGAAACAAAATCACTTACCTGTTAAAACTGCCTCAGTTACAAACCTTAACATCAGTAGTGACATGCATATTATTTTTTTTCAAAGCATATTTAGGAGTATCTGTAAATATTGAGTTATGCTATAAAAAATATTCCCAATCTAGTACATACTCTGAAACTATTTACAAAATAAGAAACAAGATGGAAGATATTCCCATTTATGCCCTCATACAGATGTTAAGGAAGTTCTACCTGAAATATTCTATGTTTTTCTGTACTACAATATAAAAAGTGATTAAGATAAAATGAACACTGTAATAAACTGTCAATTGGAACAGGAAATAAAGTACAAAATGAGTAACTCAACAGGCACTTAATCAAGAGGTACAAAAGTTGTCTACAAAGAAAATATATGTATATATATATCAACGATCAATGTGTTGTAAAAATGCAAATGCAATTCACTGAAAAAGTTAATTAACAAGAAGACATCAAGAAATCTGGGTTGTCAAAATGGCAGTCTGTCCTCATAATATTCACTTATCTAACAAGCAAAGTTCACAAAACTATTGTAAGTTCATGAAAACCGGTATCAAATTAAATTAATCAAGACTGTTTACAAAATCATATCAACACTGGAAATTTGAACTTTAGAAGCAAAACCACTTATGCTGCTCCAATTTTCAGCTTTAACAAAATATCAAATATCTATAAATAATAATTTTATTGACTATGTGTTAGCATCACAATGCAAGACAACAAACAAAGCAATTAACAATGCAACACACACACACACACACAGAGTGTAAACAACAGCTGAAAGTCACAACACTGCATCCTTCCCATCAATACCTCACCAGAGCTGTAACATTTACTGAGAATCATTATACTAATATGTGGTGGACAAATCACCACAAGTCTTATCACATTAACTATGTCACTCCCAGAGTTGTAGAAATTGATAAACATCATGATATGAATTAGTCTGAGCCAACTGTCCTAAAGATAAGGAACCCTAGTTGTGGTAATTCATTGATGAAAATTATTGTGTTTGTGAATATACTACATGTGGTTTGTGTTTCCTTGAATACAAATCTATTTCCCTGCTGCCAAGAATTATAGTGTAAAAGAAAGGTGTTGATTACAACAAAACACCCTATATACATAAGTACATTTCGCTGTCAGTGTACGTCAAACAAGCACCTGCTGGTATCTTGTACACTTCCTGATTGACAGCCACAGTATACTGACGATGGTAACATTTCGCCTTGATAGACCTTTGTTTCACATTGACAGGATTACTGTCGGTAGAAACATTTGCTATTTTCCCAGTACTCAGGGCAATATACCGATATATGTATCTGTATATCCACATATTCCGGTTATTTTCTTATTTCCTGAAAATAATACCAATATGAAAAATCCAACATGAAATCTCAAATGTGGCTTGGTATCTATGTAGGTTGATATTATGTATTCTTCCCTATATATTTCTCAATTAATATCAGTTTTGTTCATATTTTAATCAATGTGTAACTTATATAACAAGAATGACTGCCACCATTTTTGAGAACAATATAATAATTTTGTTGATACCACACATTCTCTGATATCATTACAGTGATAAGGTGTTATCAACCAGAACTAAGGTGACAACACAAAGATTTCCTGATCATGATAATATTATATACATGCCAATATTTAGCATAGATGAAATTATGATGTTAACCAAAGTGTTTCATACAAAGAATACAAAACACACTGGCATACAATATTTCAGCAATGATTCATCCATTTGATGGCAGTAACAGTTTTTTTAAAAGTCAAGACAAATCTAATTATCAAAATCAAAATAACAATTTTGATAAAATTTCAGAAACACATAAAAAGTTTGCTGCCTATTCACAGGTACATTTCAAGTCCAAAATTTGATTACAGATACTGACTAGACAGGTACACACTGGATTTGGACATGGAAATCATAGCACTATAAACTGCCCTTTTGGCATCATGCATATAGTATCCAACATCGGATAGAATACAGCATATATCCTGAGGACAGGATCATACCGATTCAAGAACTGTCAAGACACCATTTATCAATAAGTGTATATTAACCATGGGGATTTATTGTTATGCTGTTTTAGGCCAACTGTTCATGATAAAGTGAAAACATTTATGAAGAAATGCTTTCATTTCTTCCACTAACATGATTTATATACATATTTTTTCAATGTAAAAATCACTTCTTTAACCATTCTTTTATTCCTACCAAACATACATTATTTTACATATTATCTCATCTATTCAATTATGTGTGGTTTCATACCCAATAATAGGTTGGCACCTATCTTGATAGATATAATTTACTTATTTACAAGTACTTGAAAGTGAAACAATATGTTTGTATAAATACCAAGACTGTATACATATATTAAACTTTTTGTGTATAGAAAACTGCCGTTCAAGCAGCATAATTATTGCAAGTTATATAGGTATCATTTTGATACCCAAGTACCATCAGGTACTGTACCACTGCGAGTGGATTTTGGTTCTGAGCCTAGTTTCATTAGCCACAGGTCGGACACCTGTAGCAAATTACTTCCGACTTGACTGAATGTACATTAGTGTGAACAGAATCCACTGAGGAGAAACTTTGAGAGCAACCAATGTCAGACTGACCAGCCCACTGCATCAGCTCCATATCTACACACCTGAACACTCGTTCAACTGCTGGTCGTGCTGATTGCTGTGATCATGGATAACTGTATGTACAATTCAGTGTTTTCAGCCCCTGGCTGTATGATTTGTATGTACATCTTTGTACGCATCTATCCATCCAGGCCCCAACAATATGCACTCTAAAGATATATCCCTATTAGTCTTAGTAACCAATCTGTCACGAATATTGTGTTTAATAATATGAATTACATTTTGGTTCTGATACGCTTTCTAGGATATTCTGATTTACTTTGGATATATTTAATGGGATCTTGGTGTGCATTTGTGTGGGGCCTGGCCCTGTTTGCTCTACTTATCTGCCTGATATGATCTTATGTACATCCAGGCAGCTGTGTGACACGCCGCAGATTTAGACTGTGTCTTAATCTGCTACTAGAGGGCGTTGTAACTGTACATTGGTCCGACAGGGACCTGAGCTGGAGCTAGATCGGATCTAGCATTCTGATCTCGGACTGGCTCACTGATACACTCAGACTGGGGGAGGACCGTTAACATATTTCAGCTCTGGTGAGATCCTGATAGAGAAGTTAGCCATGTCCTGAAGGATGCTGGGATCAAACAAGTACACGATCCCGGCCAGCAGCATCACTGCGGCAACCTGTACTGGGCACGATGACAGCCAGCTGCTGGTGCTGGTGGCTTTGGCTTCTTCAGTTGCCTCCACTTCATCGCTCTCACTGTAACAAACACAGGGCTCAGCTTAGTCACTCAAACAAGCCACAGCTGACAGTTACACTGATCTGAACTGATTCACAAAACATCTGGATACTATTTACACCTGGCATCCCGAGACCATCTGATTCAAGTTGATTTAGATGACTTTGTGTGACAATCACAACACTGGAGACATTTCCAGCCAAGAATTCTCTAAAATGAACCCAAATCAGGTTCTGGGCAATGACAGTCGTAAGTCTACGTTAAAATATGGGAGTTATGAACATCTTACCACTGAATAAGTAAATAGCATACCCTACATCAGACATAAATATGTGAAGGTGACTTACGATTCCCGTCGACTGCGTGCAATATGCTCATGCAGGGCAGCAGCAGATACTGCAAGCTGTCCAAGCTGAGATGCCTCAATGGCCACCTCCTCATCCTCCTCGTCATGGATGTTGCGCTGAATCTGGCGACAGTTCTGTTCATACACCAGCAGCTGGTTGCGGATGTCGGCCAGGGAGGCCAGGAACTCTGTCTGTGTGTCCTCATCAGATGATCCATGGAGCTCCTTGCGGAGACTCTGCAGGTGGGACAGTTTAGACTCGTACACGGACAAGCTAGACTGGAGTGTCTGAAACATAGACACAGAACAGGTTGGAATAATATGGCATAAACCATGCAACTGAGTGAGAATATTTCAGTAATATCATGCTGGGGAACCCCATAATTGTGCTTGACACGCTAATCATGTGGAAAACTGAAACTTGACTGTTGCCATGACAGGGAAATATTTTAACCACTGGACTACCTCCTTGATCCTTTAGTTTAAGTGACGAAGAAAGATGAAAGCTCTGGCCAATGTGAATACACTTTCAACACCCATTTCAAGTTTGACAGATGATTTCATTGGATCAAAGACTGCTTTAAAATCAGGGTATGTGAAAAATATTATTTTCTATTTTTTTCAATGTTTTATTATAACTCTTAAGTTCGATTATTATGTCAATTTACATCTTAATTTAGTAAAGGAAATTAAGCATGTGTCCGTCAGCAGACCAGTCACTAGCAGCAAACCCCATATCAGGAGCACCAAATGTCTTTGCGACAGTTCCTCAAGACATGACCAGTGTGAGCATGTGCCCTTACCTCCACCTCGTTCACCAGGTCCTTCCTCAACACAACGATCCCATTGTCACGCTGACGCAGCAGCTTCTGCAGACGATCGCGGTCCTGAGACAGCAGCTGGTCCATCTCCCTGCAACTCTCCAGGTACTCGAACCAAATTGCCAGTGTGTGCTCCTGCTTTGATACATGCTGCTGCAGGCTGGAAGCAGACAAAACAGTCAAGGATACTTTATATTTTGCAGGTTAAAGTCAGGGCCAGAAAAACTGTTACGTTATAATGAATACCCACAACTAGTTAGGCAGGACCATTGACACTTATAGTAACTCTTGGAACAAGAAACATGGAATCTGTTCCTACCCATGGTCCTTTGGGGGCTAAAGTATTAACATATTTCTCAAAAATGAAGAATGTTTGCATTTCAAATACTTTCAGATAATAATTTAGAATACTTATGACTATCTATCATCACTGATAATATACACATACTTATAAAAAGTTCTAACATTTTGATTAGTATTAAGAAGTTATGGATGACCTACCTGTGCTGCAGTTCAATGTTTGTCTCTTGGATGTCTGCGATCTCAACATAGAATTTGTTGACAGGGATTGCAGGATACTGCTCAGTAAACATGTCCATTGCCTTCTCCAGGTCGCCCACCTCGGCCCTCTGTGCCTGGAGACTTCGCTGCTGCTCCTACAGGACCAGTGGACCAATCAGAGTTAACAAGAGTAAAACAAAGGATTGAGCATGTCAGCATTCATTTAAATGAGTCTCATACATATTTTCAGTAAGACAGAAAATGGGCAAGAAAGTAATCATAAAGTTGGGAGTTAGATGTCAAAACAACAGAAAATATGTCATTGAGTTGTGAATAAATGTTTGAAAATTGTTGCCATGGAATTTTGAAAAGCATTTGTCCAAAATATTCCAAAATATCAAAAGCACCAAATTAACTACTTGGTCTATCTGTGAGCCAAGTTGGATTAAAAAATAATGTCAAGTTTGAAGGTTTTGGACGCCATGTTCAATTTTAAAAGTCAATGTTACTGTTGGAAACTCATTAAACATGTTTTCTAAATCCTTAATGAACACAAGGTACCATTCAATATATATAGTTTGAAGATGAAGTAAGTTTTAAGAGTTGCTCTAGAAATAACAGTTTGCGCTGACACAGAAGACTCAAGCGTCTCCATTTAAATACCTTACCTTGAGCAAATTGATGGCTGCCTCTAATTCCTGAGCAGAGCTGAACTTGTCAGTATGCATCAGACTCTCTATCTCCTCATGCTTCTTCTTCATCTCATTGATGCTGGAGTAGACGCCAGCCAGCTGCGTTGACTGAGACTGCCGCTCCGACGCCAGTGCTCGAAGCTTCTCCCACTGATAAAGGATGTCTGAAATATGGAGCGAGTGAGTGAAGTGTTTCCACTGAACTGTATTTCAGCAAGTACCTTCTTGACTCACCATAATCATGACTCACCATAATCAATGATGATGGTCAAAAGTGAGAGAAGTTTAATGCAGGACCATGATCACAGAGAACCTAAAAGTGAATGCTAGTTTCCAAGGGAAGCAACTCTGCATACAGTACTACACTATCATGGTTAAGGTTCTGTGTTGCTATTTGGATCTGAACTTTTGTTAATACTTATGAAACTGAAGTTTATTCACTGAATGTTTTCTGTACATGGACTTCCATTAGATCCCTACCTTGCATGCGCTGACAGTCATCCATGGTCACATCTGTGGGATCCAGGTGTTGACTGATGCTCTCTAGACACCGGATGTTGGTCACACAGGTCGCCATGATCTCAGCCTGCAACACAACACAACCCCACATGAATGACAGAAATCAGATGAAGGTTAAACATCTGCTTCATTGTTTGATAACACATATATTTCAGAAATAACAGGTTACGCAAAAGGTAAGTGCACATTCCACTTCACTTCAAATAAATTAACTCTTGTAAAAGAGCATGTTCACATCAAATCAACTAAACCGTTCAAAACACCCTACTGTATAAACCATCATAAGCAAACAGTTCTAACTGACTATTAGTAATTCCATCTAGTGACATGACAGACAGGTTACCCGTTGAAACTTTACCACTGACATACTCCAAATGACTACATCATGGACAACCGACTATATAGGTCCTAATCAAACACTTGAACGGAACAAGCCTGATCTTACATATTTAGCAGGTTTGAGGTAGATGCCAGTTCCCATTGGGTCCTTCCTCTTCTTCTTCAATGATTGGTCGGCAAGTCTCAACTGGTCAGCCGACTGGTCCAACACGTAGTGGAAGTCTTCAATGTCAGAGTCACTATCATCGTACTGGGCAGGGGCAGGGATCTGAACACAACATGCACCATTTTGAATCAAATATTGAATTCATCACAATACATAAGGTGTAAGCACCTAATTATGTACAGTTGTTGTTGCTATCTGCACCAATCTTAGATTTACTCTCTTGTAAATAATCAAGTATTTTCAACACATACCTATTCTAGTGGATTTCCCTGAGGTGAACAATGTGTAAAGTTTATTTAACACACCTTGACATTACTCAAATACTAAAACAGTGTTCAAGTGGCACAAACTCCACTGAAGAAATTCATTTCCCTGGCATAACGAGCTTAGTTAATGAAGCTTAAAATGAATCAACCTGCCTCTACCTACACTTGCACCAGATTTTATTTCTGGAAAAGAAAAAACAATCTGGATTTGAATTAAAAACCTTTGCTAGAATAATCAAATTTTGTGCTGTCAAAAGATTCTCACCATGATTTTATTTTTAGCTTTTTTCTTCTCAGCAGCAGCAGATACGGCAGCAGATCTGTTGTTTGGCAACAGGAAGTCGTCATCAAACTCCATCTCATCGCTGGGTTCCCAGTGCAGCTTCTCCTCCATTGGGTCATCAGACACCGCTGGGTACAGCGGGGACTGGAAAAGTCGGGCAATGACTGAGTGTTTTTCTTGTCAACAACACGTCCAATACTTGCAAGCAGATGACATATCCAATACTTGCAGGCAGACAACAATGTTAACCCTTTCAGCACACAGTAACTTTGCAACATGGAGACTATGTCATGGGATGTTTGTTTCCCCTACACATCCTTGTCCTCACATAAACATTAATGGCAGTGGTGGACAACAAAAGCTTTACTCATTTCAAACATGGCTGACAATTTCTTTCGGTGTAATATAGTTATCTCCCTTTGAACATCTGCATGACCCCAATACCCATGAAGTAAGCTTCTTCTGATACCACTTATTGCATCATCTAAGTAATCATCTTTAATGCTTCTAAATTAAGCATTTCATCTAATTGGTTTATTACATATTTTTGTTGACATATTCTGATAACGTAAGATTTGACCACTCCAAACCTGTATCTACAAATTGACCGAACCGACTGGGCATAGGCAGAAAGTTGCACATGATTTGTACCCGGTGGATCTGTACTCCACCTACCTGATAGTTGTCCCATGCATTTTCTGAGAAGGAGCCAGTGCTGTTCAGGACGTCCTCATTATCAGACGTCAGGGGTTCAACCAAAGGGGTCAGATAGGCATCTGGGATGGCATAAAAGAACATTAGTGTCCAAACATATTGACATACGACACTAATATTCTGGTTATTCTCTGCAAAATTTTTTTGTATCTGATGGACCTTTTTAATTTCAATAATTGTATGTTGGCTAGATTGATACTCATTCTTCTGATCACTGGAATGTCTAGTCCAGACTCAATAATTCAAAGATTGCTGGCATGAAGTTGGAAGATTTGTGAGTGTGGCGTTAAACAACAAACCAGCCACCCGCCTGTCAGTCAACTAATATCATCAACAGGGCCTCATTTCATAATGAGATCAAGCCATTCAGCAACTGCCTATCTATTTTAAAGTATAACAGATGCATCTCCCAAATCACAAAAATCACTTTGCAGAACTGGGACAGTCTAAACATGATAACCTACAAATCAAAATCTCAACCATACAACTCAACAGTTAACATCATGATCACTGCCCCATACCAGAAAGACGTTCTGACACCATCAGCCAAGTCACACACTGTGCAAATCCTAGATTCTCAGTATTCACTAGTGTTACTGGAACCACTAGTAGTGGGTACTTCTGCCTCAAGCAAGTGAGTTTGGCTTTACGTAGCTTCAGCAAAATTCCAGCAAATATCACACAAATGGACTTCACACATTGTGCCCATGTGGAGATTGGCCCCTGAGTCTTCAAAGAACAACCAGGGAAAGTAGTTTGGACTTTGGCATCTGCCTCAAACTTGCACAGGAATTAATTACCAAGTGTAGTGGGTGAGTTTGTTCTACGTCACCTTTACTAATATTCCAGCAATATAACAGACACAGGCACCAGGAATAACCATCTTACCTGATGTGTCTGAATCTGAATCAGCACTGCTGCCACTAGATCGGACACGAGCCAGTTCAAACTGGTCCACCATGTCATCAGTTTCACTAATATGCTTTGTGATATCATCTTCAGAGTCTGTGGAAGGCACCAAGTTGTTCATGTTAGCTGCTCTGGAACATAGGAGGGTGTCATTCTGGGAGGAATAGCGTAGTTTCCGCTTAGCACCTCGAGGGGAACTTTGCTCTGAGGTAGAGAATGATCGCCGCATCTCACGACTGGTTTTCTTCTCACGCGGGAATGTAGCGGCTTGCCTTTGGGAAAGGAAAGAAGGAGGAGGGGAGCTGGGGCTGTCAGTTTTACTGAGTATCATACGATCAATGGCACTCTCAGAAGTGGAAAACGGTTGGGACTCTAAGTTCCGTGAGAACTCCTGCATTTCCACAACACTCCATGGACGGTCTTTGAGTCTGCGTGGACCAGACTGCTGCTTGCGTAGTCTGACATTCTCAAACAATGGGGAGGAATTGATAGGGGATAGAGCCACATTTTCACGGCTGGTGTTTTTAGAGTCTGAAGTATAATCCAGACAGATCACACTATCGAACTGTTTCTCACTAGCTTCATCTGTTGCTGTTGAGAACTCTTCCGTAGAACTTTCATTGTCTGTATCTTCAGCACTTGCATCACACGAGCTGATGATCACTGTATTACAACCAACAGATCTGACCTGTTTCTCTGGTGTTTTCCGCTCATGTACCTTTGGCGTGGAAGTATGAATCACTTTTGGACCAGCACGGACCAAATCCTCTGCCTTGTCAATCAGATACTGAATCTTGTCCTTGGTCTCACTGTTGTTCTCAAACTCAGACTGTTCACTTGTTGACTGACTTGGCTGCAGCAAAGCATTACAATTATGACGATCAATCTCAAATTTTTCTGTCCATCTTGTATACTTCTCTGTAGTTTCAACCAATATCTGCTTGGTCACTTCAACTTTAAACAAGTCATCACTCCCAGCGGCTCTTTCACTCACATCCTGGTTACCTGTGTCAGTTCCATCATCATTATCAGTCTTATCCGTAGTGTCTACATCCACAGACACCATACGATAATACTCCTTCTTGGGGCGCCCTCTGGTGGTCACATCACTCAGGAAGGGTGAATCACTAGCAACCTCACACTTTCCTGGGAACTTATCCTCCATGAGACTCTGCAGTCGCATCAGCTCTATCTCATCATTGGAGTAACTCTCACTACTGTATCCAATATCCTTGTTTTCCTGCTTGTAGATAAAGCGAATACCTGGATCCAGTTCACCATCGCTGCTCTGAGGCAACTCCAAGCTGTCAGGAGAGGCCAGAGAGTCCTCCATCTTGGACTCCGCCTCACTAATGTTGGCACTGTCTCCGCTGCTCTTGTCCAGGAAGGATAGCTTGCAGGACAGACTGCGATCTGTGATGTCCAGCCGGTGTGGGGTTTCTGTCAACTTCTCCGGGCGTCCACCCAGGTAAGGAAGACTGTCGTCCTCACTATCTCCCAGAAAGCTGCTCACATCCTGTCTGCTGCCATTCTCACTGCCTTGGGACTCCTCAAGGGCTGAGAGGTTGAAGTGACCATTGAAGTGGAAACCTGGGCCATTGTTACCCTGAAAACAAACAGAAAATCATGACTACTTTGAGAGGCATTTATAAGCATAACAACACAACACTTGATTGATAACATTATTAGAATTCATTGGAAATTTTAGTGTCAATATGTAGAATATAACAGTTCAGAACATTTTCCATGATGGATCGAATGTGTATTTGTGTATTTGTATTTGTATTTGTATTTGTATTTGTATTTGTATTTGTATTTGTATTTTGAGTTCACACTAGCTGTATATATTTTCTCCAGTGTCATCAACACCAAGACACATGAAGTTCCTGGTTTGAATTTAAAAAAAAAAAAATGCTTGTCGTAAGAACTGACAATCAGGATTGGGTCATCCGGCTCAATGACTTGGTTAACACACGTCATTATCACAGTTGCTTAGATAAGTGCTCATATTGTTGATCACTGGATTGTCTGGATTACTTTGATTATTCACATGTCACTGCTATATAGTTGGAATAGTGCGGAGTGCAGTGTTAAACAAGAAACCAACCAAAATCATCTCTAAGATAAGTCTTTATGATCTAGATGAAATGGATGTTTTTATCTGTAAACAAAACTGCACTCAAATTGTTCCCAGTAATCAAAGTGGAATTCTGCTTTCTCCAATTCTTGAACACATTCAAGTGAAAACACAAAGGACAGTGGAGTAAACATCAAAGCTCCAGCTAACGCTTTCTCTGTGATCAGAAACTCTTATCAGTAATGCTTAACTTAGGCTGCTAAAGTAGTCAGGCTCACGCTCACCCATTGCTGCCCGCTGGATCATGTGTATCATTTGATCTGTCATGCTGCGTCATAAGAAACAATTGATTGCTTCTTAATTATCTGCTCTCAGTGCAAACATTGTCTGGACTCAGCAAAACCGAAACACAAACTTCTGTTCATGGTATGTATTGAATAACACACCTTTGCAAACATTTTCACATGCATGCTTCATATGTTTGGCGTGGTGCTGTAGTCTTATGGTTAAAACATCCCCTCCTCACACTGAAAATACGGTTTTGATTCCTCTCATAGGTACAGTATGTGAAACCATTTCTGGTGTTCCTTGCTGGAATCTTGCTAAAAGTGGCATGAAACCATACTCGCTCACTTCATTCGTTTATGCTTCTGAAGGTTCAAGATAGATTGAGACAGTAGTTGACTATTGATTTTAAGTTTGAGATGCCTTTGAAATTGAATGCCTCTGTGAATTGACGTAGGTCCTTGTAAGGTTGTGCATGACTGGTTTTTATTGTCATGTGACCAATTGTTGACATTCCGTGATAACTGGAGCAACCTGAAACTCGCCAGAACCACTCGACTGTTTTATGGCATTTTCACATCAATATTTCATATGTACATAATAACAGGTGTTGGAGTGATAGCTGTCTAGTCAAAGCTAACATGGGTGTCTTTGAGATAGCAGTGTATACTCTAAGTGATCAGTTAACTTCTGCCCCTGTAGGAATTGCCAAAACATAAGCTGCTGATATATGTTTGGATGACAGTTGTTGATTGAGATGGTAAAATATACTGTACTATATCTGTTCTGCATCATTCTGAAATTCAAGAACATAGGCTGAATTTGCATTGAAAATTGAGATGACTGTTTGAAGCAATGATATAACAGAGAATCATTTTCAACTCTTATATTGCCTGCCTATAGACATTTTACGAAAATGGTGTATTATTGCTACAAATTGAGGATCTAGAAATGTACAATATGTACTGATCAGTGACTCGTGAATAGTTTTTCTTATCTCCATACAAAGAAAGAAGAAGTCAAGGTTCTGAATTTCATTGTGGCAGTTAACGTCAAATCCTGATGGTCGAATGCTAGCATCTCAAATATTACCACAGGTCGGTCCCATCCTTTTTTTCTACTATCATAGACATACCTATGTCTAGAATAAGTCGAATTCATTACTTGGTCCCCAGCAATTCGACTGTATATGTTTCATTTTAACAAGAGAATTTCTTATCTACATTGTGAAATGTGTTTAATACAGTAGGGCATTAAGTGTGTGGGAGACGTTATTTGTTGGTTAATGTTCAGTGCCAGATTGTCAATCAGTTGCGTGAAGCGGATGTTGAACATTGATCAGGAGGATTATGAAATTACAGTTGTTGTGATGATTGTTTACTTGTACTAGGTTGATGAGGTGTTCTACACCCAGTACACATATTTGTCAATTACTCACATTGTGTGAGTGAATTCTCGTCAGAGAGACTGATGGTATCACAACTGATGGAAAAACAAATAGAGAAGAAATACCCTTTTTTCTTATCTTCTTTCCACATCATTACTTACATTGTCCTCAAAGAAAGCTGTGTCATACTGCCCCAAGAACCTTTTAGTGCTTGGGCTTCAGTTATACAAGCTGGTGGCAATGTCTTGCTTGTAACAATTAGTTCTAGTCTGAATATCATAGAGTTCAGTAGGTGTATGAACTCTATGTGTTTTTCATGTGAGCAGTAGTTTTAATATTTTATCAAGTTGTACAGATTTTTTAACCAAACAATTACGGACATTGAAGTTGTGATGTTCTAAGGAAGGATAACAATGTATGGAAAACCGGTTCTTTATTGAGAGTGAGAATGATGTTTCAGTATAGGTCAATCATACCTCAAGCCTATTCATACTATATACCTGTAATGCTATCTAAATGATGAATTCATTGCTAGAAATTCAATTAACACCTGAGTGATAAGAACTAATTGAACTGTCAAATGTTTTGTGCTTTTTATATTGAGAAAATGTCTAAAACATGATGTTTAGTAGAAAAGATTCCATGCAGCTAATCGATAAGCTTCTCACAAAGTATGCTAGCTGTTTGATGAGTGTCAGTTATGTTTGTCCCCTGCCACGCTGTAACAACCTTCTGGAGGACGTTGTACACACGATGCAGAGGGCACTGAAATACTCAGCAATCCTCAATACACAGACAGGGCAGAGAAACATGGATCACCATTGATTATTCGTGTAGAGTACAGTCACTGCATGAAAGTTTCCCATCTGACACAGCATAAATACAACTACATGCTTCCAGAAATAAAACTATACGTAGAACATCATGCAGAAAAAATTGTCTTTATAATGTTTTACCATAGATGGCATATTTATTTTTAAGGAGGAATTTACTCATTGGGCATACTCAAAACAATATCTTGTTTTTTATGTGTCAACTAAACATATTGAGAATTTGTACCATCACTATGTCGATGACTTCAATATGACCCTGTGCCAAGAAAACATGACTGGAATATTGTCCAGGGCCTCCTTTCACAAAGCACGAAAGTGACTGTAAGTCACTAACGTAACCTTACTGCACTGTTAAGAATGGGAGTTGAGGTTAACCTTAGGAAAGACTGCTTCATGAAAGAAGCCCTGAATTCTTATTCACAAAGCACAGGTTTAGATAAAGCTTCATTTTTTCATGAAGCACAGAACAATGGAAATAATCTTTTTTGAAGTTTTAATTATCCATGAAACTGGATCAAAATGGACCCCAATTAATAATGCTAGAATGTCAGTCATTATATCTGATTCAGAGATTAATGATACAGGATGAAGGATATTGTGTATCCTATCACTGAGTTGAGACAGTGGATGATCTATGCCTTACTAGACACATTATATACTGGCTCAAAAAAGTTAAGGATACTGGTATTTTTATGAATGATATTTTATCAGTGTGTCAGTGAGTACATCATAATTCATGGTTTCAAAAGTTACATATATCCCAAACTATTTTTATCCAGTATATCATCAACACCTCGGGACATTGGTCTGCAAGACAGACACATCAGTACGTTCTTTGTATGTCATATGTTTTTTGAATAGATTCATTCCAACCTCCAGTGCTCAGGAGGAAACGCACATTTATCAATAAAGACCATGCTGTCACCCAGGACTTTCATCTGTAGCGGTCAAACATACACTCAGCAGACATCTAGTTTCATCATTACTTTCAGTGAAGGTGTGAAGCTGATAACTTCTGTACCTGATAGTTGGATAGTCGACAGGCTTGCTACATGGGCATGTTTCTAGGGAATTATAAAGGACAGACTGGTGTCATACAGGCATGTTCCCAAGGATATATAGGGTACATTGGGACATGAACCCTTAGGCCAGCTGTCACAAGAGCCTGGCTGGCTGCTAGACTTAACAGGGACAGTGTTGGCTGGGCTGGTGACATATTGGGCCATGGAACTAGATTAGACAGCAGTTGATCTTGTTTCAGGTGTCCTCTGGGAAGTTGGGTAATCTAATCCTCCTTGATGAGAGTGTTTCTCTGGGATGTTGAGTAATACACCACTGCTTGATGAGTTCTATCATCCAAAACAGCAGGTGTGAGAATGATAAGTGTGGTTGTGTGGCATGTCGTCTAGCCAATCAGAACACCTTTAGCAAATCTCACTTGGCTTGAATTTCATTTATGAGAAGCAAATGTAAAACAATCATATTATATAAAAGAAATTTAATTCATATGAAAACTCAGATCAGTTTGACAAGAACTAAAGACTAGGGAACATTTGTCAAAGATATTTATGACGATTCTTCTGTCAGCTAAGACGGGCACATGAAAGGATGTTGGGATTTGAACAGTTATATTTCATTATGAGCAAACACCAGCTAAATATGGAACTTCATGTCTTTGTATATGAATAAACAAAAATTATTCTCCAGTGAGTGGGAAGGAGAAAATATATACCACAAATTTATATATAATATATCATAGTAAACATTTACAATTAGGAGATAATCATACTGTGTTGGAAAATGAAAGGTATATAACAAAATTATATTACAGTAGCTCAAAATTTGAACGCGTAGCGTGAGGTTTTAAATGCAAAATTTAGAGCTATTATAATTTTGCTGTATACCTCTGATTTTCCAAAACCGTACGTTCATTTCCATTCTGCCATAACCACATTATTCAGATTTTATACAAATGCATAATGTATTGGAAAATCAGAGGTATATAACGTGATTATATAACTCTGAAGACTTTGATTAACCAATCACAATCCAGTGTTTACTGAAGTCATGGTAGAATATGTAACAGTGTACAAATCTGCCAGAACATCATGGAGTACTGATACACACTTGTAAATATTCTTTACCCTACTATTTAACATTGTTGTGGTCTCTATTCACCATCCTGATTTCAACACAATGCATCAACTGTCCCACAAATATTGCTCATTCCTTGCTCGCATCAGCTTTTATGATCCTGGGGGGGAAATTAGCACCTGATCATTAAGTATTTATACCTCATCTGAACCAATCCCTGAAGAGCCGGGAGTACAACTAACTAAAAAATAACATAATTTAATTACCCGTATAACAGCTTTAGCTAAATTTAGCAGGAAATTGGATACAGAATTTCACAGTGTTGGTCTGTGTTTATGGAAGCTTTGTCACTGACCTATTAACTTAAACATTGGCCTGTGTATGGCTCGGTCATGAAAGCTTGAATGGTATCCTGATTCGTTAAAAACAATCATCCTTTTTCTCTGAATAATTAAAACTGAGAGTTTTGACGATATTTGGCCAAGTTTGTGTAAATTGTCCTTTTTCAAACTCAATTTAACAAGCAATAGGTTTCTGTAGATTTTCTCATCTATTTTTCATAGATCAAGCATTATACTTAATGATAATGATGGAGTTAAAAAATCTTTTCACATACTATGATCTAAACTTCTGTTAATGGTACAACCTGCAGTAAACAAACTTCAACCACATCTTTTCCTTTAGCATTATCCTTACAATCAGAAAATTAACCCTGCCCATCATAATTCCATTCTTTAACACCAGGTGGCTCTGGCATCACCATAGTCCGAGTCTTTGCAGCTCTGCATTCCAAGTACCAACAAGTAGGTCAAGTCTCTGACTAAATATTCCATTCAATAAATTGGAAAATTAGCGTCAGCTTCCCGAGAGCACAATGTTTGTATAATTTCTATAATTCATACCATAGCCAAGGCATATAGAGCTAAATGATGCCCAAATTATATGTGGTGGCCATTTTGATCAACTTCGGTCAATGACGGAAGGATCGACTGGATCAATACCAATCTTGAAACAGCAGTGTGCACTGGATTGAATTAGTGTCAAACCCAATTGGTCCAGCTCAGCTGACCATATGCTGGACCAAAGGAGTCAACCTACGTATTAGACTGGACGTAAGTCAGCGTTAACAAGTGATCAGTGAGCAGGAAGCCAATCATGGCTGGCAATGATGACACTGACAAAGATCAGTTTCATGCTCTGTTCATCAATACAGAAGGTAATGGACCATCTAGCAGGATAATGATTTCTTGACAAGCAAAAGCAATATTCAACTTATTGAATACAATTCCCCAGTCTTCAATGGTATTGCTAAAGTGGAACATACAATGCAAACCCTTTCTCAAACTGCTATGGGTTGACAATGATTGGGATTTATCTTGATGTTATTCTCAGTAAAATGGGAAGGGAACTAAAGACATGAAAGCCAGATGTTTTTAGAAGTTTTGTTCAGTGACATACTGTGCACAGAAGGTGAAACCTGACACCACTGAACCTGATCAGGATAATTCCCCTCAAACACACCAAACTCACCATAGTAGTAACCAATACTGACATACAGTTGTTCCACAACACCATCTCAGCAATGATCAAAATTCCCATACTTTGCCACTGACTTAACACAGTAGTAGTGCTAACATCAAGGGGCTCCTTTCACAAATCAACCTTAACTAAGGTTAACCTTAACTCGCATTCTTTAACACTGGACTAAGGTTATCTAAGAGACTTACAATCACTTTACTGATTCGTAAAAGGGGGCTTGGACACAATACCATCTCAGCCACAATCAAAACTCCCATGCTTATCACTGACTTAAAACAGTGCATAGTGCTAACATCAAGGGGCTCCTTTCACAAAGGAGGGAACAGATCCCACATAAGATGCCTATGACTGTGATCACAAAAAACATGGTGCTAACAGCTTCACAAATATAAACCTGATTACATAAAAGAAGGTTCCATATACTTTCAGGCTGCTTACCTGATGGCCTAGCATATTCCCAGAAAGGGAGTGATTGGTAGCAATCTCACTTTCATGCACTGTTGGATCAACTTATTCCATCACTGAAGAATTGGGAATCCAGAAAAATCTGTGCTATTCCTGAGGTACAATCCCAGCTGTCCGACAGAGTACTTCCATGTCTTTCATACAACAGTAACAAGGAAGGCACATAACATGCTTATCACTACAGAAGCTCACAACAAGTTGAACAAATCCATAAGCTGGTCAACTTAGCAATTTCCTTGCCATAAATCTTACAAATGGTATCTATCTACACAACTGGATCTATTTCCCATTCAGTTAATTACCTCCTGCATTGTCTGTCACTAATTACAGTGTTTACCCTACCTGGCCTCAACACCTCAGGAACATACACTGCCATGATTACTCCACTACCATTGATTAACCCGCTTCACCTGCGACAGGGGGTGCTTTCAAGTCAGTAATGACCGTTTGACCACTGGATGAACCAATCTCCCTCCATTGCCTGAGATGAAGCTTTGGTGGTCATGATTGGTCAACACATGTCACAGCAGCCAGAGATATAGACAAGTGGAATGTATTTCATGTGTATGTTATAAGGGATTCACTGGCAGTGTGGTCTGGGATATATATCTAATATTGGCATGTCATGTAGTTGATGGGTGTGATATGAGGCGTATCATCTTACAATACAAAATCAAGTTTCTCCTGGGAAGGCAGACAGAAGGTCATTATTCCAGCATGCTGAAAAGGAACCAATGGGGATGGCATGGGAGGGTCATATGCTTCTATCAACCATGGTGGATGAACAAATGATCAAATAAGCATGGAAGGCAATCTTGATAGCACTGTTCATCAATCATCATAAAATACACTTTTTACACATAAATGGCTACATGATGTCTACTTCATCATTATCCATCATTACATGTCATGACATGCAGGATAGATGACAGACAAAATGAACAAATATGGATAAAAATCAACACAACTTGAACCACATTTGTTGAATTCAGGCCAGGATTCAAAGATTAATTAACCGTAAACATAAACAAAAGAGAAAATAAATCAAATGGCCAGCAGTTGCTGAACATCAAACACCATCACAATTATTCTAACGTAACAAGTGATCCAGACTGCTTCGTACAGAAAGCAGTTTGGGCTATAAATCACTTTTTCGTACAGAAAGCAGTTTGGGCTATAAATCACTTTTATTCTATCTAAACAATATTATATTTGGCACTCTAAAGATGTCAAAGAACACATATATTTCATATTCAACAGTAAATCTGTTATCATATAACAGATTTACTATAGCAATGTGAAATAGTTGAGGAGCATGCTGTAACTTCCCCTGAGTAGTAACCTATGAATATCCAGAGTACCCAGAATGGAACGAAACACGGATTTGAAATGTTCCATTAGAACACAAAAACACTGCTACCCTACTATAACCTGTAGCAGTTGAACTTCCCTGCCGTCTGCTTACATAAACCTCATATCTGGCAACAGCAGTCTCCACACCTTGTTGACATACAGTGGCCATTTCCTTTTCAGTCAGCCATTACCTATTTACTTATCTACTTAAAGCTACCCTCTCCTTGAAGCTGTTGGTTTTACACTGACAAAGTGCTTGGTTAGACATATACTCATACAATGATTGCGGACTCACAGCAAGTATCCTCAAACACTAAGTCTATTGAACCTAAACATCTCCATGCTCACCTTCCATAGGAAATGAGTCAGAAAGAACAAAATCTTAATTCACTTCAAGTCTTTTTTTTTTAAATCATACTTTTATTTTGTACAACCTCCCCACCCAAAAAAACCAAACCCCACCGGTAACTTTAAATATCTATCTTTTCATAAATCATTATGATTAGTTCTCCAATGCTAATTTTGCACTCAGATTCCAAAAGAAAAACAAATATTGACCTTTTTATAAATCATTTTCATAAGTCCTCCAAAGGTAATGTTGCTCTAAGACACAAAAGAAAAATACATACTTCCTTTTTTGTGTTACATGAAACCCATGAACAAAGATCATTCCTATCATAAAGCTGTGCAAGCGTCTCTGAATACTTCTGTTCCATGCAATAGCAAAGTTTCTGGAAATAAAATACTGTATCAAAATCAATAGTGAGTCACTTGCACAGACAGCCTTTTAGAAAAAGAGTACTGTTCATTCGTCCATGACCTTCAACAGCATAACAATATACAATAATCAATGCTGTAAGCAATCACTGATGAAACTGACAAACAGATCGGCTGGAATCCCCACTTCCAATCTACCTGTAATTAACACAAGCACCGAGGCATGAACCAGGGTCCAGGTGATAGTCATTATATCAGTACTATATGCTTGTATTGACCTTATTATTGACAACATCAATTTGTACAGCAATATATAACAAATTCAAATTGTCTGGTGACGTTGACCACAAATGTATCAAACACATATTGCAAACAGCAGTCTACAAGTTTAGTCGCCAACATTCAGTTGTTCAAGTCTTATCACACCATGATGTAACGGCTCATGTCACCGACTGAAAGTCATCTCCCAATCAAACTTTGATCTGCACACTATATTTTATCTATGCATACTTATGATAATATATCTAACATAGCATGATCAATATGGATAGCAATACTGTTGATAAATTACTGTTTCTATTTCTAAATCAAGACACTAGATGAAGTATATATAGTAAAGATATGCAACTTAATATACAATAACAAATAAAAGGAAGAAATAAGAATTTGTTTAATCTACAAAATATAACTATACATTTTTAAAAGTAAACTGAGACCTAAAATTCACTTTTAGTGGTATCAAAGAAATTATACAGAATGTACAAACCTACATAGTTTTGTCCTGATTTGCTATCGGGCAACAGATGTGCATATATTGTAAGCCATCTTCTCTCCTCCAAGTCCTCTGCTGACTAGGATCACACCCAAAGTGTTATCTCCCAATCAAATACTTGGATGACGTAACTATTTGATGTAAGAATCTGACCTCTGAGAAGCTGACCATAAACATAAAAACTTGAAGTTTACATGTCATCATATTTCAGCTGGGGGCCATGGATATCCTGATGACCAGATGTCAGAGTCAAGTAAGGTCAAGCATGCCTGCTGATCAAAACAACCAACCACCTTCATCTTAACTGACTTTCCACCAAACCTATCAGAGACATAAGAAGAAATATTCTTTGACTTAAAGCTATTCAAGATCAATGAGAGAGTGTGATTAGAACTTTTAAAATGCACACCACACTTGGGCTACTGAACTCAAATTTTATGAAAGAAGAAAACTTACATTCAGAATAGAAAGTGATAAATAATATCCACAATGCTCCCACACAAATGTCAACCCTCTACATTTCATGAAACAAACTTTGTAAAGTGAACAATGGAGTAAAAGGTTTACAGCACTGAACGCTGAAAGCTGTTCCAACTTGCCTGTGTGACATACTGGAGTGATGAGTGATGGACAATGGAGTGACGTTTCCTGATCAGTGTTGAGTGAGGTATGAGCCTATCCACCTGCAACACCTGAACTCTACCTCGCCAGTCACGACGACTTAGCTTCTATGTTTAACCATATTGATCTCATCATATCCACACTGAGTTTAACAGACCGGTCCAGAACACCCAAACACACACTGGCCAGTGGCTATCGCGTCCCTGTGTTTATCCTAACTTCCTGCATCTCTCTATTACATCCCGTAAAGATGCCGTCAGCACACATGACCAATGACAGAGGACACAGCCGGATCACTGGACACTAGGTGGCAAATAGGTCGTGACATACTCACAAATTTCAACATTAGCATCTCAGTGTTAAGTTACCCTACATAGACGGACTATCTACTTACAGACCCTAATGTGTAGTGGTAAGGAAATTAGCACTGACTTGGAAGAGTCGAAGGTATGGTTAACTGATGGTCATTAGGGAAATGGTTCAATAACGAGAGAATGTTGTGGTCAGTACTCCTTCAAACAGTCATACAAGTCCCTGCCTAGTTAAATGATACACCTGCTGTTGACCAAAATCTATCTACCTGGGTGTGTGCTACAGCACATGAAAGACAAATCAACAGAGACGTATCCTCAGAAAAAAACAACACCAATCCAGGTGTTGAAATCATCAAAACTATTACAACAGATACCTATCCTCAGGAAAAATAACAGTAAACCAGGTGTTTGAATCTTTAAAACAACTATCACCACCAAACTGCTTATATTTTCTAAAAATCCACAGAATGAAATTTAAGAATTTAATTAAAGTTTAAAGCTACATACCTTAAACTTCCCACCTTAAAGATTCCCTGTATTCTGCAGTTATATCAATAAGAAAACTGAGCACTGAGTATTTCATGTCTTTAGAGACAACATGTGTGAACAGACTCAAAGGAATATTCCTACATAAATGCATGTAAATTTGTATACGTGAAGGAGACATAATAATGATATTGATATTTCTCAAAGTGAATAGCTTCTTTTGTATTAGTCATGAACAGCAGCTGAAACTTGCCTTTGCCAAAATAGGTATTTGTTTGGTTGCTATCGACTTGCACATGTTGCCATACTGTGACACGTTTTCAGCCATCGGGCCAAGTGATCAGCCAATAAAAACAGTTGACCATACATAAAGTTCACCAGGGTGCAATACATTACAAAATTAGAAGTTTGGATATAAGTTGAGATTCTTATCTACATCAGTTTATCAGCAGATTATATAAGGTATATATTTTTAATCAAGTGGCAAATCATTGTAGTCATGTGACCAATGACAAATAAGCTTCATACAATCTTTCTGTAAACGTAACTCTGTGCTAACACTGTGAAATGTTTAACAATATTTGTAAGCCTACTAATGTGGACATAAAATTCTAAACAATTTAAACAATTACATTTAGTCATAAAAGAAAGGTAAGTTATGTATGCAGCAGTTACCTGTATATAAGTACACCAACATGGACCATGTAGAACACCTGAATCAAGCACAGTGATTCATCATGGCCTCTGACACCAATGTCAATGTCAGCTCATGCTATTATCCTGGAATGCACTATGACATAGAGTTGGCTCCATGATGAGTGATTATGTCATCTAATGCATAACCAGGAATTTTGTTTTCAAATTTTGCAAACAATTAGTAATAATAAACATACAGTTGCTGGTATTGCATGTATATAAAACGGATCATTTATTAACATTACATCATGCTTCGTGAAATAACGTTATTTGTGTCTTTTTTTGTTATTAATATAAGACACAAGTTACTCTAAGAAAATCTATAATTTACAGTCAAGTCACAGCCTTAACCACATGAAAATCATACTTGCATGATATTGGAAAGAGTTGAGTTAATGATCAGTTACAGTGCTTTTAAACACAATTTTGAGTATACAACATCATACAACATGTTTCACTTTTCTCAACAAATTATTCTTTGGCTCAAAAAACAAATGCAAAACTCTAAAACACAATAAATTGCCATTGCCATTCCAATTAACAATTCAACAAAATATTCCTACCTGAGTTAATTCATGTTGTAACTAACCCAGATAGAAAAGTTGTCTTCTTCATTTGGACAAAAAGTGTCGTCACAACCTGGCGTCAGTTTACGTTGACATGCAATCAATCATAAATCATCCGGTTCTGTGTTTTAGGCCCTTACCTGCGGCTAGAACTTAAACCAATCACTGAAGCATCCTAGCTCTGACACATTTATTTTCCCATTTCGCTATGGAAACACTTTGAACTGTGCAGGCCTGGCCTATGATCACCCAAGCATGGATGCTGAGACCTTGGGGTTGTCCCGTAGTTAACCTTAATTAACACCTGCCTGAGAAATTGACCTCAATGGCAAATGATGCATCAACTACCAAACAAATAATGTCCTGAAACTTACTGGTAGACATGTTTTAGTAATTATCTGTTGAATTTTCAAAGTGATGTCTCTTCTGCGAACAAATGTTTACTTGATTCAGACACTTACAATCACTGTGGGGAAAAAACATGTACAGCATACATCATGGTAATCAAATTAAAGGTACAAGAAAAATTTAAGGTCATTCAAAGCTAGCAATTCAGATATATAACAGAGTTGTTTCAGAGAATAAATCTAATGTAAAATTATCACTAGATGCAAATGAATGTGACAAATGTGTAACTTTTCCAATCTCACGCCATAGCACCACAGAAAACTGTTTGTTCATGAAAAACGCCCATGAACAAACGACCAAAGAGACATCCCACAATGCAATAATCAAATGTTCAATTTGGGACAAATGAGTGTAAGGTACAAAGAATGAAAGGAAAGCTATTGTGGAGTGACGCTATAATACATGCATACTCACTGCCCTTCCCAAATCAGACGCTAAGTTGCCTGCACGTGTTTACACCCTGTCTGACTCATTGGAGCCTTGTTAAATATCAAAGGATTTACACCTGACAAAAAGAGGTGTTAATTCAACGCTTTACTTGTACATAACCATACATTCCCTCAATAAATGTGAACCCTTCGTGACACCGAATGATTCTGAGATATTTCAATACTTTTGTTGCAATCAAGAAATTGATGAGTTAATTTTGAGATCTTTCCTCAGCAGACAGGTGGATCGTTCATGCATGTATACTCTAAAGGATGTAAACAGGATTCCAACCTTACTGGTATTGACCTTGGCAGTTCAGGAGGGTAAAATGACATTATGTTCAAAACAGGGATTAGTTTAAAGTGGTACTTTTTTCAATCGAATCCGGAAATTGATACTATCATCTGAATCAGACTTTGAGCTAAATGTCGTCCCGAGCAAGTCTAAATAGTGGTTACTACATAACAAAACTGCACAACGACACTATGTAAATAGACTGATGTCATATTGCCCCACTTCAGAGGACAAGAAGTATTTGTCACGCGATCACTTTCAACACAAGCATTTGCTACTGTTAGTAAAAATCAACCATGAAATTAGTTAAATGTTTCTCAGAGAATAAAGTGTTCAAATTTCTCACAAAAATATTTTCTTGTGGTGAACGGATCAGATATTCTATGTTCAACACAAATTCAATGGATAGCTGTAACATTTGCTATAAATAATACAAATGAAGATACTTAACACACTGATGCGTAGACATGCTGTCACTAAATTCTGTTCTGCATTTACAGGATTTTTCATTCCTACTTTGTAGCATCTGAGTAATCATAACCCTTATTTTGGACAATACAAATGGCTGCCAAAATCTCAGCTACCGAATTCAATCAGTATAATCTGTCTGTACAAATGAATTTGAGAAATCAACAATGGTTCCACTGTTTATTAGCAGATTGTGCCGACATTTGCCACCTTGGTGTCTGTTTTCTTGGTTAATTCCTCTCAGCCTAAAATCCACAAAACGATTTGCTTTAGACCCATCCTAACTCTTTGGTTCAGAAGTCAAAATATACCTGCTTTGCACAACTTGCTGTTGTGATGGCACGATCCAGTGTTTGCGAAACAACAAGCAAATTCAACATTTTTAGACGGATGTGTATTTTTCACTTAAATCAGATCAGGTGATTTTTCTTTTTGACATGCATGGCTATAGCTTTTCATGCCCGGTAATGAAGGGGAGAAAAAGGAAGAGCAACCACTCAATGTGACGCTGATGATTTCGAATTTAAACTTGAAATTGTGCCTGTTGAAAATATTTTTTAACTGTAATGAAAAATATCCACATACTTTATAGAAAAACAAGATTACGATTATTGAACTTCTCCTACTTTATGTTGACATTTCAATGCAGCTACACACACTTCTGTAGGAACAGAAGCCACTGGCTGTTGCAAGGACATGAAAAAATGTATATTACGTGAATACAACATGGTTATTGTACATTACCAAACTATCATTTTATCAAATCATATGAAACAAAGCATACAGATACTGACAAGACCACATTTGGGTTCCTTAAGATTTACAGGGCACACCACAAGAACAAACCTCTAAAGTGAAGGCAGGCAGTTAATCAAACCTTCACAAATGAAAAAAAATAAATTGGTTGATAGCATGGGTAGGGATCCATGTCACATGATAAACCACACAACACATATGGTCTGCCTCTGAGAGAATAAAAACAGGAATCCAACTAAAATATAGAGTACCTTGATTTGAGAAATTGTTTGTTGTTTCCAGGTTCATTTGGATCGTAATTTGTATTTACTGACAGGCTGCTTTGAATAGGGTAAACAACGGGCATAAAAACAGGAACACCATCCTTGAAAAATTACATCAAAACGGAACTGATTTACTAGTAAAAGCTATCCATTTGGAAATTAAACACATCTGAGTGAATGAGTGAGTGAGTGAGTTTAGTTTTATACCACACTTAGCAATAATCCAGCCACATGGAGGCGGTCTGTAAATAAACGAGTCTGGACCAGACAATCCAGTGACCAACAACATGAGCATCGATCTGCGCAATTGGGAACCAAAGACATGTGTTAATCAAGTCAGAGAGCCTGACCCTCTGATCCTGTTAGTCGCCTCTTGCGACGAGCAAGCATGGGTTGCTCAAGGCCTATTCTAACCTGGGACCTTCACGCGTCTAAACACATCTGAACCATGTCAATATATGACAAATCTGAAATACAGATTATCTACATAAAATATTTGGTTATTTGAGCATTTCTGACTAACTTTAAGTCATTTGCACTTAATGAGACACAGCATAGTATCTGCTTCCTGAGATTGCAATAAAAAGTTTGGCTCATAAAATTTGCAGCAAGCAAATAAACCAAATCAGGGGGCCATGTTTGGTGAGACAGCAGTTTGATAGGCTTCATTAACTACTGATACACTGAACTGCCGTAAATAATTCATCCATTGAACAATTAACTGTAATTACTTTTCAGCTTAACAGGAGTACTTCACATATCCTTTGTTGACAAGACTGCACAGACATATCATGTTCTATTTTGTCGTGGGTTGCTTTAAATAGGTAACCTTTGTCATACATAGTCAGAACTGTTAAACTCTGATCCGACCCAATGATGATTCTCTTTACCTTTACTCCTTGGGATCTCATCATGTATAAATAAAAAGTTATGGGCCACTCTGTATATTTTGTAAAAATATAGGTTGACACATATGAAATCTTTCAGAAAAAACAAGCTATTATAATTTGGTTTGGTACTTTTAGCTTAAAAATGCAGCCATAATGGAAATTATCTTTTACTTTCAACAGGATACATGTGCTTTTGGAAAACATGCATTTTGTTTTCCTCAAAAAGGTTACCTTCTTTTGAAATGTGAAAATGAGAAATGACTGTTACATGGTCACACGATTGTCACTTTTGACAAGTGAAACCTAAATTTAACAGTCTGGTATAAGCACTGCAGGAAAAGTTATTTTGATTTAAAAAATAGTGTCATCATAACTGTAACAATATTTCCTTTGATTGTTAATACAAATAATTATGACGTCCTTAAATCAGTTACCAGATGAACCTTCTCTAAATGTGGATTAGCCTTTCCAATTAGTTCAGCCTAACATTTCCACAGCTTCACATCTTAGTTCTGAAATAGGCTGGCGCTTAACTTTTTATTCTCAGTATAAATTTGATTAATTTCAAAATTGCTTGCTTCAAAACGGTTTGTTGATTTTTGTTAAATCCAAATAGAAAGAAGAGAGTTTGAGGAAACTCCATTTAATGGTATGTGCCAGGAAGGACGACACAACAAAGAATGGTCAAAGTTGCCCTAGAAGCCACATTAGCTGTGCAGAATTGCAAATCTTATTATGCCTGATACCTACAATCTTGTTTTAATGGAGTTTATTCCTGCTTATGTTTGTAGGTTTGTCAGCACACTATTCATCCCAGGAGAGTTTCTAGTAAACAGGTAAATGTCCTGACCAGCATCTCTGACGGCTTCTGCCATGATTCAGCGGGCATATGATGATATACATGTAATTGTTATATGTGGTTAATAGAGGGGATCAAACCCTATCATTCAAGCTGGGTGAACACCTGACCCATGAAGGTACTTAGCTGATGTGTAGTGGCGAATGAGTATGGTTTTACGTCGCTTTTAGCAATATTCCAGCAATATCACAGTTGGGGAGACTACAAATGGGCTTTACACATTGCACTATTGTGGGGAATCGAACCTGGGTCTTTAGCGTGACGAGAGGACACTAACCATAAGGCTAATCTACCACCCCTGGTGTGTAGTGAAAGTTGAGTTTTACCTTTGGATTGTTTAGTTCCTCCTCCAGCCGACACTGCCACTCTAGCGACTGCAGCCACACACCATGCCAGCGGCGCTCCAGACCTGTTGCAGTGCGCGAGGAGATGGGGGTGCAGTGGTCGTCATCTGTGTCAATGTCACCATTGAAGCTCTCGTCATTGTTTATACGCTGACTCAGCTTGACCACCGCTGACACCACCTTCGACTGTGACTCGATGTCCCGTTGCAGAACCTGAAACAAACAATCATTTAATCAAATAATTCACAATTTTAAACTGCCGTATAGTACGCTCTGCACTCTATCATAGTGAGTGAGATGAGTTTAAAAACCATCTTCAACAGTATTCGAGTCACATCACAGCTTGTCAGCTCCATGCACAGCAGAGCCTGAAAAGATGCACCACTTGCATGTTTTACACTTGGTGAAACCCACAATCACTGGTTAGCACTAACAAAGGTATAAACAATGAGCGAAAATCAGGATTTTAACCTAGTCAGTAGGTTTACGGCATACCCAAGGGACATAACTGTGCACAGAAAATTGTGACACCTTGAATAATTTAGCCAATCATGACCCCTCGTTCATATAAAAATGAAAAATCAATGAAGGAACATTTCAGTATTCACTTTTCTTGAGATAAAAACCAAGAATGACATGCTGAAAATAGAATCAATAAATGTGTCAATCCATTTATCTGAAACTTATGCTTAAATAGTGATAAAGATAACATTTTACAATTGATAAAATTTAAACTTGTAATACATATCATGCTGGCCACAGCATGTTGAAATGTTGAAAACAACCATGAATGTTTTGTCAAGAAGAATCATCAAAGAATGACAATAGCCACAATGCCCTTACAAACAATGCTTCAGCAGTATCAACTCTTCAAAGAAGTCCCATAAATCTAATACAGATCCCTTCATAATTTTGTTTGATCCGAGCTTCTCACTTTGTTAACAAATACTTATATTACAACATAAGAATTCTCAACCAACTCTCTAAGATTTTCAATCATGTAAAACCCTCCAATCTGCCTTGATTGCAACAGGCATTTGTCACGTCTGCAAACAGTTACTAATATACATTCCAACTGTCTTCTGCTTGGCATGTTTGCCTATATTAACATACCTATACAACTATGCATACCAAGAAAACAGAAGGTGTAGAATCCATTCTGCATCTACGTAAGTCCTATGACACAAAGTCCTCAACCAACACCCCGCCATCTGAGATATACAACATCTTCTGTGCCAAACTTTGTATCCAATGAAACCAAATTGTTAATATTAAGGTGTAAATCCCTCTCAATCTTCACGGGGGCAATAACTATGTTAGTAGTCCTCGATTCTTCTCTTCAAATCAATAAAGAATACTCGTCAACATTGGCCTCCGGTATGGCATGGCACACACAAAACTGAGGACAACGCTTCGAAAATCATGACCAGTAAATATTTGCACATTGTAACGGCCTAGTGGACTCCCTTGGTGGTCACACATAGACGAGAGGTCTGTGTTAGGACAGGCAGGTTCCTGGGTTCACTCTCAAGGTTCTTGAATGTAATCAATGTTCTCTGATAGTGGAATCCCATTGTTAAATATGCCTTCAGAAAGAGGGAAATACCTAAACTATCAATAGTTATTGATCAGTTCACTTTGGCACGTTCACTTACTACAGATGTAAACCATACCAGATGTAGAAGTTTTAGAGAAATATGTCACGACTTGACTAAAAACATACAAGAATCCTCACACCTGGATAACGACCTTGACCTTGTCACCTTGATGCTAATCTGACATCCAGAACTGTTACAAATGTTAACATTGTTGCATGTATCTATGAATGTATAGTTTCGAAGAACTACTTTCCTCAACCGGTGTCAAAACACCTGTGACATGTATCTGTCAGATGCCTGAAATTACTTGTTCTCGATGGAAACTATTTTAATCTTATATACACTCACTCAAAGCTATGGACATAATCCACAAAGTATCTTACAGCATAAATATTTAACAACATACAACCATAATACTGACTACAATTTAAGTACTGACAGGTTAACAAAACACGACCATATTTGTTTTCTTGTTCTTCCTGGTCCACATGTGAAGATACTACTAAGTCCAACAAATGTTTCATCTAAAAAACTCACAAAAATACAGTGTACCTATGGTTGAATGGACATACCTAGGAACATGCTGATATATGAGACAACTACAAATATATGAATGCACAAAGGCAAGAAAATTGGAGATTCTACCTTTAAAAATCAACATGATTCCAAAGCATCCCCACTATCCTAAGCTACTTCGTGATGTAAAGATGACTCTTGTATTGGTAATACTCCTGCAGGACAAGCACCATAAACATCCTAACTTGTTACGAGAGATTGCCTCCCTACAGGAAGCATCACTTGACCTTGATGCATGACACTTGACGCTCAACAAGCCACAACACTATCCATGATAAACTTTCCATGTTGAGATATAATGTATGATTATATAATTCCTGTACTGACACGCGTGGGTAGCCAGGAAGCTTACCTGTGACAGATGGGACTCTCATATAGACAGGTTCTGCACTGCACTGTGTGGTTCATACACATGACAAATCACTGTGCTGCTACTATTGGGATTTTCTAGGTGACACAAGCAGGTGGCTTACAGGTCATTTGCATTTTAAAGCCCAATCTTCTTCCGCCTTGGTGTTGAAACATATGCATAATATATCTTGTGATCTCTCATACCTCATGATAACGTGATCTTTTGGGATAACATTAATGTAACTCTAAAAATAACATTGTTTGATTTCAGTACTCTTTATTGTTGGTATGTTAGCTATCATTTCAGACACAGTTAGTTTGGAAATGTCATAAGATTTGTTTGTTTGTCATTTAATGCTGCTCTTAATTGCATTCCAGCTATATGGTGCAGGCTCTAAATAATCAACTTACCAAATCAATCATCGACTTACTCAATTGGGATTTCACGACAGGTTCTAAAGTTCACACAGACTGTGAGCATAAAAAAATGCACAAGACTGTATGACATGACCAAGACAGTGTGGGTGAGTTAAAAACGAAAATATGAAAAATGAAAATAGTTGTACCTGGCAAAGACATGAACAGTGCATGTGGTTGACACAGGGAACAAAGCATGTGATCAAGACAGGGAACAGCTAGTGTGACTGAGATAAGAACCAGATAGCATGACAAAGAGACAGAAAGTCTTTGGAGTGTGATGGAGTCCAGGCACAAAGCATCAGAAATACAGGGAAGAGGGAGAGGGACTGAGACAGGAAATAGTCGGTGGGAGCCATAGAATCTAATCAAGGAAGAGACACTAACTGAATCATTACAAAACCAGTGTCCATAGAGAGATTTGAAAAATCACTGTCCTCCAATCAATTAAAACTTGGGTCGGATTTGATCACCGTAGTTTATCAGCAGAACCTGTTTTGACTAAACACTCGAACAACTTCTGATCACTGCAAACAAACCCAGTTATGTTTTCTTGGTTTTCCTTACATATTTCGATTAGTTCTGATTCCCTTTGTTGAACAGTTTGTAATGAAAGACAACCTCGAGAACTAATGTCTGTATTACTACTGTACAGAAAGACTCAGGCTTTGTTTATAACATAATAATTCCCTAAGTCTGAACACATATGACATAACAAAATCTAGTTAATCCAATGTAATCTAGAAGTACACTCCCACAGATAGCCAGGAGCATGGATTAATCCTGTGCTCCATGTTAGTTACATGACAATGCCTGATTAAAGATGCTATCATGCAAAATCAATGAAATCCAATATACCACCATCAGCATTATACAGGAGTAAAGTTCCTGCAGCAATTTGGGACAAAGTTTTCAACCAGTTGGTACTAGATAACAAATTTTTTTATCCTAAATCATAAATGATAATGCCTACAAAGGAACGATATTAATTTCTTGTAAATTTACAATCTTAACCTGAGCTAGGTTTCAAAATACTTTATGAACAGCCTAAAAACCACAAATCTACCATGACTTCAGTAAATACTGGATTGTGATTGGTTAATCAAAGTCATTCAGAGGTATATAATCATGTTATATGCCACTGATTTTTTCCAACACTTTAGGTATTTGTTTTAAATCTGAATAACACAGTTATGGTAGAAAGGAGATAAACATATTAAAGTGGAAAATCAGAAGTATATCACAAAATCATAATAGCTCTAAAATTTGTATCTAAAACCTCACGCTACGTGTTCGGTTTTAAATCAAATTTACAGCTATTATAATTTTGTGATATACCTCTGATTTTCCAACACAGTATGTGTATCTCCTCAATGTCCAGGACTGAACCTGGGTCTTTTCTTTACCAGACAGCTCCTTCCTCACCACACAAACACAAAAAAAGAAAAGACAAGAAAAGATAAAAAAAAAGATGCTAAAGGAACAATCTCTCAATCAATCACCATTTACTTCAAAGTCTAAGTGCATTACACACATGTACCTGTAACATCATATATACTACGTTGAAGACAGTTTAAATTGTAAGCTCTTAAACAAGAAATAGCTGGAACATTGCGGATTTAAACAACAAACAACAATAATTTAAACAAGAAACCTTCAATCAATAACAAAGTTAGCTGTGGAGATCTGGGTTCGAATTGATCTTCAGTTGCCCATACTTGTAAGAGGTGACTAATGGGATCAGGTGGTCAGGCTCGCTCACTTAAACGCACAGATCAATGCTCATGCCGTTGATCACTGGCTTGTCTGGTCTAGACCACTGCCATTTAGCTGGAATATTGCTGAGTGTGGAGTAAAATTAAACTCTCTCGCACACTCAATAACAAGGTAGTTAATGACATTAACTTACAAACCATATTACAAAAGACATGAAGGAAAATTAAATAAGTTTTCAAATATAGAGAACACAACTCCAGTGTGAAACACTTACAGTCTACTTGTTCCAACAATGAAGTACAGAGTGACAGCAAGACTGCTCAGGTAACACCCACCACAAACAAAACACTCAGCCACGCTACCTGTTACGTGCATTCAGGAATGAGGATCAAATTAATCTGTAGTCAAAGTGCACAACAGAGAGACCCAAACACACCTGCTACATGTGACTATTCACGTAATTCACCTGTAACTTGTTCTCCCCATACATCTGACAAGACAATGACATGACAAGTGTGTACTCATCTACCTGGAATACTTAACTTATGTCTTGTAATACGTGATGCAGTTATCATGGCCAAACGTATCTGTTATCATGGCTGTTATCAAGAAATACGTGAGAGCTTGCACACGTTCAAATGGGTTATCTATTGATCAAGGAATTTTCCTCTCAAACATCACTTTTTTCCTGACTCATGTACGTTTTATATTTACATTAAAATAGCATTCGGATGAAGTATGGTTTTCATAGGCTCTGCAAATCCTATCTAATTCACTTGTTTAAAACAGATTTAGTATTCTACACAAATCTTCTCTGTATAGTTTACTATGTCCATGTACACCAAACATTTGATTTCATAAAATTTACATGACATGGTAAATTGATTAATATATCTGTCAAGCCAGAAATGCAATAAACACCAAAAAGGTTTAGAAAACAAGACTGTAATACACCTGCTTTGATTTATTTCACATAAACTGGCATTTACCTTACAGATTTGTCTACTGACCATCTGATGTGTTTGGTAGATACGTTGTCATATACGGCTACTTGTCCACTGTACACATGTCCTGTTGTAGACTAATGCATAGTCCCTGAATATATTTAATTAGATGGCAACAAACAAAGCCATTTATATAGAAAGGTGAGGTAAGAGATTCAGGAACCTGTGGAAATCTAGACTTGCTTCACACAGGGCTTCAGCACTGCAGGGTGGGCTAGGCAGTCGGAAAAATAGTGTGGTTCAGGGACTGTGAGGAAATCTAGTATGAATGAAGCAGTGGCACGAATGTCACCACCATAGGAATGATACTTTCATACTTCCATACCTTACTGGTTAAATCACCTTGAGCTGACAGATGTTCCAAATGAAATTTTACCTTCTAACGACAAAACAGCCACAACTAATACATGTCAATGATTGATTCCACATCTCATGGTCAACACACTTCAGATATCTTACATGGGTGTCAAAGGACACAAGAGCCACACAAATGTTGCAAGTCAGCTTCTGCTACATACTGCCAATCAATATTCTCAATAACATTAAACCTATGCATTCTTCCAGATCTTCTTTTCAATTAATTAGAAGATCGCATTATCTGGAAAGAATCCAAAGCAAATGTCAGATGAAATGCTAAAGGAAGTGGCACAAAGATACTATTCTCCTGACCAAGCTAAAACTGAACCCAAATTATGAAGAACAAATAACAAACAATCATTGCACAAGACATTCCTTCAAAACAAATACAGAGATCCATCCCTTCTACAACAATAGCCAGTTTTCGTTCACTTAGGAAATCTCCCTGATCCCAAGTTAAGGCTGTCAATTGAAGAACTAGGATTACTGGCGGCAGGAGAAATGTGCTAGTGGCTTACAACTGCTCATTTGTGCAGCAGCATGGACAAGCAGCTAGAGAATTTCATGCTGTGATAATACAGGTGTTAAAAGGACACAGTACTGTGGTTTGGATTATTACTCTTCACGACCCAAGGATTTATGGGTTTGCCAAGCATATGGGCTTATCCATCATTGTCTAGGGCTTTAAATATTCTGCCTTGCACAAGGGGACCTAATCCTCAATGTTAAATTTGGAAAAGTTTTCCTGCACCAGATACCTAAGTCAAGTCATGAATCTGTGCACTGACGGTATTTAACACTCCGACACACAAACTGTGAGTTTGGAAATGTTCTGGGTCGCAACACCATTTGTTTGCTTGTAAATGAACAACAAATAATACAAGCATAACAGTTCCCCAGAGAAACAATTAACTGGGTGCAGAAGAAGCCATGAAGTGCAGGTTAAAGAATAAAAATATGAACACCTGTGACATTAATGCCTTGGCTGGTAAGTGAGTGAAACTGGCCGTTGGCTTAAACCCCAGTCCGAAATAACGGATCCATATCAAATTGGATCTACCAAGAATACACCTGTTTAAGTTGGTTATACATGCTACAAGCACAGACCACTAGCATATTATCACAACATATAGCCATAATATACTAATATCACCTGGATATACATGCAATGTACCTATTTAACTTGATTGTACTGAAAAAATTACATATAACCGGGATATACCTGTGATATAGTCATATCACCTGAATATACCTGTGATATATTAATATTACCTGGACATATCGCTGTTATACCAAATAATCTGGACATGTCTATATTCATGGCAAGGAACAAAAAACCCCAAGTGCTTATGAAGGGTTATTCTCCATTCAGCACTGTGTATTGGAACACTGATATCCATCACCTACACCCATTGTGTCCCCTGATACCCATGCAATTCAACTGCATCAGTTATGCCTAAATAGATGACTCAGTATCTTAATGTTAAAACTATACCTTAAAATAGGATAAACAGATTTAGAGAAAAGTCAATTTTGAGATAAAGCTGCAACTTTTAACATCTTTCCGACTCTGTAACAATATAACAAACTGCTTTCTATTTAATCTGTGGCATGAATGGAGAAATGTGTTACATACCTCAAAGAATAATAGATAATATGCACAATAAAATCAATATTCTTGACAAAACTTTGATAAATCTCATGAAACTTGTCATGGGGAACAAAGAAGTATCAGAGTTTCTGAACCAGATGGAGCTATTTCTGAAGATGGGGTGATTTTTAAGAACTGTATATCGACTTTCCATGCTACAGGATTGTGCAATGGAGAAATCAATCTGCCAGCATGGCAACTGGACATTATTTCAATATTAATGGCTCCAGCATCCCAGATGTTTGCTGAGTTCCAACACAATCAATAATTCAGTGAAATTGAACTGCAATAGGGTGAAAGATGCCTAGGTTAAAGAGAATAGATTTTATGGGGGCTGTACATTTTTATTGTATTCTCATCCTCACTAGTTATCGAATATTGTCGACTTACAACCAGTGATTGATTTGCTCATTTTCCATAGTAATATTCATTTTGTATAATAAAGCATTCAATAACAACAGAAAAATGAAAAGTAAGTGGTTTTTGGTCTAAATTTTTCAAATGAAACCAAATGTCATCTAATCACATGATAAGGACATGCAAAAACATTTCAGAATAAATACAGTTTGCAATCTTGAACAACAAAAACTTTTCTAAGGTCTGATTTCATGTCATTAACTCATGAAGTGCCTTAAGCATTATATTCAGTACGTCTTATGATTTCATAATGTCAATCACCTTCCATCTGCCATAGCAAGTGTAACCAGATCATCCATTACAAGGTTGCACTGGTTCACAGTTACATAGACACGGTCATTTACATGAATAATGAACAGTTGTGTGACCAGTCTTATGAAGTGAAAAGCCTTGCCAGACTAAGTGTAAGAGCACTTTTGACTTTGACCAGATCACTAGACAGTACAGGTATACATAATTTATTACTGACATCAAACACTCCACTCTGCAGGACACGAACATTCTCTGTCACTGGTCACAAGAAACTGTTAAATATGATCATGAAACATTGATGATCTATACAGTTGATGATCAATACAGAAGTGATGGACCATGTTGTTTTCCAGTTAATACTGAACAGGGCAGTGAGTAAGAGCACCAAAGATTTAACAAGCAATACATTAAAAGCATTATGATGAAGTCTTTGAACAAGCTGCAAAAATAATTAGAAATAGGAAACATCCATCCAATTTCCAGAAGCCTAATTTACAGAGGTGTTGTCCAATGTTCTGTCAATTAATCATTATCTATCAACTATCCAATCTAATGAAAGAACGTTGTGATGACAAACGAATATAAACAGATGTCATATTCCCAAAGCTATGGAGTTTAAGAACATCCCTAACAAGTAGATATTACATGTTATCTCCCTTCAATGTGTTACTACTGACCAATCAGAATCCACTGTCAAATCCCTTGCACTTAGTTCAAAGAATAATGGCAGCTGATAGTTAAGAACATCTGAGCAAGTTAATGGATGAAATGTTTCGCCTTTCTTTCGCCTGATACAAGCATACTGCTGCACATGCAATAAAGTTTGTTCATCTGAAACTGGAAAACATTCTTGAAAATGTCTACTGAAACCAAGGACACCTGCCGCTACATGATTTTCTCCTCAGTTTTCTTTAGGAGAACCGAATATACAATAAAACTCTAACAAACATCCAGATCAACAACACTGTTGTTGAGGATATAATTCCATGATAAGCATAGCACAGATGTTGCATTTCAAAATTCACAAAACAGTTCATTACAGTGTCTCACACAGACCTTGAAACAAATACAACATAGCTCATCCAAGTCTACAAGTCTGTACGTTGTCAAGTCTAAATTACTACAGCTTCTGAAAAGAGTTACTGACATACTGTTTTTTTCATATGGTAATATGAATAAAATATTGTCATATTTTTGTGACTAGATGTCAATTTTTGTCCTTACGCACACCATGTTAAAATGTCAGAACCTTCATTGACCTGGATCAGCCCACAATGAAAGCCATCTGACAACAGTATCATTATCTGCTACACACAAGACTGGATGCTTCTTTAAAGCATTAGTGCCATATGTGATTCCCTTAGACATAGAGATTTGATGAACTGGGGAATATTTCTCTCAGCGAGTCATTGTGTGTGACAGGAATGTGCCCCTGGGAATGACCAGTTCGCATGGAACCAATCACTTTCACCAAACATCGCTCACATAATCCTCTACTTTCATTCCCTGTGGTGAATATACACTCGTATCAAGTATCTAGCTATTATCTCGTCAAAGTAAACCTTCAAAATATGTTGCCAAGTCCTTGGTCATAAGCACCATAAAGACGGCAATACAAAGTGTTTAACAATAAAGATACCACATACCTGAAATATAAGTATGTCCATAGTTCTTAACTGCTTCTGAAGGGCTTACTGTTTGCAGTGGTACAAATACAGTGTTAATGTGACTGTGATCAATGTCTAATGGTGTCTTTCGTAATGCACCTTTAACAACAAACAATAAAGGAAACAACATGGACAGGATATAAATGCTTATAATGACTGAGTAAGTATGTTTGCTGTGTGTGTAATTTCTTGATGACCTTAAGGTGAATGTTGACATCTTAACAAAGGAGGCAGTCATAGCAGACTAACAGTAAGACACAAACTAACAGTTAAAAGCACAATAGCTGAAGCTAATGTTTACCTCAAAATTTACACAATTACAATAACCAGGCTCAAATAACATCAAAGCCACATTTGTAATATCTACTCATGAAATGTCCTTAGATCGATTCAGTCAATGAGGTGTTAAGGTTACTAGACATTATGTACCATTGCACAGGGTATTTCACAACTAGCTGTTATACCCAATATTACGCTGGTCTTCTGGAAATATTCATCATGGTCAAAATCATGACACATGTTAGCCGACTTCAACAAAATCAAAAGCACAAAATCTCCAGAAAATTCAACTAAATCTTTAGATTTGTGGCCTGTATTGAGAAGCTGAAAATCACATCTGATTTGTAATGAACAATATTTTCTTGGAGGCTATTTTGGTTGCATATTTACCAAAAGTTCTAACACATATCGATTCAATTCAAAGACTATTTTTTCTGCACCTAAACACTTCATGTAGATTACTTTACAAGCTTGTGTGTTACAATGATTTTATGAAATGAACGTCCTCATTCCTTTACTTCACACACGGTAATACATTAATCCTAATTCATAACATGGCACTCAAGCAAGTGTAATAAAAATTTCATAACCCAGTGGGTTTTTTTTTTCATTTTCACCTCAATGTAAGAAAGGTTCACTGATCACAACCATTATGTTAGAACAGTGTTGAATAGCTTTCACTATGACTCTACATCAGAGTAACATTCTGCTATGAAGAATGACATGAAGATAACATTATACACCTGTGCATGTGATGTGATAAATCATTCTACCACCTAAGTGATTTATAACCATAAAATTTCATTATATCATGCTATCATTTGGATAAGTTTTTCAGGTGTTTACTTTTCAAACAGGAGTACTGAGTTGATTCTCACTGGCTGCACATCAAGCTTGATTGTTTCTTCATGGTAAATCACTCAAAACTTCTAACTTTTCATTGTCATACTTTGATGATGCAGCTTTTCCGTCCAAGCAAAGACTGAAAGAACAATACTGTAAGGTTCCACACCACTTTCAATGTTAAATACTCAATTGCAGCAACATTGATTCAGAAATAATAAATCATGACTACAAAATCAATCACAAATTAGGAACTGCAGGTTTCCCATTCTCTAACAGAACAATGACAAACAGACAAGTAAATGGAAGAAAAGATGCATTATTTCCTCTTAGTCTCTGGGAACATGGCCTGACCACCCTGCAGACATAGACAAAAAGGTTGCAATCAATACTTCCATGTCTTACAATGAATAGCAGTGTACCATCTAGTGATCAACGCACAGGTGCTGACGACACAATCAAGCCTGGTCTCTTCATATAAGATGGCAGCCATAGGTGAATGTGGTTTTATGGCACAATTTTCAATTTTCATAAGTTAATAACTGAACTGGGGTTAGAGTAAGTTAAGTTTAACACCACATTTAGCAACGTTCCAGCAATATCAGGTGGACACCAGAAATGGGCTTCACACATTATACCCATGAGGGAAATCAAACGTGGGTCTTCAGCTTGAACAAGCAAATGGTTTAATCACATGGCTCCCCCAATCTGGATTGGACACATCATCAATAAATATTCTGATGATGACGAACTGTCTCCACATTTAGATGATAGAAGCCAGGTCTTCCTATCAAATGAACAAGCATACAATCTACTAGACCACTATCCACAAGCTGTGACATTAATAGTGCTGCACTAGCAATGGATGGATGTCAGTTTCCAACATTGCAACAGAAAGAAGGATAACAATATGTGGAAGTTATTGCAGCAGAAGGTCACAGTTAATTGTTAGCCTGGTATTATTGGTCCCAAAGTTTACAACCAGAGCAAATGTCCATAAAACCTATTCTGAAAGTTGTGAACAAAAAATGATATAACATAGTTATTCTAAGACAATGGTATAAGCTTCATGGTTGTATTGAGTGAGTGAGTGAGTGAGTGAGTTTAGTTTTACGTCGCATTCAGCAATATTCCAGTTATATGGTGGCGGTCTGTAAATAATAGAGTCTGGATCAGACAATCCAGTAACCAACAACATAAGCATCGATCTGCACAACTAGGAACTGATGACATGTGTCAACCAAATCAGTGAGCCTGACCACCCGATCACGTAAGTCTCCTCTTACGACAAGCTTAGTTACCATTAATGGCAAGCATGGGTTGCTGTTCATGGTTGTATTGAGTAAGATCACACGTGTTTATGACTTTTAATTACAGTGAACTGGCTTCTGTTTTAATAGACTTGGAACTGATTAAAATACTGAGCAACAAATATTGTGCTTCCTCCTGGCTAGGAGACATATCCAACCCTGCCACATTACACCTGCAGTGATTCTGAATGATGCTTAAGGATGTGATTTGAGATCTTAAATATAACATTTAGTGCTTTTACAAATGCATTCTTGATATTTCGAAAATATTTCCTCAGTTAAGTCATACAGTTCCTGAACCTCATCACCTTGCACCCTACAAAGTCATACATGAACAATAAAACCCTCCCACAACCAAATATGGCGATCAACATCATTTGAAATTCATAACCAAATGTTATGAAAGTCACCAGATACATTCCTAATCCCCTACCTTCACTGACCGACAATCACCTCATCAACAACAGCGATGGACAAACTTATCCATGCATTCACCTGAGTGGAGTAAGATATCTCAATAAATAAACTCGTGAAGGCGTAACTGACATTTTTTTATGCATCTGCAAAACACAAGTTGTGTCTGTGGCTGGCTTGGCTTGTTGCCATATATAGGTCAGCTGCTTGGAGATAAGGGACACTGAGCCCCTACCTGTTTAACCTTATGATACGGCACGAAGAACAACCAACGTTACAGGTACAAATCTTGTAACAGGATATTATTTGTGACGTCTTATTTTAAGCATATTTTTTTGTGGGATGTGACATTAATATATGTGCATAGATACTCACGAGTTCAGTCATTGTTATTTTTAAACAGTTGTCCCTCTTACTAATGGTAAATAGTTTGATGTTGTAAAAAGATTCTATAAGATTTGATAAAAACATTTGTATGCCTAATGTTTTACCCTGATGTTATGAAAATAGCATTCTCAAGAATATGCATGAATGTGTCCATCTGCAACAATCCTTGATTCATAACATTTATTACCAGAGCTGTTATAATTACAATTTTTAACTTTCAAACAAAAAACAAAATAACTTGCTGAAAGCCATATACACAAAAATCGTGCAACAGCATATTACAGCAATGATTTATAGTTAGCATATTTCTTGTAGAATCAAATATATATACACAATTGAAAAAAAAATATATGCGTTTGCTATCTCTATCTTTTTTAAAAGGTTCACACAATACAGATTTGATTCACACCAACAATAAATAAGAGGAGCGTAATAAATATAATTTCTGACAGAACTGCTTGTCAAGATGCGTGAGAAGAAAGAAGATAAGTACCTACATGTATGGCTATTAACACACTAATTGGCTGACTATGAATACAAACATGACAATGTGTACTTCAATGATGGCCACGAACCGGGATTTCCCAGGTGCAGACATGTAGTGCGATCAACCAGATTATTTCCACGCCTACATCACCAGGTGAATAATGTGGACTGACTGTCCCAAATGTCCCATTAGTATTATGTGCATGTAATAAATATACAGCAGGTATTACTTAGAGGATATGTTTTCAAACACATACATTATTCTTAGGCATATACTTTTACTGCTTTCAATGTTTACTACTAGTTCCCCTTAAATGAAAGGGAGGGTGGTGTTGCCTTGTTGTTACAGTGTTCGCTCGTCATGCCAAAGACTCAGGTTTGATTCCCCACATGGGTGCAATACGTCAAGCCTATTTGTGGTGTCCCCCACCGTGACGTTGCTGGAATATTGCTAAAAGAGGTGTAAAACTACACACACTTCTCTAAATGACAATACCTATTTACAATGATTTCTAGCTGTGATGTTTACCAACTGAAAAAATAAATTCAGATCATTATCTTTATTTATGAACAAGAAAATATAGATTACTCATTAACAGTTTTCAAAAATTAAAATAAATATTGTTTGAATTATGATTAGTAATCTTATACTGTCATCTTCATTTTGGATTTGAAATATTATCTTCTATCTTTCCAGCTTCAGTCTCAAGCAAAAGAAGTCAAATGTAAAGATCAAACACTTCAATTACTCAGGTAATAAATCTCAGACAAGAAAACACCACAAAACTTTAAAAATTAACTCACTTAAATCGCTGAGTGACAGTTTGAGACATGAAGCTGAGTGCAAGTTACCAACCTCTGTCAGTCCGGCACCAGCAGGGACACACTGTCGGGCTAGCAATCATTTGCAAATAACGGGCTCTAGTGTATCTGGTGACATCAAATGACATGACTGACCCCAGGTACTGCAAGGGGCAGGCAATTGTTGGTCCACAGGGAAGGATTACATCAGTGCAAAGACACCTCATTCCATCATGTCCCTGCTCTGATGCTGTAACCCACTCCCGGAATACAGACAGCACGGCAAGAAGACCACTACAGATGAGATATAAATGCTATAATGTGCATGGTGGCCATGTCGGCTTCGCTTACCTTATAATGAAGCTGATGTGTCGATGGTTTAGGGACATAAAAGAAGGGTAAGTATCCAAGATAGGTATTCCAGTCTTATCATATAATCTCCTGACACACTGAATGAGGTATCGCGCCTCAATGTGGCTGGAAAATATTGATTTGTCTTTCAGCCAATAACAATGCTTGACACATCCAGGACTGAGAGAAGCGTGGCTATTGTTCATAGAGCAAGAGACACAGAGACTGAAGATAAGCTGGGAGATAGGCCTCACTGATAGCAGCACATGGAGATCTTACCCTTAACTCAGTTCTAATCTGGGTGGACACAGAGCCTGACGTGACCCACTCAGTGCAGCGACTGGTGAACTATGCCAGACTGTATGATAGCGTCTCTTGTCCGTCACAAGCCACAACGGAGCAGAGCGAGGTTATTGATTTTCAGCAAACTGTCACACAAGAGGCCACGATGCAAACTAATTTTATCAGCTGAGTTGGGGCAATTTTCACAAAACAGCCCAAAGACGTTCTATTTATGGCTCGATCTCATTAGCCAATACCAACCCTTTAACAGAATCACACAAAGAACAAACCCTCCCTCCAACATTGCCTTGGGTCAAGACAATGAATATTCTCCATCCGATGTAATTTAGTGTTCATACTCTATCAAACAATGTTCACAACTTTTTGACCATGTCCTCAATTGTCAATAACAAACACAGAATTGAAGCAATTGAAGAAATAGCGTGTTCACACATAAAATATTGAATTAAGAAACCAATGGGAGATTATTAATTTATTTCTGAATATAATTCTGATTTAATATTCTTACTGAATCCTGGAGGGTATAAAAATGGCTCCATGTTTCTAACAAGGAATTAAATTATCCCGCAAAGAGAAGAAACTAACTGGACAAAGATGCTACATCTTTTACACTCTCTCCCACTGCCAATATAAAACATACCCCAGGCAGTGTTCCATAACAGACTTTCCATACTATATTTTAAAACAAAAGACAAGATTTAAAACATGAAAACACTGCAAGTTCCAAATTCCACAAAACTAAAAACAAAAAACACTGTAATATCGGTCATTATGTTACATGCTAAAAAAAATTACATATCAATAACAATGACGTTAAATCTGAGAGCAGAATAAACAGATTCTCCTGATTTCTCAATTACAAAATTTAAACAACAAACAAACACATCTTGAAATATTCTACAGCATCGTTCATTGTCTGAAAAAGTAGAGTCAAAATGTGCTGTACATGACTTCGAGAGATTTCACTCCAGAGCACCTGAGGTCAAACCAGTGAATCAATACTCTAAGCCGTGTTTACAAACAGAATGTCCTCAACCTGCTTTTGTTTATAACCTTCAGCCATCCATCTATCATTATTGGAGTCCACACTAATGATAGATCGAGGGTCAGTGAGGAGAAATGCTGCACATTGTGTACAGTCACTGGTCAGTTGAGGTCACGGGAATCTACCTCTAATTGCAATCTGCTAATCACCTTTACTAATCAATCACACTGCACTCAGTGACTCTGGACAGGTATATTCAAGGGAGACAACTTCTTAAAGAAAACATGCCTCTCCTGATTTGAATATCTCTATCAAATAGCACTGCATTATTTTGAACTAAGTTTGTAATCCTAACCAATATTTAGAGTCTTTGAATGGCATTTAGAAGGATAAACATAAAGACAAGAATTTTATGGATGTCAACTTTTTTGTTGTGATGAACACAACGTTGATGTCCATAAATTCTTGCCTAAACAATATTTGCCACTTATCAAATCTCATTTTGATGCTTTCTTGTCCATTGTTAACTGAATGAAGTTTCTATGCCCCCAAGACTCTGTAATGATTTTATTTTCCAGTACAAACCTTTTCTTTTACCTGAACTATCATTAATTTTAGTGAGTGAATTGGAAGGAAAGACCCCAAAGTGGCATAGGTCTCAGAAACCTAGAAATCATAAGGAAAATGAATTCCCACAAAAATCTTAAAGGTTTTTGCTTGCCTCGGGGTGATAGCACACAACACAACAGATTGTGGCACCTTGTACAACTAGGCCACCTGTGCTCTCCAGTAACTAAATGGAATGTCTATGATCTCCAGTTTTGTAAGTACTTATTCTTGTATTTTCCTTCACAATCACTAAATTGATGTTTTGACTGAAAACAGCAAAATTCAAAATTCACACCTATAAAACTGAAAACTGAACCACACAAAAGAACCATTTCATACATCATAATTCACCTGTGTACGTTTATACCTGTTTTTTTGGCTATGTCAGTTTCCCCTGTTTGTAGGATGACCAAACATGGCTGCACTCAGTCTCACAGGTCACCCATGGCAATGACAGGTGTTTTGCAATAATGATGTGGAAGAAATGACTGTATATTGACACACTGTTCAACATTGCGTGCCTCACCCTGACTAAACAGGGTGGATGGCAACAGGTGCTTGACACTGGAACCTACACAATGCAACTCAATCACTGAAAACTCCGCAGCTGACGCAAACACATTGCTTTGGTAAAACCAACCAAAGCCAATCAAAGATATATCTCGGACAAGTATTTCAATAATTTATTCTAAAAATAACCTACATGTTGGATCCACTCTAGAGAAAAACTGGGCAATCAGGTAGCCTAGTGGTTAAATCGTTTGCTCTTCACGAAGACTCAAGTTCTATTCCCCGCATGGGTACAATGCATGAAGAGACATTTCTACTGTCCCCACTATTATATTCCTGGAATATTATTGAAGGTGGGATAGAACTAAATTCACTCCCCTAAGAGAGCACAGAGTGTTGACAATCGTCCCATTTGGCTCATAATTTCCATTTTCACATATTTCTTTGACAGATAACACCCAAATTCAAGTAAAAATATTTGTTAAAATTATAAATGAATATTCAATTCTAGTGATCATGAACAATTGACTGAAATCATGGAGTGATAGTTTGTTTCATGGAGTACACATGAGTGAATCATAACAACCCCATTTCCAGTGTTCACGGTAGGTTTTGTTTGAGTGCATGCAGAAACAATATAGTAAATGTGTAGTCCAAATCTTTTCAGCACAATATTTTCATTACAATTGTGAATCATTTCAAAATATATTGGTTCTTTATATGTTGTTTTAAGGTACCTATGCGTCCAAAACAAGCACGCCAAATATTTTTTGTGTTTCTATAATTTTTTTTGCATGAAAAACACAGGTTTCTGCGTTAACACGAACACTGCACTTTGCACTGAAAGCCTCTGATTAACACCACATCAAAGCAGATGGTTACTCTGTTGTTCATTATTCTTGTCACACTGAATAAGGTATTACCTCAAGCTGCTCTCTGTCCTGACCAGAGAGAGGTCCATTTTAAATCTACAGGGATATAAATCAAGCATTCATTTCCTCACTGGGGACAGACTGAAGGCTGAGACCATGGCATGCACCAAAGTGAGCTTGTTGGTCCATAAACATGTCAGGAGGCTTAATATTTTGTATACTTTGGAGATTATCAATGTCCATCAACAGTCAATGCTCACAAGAATACATTGATAAGAAGTTGTACAGAACACAGTACTGTTAGAAATACTGCAGATTAGGTTGTCACTCCAAGTGGCCACAGTTGACTGGTTTTGAGTGTGTTGCCTCACAGAGCTGGATGCATGTTTCAAGCTTCATTAGGTTCCAAGAATGTAGGTGAAAGGGCTATTATTCGGTGATCAAGGTTCTTTGTCCTCTGGTGTAGTTTACATACCAACCAACAGAGCCTTCTTAAATACAGCTATCTTCAAACATTCACATGTCGTGGCTCAAAAACAATATAAAATGACTTTCAGAGAAGTATGTAAGCCAAGCATTCATTGAATGACATTTTCCATTTCACTTTGAATAATCTCACTCATATATTGAAAAAGCTATTAGAAATGATAAATTTTGAAAATACAGAATTGGGCTGTGCTGAGTCTAAATGTTCTACCTGGGTATCCTACCCCTATTACCCTACCCTACCCTTTCTGACATCAAATTTGTAAGAAAGGGCAATATAGTTTTCAGCTTTGAGACTAAAAGTTTGAGTTTTTCAATATCTTAACCATGTATTATATTCAAAACAAGTGACTGTAGTTATGTCTTCAAAGACAATACAACCTTTTACCAATGAAAGAATGTAACAATGTAACAATGTAACATTGTCCAGTCACATGATCATGATGGGTCAGAGTACCTTGGTCCAAGTCACTAACTACCGGGTATCTGGGTTATCCATCCCAGCTTTACAACAGAGACCTGGAAAATTACAGATAGGTGTTGACAATTAGGCCATCATGAAATTAAACACTAAGACAGAAATGAAAGAGATTGTGACTTTGCGAATAGTGAAGGCATAGCCCAGGTAATGTGTGGGTCAAATCCTAATTTCACTAATATCTGTAGAAGGTATCTTTGCCTGTATGGACACGGGACAGACAGTGACAGCCAATGGAGGTTATATTTAATACTGTGAGCTTGCAGGGGTGGGTGGAGAACTAGCATGATGGAGCTAGGTTAAACTGATTATAAATCGGAAGCATGACGCTGCAGTATTTCATGATAGTGAAGGCATGATCTGATAACACCTTGGCTTTAGGTGACAGAGAAAAGCCTGTCCAGTTAGTAAGTGAGAGTGAGTGAGTTAGTTTTATGTAGCACTCTCAAATATTTCAGCAATATGGCAGTGGTGTGTAAATGATTAAGTCTGGACCAGACAATCCAGTGATCAACAGCATGAACATCGATCTACACCACTGCGGCCTAGTGAATGGATGATTAGAAATACATATTGATGATAATGCACAATAATATTCTTTGTAACCCATTCTTGAAAAAACATCCAGTGGATGTTTTAAGTTCACATTGAAAATTCAAGTACTAGTACACTTGTTTCACTGCTCTACTGGACCCTTAAAATTAGTACAGGTGGGTAGAATGGATCTTTAGCTTTATAGGTCAAGGATAAACACTTCTGTCCCACCAATAATCTCTGTGTCCATATTTCAATATTCTCTGCAATAGTGAGTGAGTGAGTGAGTATGATTTTTGCAGTATTCCAGCAATATCATGGCAGGGAACACCAGCAATATCATGGCAGGGAACACCAGGCTTCACACGTTGTACCCATGTGGCAAATCGAACCTGAACCTTTGGCGTGATGAGCAAACACCTTAACCACTAGGCTACCCCAATTCTTTGCAATAATCACAGAAGGCAGGAAGTAATTACTATGCCATCCTTTCAAAGGCTTCTATGCTGATTTCAATGTATCCTCTTCCTTGAACTGGAAATATCTTAGTAATGATTCAACTTTCAGGCAATAACAGACTGTAATATTTAACACAGGAACATCAGGCCAAATAAAACATTCGACTTCATTCATCTCAAATATTCATATCACTAACAAAATACCAACAAAGGGTAGTCAAGGGTACTCTCCCTTAACTCAGGTTTTTCTAGCGTCAACTCGAGGAAAGGGTTCATGAATTTTTCATCACCTGTACAAAAACATGCATGATATTTAACGGTATAATGGTGTTACTATGATTCTGAATATTTCATCAGAAACAGGTAGAACTGATGAGGTCATCCTGACCTTGTACCAAAATGTAATTTAGATAAGGAATGTTGACAAAGATGGCGATAACCACATCACGTCTGCTAGCAACCACCCAGCAGCAACACATGTCTCTGTGACACGAAAGCTAAAAAAAATTGGCAAAATACTTTCCACCATGCAGATGTATATACTGGGGTAATTTAGGAGAAACAAACAAGCGACACAATTACCTTATGCACACAACTGATGTACCGAGCAAATACAAAACCACTTCTTAAATAGAACATTACGTCATTACCTGCAGTTCATGTACACTGCACAACTACATGAGACATGACATACTGACTGTGTGATGTTTGAGAGAATGGGAGGCTTTAATTGTCAACTGAAATGAACCGTTTTTTGTACTCACCTAACACAACACATACAGTAAGAAGAGGCATTATTGCTCCAAGTTACATATACTCCCTGTGTGCACGTGTATTTTTAAACACATAACACAACACATATGGAGAAGTATTATTGCTGGTATGCCAATATTATCTTAAACATAACAAGTTTTAATAGTCATAAAATCATACATACATACTCCTTGTGTGCACATGTACATATAAACACAGAATACAAGATATACTGAGAAAAAGTATTATCGCTGGCAAGCCTATATTACCTCAGATATAACAAGTTTTAACAATCATAAAATCATATATACTACAACATACACAAGTGGCATATAATCAACTTAAGCTAAATCCCCATTCGAATGGTATCAATCTAATTTCATCATTTGTCTCCATGTCCACATAACAGAACTTGTGATTATGAAACGCAGAGAAAAACTCATATGAACAAGAGTAATAGTCAACTAACATGAGGGTTTCTTGCAACACTGACATATACTTAATAATTACCTTATCAGTCCCAGCAGCCTCCACGTAAATCCTCAAGCCTCGAATATTGTCACAACCAATCCAGCAATAGCTCTCCACATATGGTATGGTCACACACCTTGTGTGTCACACAGAAAAAGCCTCAGTCTCTTCTCCAGACACTGTCAGAACTGACAGTGTATCTCCACAGATGGTATGGTCACACACAAAAAAGCATCACTGTCTTCACCCAACACTGTCTTTAACTGGCAATATCTCCCCTGATTGTATGGTCATTGAGGACGCCTCACTCCTACATGCAACAGTGTCACAGAGAAGCCCTGCTATCTTTACTCAACAGTTTCTGTGTCAGAAAGAAGCATCCCTACCTTCACAAAAGAACCATGTCAATCTATCATGTTGCTCTTATCCTACTCTAAAGGTTCACATCCTCCATCCTCAAAAATCGGACGACACTAATTCAACCCAACTGAACCTATACCACATGTGAACTACTATCATCAATTCAGTATAAACATACAATACCTCTACTAACTGTTGTACACATTTTCAGTCAGCAACACGTTGCCAATTTGTGATGGCTGAATAATGCCAACTAATAATCCCATGTAATCAGATTACAGAATCTGTATGGAGATTACAACTACCTGACATCATAAAACCTAATACCCATAATGCTGGACTTTGCCGTAAGATGCAAACAATGAGGTCGATACACCTCACCTAAATATCCACATACGTCACACCTGAGTGATCGGCTTTACAATCTGAACCACTAGAAACATGTCTCCAGAACAGAGCCCTTGTGTCCCCAAATATTCTGCCAACACCTGGTCAAGATATTCGGGCTGCGGCGTCAAATACAGGCATTTTTTTGTTATGACGACGACGAGAAGCAAATGGCAGAGGGGAAACAGTCCAGCAATGTGAAAATAATAAAGACAAAATGCTCTCTTCACATCTGCTTGCCATGTTTAATCGTGTTGTTTATTCAGATCGGAGAGACTTTCACATATTTTATCTGACCCATCTGTGCTTCAAAGGAGCATGCCCTTATATGATGTCCCCACTTTCTGCAAATGTTGATCCGTCACTTCACAGTAACATCCATAACTTAATCAGAGCAGTTGACTTGATGGTGTCAATCTATTCCAAAGTCAAGGTGAGAAGAATTTTGTCGCAGACATCAAACGGGAGTAAATCATTATTTGTTCCACCACAACAAATATTGGGTCATCCAACATGGGGCTTGGTCTGCTCATGTCACTGTGGTTTGAAGATTGTCATGACGATGTAATATCCACATTCAACAGCCACATTTCCCCCTTCTGTTTGCTACAAATCGAAATTCCAAGAAGAACAAATCCCTAGTATTGATATCACTATTTACTTTCAAAGGTTTCATATTTTCTGTTGACATTATAATTTTTACATTCAATTCTTTTCAAAATGATCAACATCAATATTTGTTTATAATGATTTTGACCTCATCTTTACAAAGATAAAGACAGCCGGGAAACACCTGCTTTCCACCTTGAGGTGTACATGCTCAAAATGGCCAACAGTGAGTGAGTGAGTTTAGTTTTATGCCACACTGTGGCTTTCTGTAAATAATCGAGTCTGGACCAGACAATCCAGTGATCAACAGCATGAGCAATTAATCTGTCAAACTGGGAACCGATGACATGTGGCAACCAAGTCAGCGGGCCTGACCACCCAATCCCATTAGTCGCCTTTTACAACAAGCAGAGTCACCTTTTATGGCATGCATGGGTTGCTGCAGGCCTATTCTCCACCAGACCTTGACATGTGTCAAAATGGTTAACAGGCCTGATGACTAATAAATATATTACCAATCTTATTAATAATGATTTGTTTACTGGTGACAAAACACTACTTTGATATGAAAGGGATATGAGTGAGATAAATAAGTCTTTGGGACAGACATAAATTGCCAACAATATCATTTACTTTGAATACCCCTTTGTCTAAATCTTTACGACTGAACTCTTATAGAGGCTACAAAGTAGAACAGACTGAGTCAGCTCATCTTACTTAGATAAGAGCTACCATGCAGAAATTATAACCATTACAAGGCACACACACTGGTGATTAAATGTATTCACGTGTGATTAAGAAATGATCCTGTCGTAAATATCACTGAAGGGATTGAAACTGACCTGTCGTAAATATTACATTGGGTATAGGTGTCTCCAATGGACAGTTAGTCTGTGTGTTGTGTTGATCTGAGACCACCTGAGGAGAACGTGCCCAGGGGCACCTTTGTCAATCTCACAGAGCACCATGGGGCTGTTTACTGTCATGCTTCACAGTAATGTACTTCAGGTTTATAGTGTTTTGTTCCAATTCATATCCTCTGTGCCCTCTTTGGAAGGTACTTATGCGCGACAAGCCTAAGTGACTGCGTGCTGTGGTCACTCAACAGCACTCAATGTGATGTGTTATCATACTTCAAGAATGTTCCATGAACATGTATAGAATGTCTCAGCTGGGCCTTCTTAAGATGTTTTGTCCCTTACTGTTAAAGAATGTCAAGATCTTAAAGATGAACAAGTAATTTACTTTCTTCCAAGATTATGTCTTGATATTAAAGTAATAAACAAAATAAAACCATCTTCAGCACTACCAGTAGAAAGCTAACAGCTGAAGTGAATTTCCTATATGAAACTAAACAGAACAAACAGTCCTTTCTCTCAGTGCACAAATGTGGTGAAAAACAAACTCAATTAAATTTATTAGAATGCATGGGTCTTAAGATATATGTATCCTCAAGCTAACTAAAATGAAAATAGAAACCAAATACAAAAATTACTTGTTGAAAAACAAATCCAATTACATAAATTTACTCAAGCTACAAAATTGAGCAAGAAAACAGAAGAATCCAATAAGATATGTGCAATCAAAGGCGAAAAAGAACAAATGTAAATCCAATCTTTTATTGTGATTATGAAGCAACGTGAGCAGAATGAAGGACAACCCAGATATATTCCCCTGAGTGAACTTGTTCAATATACAAATTGCCACAGAGGCCTCTTCTACCACCATATTGCTCATGACAATGAGGATAATGATTGCCTGACAACAAAACATGCAAGTTGCATGAATAGACCACTGTTGATCCGTTGCCAGGACAACCATCAAAACTACTCCAGATGATCACCTGATTCAGCAAACATCAGGTGACAATGATTATGCATTTCCTTAGCAACCTCCGGCAAGATGACAATCATTAATGAGTTCTAAATTTTTCTTGTAATTAATCAAATGACTTCATATTTCAACTCTTGGACTGGCCTTCAGTATGTACAATTATGACAACTCAAGCATTGGCCAAGATGCTATAAAGCATGAAGAGTTATTTCCCTTCCATACAGACGATGGTCAAGATGGCATTTTTATTTTGTGTGAAGAAACAGAATATTTCTTCATTTTAATTGTTATGACGCATAGAAATATGACCTGGTACACATTTAACACACAAGTGAAAGTATCTCAAATCAGCTATAAAAGCAAAACTATGAACTAAAGAGAATGAAGTTTCATAAAATGCTCTGGAAGCTCCTGTGTTCAACACTAAATTAGATACACAGTTGCAATGGCCAAAGATCATGTGACATGTCAGAGCACACAATCTTTTTCCCAAACAAGAAAGCAGGAGTAAACCTTTTATGACCTACTATGCAATCAATGTGTGTTAAACAATTAAACAAGTTTTTTTAACCAAGTGAGTGGGCGAGTCATTTTTTAAGCCACTTTCAGCAATATTCCAGCTACATTAAGGCAAGGAGACACCAGAAGTAGGCTTCACACATTGCCCCAATGTACCAACACATTGAAGGGAATCAATATGGGTCATCAGCATGATGGGTAAGTACAACGCTTCCCCTTTGACACCAAGAAGCATAAAAATTCTAATATTTAAGGCTTCAAAAAAAATTTAAATGTTTCTTGGGTATATTTTTTTCAACAGTGACAAGGAATTTTTTTTGCTGGACTTTTTGATAGAAAAAAAGAGTGACAAGGGAGGAACACATTGTTATTGTTTTTCTTTCAGAAATACAGCTGGGAAAGTTTAGCACAAGTTGCAGATTCAGTCACACTTGTTCTTACAGGCACTCATTCTTATTGTGGACAAATGGATGATTGGGATGCAGCAAAGACAAAATTATTTTTTCAATATGGCACTAAATAAATGTTACTCGCACAAATAAAAGTGATGCGCCGATGCCCAAGAAACATTCACTTTTTTAATTTAGTGTAATATTGTCACTTACCATTCAGGGATTTTGGACTGGAATTTTTTGGTATATTTCCACTGTATCCTATCCAACATCCCACAATAAGCCTTATGTAGGTATATTAGGTCTACAAAGCCTAAGGATAGCAATCCTGTGCTTGTGAAATTGAAAATGGACTAAGATTCATGTAATGTGAGTAGAATCAGCCACTGAAGCCCTTCATTACTCTTCCTCTTTCAAGAGCCAGCATGCAAGAATGATGACCCAATACAGCTAATGTCAACTGCAAGGTGCATAATGTTGGCAAACTGAAAGTACCTGGTGCTCCTTGAGCTTTTCCTGCAGCTGTTCCCGTGTCCACTCTGGTCGCACCGTCTGGATCAGCAACTTCTTCTCCACCTCTGTCAACCACTTCCGAAGGCAGCTCATGTCACACTGCAGATCTGGAAGGTGCAGCGTGTTCAAATATTACTTGGTACTTTACATGACAAGGGCAATAATTGTTCGCTCAGTGAAGGATGAATTTAGTGTAGTGGTATCTATCACTGGTACAGAATGGAAACTTAACTGCTCAGAGGACAATATGCTAATATCATTTCATTAAACTTCAAGAACATATGAGTACAATCAGTGAACATATAGTTTGTATCTGATGATTTAGTCCTCGATTTATACATTGTTTCAAAGGCCATAAGTAAGAATGTTGGCTAACTAATGAATTTGAACTAACCACAAAACATCAGAAAACTGACAACATATGATTAAATTTTTAAAAAAAAAGGCCTCTGTAAACAATCATAAACCTTACTGACAAGGCAAAAACAGCAACAGTTCAGAATCCTACTTGCCTGCAAAAAATGCAGCATGAAGTAAAAGGGACATATTCATATGTATGTTACCAGTTCAAAAGAGCACATGGGATGTAGAAAAGACACAAATACATAATACATATTTCTTTTTTAGAGTAGTCAAAATAATGCTGGACTTGGTAAAACCAAAAAAATATCATTGTTGAAGTATCTTCATAAATTGTATGACATTGTAATTGAATTCTGAAATTGTATTCTGGCGATTGTACATTCATGCACATGCTGTTGATCACTTGATCATCTGATGCAGACTGCCACCATACAATTACAGCTGGAATATTGCAGAGTTTGACAACAAACCAGCCAACCAACCAACCAACCAACCAAAGTTGGTCGCCATGTAATTGAGTGGGTGTGTGAGCATCAACAAACGTTTTTATTACACATTCTACACTATTTGCTGTGAATGAAGGAGCTTGGCGGACAGGTTCCATACTCTGGTCATACATTTAACACAGAAGTTAACTCAACTTGTTGGGACTGCATGAAGATTTTATGAGAGCTTCAAAGCTAGACACTGTCATTAATACTGCATGGCATAATTATCAGTACAAAAATTTATTGTTAAGAATAGACAACACCAAACTATTTCTACACAAGAAAAGAGTGTTGTCTGATATACTTTTCTTTTTTTCTTAAATTATCTTTTGATTCAGATGGCATCAACAAGGGCGACAAATCTTTTCACCTTCAGTTCTTGTGGTAACTCAGTTGTTCGAGGTTACTTTTCTTAAATGAAAGGCACTTTTGACATTTAGGAAGAACAATAATAAATAATTCAGCATCCTCAAATCGACATGCCTCTGTGACTACAATAAATATATTTGAGACAACTGATAAAGTAAGGTTCCTTTGAACATGTGATTCACTTTGACTAGTTAAATGTCCATTCCCCATTTATTGCAATTCTGCTCCAAGGAATCTCAAATCAATAATCCACCTGTGATCTCATTCACTTCAGCCAGACAGATTGAACTTAAAATGTACAGTTTTAGGCATACAACACATCATGCACATTTGGTTGCTAGTCAGTTCACCTCCATTGGTCTTCATAACTCATAATGCTTAGCTCTGAAAATCTCACCAAAGGTGGTATTATTGCAGTTTATTATTCGGCACTGTTGAATAGATTTCACAAATATTAGGCAGTTTCTCACAAATATTAGGCAGTTTCTCACAAATATTATGTAGCGCATCACAAATATCCTGAATTCTTTTTATGTCTGTGTGACCATAAACAGTCAAACACTGTTTATGAAGTCTTTTCAAAACTTCATTCTGTGCAAACCTTATAACATCAAGCTGTAAGCTATATGGTCAAGCATGGCCATGACACTGTTTTTCCACATATCACCTTATCCTAACTGTAATGTTGTACCAGACAGCCAAGCAAGTTGTCCCTCTGACGAAAAGGTCAACACTAGATTCTTGTATGTCTACATCGCAACAAGCCCACATTTTCTTCAACAGAACTTGCACACACATTCCATGGAATACAAAGCCTATTGTTGCAATATTTGATCTCAACTGGGCTGGGGAGGTGTTATTGAATAGCAGGGAGGTCTTGTTAGCATTTCTTTTTTTTTTGCAGAAGATAATTGCGAGGACAGACAATATGCAGAAAGATGCTGTGGAGTCATGAGGCTGATGTACCATATGGCAGTCAGATATTCCATTAACACTAATGTTTGCCTATCTCTTCTGTTAATCTCAACACCAGAGGGAAAAAATAAGTGTGAAGATGGTGCTAAAAACATAATTAGAAATTCTGGTATTTCTGAGTCATAGACATTGCATGTTTTAAAAATGGATGATTGAAATGTCCGTCAAAAAATTATCACTGATAACACTGGTATCTAGATCATCATAACATGCTTTAAAAGTGGGGATTTCTAGAGTGTAACATTAATATATTCTTCTGGCAACATTGTGAATGTGTGTGACAGTGAAGGAATAAGCCACATCAACCAAATCAATCATGTGAACTGGTTAATAGCCTTTCAAACTGACACTAAATCCGAGTAAAGAAAAAATATTCTGAATTCTTGATTTCAAGCAGAAATAGCATCGAGAAAAGAGGACTATTTCAATATGGCTTATACTTGTCCCTTGGACTAGTCTTTCTACTCCAAATGGCAAATTGTATATCTGTAAACTATTATTGTCTGGCCTGAACAACTGAACAGCCAATAGTGTGACAACAATATATTCCAAGTGGTCAATCCAAAGTGCCTGTCTGTCTATGAAGTATTCAAATGCTCCATGACCATTCTCATCTCATACAGGCATTCCTGTCATATCTGTCGACATACCCTCTGTTCTAATATGACCTTTTCATGGTGTGAGTGTTCTGGATGTGTGATTTGTTACAATCAGATTTAATTGTAAAATCAGTGATGTGTCACTGTGATAATTCCCCCAAAAAGTGATAATTCCCCCCCTAAAAAAGTGATAATTCCCAAAAAGTGATAATTCCAAAAGCCTCACTAAAATCAGTAAACGCTTCGTCTAGACAGAACCCAGTCATGTGATGGCGTCCCAACCCCTTCGTTGACAACAAACAAGCTTACCATTAAATGTTCAAGTGTCACATAAACAAAAACATCTTGTCAATTGATTCCTGCATTCTCTTCTGGGCTAGTTTCTGCTTTTCAGTTAAGTATGAAACACCGAATCTATCCTTCGCATGTTGATGAAAAAACTCCGTGGCAACCGCCATATTTGATCTAAGTCGATGTAACACGTGATCCAACTGGATAGAAAGAAGGGAGATAATTCCTCTTGCAATTTTTGGTCAATTGGGGATTTTACGAGAATCGGGAGACATGGCCATATTAGAACAGAGGTTACATAGGACGATGTGACAGGAGAACCTCTGTGGGAAGAGAATGTCACGTGACAGACAATCCCAAAATTAGTTGGCAGTGTATGAAGCAAGCATGAAAATCAAGTCAAAGAATTAGCAGGTCCTTAAATTTAAAAAAACACAGACAACACTGACGATGCCAGAAACTGACTATAAACATAGAACCCTCGTGGGGAAATGAACCTGAAACTTCTGCAAAATAAGTGAACACTTTCAGCACTGGCCCTTCTCTGCAACATTACAATTAACTTATCTGGATAAAATCCTACTGTACTATATCATCCATTACTGTTCTAGCATTCAAATCCATATGGCTTGCTACATTATAACAATCAACCAACTACCAATATAGACACACATCAGTTTCTATTATTTCCACTTCATTCTCATGGTACCTCAACTACTGACCTGTCAATGGTTTACATTTAAACAGCGTAAGTCCTCTAAAACAGTGCCTAAAAAATTCAACATTTATAAAACACACAATAGTCAGTTCACAGTCACTACCTCAGGCTTATCAAGGACATAGAAACAAGGCTGAATGTCATGTGTTTATCTGCAGAAACGTGCACTCTGACAGCCACAGTGTATAACCATGCTTGACCCAGATACTACTTCCCACTCTTTCATCTGTACTTCTTGGAGTTGAGAGACATGTGATTGAACAGACATTTCTTTTAAAATCACTCTCTTCATAATTTTACATGGGTGATAATAATTTGGCTTCAACCAGTTGGAATATTAAATAGTTTATATTTTCTGTGGTATTTTTTTGTATTCAAAGTATAAAAACAGTGAACAGCATAACATCACTGTTGGTGAAGATTAAATGACAGTGGAATATATTTTTGGCTTATGTTAACATCATCATAATCATTAACCAATATAAAAGTGGTGTCAAGATTAAACACAGCAACACACTCAACAGACAGCAAATGCTTGACACCTATATATTTTGCAAGTCTTTTGAGGTCAGTAGCAAGCTGTTTCAACTTGTTCCCCTTGGGAAAACCACAACCAAAAACACTGACACGCATTCAGCACTGTTTACAGATGTTTAGCTACACAAACATACACAAAGAAAGAATTCATTCATATGTAAACCTGTACTAACAGAAAGTACACTTCTGTCTATTTGTGCATTTACTTTTTTACACTTTCAGTATCAGAGCAACATGAAGGATCTCAAAAATAACTGTTTACAGATGTTTAGCTACACAAACATACACAAAGAAAGAATTCATTCATATGTAAACCTGTACTAACAGAAAGTACACTTCTGTCTATTTGTGCATTTACTTTTTTACACTTTCAGTATCAGATCTTAATGCTTGCAAGACAGCAGAAGTTCTGGAAAAGGTCACACTACAACCATCAAGGTTAATGACTTAATTATTCTGATCACGGGAAAGGTTAATCGGAAGGTATTTACATCACATGAGGGGATGTCTGAAAGTGAGAGCCATTTTGTTTATTCATACAGAGAAAGGGAAGATTCTGTGTATCATTCAGAGGATATTTCCATTCTGTGACATTTGTTCTTCCTAACACCATAATGTACACTTATCTAATCAAGCAAAGGTAAAGGTTGCCAGTGTTATTGTAACCTTCTGAAAGCAGGCCAAGTCAATCTGAAACAAACTATGTTCACCTATGAGAGCACTGGTAAAGTACACAACACTGAACTGCTGAGACTTGAGTGAGTGAGTGAATATGGTTTCATGCCACTTTTAGCAACATTCCAGAAAATATCACCGGAAATGGGCTTCACACACTGTATCCATGTGGTGAATCCAACTTGCTATGTTCACGTGACGTGTAGCTACTTTGACCATTAAGCTACTCCACCAACATCTTAAGTCTTAAGGCAGCCATCAACTGCACATCAAGAGACATCAAAAATGGGCTTCACACACTGTATCCATGTGGTGAATCCAACTTGCTATGTTCATGTGACGTGTAGATACTTTGACCATTAAGCTACTCCACCAACATCTTAAGTCTTAAGGCAGCCATCAACTGCACATCAAGAGACATCAAAAATGGGCTTCACACACTGTATCCATGTAGGAAAGGTATCCTATGGGTTAGTACTGATAGGGTATTGTCAGTACTATTGCTGCTAGTACATGCAGTATTTGAATCTCCATCCCTGACGTAATAGTGACGGTTACAGGAAGATATTTCGTACGTGTATTTAGACTATATGTTATTGTATGTCTTCTAACCCTTTAATACAACCTGGCAACTATCTATAAATGACAGGTCAGCAAAACTACTGCGATCGGGTAGTCAGGCTTGCTGACGTGGTTGACACGCCATCATATCCAAATTGCACAGATTGATGCTCAACCTGCTGATCACTGCATTGCATGCTCGAGACTTGATTATTTACAGACTGCTGACATATAGTTGGGATATGCAGCATTAAACAACAAACAAACACTCATCATTTCACAACCCAACACAATCTGTTTGGTTCACTCACCTTGAATCATGCTTTTCTTGTCGTGACATCCATGTTTGGGTGCTATGGCAACTTCAACCTCCTGCCATTGGTTGTTAAGGAAGCTCATCCTCGTACCAATCTCATCCTTCATGTGAGGGTAACGCAGCAATAGTTGCTTTGCATACTCATTGAAGAACTTGCGACGAGGAGACCTTTCCAGCATTTCCTCATGGTATGTCTTAAAGCAGAAAATATATCGGAATATTAGTAAACGGTTGAAAATGAAGTAAGTGTGTGTGTATGTATTATGCCACTTTTAAGCAACATGCCTCCAATATCAATTTGGGCGACACCATAAATGGGCTTCACAGATTGTACCCAAGAGGGGAATCCAACCTGGATCCTCAGGATGAAGATCAAACCATTCAATCATTTAAAGGGACATATATCACTTACATAGCTTGTCATAATCTAAGATAGCATTAAAATCCAAACCTAATGGAAGTGTCAATATTGTTAATACTTATAATCAATCACATTGACTTTGCCAGAGCAGCAAGGGGTGACAACTCACCTGGTTCAGATACTTCTCCGAAAGACACATGTAGCTTCTCTTGGTAACGAGATGTATCTGATTCAGCCATTCCGTGAGTTCTCGATACTGCTGAAGGAACTCAGCAAACGAAACGTTGGGATTACCCGCGAAATCTTCATCATCCAGGGACAGGTCACTCTCAGTGGACTGTTGAAACAGATTGCAACACATTCAACATCATCATCAAACATTAGTAATTAGTATGGTTTCACGCCACAAATATTCCAGAAATATAAGAGCAGGGAAACCACCAGAAATGGGTTTCACATTTTGTGCCCATTTGCCCATAACACAAGAAAACAGACCTAAAGTTAGGTTTGTTTTTATGACTTACCATGCAATCAATGTGTGTTAAACAATAAAATAAGTATTTTTACCAAGTGAGTGTGTATGGTTGTAAGTCACTTTCAGAAAATATTCCAGCTAAATCACGGTGAGGAAATAGAAGAAGCAGGCTTCACACACTGTACCCATGTGAGGAATCAAATCTCTTCACTGTGATGAGCAGACATGTTAAAAATTAGGCTACCCCATAGGCCAGAGTGCCTGAACATAAGAAAGCATTCATTACGACTGGTCCTTGACATACAAGGCATTAACACAATAACTGGTATCTTCGCCTATTTCATATGAATATTTCTGAATCTGCCTTCAGATAAGTTTTTTTACTTATAGAGCTCCAGACAATTTTTCAAGCAATTGGGTATTTACTCCCATGTCTGTTTATGTATGAGTAATTGCACTCTTTGAGGAGTAACCAGTATAATTGTATATACTCCACACCAGTTTAAAGAATTGAGTTTCATAACCTTATTGGGTGATTAACACTTAAATTATGCATAAATATTAATGCTTTTCAATAGACCAGAGTTTTTAGTACTTTAAACACTCGACATGAAGTCAAGTGCCTTCTACAGTAAATTCCGGACGGTGGCCACCGTTATAATAGTATGTGTATATATAGGCATAACTTTTTGCTCATGTTGTTATAGAGTTTGGGCTCATCGATGAGTATCACATTTAAGCCAATTTATTTAAATGAGTAAAGTATGCAAGATATTAGAGACCGATTGTGTTTTAAGTAATTCTTATGAGTTTCTCACTCCCAGATTTGTCACTGAGTAAATGTGGTTTTTATTGATTAAAATACACAAATACGTGTTATCTGGAGCTCTGATTTATGTTTATGTAACTGATATCTATGTCCCCATACAACATAATGTTAATTTATCACATGGTGCATGTATTGTTTGATCTGCATGATAACTAAATCAAACAGAACACAATGTCCTACGTACTCTGCATGTCTCAATGATCTCTTTTCCCATTAAGTACTGGTAATGTGACTCGATAGCCTTCCACAGTTCATCCTTGCGGTACTTGCGCTTGAACTCGACCAGTGAGTGTGGGGCCGGAGAGCCACCTGGGGTGCTGCTCCGACTCTCATCCCACCAATCGAATGCTGACGGTGACACAGAGCGACTGCTCATACTGCTAGGAGTATCCCCGTTCATCTTCCGCCGTTTTGCTTCTGTCGGTAAATCCAACTCTGCAAAAGTATCCAAGACACTATCCTTTCCGTTCTTTTCTGGAGTGACCACATGGATCTCGAAAACACCACCCTTGGCAAGTTCCACCTGCTGCAAGGGCTCCATGACTCGCTTTTGATTACTGCTCCCTAAAACCTTTGATATTAGCTCAGTATTATGAGACCCTGAGTTTAAATCAGTCTCATGATGGTCATGGTTCCTGCTGTATCCCGGAGAGGGTGGGATATTCTCCTTCCCTCTCTCCACCAACACTTCAGCTCCTGCTGACCTTGACCCTACTGACCTTGACCCATATTTGACACCATCCAGGAACCGTGGGGACAACCTCAGTCGTGTTAATCCCTCAGATCTGGGCCGGTCAGAAAAGTAACAAACCTCCACATCTCCGTAATTTGGCTTGTTTGGGCAGAGTTTATCCTGAAAAAGCCTTCTCTCAATGTTTTCAGTCTCTGACACGAATGATCGTCTCCGAGCGCTGTGATTCCCACCTTGTAACAGGGAGGAGTGAGAGCTGAGTTTGTTCAGTTTGTCACTGAATGTATCCCACAGATAGACCAGATTATCCAGGTCCACCTCCAAGACAATATTTGAGTGCTGTCGAAGGTAGCTTTGACCACGCTCCACTACCAAGTCCACAACTTCTCTTTGGTCATACGCCTCTGTCAATATGCTCTGAAACATAAAGGACTCAAGTAAGCAACCAGTCACAAATTACACTGGATGTCTTTGTAAACAACACAATCAACATCATGACAGGTTCAAAATAAAAGATTTACAGTATTCAGGACATATCAGAGATCACTGGTCATTTATGAGCAAAACATGTAAAACAATGAAGAGAAACAAATGTGAACAAACTGAACACTATCCATTCTTCTATGAACACATTAAGACAGAACAGCTGGAGATATTGGAGGCAGGTGACATATCCATTAGCAAAAACAGAATTTACAAAACCAGTGTGTCACTTCTGTGAACTCAATTCCAAAAGTAAACACGACACATTCAATAAGTCTGCCTGCATATTTACCAAGGCCAAATCAGTGTTGCCCCAATACGAACAAATGATCATATTTACATGACAGCATCAAAAATCACTTGCATCAGTTGTTGGGGAAAATATTTTCAATTTTTTTGTCCTACAACATTTTCCCAATTAAGAAAACAGCAATTAAGAATTGGTAACTGTTGAGTCTCTACATAAAATTCCTTTCCAAAGTTCATCAAAACAGTTGTTCAAAATTTAACACAGTTTGGGGGTAAAACACGTAATTCAGTGGTAAGATCTAAAAAAAAGCAAATAACTTGAATTAGCACATCAACTGTTAACAAACAAGAAGAGGTAACACCTCATGCATAATTCAAATTGTCACCATTGTAAGAATTTTAAATTAGCCATCCCTGCCCTCATACAAGAATGAACAATTCCACCAATGGCGGGACAACTGTATGCCCTTCCGTTTCACACAGAATCACATTTCTCCACAGTGTCATACGGTGTAGGAGAAGTGTTGCCAGTTTCACCTTGTGAAATGCATGTCTGAAATAAACATTCTCTGGCTGAGTGTGTCTGTAGGCAGGAGATTTGCTGTGATTACCTCACATATCTCTTAAGCCTCTTACATTTCCCTTTGCATAATGTGCTAGGCCTATTGTGTATTACAAATGGAAAACATCAACAGATTGACCAGCCTCTACAAACTTTTTACTAGTCATCTCAGCACATGGAGTTATCAGTCACTTTTCACAGAAATGTTTCGTTTCTTTAAAATGTTATCAACTGAAGTAATATGATGCAACATTACCGATAGTTAGTTATCATGTGATAAATGGTTATATCTCACACTTGATAACACTGTCTGATAACAAACACTTAGTTCTAAATATGACTAGCTTATTACAGGACAAACTCAGCAGCTGCTTCACCAATTAACACATAAATATTTCCTGAAAATAAGTGAATTCTTCAGAAAAATATACACCTTCAAAACTTAAAAATAACCAATCACCACAAAAATGTAAGATTTTAAAATATCATCAAATATTCTTAAAAGTTTACATGTCTGAGGATAGATCTTTAGGGTTGAGAATTCTACTCAATTATGACAGTAAATCAGTGTTTGTATTTTGATAATCAATGACACAGATTTCAAAATCCTGCATGCTATCCTGAAGAAACTGATCAAAATTCAGAATTCTTCAAAAGAATCAGACTCACCAGCTATTATAAGATAAACAGGAAAACACATGAGTGAGTCTGTAATATGTCAAGTACTTTCAAATACTACACGTTAGCACCTTCTTCTGTGAGTGACTAGTGTTACCCTGGCAAGTCCCTGCAGTGCTGGCTACACTAGGTCTGGTCTACTCCATGACATCAGCACATGTAACCAGACACCCAGGAACAGCAATAGGGGGATGGCATTTACAGACTTACAAGTGATGTGGCAACATCAGGAAACGCACAATACAGACCCAAGTTCAATATGCATGTTAACTTCCTGTTTCATGACTCTTAACAGTCTTTGTTAAAGGAAATGCGTAATAGTGTAATGACATGTGACTCAATCTGGTGATAAAACCCTCTCCTCTGCTAAAACTGAAAAGTGATGAATAATAATCTAAATAATCTGTCATGTTGCCCTTTGAAGCCGAAGAAAAACTGGATGCACTCCTCTTTATCATTAACCAAACATGTTATCTTATTGACCCCAAATTCAAAATGTTGTCAACAAAACATAAAAAAGTTGTTAACAAAGCAACCAACCTTTAGGAATCTCTGTCAGTCATTGTGTAATGGTTGACAACCTTTGTACCCTGTTGCATTTAGGGTGGAAGACATGGATAGATATGTCATTCCTGGATTTTCACACATCCATTTGTCAAAATACGTTGCCTATCACCCACTTTTAACTGATAATACTCATACTTGTGACCATACCAAGTGACATGCCACATTCAAGCTTCTACATAAGAAGTAACATCTCCTTCAAGTAACATCCAAATGGTTCTTTAAACTCTCTGCAGTGCCCACACCAACAAGCTCCTCGCACACATGGCCTAATGTTTGGACTTAGTTCACAGAATCCATCAAGAAGTGACAAAGAAGAGCCTAAGTAGTATAGGGAATGACAGTCCGAAAACACTTTTCAAAAACCCCTCTAAAAAGCCTCATTTACTAAATGAGGCTTTGGTGGGACCATTAGCTCTTACTACTATTACCCCTACTACAAAGCCACGCCATCACGTTTACCGTGACTTGGCAGGCGGTAACACTGTGCCGTACGGTACGATCAATAATTCTTCTCTTACAAATCCCCTACCCGGCCCACCCCTCAAGTAGTACAAGTTAGGTTCGTCGGCTTTCATATCCACTTTATCTATGTTGTAAGTTTTGACTGACCATATAGGATCGGTGGCCCGATTTCGGCTATGTTATGTTTATATCGATGAAACAGTTTAACGTGAACCGCCTACGATCTCTTTGGTGTTCATAATAAAGGCTTGCTGGGCTTTTTGTATTCCCTGTTCTATGTACTTTTTTTTCTCGTCCTCGCTGATAGCAGACTTACGAGACTTGGATCGAATATCTTGTTTCATTTCGTTATATTTTTTGAGTTCAGATAGGATTGAACGAAACTCCTCTTCTGAGATCTTACTGTCAGAGAGTGCCGTGGAAATACGCTCACTAACTGTGTTCAGCTTTGCTTCGGCCAGAACCCTGATCTCGTCGTGTTTCAATGCCTTACGATTAAGCCTGCGTGATACTAACTTAAGCGCCAACCCTACCAACCCTGCCACCCCAGCCGTTATTTCAATACCTAGCACTATAGGTGCAGCCACGATGGTGGTTAACAACCCAACGCCTGCCGCCCCTAGTCCCATGCTGGTTGCCATAAGGGTAGTGTCAGCCCCGTCCACGATATTGAAAGCTCTATTATATTTTTTACATAATGCTTTCCGCGTGTCACGGTCTTGTTCTAGTTGACGTTTCACATCACATAACTGCCTCAAGCGGAACCCATCTACGGTTTCCAGCGTCTTAGCTACTTCCTCTACGACTGGGTACAGACCCATCCTATAATATATATTATGAAAGATATTTTAATTGGGTTTCAGTTAACTTTCTCTTAATGTATTTAAGGCTTAGAAGGTTTATACCAATAGTCAGGGTAATAGGTGAGAGTTTAATAGTCTCTCCTATTTCAATAGAAACCCCACTGAGGCTTGTTAAGTGGTTTATAGGGTCCGGTTGGTATCCTCGTTGTATAATAATACGACAATAACCGGTTGTGTAATCCCATCTTATTATCAACCCGGGTAAAATTTGGGTTACTCTCATGGGGCCACCACTCGTAAAGAAGACTTCTATAATGATTGTTAAAGGGTAGTATGATAGCTCAATATTGTCCGGGAAAGGTATATTAGTGTTAAATGTTAATTTATTGATTGACCCAACAGACCTTAACCTATTTTTTATATTATCAAACCCTACTATGACTGCTACACCACCATCCGGAATGAACTCCCCGATCCAGTCACCGTTGTTTCTAATCTTAGTGATAAGATCATCTTCTTTTAATGTGATATAAGGTGAGGCTAATGTTAAGTTGATCAACCATCTAGGCTCTTTTAAGTCTGATAATGACACTCGTCTGTACACGTTGTCTTTGAAGTGTAGGATATAAAATTCATCTTCCTCACCAGGCTCATCGAACCCCTCAGTATCTCCTAGGTCGTTAAGCGTAGTGTTGGGATGATGACTAGTCATTATTATACTATTATGATATAATTTCCAACTGGTTTTCTGATAATAATTCAGGGGTTAACTTTATACCCATGAAGTGTATGTTGTCAGGCAGGAAGATATTGATTAGTGATATCTTGTTTTCTACGATCACGTTGACCCCCTGCAGACTGGTCTTGGAGTCGACACCCACCCGCACGTAAACGTTGCAAACTTGAAACTGGTGTCGTTTCACCCACCCGAGTTTGATCCCCTTCACGATCTCGACATTATTCCCCGATGGTTCCCCTAGGTAGACTTTGATGAACAGTGTTGAGTTTGCCGGTAGACTCTCTAGTATCTTAACCACGCCTTCGAATTCAGACACCAACTGCAATTTCACGTTTTGTATGGCTGGTTTACTCGATAGCATGTGGGCTGCTATAGTGTTGACTGGGCTGACGACTATGCTACGTCTCTGAGTTGGGACGTAAGCCACGAGCAGGGTTCCATTGTTCACGACTTTGTTTAGATGGTTGTCTTTGTTATCCGTGAACACGTAAGGGGAGACGAGTCTAATATTGAGAAACCATTTGTTATCGGGTAACAACACCCACTTGTCATCTTCAGTGAAGACGAGCATATATGGTTTGTTTTTGACGACGGTAGTGCTCTCAACATCGCCTAAGTCGAACAGTTTACCTCCGAATGATGGGTATATTCTCCAGTTGTCATCACCGGTGTTGACGAGGGCGTACTTAGTGTTTGCTGTTGCCCCTGTGGTATCTATCATATCACTTAGGGCTCCACCGGAGGGGATTTCAACGCGTTTGTAAATGTTGTTTTTTAGTTGTAAGGCGTACGATTTACCATCTACTCCGGGAGCGTCGAAACCGCGTGTGTCTCCGAGGTCGGAGATCCCGATATTGACGCATTTTTTCACTCCGGGCCCTTGTGCGCTGGTCATGTTACGTGAAGCGTTAAGCTGAGGTATCCTATATTTACAGGATTATGATTTATATCTAACACCGATATTGTCAGCTCAGGTATGTTGCCCTGGGTTAATCTCTTATACTGCCGTGGTGAAAATGACTCGGTTCTACCGTCGTTGAATTTCTCAGTTTTCACCGGCACTGCTCTCAGTATAGTGGAAGGGTGGCCTCCTTGAATGTTATACGTTGTGCTCACCTGATCGAGATGAATGTACAGCTCTCGGTACGGTACTAGGTCGGGTACCTTCGTGCCTGTGACGGTTGTTGTTGGTTTTATCTCGTCAGGAGACATACCGAGTATCCTCGCTAATGGTCGGCCGAGCCTCAAGGAGGTTCTTCCGTTGTTGATTAACACCACTGTGCCGTTTGAGTCGTTCATCTTGAGTTCGGCTCCAAGGGGTTTGAAGACCTCGTCGTTTAGCGAGCACACGCTGTAGTAGCCGTCAGTTATTTGACTGCGAGTTCCACTGACGAACAGCTTATTGTTGCTGATATTAATGTTAGTCCATTGCGGTAGGTAGGTGATATCGCAGAGTGCGACTTCGAGTTGACCTGACGTGTTATCGATCGCGTGCGTCAGCTGAACGGCCTCACCGCTCGTTATTCCTGGAAGTGTTATGTACATATTACATATATATTTATTTATATAATAGTTTTAAAATGTATTCCCCTGGTGTGTTTTACCCTAAACTGGATGTAGATTTCTCCCCCATGAAGATCGTGGTTGCTCCTGAGTTGTATTTCAATGCCCAGCTTTTAGATGTGTTCGATAAGTATAAGCTTATGGTGACTAATATTGAGGCAGTCCACGCGTGGTTCAACAACCCTATGCAGTTCTGGCAGAATCAATTCAACTTTGCTGTGTGGTGCGCTACAACGGGGTGTGGTGTGGTATTGACCGACTCTCAGCGTGGACCGCTGAGTCAGTCTGTGTTCAAGTTCCACGTGTACTACCAGGTCAGACGTATCCTTAAAGAGATCAGTGCCCCCCTCCCACAGGACAAAGCGTGGGACGCAACAAACAACCCATACGATAGACGGGCCTACGAACGTATTTGTAATGAATTCGAAATAAACCCGAAGACGGATTGGCGTTTGCCGGGGCCGAACCACGGGTTGGGTATTCCTTCTGATGGCGTGCGATCAGTGAAAGAACTCAGTGATCTTGTACTGAAACAAGGTAAACTACGCCCGGACTTTGCTTTGTCGAGTAATGAATGGAGGGATGATCGTATGAACTTTAAAGGTGGTGTTGCTTTCACAGTCCAGAAAGTGGAGCAGTCAACCGCAGACGGGTGGAAAATGTTCATGCTGGACACATCGAAAGGATTCACTCGTGCTGGTATAATACGCTTGAACGACTCGATTCGAACGTACGTGTGGGCGCTGTTGGGTGCGCAGTCGCAAACGCGTTCCAACATCATCGGTAAGGGAACTGCTTACGACGCTCAGAAACAATTCGTTGCCAACGTTGAGGATGCTATTAATTCTCCAGTTGATCTCCCGCGGGCCATCGAACGCTACCAAAACGTGTTAGAATACGCCAGATCGAAAGTTAACTACGTGTTCGGTGTGGGGCTGTATATGTCTCCGAGTGATATGCAACTGAGAGTAAAAAAAGTGGTGGGTTATAACAACAAAATAGTCATAGCCACGGCGGACCAAAAGTTGGGTATCAACCCCGATATTAACACCCCACATATCCCACGCACCCAACCACGTGAAAAGGGTATAGTGGCGCCACCTCCGGAGCCTAAAATTCATGTGGAGGTACCCCCTGGGGGTGTGGGGGTTTCCACCACCTATCAGCAGCATATTGATAATAAAACAGCCTTAGTGGTTGGTGGGGTAACTTTGGGGCTTATTTGGTTAAAGATTTCTTAGCCGCTACGTACACCAGACCCGCCACGGCGACGATGGCTGCCCACAGGTTTTGACTGAGCCACATGGCAGTTTTAGACAGAGCGCCCAACAACCACGAGACGATGCTACCCAGTATGCCGGGAAGGGCTTCGGCGGCTTTACCAGCCAGTTTAGCTAGGCCTTCCCCGAGTTTTTTAATCCAGTCTTTAACACCACCACCTGTTGGAGTTCCGCCGCCGGCAGGCCCCACAGGGGTTCCTCCCACCAGTGACACCACCAAGGTTGATATGATGAAACCCAATGCAGTCAGAATGCTGGCGATGGTGATCCCTTGCTCCCGGAATAATATCCGAATCCTGTTGGCTAAAGTTGTATCCTCGTTCAGTATTCTATCGATTGTTTCCCGAATGCGACTGATCTGGGATCGAAGATGTTCACGATTCGAGGAAGCGGCTTCCAATCGTGTACGTTTCTCGTCTTCTAAATCGCGTAGTCGTTCATTGATACGACGCTTCATATCATCGTCGTCAGTTTCAGTGAGTTTGGTTTTTTCCCTAGCGATGTGCTCGTCGATTTCGTTCAGTTTCCCCATGTTGTTCACGAGTTCTCCACGCACGCGTTTCACGGCTTCGTCTAAGCCGTACAGTTCCCTTACCGGAAAGTCAAACCCCGGTAACGGTTTGTCCCAGTAGGTGCTCAACAGTTTTTCTATGCTGTCCGAGGCTTCTGTAGCACGCTCTGGCGTCATTTCATCTATAGTGGTGAGGTGGGATCTGGTAGCTTGCAGATCTTCTTTAACGGTCTTAGGTATTGCACCACCGTAATCACGCATGTTTAGATGTTCACGGATAAATTCAGCACCACCATTGCGGCTGGCTAGAGTTGACAAGGCCAGTGGTTTTTTATTGATCTTGTTAAAGAGGTCAACCCCTGGGGCAGACTTAAGACGTAGAACACCCTTTGTATCAACAAAAAAATTCTTATGGTATATACCCTGGGGTTCAACGTAGTTTTTATCGCTTTTTAAACTTTTGTAATAATCATTTACCGTTGTTTCCAAGAGTTCTTGGCTCAATGGTGAACTAGTAAATGAGGTCTACTGCTCATCATCGAATGCCTGGGCACTAGCGCCCGACATCTCCGTCATATCTATGTCTTCATCCATTAGTATTTAAATATATTTTATTTATATATAACAATGTACGGTAGAAAATTAGATCCTTTCAGAAAATTGAGAGAGCCATTAGGTGCCAGAGCCGTGCGACAGTCGGTGACCATCACCAACAACCCCAGCAAGATAGACCAGAATCAAACTCTGCTGGTTAGATTTCCAAACCTTGGTGAGAATGACCTCATTGTACCAGGCACTGTTCGACTGGCGTTCAATATCACGTTGACCTCTGACAACGACAAACGCGAGCTAGTGCGGAACGTGGGTCGAGCTATCATCAAGAAAACGACCGTCAAGATAAGCGGTAACGAGGTACTGAGCATCGACGACAGCGACGTGTTTCACTGCTACAAGGATCTCTGGAAAAGCGAGAGAGAACGAGTCAATGATGTGTACCAGGGTATCAGCAAATCAACCCGGGCGCGCATAGGATACGTCTTCACGACAGACCAGCAAGACAAGCTATCGGACGGTGAAAAGGCCATCGCTCTAGCATACGGGAATCGATTCTGCGTGCCGCTCGACTTCGAGTTGCTCACGGGACACGCGCCGTTTTACCAGGCCGCGCTGGGTGATAGGCTCGAATACGAGCTCACGTTTAACGACTATAGCAAAGTAGTGCGTACGCCGAACGGTGATGAGGCCAGTTATGCCATAGACAACATCTCTCTTGAGTTCGACATGGTCACTAGCCCGGAGCTGGCCAGGCAGGTTCGAAGCCAGTACTCTGGGAAGATGGCCATTCTGTACGATCGCGTACTGAGGCATAGATCAGTCGTGCGAGATAAGAGCGACACTGTGTGGAATATCAACCTGAACGTGCCGGCGCGATCGATGAAAGGTATCCTGGTCGTCCCCGTGGAGGATTACGATCCATTCCGGAGGGACAGCGAGAAGTTTTTCAACCCCGAGATTGAAAAGGTGGAAGTTACCATCGAGGGCGTGCCCAACCAGCTGTTCAGTCATGGTATGAGACCACACCAGCAGTGGGATGAGATAAAAAAGCTACCAGTGGGGGATTACATAACAAAGGACCTGGACCTCGGCTCCGTGCAGATCGGTGAATACCTGACCACCAAGTACGCCCTATGGTTGGACATGCGATCCACGGATGATGATAAACTGCACGGTAGCGGGCGCCGTATAGATAACGGTAGCGAAGGGATAACCATCCAGATTAATAAGAAGGCCCAAACCGCTGGTAAGTTGAAATTATATCTGTACGTTATTATGGACGCGCAACTTAATATAGACAATGGGAGATTCGTGCAAGCCATCTACTGATGGGGGAGACCCCCTTAGGTTACCCACTGACCCACACTGCGCTATCATATGCGGGCAGACTGGCTGTGGGAAGACCGTTTTCGTGTTGGATATGTTGGAGGGTTACTACAAGGATGTGTTCGATAACATCGTTATCATGTGCCCTACTCTGAGCATGAATAAAACATACGCGCGACCTTGGGTGATGACGGACCCGGACGTACACAAAATCGACCCTGGAACACGCCTGCAGGACTGGTTGAAAGCTCTTCACGAGAAATTTAAAGGGGAACCGACGCTGTTTATACTGGACGACTGCAGCGCTAATCGCGAGATAACAAAAAAGAGAGACATGCTATCGTACCTGGCCTTCTCCGGCCGTCATGCAAATCACAGCGTCTGGGTGCTAACGCAGAAGTTCAACTCGGTGTTGAAAGACCTCAGGGAGCAGACGCGATGGGTGGCCTTATTTCACTGCAAGGACAGGGATTCGTTTGAGGAGTGTTTGAGAGAGAACGATGTGATGAGTAAATTAGAACGGGAACGGGTGAAGAAACAGCTCGCTGAAACTAAACACGCTAAGCTCGTTCTAAAGACCGACCAACCAGTAGCATATATAGTTTGCTAAGCAAAGCTAAGCAAAGCTAAGCAAAGCTAAGCAAAGCTATGATATTTGAAGTATTTGTCGTGTGCAACTTAACCTTCATTTCTCTGTGTTTTGTCTACATCGGGTATTATATAGTTAAAACTAAATCTTACTTGTTATATTATAAGATGGAGTGTGAGGAATTGCTCGAACAGTTGGTACCTGGGGGTACGGCAGGCCCCACTGATGACAAGCGAGAGAAACTGGTGGCGTTGGCTGTTGGCGGTAAAGCCAAACATTACTTTGGGGACTACACTCCAGATAAAATCAACAAAATGTCAGCCGAAGAAATCGATAAGCTGTACGCTAGATACGAGTCCCGGCTCGGAGCAGAAATGACAAAGACAATAGGATCGGCTATGACCCAGATATACACCGGTATTGTATCACACTTCCTTCCCATTCCACCAGAGCGCCGACTTTACCTGTGGGAGGACCTCGAGAAAGACCCTTTTATCGAACACGCAGTGAGCTCTATCAGCTGCGGGTTGTACCACAAATATGGTATGTTGTTGGCTCCAGTGACGGCGGCGATTATCACAGCAAAACATTGTCAATTTGAGAGAAAGAATAATAATAATAGTATAGATGGATGCTGCACAGGAAACCCCAGTGGAGGTACCCCCAACAGTGATGGAGGAGACCCCACCCCCAACAGTGACCCCTTCAGTGGAGGTACCTCCAACAGTAACCAGACAGAAGAATCCTAAGAGAGTAGCTGCCGGTAAAAAACGGTGGTGTAACCAACATAAAGTGACCAACCCAACCCGACTGTTGTTGGCTGTAGGCGTAACTGCTGCCGTGGTTATAACATGGTTATACACCTCCCACAGTGAGCCACAACCCAACAGTGAGAACAGTGAGGGTATGGGGGTATCCCCCATGGTAGACCCGCATATCATGTTATAATTTAAAATATTTTATATCATATACATAATGTCTGAGGGGAAAACGTTCGTCAACGACGCATACCACGCCACAGTGGTAGCCAGTCTAGCAGTAGGGTACGCTCGGTTGACTAAAATGGTGCTTAAACAACCAACTATCAAGCTAGATTTCAACCTGCAGGATATGGGTATGCTCATAATGAACCTTGGTATGGCGATGGCCACAAAAGACATCCTAGTAAAACAAGGGATCATACCTGATAATATAATGAAATAAATATAGGGATGGCCACGATAGCTATGATGGTCGGTGGGGCGTTAGTGAATGCCCTGGCATTTTCCGGGAGTAATTTCCTCTTCTCGAAACTACGAGATGATCACGCGGCTGAAATACAGGAAGAAAGGAAGCGACACGATCTCGCTACTGAGAAATTACAAAGAGCACAGGCCGAGTACGTTAAAAAACGCCTCCAGAGGATCGATTTTATTAACGAACAACTCAAGCGTGAAAACCATGCCATTAAAACATTCTACGATGTCGATGAAGGAATGAAAGAATACTACCTACTAACTGGTAAACGATTGGAAGCGCTCAATAAACCCACACTCGCTCAGTACTACACACCATCCAAGGGACAAATGAATCGTGAACTGGGCTTCATAGTGTTTGGTATAGCAGCTACTGCGTTGGTTGCTAAGCAATTAAACTAAAATACCTATATAAGTAAACATGAGACCCGCTCCATACCGATGCGAATATATACTTATGGGGAAGACCGAGGCCTGTGGTAGGAAATGCAGGAATCAGGGGTTCTGTTGTTTCCATATGGGAAGTCCTAACTACACGTGTTCTGTGTGTGGTATCGGGGTTAAAGGGCACTACTGTTTATGTAAAGCTCACGGAGCGAACGTAGTCAGACATCAACTCATATACGAGAATAAAAAAGACTACATAAAAGAACGTAGGCGACTGCTCAAGATAAAATCCAATTAGAGATTGGTTCTCTTAGGTGTAAACATGTCTACTGTACATTCTTGAATATGGAAGCCTATCTTACGGTAAAACAATTAAAAGCTATAGCAAAACAGCTTGGATGCCGGCGTTATTCAAACCTGGGGAGAGCCGGGTTAATCGAATTGTTATCAAATAACCAAACACTGATCGATGCCTACATAGATTCACACAAGCTGTTGGAAGACTTACGAGAATTGTGGCCAACAAACCGAGTTTGGTTAATAAGTGATTACAAGAAATAAAATATTTTTTATCAAGAGTGGAGGAGTTACCTCCCCTTACTGTGAACCAATTAGACATTAGTTCTCTTAGGTGTAAACACAATGACTACTGTGCGCGAGCTCAAGAGGGTCGCAAAACAGAGAGGTGTTATCGGGTATTCTAGAATGCGGAAGCCAGCATTGTTGAGATTACTAGGTTTAGAAGTCCCTCCTACGGTAAAACAGTTAAAAGCTCAAGCGAAACAGCTTGGATACACGGGTTATTCAAAATTGGGGAAAGCCGGGTTAACTGCATTGTTATCACATACCCCAGTAGCACGTCCAACTGTAAAACAACTGAAAGCCGAGGCACACGATTTGGGTTTAGGTGGGTATTCTCGTATGAGAAAACCACAGCTTGTAGAATTATTACGACAGAATAGAGCTATTGACCTACAGTTTGTGCGCACTGAACACGCCGTAGGCAATTATTTGAGAGGTTGGCGCATGCACATTGATAGAAACATAGACATTACAGATATTAAGCCTCTGATAGCTGATAAGGTCAACCAGGAACTAAATAATCTAGGAAGTATCAAGTTTCAGATCACAGTGAAAATGTCACTCGATAAACAGGTTGGGAGTACCACTGAGTATTTTCAACCTTACTTCCGAGGTAAACAAGAGGTCGCCACACATACAGAGACCATTGACACATCAATCGATACAAGTTTTCAGCAGATACGAGAATACCTAGAACGCTACACACACATGGGGTCCGGGTGGGCTGTAGATAAAATCGATAATGTCTATCTAGATATAGCTAAATACGTGCCGTTCAGAGGTGGGTCATACCTAGACTTGCCTCCCTACTATAAGAACAAACAAGCCATAGTAAACGTTAAGAATAGAGGAAACGATTGCCTGAGGTTATCTCTCAGGTCAGCCATATTTCCAGCTGCCACTAATCCGAACAGGCCTTCTAATTATCCACAGGACGATGGGCTCAACTGGGATGGTATAGATGAACCCACCCCAATATCCCAGATCACTAAAGTAGAAAAACAGAATAATCTGGCTATAAATGTCTTTGGACACGAAGGTAATACAACAATAATACACAGGGTCAGCCCGGTGAAGGATTGTCAAGTTATTAATTTATTCATGATTCAAAAAGGTGAAAAGTATCACTACACGTGGATAAAACATCTCAACCGGTTGTTACACGACCAGTCGAAACACGATGGGGAAAAACATTTTTGTGTACGATGCCTACACTGTTTCAGTCGGGCCGATTTATTAGAATCCCACCTGGAGGATTGCCAAGGTGTTGGGCAGACGGCCATACGAGTCGACATGCCTAAGGAAGGTGAAAATATCCTAAAATTCGACAATCACAAGAACCAAATGTCTGTGCCTTATATTATATACGCCGACTTCGAAGCCTTAATTGTAGGGGAATCATCCACTAGTGGGAGTTTCACACACAAAACACAAGAGCATAAAGCCTGTTCGTTTGGATACATTGTCGTCCGTTGTGACGGGGAAACGAAAGCTCCGGTAGTGTATAGGGGTCCTGACGCGGCTGAAAGGTTTCTAAAGTGCTTGCAGGAGGAAGAAAAAATTATTAGGAATGCATTGTATAGAATCGCTCCCATGCGTATGACCAGAGCCGACAAGATAGCTCACGCCAGTAGCACTAACTGTCACGTGTGCAACTCGCCACTTAACGGTGATTCGGTGAGAGATCACTGCCACATAACTGGTAAGTATAGAGGTGCCGCTCACAACGCGTGCAACCTCAAGCTTAAAATCAACCCTAAGACAATAAACATCCCCGTTGTCTTTCACAACTTGAGAGGATACGACTCTCACTTGATCATGCAGGCCATCGCGAAAATCGATGGTAATATATCGTGCATCCCAAACAACATGGAGAGATACATCTCCTTCAGCTTAAACGGACTTAGGTTCATTGACTCGTTTCAATTCCTCCTGTCGTCACTCGACAGTCTGGTCAAGGCCAACAATACCTTCCCTATCACAGATCGATACACAGACGCCGAGACTAGACACCTGCTCATGAGGAAGGGCGTATACCCATATGAGTACATGGATAGTTGGATAAAGTTCACAGAGACCAGACTACCTCCTATCGACTGCTTTTATAGCAAGCTGAATGAAGCGTCCGTCTCACGAGACGATTACTCACACGCGATTAACGTATGGAATAAACTGGGTTGTAAGAACCTTGGCGATTATCATGACCTGTACTTGAGGACAGATGTACTGCTGTTAGCCGACGTGTTCGAGACGTTTCGGCAAACATGTTTCAAGCAGTATAAACTCGACCCCGCATGGTATTACACCAGCCCAGGTCTGTCGTGGGACGCCTTGCTTAAAAAGACAGGAGTTAATTTGGAATTGCTCACAGATTATGACATGCACCTATTCATTGAGAAAGGCTTGCGAGGTGGGATTTCCATGGCATCCAAACGATACGCGAAAGCAAATAATCAATACGTGAAAGGTTACGATCCTAACAAACCAACCAATCACATTCTCTACCTCGACGCAAATAACCTGTACGGCTGGGCCATGAGCCAGTATCTACCTACAGGAGGATTCGAATGGGTACCAAACGTTGATGTTATGAGCATTGCACCAGATTCGAACAAAGGGTATATCCTCGAAGTTGACTTAGAGTATCCCAAGGTATTACACGCATCGCACAACAGCTATCCCCTTGCACCCGAACGTATGAAGGTTAACACAGACTGGATGTCTGAGTACCAACATAACTTGTCAGGTGGTCGTGTGGCAGACGTTGAGAAACTCGTGCCTAACTTAATGAATAAGACCAAGTACATCGTTCACTATCGCAACCTACAGCTGTACCTGTCATTGGGTATGAGGCTGACCAAAATACACAGGGTGCTCATGTTCGACCAGAGCCCATGGATGGAGCCCTACATCAGAATGAACACAGACCTACGAAAAAAAGCCACCAGTGATTTTGAAAAAAATCTCTACAAACTCATGAACAACTCGGTGTTTGGTAAGACTATGGAAAACCTGAGGAAACGCGTAACCGTGAAACTGGTTAGATCTAGTGAGGAAGACAAGCTCAGGAAATTGATAGCCAGTCCGGCATTCAACCGTAATAAAATATTCACAGACGACCTAGTTGCCATACACATGAAGAAAAGCCACATAAAATTCAACCGACCTGTTTACGTTGGGATGAGTATCCTCGATTTATCCAAACACCTGATGTACGACTTTTACTACAACGAGCTCAAGAAACAGTACGGCGACAGGTGCGAAGTGCTGTACACTGACACGGATTCCCTGCTGATGGAGATTCGAACCGAGGATGTATACGAGGATATGAAAAAACACATCGATTTATACGACACCAGCGACTATCCTAAGACCCATACCATGCACAGCACGGTAAATAAAAAGGTCCTAGGTAAGATGAAGGACGAGTGTGCTGGCACGCCAATAGCTGAGTACATAGGTTTGAGACCTAAGATGTACTCCATATTGAAAGCCGACAATAGTGAGATCCGAAAAGCTAAAGGGGTTAAGAAGTATGTGGTGAAACAACACATCAAACACGCCAGATTCAAGGAGGCCCTGTTCAAGACCCGTACCTTTAGACATAAAATGAACACACTTAGAAGTGATGGGCATAAGATATACGGACTGACTATAAACAAGACGTCCCTATCGCCTATGGACACGAAACGTTGGATAGCTATTGATGGTATAAACACATACGCGTATGGACATGAAAAAATTTGAGGCTATTTATTACAGCCCGCGTGGATATTGGAAAGGAGCTAGCGCAGTAGATAAGCTATCTAAAATGGCACGAGTATCACCAGAGAAAGCCAAAGCGTGGCTTGAAAAACAAGCCCTGTGGCAGATCTATTTGCCGGCGCCACGCTACGTACCTAGAAGGAGTTTCGGAATTAACATACCTAATAGCATTCACCAGGCAGACCTACTGTTCCTACCTCATGATAAGAGGTACAAGTATGCCTTAACCGTAGTGGACGTAGCCAGTCGTTACAAGGAAGCCGAACCCTTGACCACGAAAGATTCGGCCAAAGTAGCCAAAGGATTAGAACGCATATACAAACGCAGCCCGCTGACTTGGCCAACAGAGCTGCAAGTTGATCCCGGACGGGAGTTCATGGGTGCCGTTTCACAACTGCTAGCCAAACACGATACAAAGGTCAGACGTGGCACGGCCGGAGCCCATCGCAGCCAAGCTATAGTTGAGAGATTTAATAGGACTTTGGCTGAGCGCTTGTTCGGCCATCAATATGCTAGGGAAATGACAACCACTGGAAAACGATCGACTGAATGGGTAGCGAGGTTACCCGAGGTGGTGTCGGCAATCAACCATGAAGTCACCCGTCTCACCGGTAAGAAACCGGCAGACGCTATCAAACTAAAATCAATAGTTGCAGAGTCGGCCGCTCCATTGCGTGGGAAGGAGAAACAGATACCAGATAGGGCCCTAGTGAGGTATCTATACCAGCCGGGGGAACACGAGGGCGATAGCCGTAAGCGAGCCACCGATCCTATATGGTCAGTCAAAACTTACAACATAGATAAAGTGGATATGAAAGCCGACGAACCTAACTTGTACTACTTGAGGGGTGGGCCGGGTAGGGGATTTGTAAGAGAAGAATTATTGATCGTACCGTACGGCACAGTGTTACCGCCTGCCAAGTCACGGTAAACGTGATGGCGTGGCTTTGTAGTAGGGGTAATAGTAGTAAGAGCTAATGGTCCCACCAAAGCCTCATTTAGTAAATGAGGCTTTTTAGAGGGGTTTTTGAAAAGTGTTTTCGGACTGTCATTCCCTATACTACTGCCTACTAGAGATATCAGGTTTCCCAAACACACGTAATATTATGTTACATAAATTTACATCCTGTGGTTAAACGCTCCCATCTTTGTCTAGAGCTATTTAAAACAGATACATTTGCTTGAACATAAATTAGCATCTGGTTTATCAATCTGGAAACAGCATGTGGCTTTGTCATTGTCTCTTGGATTGAATCTGCTGGAGTTCTTTGTAATTAGTTCTGTCTCTAGTGTGGAACTGGTGGTGGAGTAGGATGTGGAAAGGTGGTGCTCTGAGGGGAAAGGGATTAGAGACGGGATTTTCCCAAGATGGCTGGTTATCCTGTATATTCAAAGAGTACAGGGAAGAGTTGAGAAACTTTATATAGATATGTGTGGTAAGCCACATAAAACTTTCTACAATGATGTTGGATAACTGACCATAAAAGTTCTGAAGAAAAAATAAAGACAACTACACACAAAGGATTTCAAAACAGGCATGTTCTGCTGCGTATGTTCAAACTAATAGTAACAAAACATTGTGTGTGTGTGTGTGTGTGTGTGTGTGTGTATTTTTTATCATACTGTTTCACATATAGCATTTCTGCTAACTGCTCTCAGCACTCATGTACCATTCATGTGCAAAGCTTAAAAAACATCACCTAAACCCAACCCATTCATTGTTGACCCCTCCACATGTATGTTCTGGATGAGTCCATACCTTCCCAATCTAGTCGTTCCCTAACTTATCACCTATATCCACAATGGGAATAACTCTGACAGGTTCCTGTATGTAATACAGGTGAGCAAGTACTGGGGTCTTCAGCATGGATATATCCTGACAGTACATACAGGTACTTTCAGACAGATGGCTGTTTATTACAGCAGCTCCACGAGATGAAGGAGAAAACCCCTCATCACATCCTGGGTCAGCACCTCTGTATCTCTCTCATTCATCTCACTATCTACATGCGGAGGTACTGGAGTCGTGTTAATGTGATGTAGCACATGGGCATGATAGCGTAACTCACAAATAGTAACACTTAGTGCTTTTAATGACTGTGAAGTGGAAATAAATGACCAATTACTCTTACATACAGATGAAGATTTGAGGTGGAATTAAGTTTTAAACATTTTACCTGCATAAAACTAAAAACAAGGATGGTTTTGCCATAATTGCCAACACTTGTCGACATCCATAAAAACTGTCTTCCTTACGTGTATCACTGTAATGTCATTCAAAGATTTACAACTGATTATTCAATCAGGGGTCTTGGATATTCACTGCAACAAATTAAGTTCTGCTGTCTTACATTCAACCAATATTTGTTACATCCCGAACACAAGAATCTAAATCTCACACCTTTTCAGTTATAACTTGATACATCTGGAGTTTCAGATTACTTACACATATTTATCACATTTATCACACTTTCATCACAAAGTCTGACGTTCATGATTATATTCAACAAACGACTTTGAAACTTAGACACCATGGAGAATCTCTAACTACTGAACCTTAACATGAGGGCCACGAGAATACGTTTGTCTTCCACTCTTGCAGGTCTAATAAACACACAACATATTCATAAGAGTGTGAATCTGATCAGCCTTGAGGTATTCCCTGTTTATTGTAACATTCTGACATTGCCGGAAGACAAAATCAACAGAAGCTGGTGTGATGTATTTGTAGAAGCTCTTCCACTTGTGCACAAATTACCTATGGTAACATCTGACTTACAAAAGCTGTGAGTTAAGCGCTAGTTTCCTAGCAACCAGAATTACACTTACTGGGAATGATAAGAGTAAGACCTACCAATTAGTTTTTACATTGGAACTTCGTAAACGAAAACCACCTGGGCAGAATGTAATTACACCTGAAATAAACACATACTTCTCTTCATGGGAAACTTCACAACAGGTGGCTTGAAAACTGTAGATATTAAATACATCATTACACATTCATCTCAACCAGAACAAAATACTGACAAGCTCATTTGTGAATAATATAGACCCCTTGATTCATTTCTATATGAAAAGAGCTCTGCATTGTATATGGTGATAGGTTACTTGATCACTGCACATTAAGAACTTTTAATCAAGAATAAACTGATTTAATACAAGAGTGTCAGAGACAATATTTTGGCCATATCATGAGACTTAATGCAAGGTGAAACAGGGATGGACAAAAGGTACAATATATTCATTGATGTTAAAGTAGTGAGGGAGTCAGTTTTAAAGAAAAGTAGTTAGTTTTACGCAACACTGAAACAATATCATGGTGGGTGTCATCGGAAAAGGGCTTTTTCACACATTGTACCCATGTAGAGAATCGAACTAAGCTCTTCAATCTGACAAGCGAATGTTTTGACCACTAGGCTACTCCATCAAAAAAGTACAATTTCAGAACTGCAGTTGAATTCATTTAGAAACATGGGCAGACAACTCCGTCTAAAGTAAGTTCACTGAGAGGTCAGAGCAGACAAGTTGTCCACTTACTCTAGTGCCAATTATCTACGACTCGTTTCCTTCAAGTATGGCTCATCAGGGCCCCGGACTATCAATCTGGCACTCTGATCACTACCATAACCACAGGTCTCACCTATCTCCACTGATAACTGTTATGACTGTATTATCCTCTGCTTAGTCTGTCGTACAGACCCTGACGCAAATATATCCAAGAAAGCCCATGCAAGTCTAGAAAATGTAGCAAGTCTAGATTCCTTTAGCTTCAGGAAAATAAAGAACGTCTCAGGGCTCCATTTCATTATATGATTATTTTTTAACTATGAACGTTTTTTAGTAAAATATGTTCATTTCAGAGACTAGTTTTTAGTCTATCCTCTATCTAGTGTAGTTGTTTACATGCATAAAACCTATCCTGTGCAATCCTCAGTCCTACACCTCGATGTAGACATACCCGGTAATTAGATGTGTCTTCATCAGACTAACAAGTAGTCTCTGAAATGGACATAATTTACAGAAAAAAATAGTTCATAATAAAAAAATAAAATGAAATTGAGCCCTGAGAGTTTCTTCATTTTCCTGAAACTGTGGTAGTCTAGACTTGCCACATAGTCTAGACTTACATGGGCTTTTTTTGGATATGTTTGCCTCAGAGTCTGTCTCACAAACTATGTCTATATATGCAATGTTGGTTCATAATACCATGTATTTATTTCAAATTTTTTGGTTAACATTTAATTCAAGGCTCCAGATAAGTTTTCAGCATGCACATGTAGGGATAAAAAATATGCATAATACAGCAGATACCAACCACAGCAATGGTGTAAGGTCTTAGAATCATTTACGATGTATATATCTGAAAAAGTATTGCTCTGTTGTTTACTGACCTGTTTACACAAGTGTAGCAATGTTGTGGTGCATATATTAAACAAACACGAGATTACTTGCCATTAAATTCCGTTCAGTACTCCAACTCGTCCCAGTACTCTTATATTGAAAAAATAAGGCATAGGTACTCATGTTAAAAAATTATCTGGAGCCCTGTTAATTTCCACATCCATGGACATTTATAAATCAATGTAAAATTGTCATTTATATGTGACTTATCTTGACCCAATGCAATTTCCATGTGCAGAATGTTCTAAATAGTGAGCAATATGAATGCAATATCCACTGAACAGCATTTCATCTCTGCCTAGTCTGTAAACCACATTATTTTTCCCTCTATGTATATTTGTGTGTATTTCCTCAGGATCTGAATCTCTGAGCTCATGTGAACTCGTTTTCAATTTAAATGGACTTATATGGTAGCATCAAAATTATGTACACTGAACAGCAACAGAAATGCAACTGTTTATTTGCCAAACGTTTCAACAGAAAAAATAAACATGTACTTTTACTTTCATGAAATTTCTTTTTTTTTCAAAACTAGCATTTCTTTTTCTGTTCAGTATATATCCAGAGAATAAACATCAGTCAAATCTCAGCCCTGTGTGAGAAGATTTCAAAGTTCTGCTTGCCACCAACATTTACTGACAAAGTGAATACCAAAAACACTGGTACGGTCCTGAAACATTGATGGTATGCACCTTTACAGACTGTATGTTTGCAAGCCTATGTACAAATTACCTCTGTTTCATTATGGAATGTTTTCACAATACATGCATGTTATGATCCTACTGTGCGGTGCCAGAGAGCATTGGTCCAGACACGTACACATGTTAATATAGACAGGTTGTTGGTAAGCAACAGAAGTGTTTGTAAACACTGAAAATGACAGAATTGTCCCATAAATCCTGACTAGGTTATACCATGACTTGTCAACAAATAACAGTACTGGCCCCATGTTTATACACTAATAGTAAGCCATGTCTCGGCATACTTTCACATGTTTTACACTCTCTGTCAGCTCCTCCAAAACATACATTCTAGCAAATAATTGACGACTAATGCACTTTCTTCTTATATTTCTGTCTACTCATGTTTCAGTTGTGTACATACTTTCCTACAATCTCCTATTTACTAAGTATGCAAAACCAACAGCGAGTCTATCTACATTGCTGGCAGTGTCTCGCATATATTGAAACTGCACGGGATGTACATGGGCTGTTTTCATACACAAACATCTACCCCAAACATGAGTACATTGCATAGGTCAGCAGAATCAGAGTGCTTGTCATATTTACCCCATGCTAAATATTAACCTTGATTTTTCTTCAGTCATCAGAATATATTGTAGCAATGTTTGCCCATTATGTAACATTCTATTTCAGTCCAGTTAATAAACATACTGTAACAAAGTTGTATTATGCTGTATCACTGAATTTAGATGGCATAAATCCTATATCGCATCTTATGTATGACAGCTTGCAGTTAAATCCCTCTTTCAGAGCCAGCATACTGAGTACTGACTGGTGATGACCTTGAGACTGTTTGAGTGTTGAATTACATGAATTCTACTGATGAGGCCTTCATTAAGTTGAGACAGTGGGATGGATGAGAATCTCCTTGTTGTTTCAGCACCACTGAACCTGTATTTTTCATCAAATAAAATTAACAGTAATTTTATAGACATGACTCATCCCCTTCATTTGCCCTTCCAGTTACTTACAGTGTGACAAATAGTGTGATGGGTTAGGTAGGAAAGGTAGAGTGAAAAATTTCATCAATAATGTGCCTTGATTATTTCTTTTCAGTATCCCTTTGCAGCCTACCCAATCTGAAGAAATGGCAAATGCAAATTTAAGCATATTTATTCTGAAATCAACAATATTGAATTTCACAAAGTATTGTCATGGAAACTGCTTTTATGATTAATCAATAAGAAACATGCTATATTAAGTGTCCTGTCGTGGTTTTGCCTGTTTCGTCTCCAGCTCACGAGTAGATAACATGCAATATACCCACTACAATAATGTGATGCTATCCAATGCAGGTGTAATTTCCTCTACGGACTGTGTGCATTGTTTTGATGAACAGGACAATGAGGTGAATCTGAATACATGGGGATACAATAGGCATATAAAACATATAGCATCATTTATAATACAGTACCTGCATCCAGACAGGAAATGAAACTTTCAATAAATACATGCTTAAAATGCATAATAAATACATGCTTAAAATATACACCTTCAAATTAAATAGAAGATTCTTTTAATTTCATTCATTCATGATACTCATTATTTATCTTTACATGTCAAAACATGAAACATTTCAGTATTCCTATCACAACTATTATTAGGATTGCTAAAACTATCTTCATGTGTATTATCAGATCTTAGAATTAGAGAACTTCAGCTGTTGTTTCAGAAATTGGACATTATTGGTTCTACATATTTGAAAAATTTTCTGATGTTATTGTAAGCCAATCACCATTCCCAGGTAGCAAAACAAGAATAACTGAATGAAACTTGCACTTTCAGGCGAAGAAGACAACAATTTTTATGACCCCTGATGAGAAAGTGACTGCCTCGTCTGTGAGCCATGCTCAGAAAGAAGATCTGGAGGTGAACATCAGTTGTCAACAATTGTTTTTTCAGGACCCCTCTCAATGCAACATGGAGAACTGAATCACTCAATTATAACCAGCCATATGGCGTTCTCCTTCAGGTTCCACAGATCTGGCAAATGTGTAGTGCAGGGGCAAAGTATCAATCACGCGCACACATGAGTAAATACAAACACACTGTACCAATGCACACATACTCTCGTCACAGAAGCAAGAAACCATGCTGGAACATACAGTAACCCTGTCAGTAGTTTTCTCTTGGCATTAGCTAAATCTGCACACAAATAAATCCCTTCGATTAGAATTTGTGTCAATGACTGAGAATGCATCATTGATTAGTCTCTGAGGACAATGGCTTAATTATGCACATCTGACAAGCTTGCATGAACCATAGGGTTCCAGTCGATATTGATGGCAATAATTTGGCTGGGTTTAGTATCTTCCCGGTCAAAAGTTCGCTTCTCTTTGATGCAGTTACTTTGCATAGACTTGTCAAGCAGCCTTTTGTTTTTCCTTCTCCTTAAGTTGTCACACCTATAGGTGTTTCTAGTGCTTGACGACCATGGGTCTTTATCAATCTTTTCAAATGATTATCGGGATGATACAATGGCTCCCTGGCACATCATGTTCACTTCTGGCTCGACAATGAAGAGTGAGGTTTATTGAGTGTATCCTCAAATACCCTTGAGCTATAGCTCAAGTATTCTGTATCTAAAGATCTATCAATATGTAGGCTATAAATACAGATTCTAACTACGTCCAAACCATACTGTGATGCTTTCATGGGCACATGAACTCTCTCCCTGGTAGTTTTATATTAGTTTACTGTTAATTAAATTTAAGTAATATATTGCAACTCAATGAATAGACATAGTTTTGATAGCTAGAAAAAACATCACTTCTTCACGTCCATATTTGGTAACAGAGTTTGTTAGAAATGTTGCAATTTCATTTTCAACCAGCAGACTATATTTGCGACTGTCATCATGCAACACACTGGCACCTGTCCTCAGCAGAGCTCTGTGTTTAATGAAAACCTACCATCTAACAGTAATAATTTACAAGCATTAAGTGCCATTTCAAACCTTGTGTTCATATCAAAAGCCCATTCAGGTAAGAATGAAGGACTGTCATAAACTTTCAATGTCTAACTAATGTAATATACTCATGGAAACAAATAAAGGAACACACAAAAGATCAAGTGTTCCTATAGTCTTTTCTGGGATTCTTCTCATGCTTTATATTGCAAAGTGGGTGAAAATACATAAAGGAACACTTGTACTTTCATGTTTTCCCCCTATTTGTTTCCATAAGCATATGTTTCATTCACATCAATATCTACTTGAAACATTTATAATCACTGACATTCAAAATGCTGTCTATTTCTGAAAACTAACATCCAAAAGTAAACTCAAATTTGGAACTGAGGGTGAGAACTGTCTTGCACCACTGCACAGAAACAATGCAACTTGTAGAACCTCAGATATTACAAAGTAACAACAACTCAAGGAATCTTGAACAGTCTTTAAAAGAAACAGTTTTGGTCTCAATGTTTGCTGAAAACATATCACAAGGGATCTTAACAGATTCTTCAAATAAAGACAGGAAGAAAGAACACCTTACTTGTGACTTTGTGAATACTTCCCATATGAAATCTGCAAATGTTTGTCTAGAGACCAGTAACAACATAATCTCTCCTCTTCATCCATAATTTAGTTTCACAATAATTCCCTTTGGATCACCAAGCCCTGAGAGATGTGCAACATTTGTAGAACAAACTGGCCAGGCCCAAGTGTACCCCAGGTGTGAACAGGCCTGACCCCAGAGCTTGTCAGTTTGACCCAGCCTGCCCCTGAGATCCTTGAGTTCACTTCCCACAGACAGCGGACATCAATGTGAGGACACACAATGCCAGTCAAAATAAACATGACCTGCCACGTCCACTTGACCCAGGTAAAAAACGAAAACCTTCCACTGACCAACAGTGATATGACTAAACAAGGGCACATTAAGAGTAACAACTGTCTGAAGATTTGATTTACAAAGAGACATGTATATATTACATATTTGTGGGACCAAGTTACCATGTTATACGAATTGTTTTAACAAAATGTTTGTTGACAGTCCAAGTTAACATTTGCTAACAATGTCTAAGGTCAACAAAATTACACATAAATTCATTTATAAATATATAGGTACTACTTAACAATGCTATAGAGCAAACCACAAGTATGTTATGTGAAATGTGTCTCAAAATGATTCCAAATTTTGAACACTTGCGACTGTTATGTTTAATTTGTGCCTGTCAATTATTTTGCAATTGTTCCAGTAATCATCTGGAAATTAATTCATCCATGAATTCATTTATTTTGCAGAATGTTTCCTTGGATTGACAACTGCTGTGAAGACAATGCCAAGCCAACAAAATGCTGATACAACTAAAAGCTGGTATTCGCTGATGCATTGTTTAGTAAGACGTTCTCCCTACAGAATTTCCACCAAGTTCAAACTATCCCTTAAGGACTGTTAACCACATAAGACATTAATAAATAAATGTAATATCTTTTCAAACAAAACCACACTGTCATGACGTTACACAAGTTTTCACATGTTCATACAAACAAATCATCCATTGTTGAACAGTAAAACAGCTCTGCTATGAAAATGAACACTTATTTTATCACAAAAATGGATTCATAATTACATCAACAACGAAGCAATCTGAAGTATTTCATGCTTTAATTAACAGTAACCTTTAATTGTCCTGAACATAAAACAATGACAGAAACTATATCCTCACTCAAGCCTTTTTATAAGACAGTGAGACAAGAGATATCTAGAAACGAGATGCATGCAACATCAAACCTTATGTCCAGCCATCTCCTCCATATTAACCCTCAATGTGTAAACTGATTCAAAATTCAAAATGAGCGCCTAACAAGGTGCTGTAGTCATGTGAGGGAATGGCGGGCAGATTTCAACCACCAGTGTCTCTGTGACACTCAGTGCTGCTATTTCCTAGTTTGAAATTGGGTGAGTCACCACTCCCTGAGTGACCCAACTCTCGGCCTGGAACTCAGGGTACAATAATATCGATGCCATTAACGCCTACATATTTAGGTCATATTGCTTAATCAGGGCGGGAGTTGTTTTTTCCTACAGGACAATCTGATACAAAAATGTTTTCTATTGTGTGCAAAGCTTTAAGCTTGGCACAAAGATCTATTCAGATCCTTAAAACTTTCTACAGACGTATTGTAAATGTTGTTCTAGAGCGACTTGTTGTAGGAACAGACACATGATAGATGACATTATCATGTTATACAAATCTTATCCCCACCCATAACTGAATGACACATGTACATTTACTAAATGGTATGTTACACATCAATACTTACATGTCAAAAAATTATTTTTTTGAATTCAAAATGAAAGCTTCCATTGTGTGTTTTGTATCAGTTTTTCACTCATTATTAACAGTGGTGACATCAATAAATGATCACCATCAGCAGCAGCGCGGCACCACCACAACGACCTCTTCCATCAAGTTCCATGTTTATCAATTAAATTCCCTTCAACTAGTTTCAGTATCACATTCCCACACAGCAGTCAGCTGACAGGGAAATATTACTGAAAAGCATAAAATGTCCTCAGGATATGTTCCGTATCATGTGTTTCTTTTAGCTTATATTTTTAACACTCCATTCTATTCTACATTTGAAAATCTTTCAAAAACAAATTTCGAGTAAATTATTGATTTCCTTTCAGCTGTATTGTTGCTACTTTATGACTCAGACTAGTCACAGGCAGCTGAAATAGCATATCCATGGCAACCAATTTCTAGTGAAGACATAGCCAGAATTCACACATTCAGTAATTATTGGACACGTGGTGGATTCATTCATTATACACAGAAATTTGTTGCATTTGATTTTACTTAAGTCTGTGAAAGGCGTCACATCACCTCACAAATTTAGCCATGATCAGTCATAGGTTTGAACACATACTTGGCTCAACCTTGAAGATTCTTGACAATTTTGTTGTCAGTTAGTGTCAGGTTTTCATGAATATGGAAACCATGTCAACATATCAAAGTGCATTTTAGTCATAGTATCGTAGAAGTCATCATCATCATCATCATCATCATGACTGCGATAGGTATATATATATATACCTATATATATATATATATATATATATATATATATATATTCCTTTGTTATGTTTATACATAAACTATCGTGGTTTAAATACAGCATGAGTTTTATGGAACTTAATTCTGATAAAGATACTGCCTACTTTGTGTTCAAATCCAAAAAATCTATGTTAACTTTACACAATGTCCATTGATTGATGATGCCAACAGGAAACTATTAAGTGGACAACAATCAATCAGCCCTATCTGCGGACAGATTGTGATCATAAATCAAAGTTGCTTCAAACTGATATACTGATTTCCTTAAGACTGAGGATATTATGTACCACATGCTCTCAGCAACTTTCACTAACTGCTTCTCACCCTCAGGATATCAGTATTGGAAACACATGGCTGTCCAGAGGTTGGAATTTGGCCAGAATTTCAGAAATAAATACAAGGTGGCAGTGTTCATGTAGGAACATGTAGGAATCTCTGATACTTAAAGATTGATTGTGGCATGGGTTGTAAATGTCCAGAAGTAGAATATCTTTTCTCTTCAAATTTCAAAAATAGATCACAGTCAAATGTATACTACCCATCACAGTCAAATGTATACTACCCATACTACCCATCACAGTCAAATGTATACTACCCATCACAGTCAAATGTATACTACCCATCACAGTCAAATGTATACTACCCATACTACCCATCACAGTCAAATGTATACTACCCATCACAGTCAAATGTATACTACCCATCACAGTCAAATGTATACTACCCATCACAGTCAAATGTATACTACCCATCACAGTCAAATGTATACTACCCATCACAGTCAAATGTATACTACCCATACTACCTGTAGAGTCAGTTGTGTAAAAGTAGTCACTTACTTCAGCCAACTCTTCTAAACTACATTTTGCAAAATATTCCATGATGTTTAAAAGTAGTGTTTACACATGAACTGATGTACTGTACAACAAACTCTTAATGCTGAAAAGATTATTGCCAAAAGTTAACAAACAAAACTCGTAACAATTTGAAATTCATAACAAAACTTTACACATACACACAGCTGTTCAAATGCACACATTTTGCAGCAATATGATGCATGATCCTCATGCAATTCATCTGCAAGAAGGCTTGCAGTTGGTCACCCCAAGTCAGCAGCACTCTTCTTAATCGAAAGCAATTTCATTGAAATGTGTTACATCAGCATTTCTGCAACTGATTTTGTTTGTTCAGCAAGATATAAACACCAGTAACTAATCAAGTCTGGACCAGACAATCCAGTGATTGATGTCATGAGCAACCTTCCATACTTTCAACATCAACAGAATATCAACAAAAGCCATCAGCAAAACCATCAAGAGACGTTTTACAAGCACTGGTTGCTTGGCACATCTAAACATGAATGCCAACAGGGCAGAGAGAAAGAAGCTGAAACCCCAAACTGCAAACCCGATTTACTCATCATTCAGAATACCTCAGATCTCACAGTCTGGCCCATCGGTCAACCAGCAGGCTGCCATACTTGTTCTGTACAAATACACATCTCTCTACTTACAGGAAGAGCAGAATCACCTGGGTATGGCCAGTATCCCACAATGCTTTCTTTTATCTTCTCACTAATAAACAATTATATTAGTACAAATACACACATGAAAGGACAATGCTAAACCAGTTGCTTCTGTCAGACACACCATGTATCCCTTTCCTTCTATCTTAAACAGTTCAACATCCAATCACAGATGTCATGTATATACAAAAAGTTTGCCTTAAATAACCACCTTCCATGCCAATAAGGGGCAGCGTGGCAGGTCAGTGGTTACTGGTCTGCCTGCCACAGAGTGTCATGTGTTCAGGTCCACACTTGGCTACAAATCAAGAGCATAACATTGGTGTTCACTATACATGGAGAGTTTATCCAAACCGTTTTACCTATTCATTCCATGCATTCATAAGTTTTCTAGTCATGCTTCATATCAAGAGCGTCCTTGAAGCAGATGATTTTCAAAACAACCTAAAGGAGAAATCCATATTGATGATCATTTTTGGGCCACTTTTTTATCATTTAATCAGATCCTGTTGGATCTTATGTATATCCAAATCAATTCATTCTGGCATGTATGACATATCTACTGCGCAGATGAGCTCTACCTTCCCACATTATCTGTCCTACCAGGCCAGGAAACATTAACCCTGATAACGCCTGTGCTATGATATGTCCCATAGGCATGTGATATATGATCATATCAAAACCTGCAAGCAGAGGCTTGGCTCTACATGCTGTAGTTACAAGCATACAAAACTGATCACTCAAGTTTTAATCTATGCTTTGAAAAGGAGACTGTGAGAGTAATACAAATCATTCTTAGAAAAACACAAGATTCAGGTGTGATGAGGACACACACACACACTTGACTGAGTAAGTTAAAATTCAAAGTCACCATGGCAATTATTCAGCCATATCAGGACTAGAACCATGACTTCTTAAATACTTACATTATAAAATCCGTTCCAATAGGACAGTAGGACAACCAGAGATTTAAAACTACCACAGAACTAAAACTTTGATACATGTACAATTTAAGATATTACATAAAAAAAAAGATCAAAGATCAGCAGCAATTGAAGGTAGTACACCATATGCTTGCTGCCTTCACGGATCCTAACTGGATTCACACATCCCTTCAGGCACTGGCGATTGTACTGATACATGGCCATTAATTGAAACAACACAGTCATATTCTATGATTACTGAGCTTGAAATAAAAAATTCACTTTGAAAGTTTTGAGACTTTCTTGTCCTCTCAAACACATGTAGGTAACTCCTAGGACCACTTGTTTAGTTTGTTACAACCATAGTTGGTTATTTTGAATGTACATACATGCAGCTGGGACCAAAATCCAGTTATATCTATCAGTTTGTTGCAAGCATGTTCGTTACAATTGTAGTGTATCGTACATTGTATGCATTCATGTGAATCTGTAGATGTATTTCATATTTTTTAGCATCACAATAACGATTTGATATGCACTTTCTCTATGTTGTTCTCTTTCAAATCAATTTCTAAAAAGTCCACACATCATTAAGTTTCAACAATGGTCAATTCAATTTCAGCTTGTATCATAATATTCTCATTTCCTAGATCCATATTTTCCATATTTTAGTTTGGTTAGGATATCAATTTCCAGAGACAATGTCCATCAATATTCACCGACCCACACCTGAGAGTGACAAGCTACAGTTGGCCATGTATATGAATACTCACTTTACAGAGTTCAAGTACCTGCTAGCCCAGACCTCTCCATGACACTAGGTGACAGCTGTTGCTATAGGTTACCATGTATGTCAAATAAAGTCCACTTCAATCAGGTTCCAATGTAATTTTATCCTGCTTTTTATGGAGATCAGTTATGAATGAAAGTATACAGAATGTGTCCCTTGAAGTAAACATGGCAACTTCCACATCAGAAACAGATTTCACAGATTGGTGAGACACATGACAGACATGTTGTCTCCAAGTGATGCCCTACCCAAATACAACTTATACCTAAACAATTTTATTCAGTTTTAAAGAAAATTTTAAAATCAAGCACAATGTTCTGAAGAATTAATAGACATAGAGATTTATCTTTCATAAACTGATACTCTGTCTTCAGTATTATCAGAAATGGGCTTCACACATTGCACCTATGTGGAGAATCGAAGCTGGGTCTTCGATGTGACAGAGCAACTGCCCAACAATGACATTTTGAACTTCTCCTTTCCATCTGCAACACTGACCAAGACTATTTTGTTAAAGAATCTCAAATACTAACAAAATCACTGGAAGCAATGATTATTTGTTCTTGGTCTGAGAGTCCAACGTTATTTAGCAATTCTAGGAAGTAATTATTCAAGGATTCAGTTCAGCATGTTTTCCAAGCTGCAATGTTAATCATCCTCACGCATGTTTAATTTGGTTCAAATCCGATAAAGAATCTCTAAGAAATGCTGTGTTCAATTCTCAAAAAAAAAAAAACCAGATGTCAAGCAAACATTTTACTTGAAGAACTTGAGGCATACATGTTATCTATTTGTGACCACCATCATCTTATGCATTTAAGGCTGAATCTAAATAAGTGAAATGTTTCTTGGCATCGGCACGTCACTTTTATTTGCACACGTAACATTTTTTTATTGACATTTAAAAAAAAAATCACTTGACTTGGCCGCATCCCGATCATCCATTTGTTCACTATAGGAATGAGTGTCGGCAAGAACGAGTGTGGATCTGCAACTCGTTAACATATACTAAACTTCCCAAGATGTATTTCTGAGAAAAAAAATAAAAATTATTTTTCCTCCCAGGTCACTTTTTTTCTATAATTATTTTTTAAAAATGTGCTACCACCCTCATCCCCTTTAAAAAAATGTGACCAAGAAACATTTAATTTTTTTATGCAGCCTTACTGACGTTGAAACTTGATGTACAACCCCATGTCCATTCTGTATTTCCTGATAATTTAATAGCCATTTTTATGTCTAGTCAATTTCACGAGTTGATCGCATCAACTGACGGCAAATAAAAGATTACATGCTTCTTCCACAGCATCCCTTGTAAGAGGTGATACTCGATTCATCTGTCCAAGGAGTTACATCATTCTTGACATTAATCCCACAATGCAACAGTGTGTAATCAGTCCTACTGCTGAAGTGTCACGCAAAATTGCTCACACTCTTATCAAACCCACACGGAATGTGGCACAGGCAAACAAATGTGGGTGAAGATATCAACAACACAACTGAAAACTGTTTGGCATCTTGGAAAGCATATAGAACAGGAAAACACTATGCCCATTAAATCAACTGATAAAATTTGAGAATAAACAAAACAAAAATTTTAAACGGTTTAAAATGAATAAAAAAAATGTAGTACAACTATGAACATACTAAACGTGTTAAGGATATGCGATCTGACAGTTGGAAATATATGAGCACTTGAGTGTGAAGATTTGCAACTGAATGCTTAATAGTGAGTGAGTGAGTCTGGTGTGACGAGCAAACACATTAACCACTAGGCTACGCCATAACCCTTGAATGATGAACAGAAACAGCCAAAGGAAAAAAGATTTAATTTTATTCTGCTTGAAGAAATTGAACCCTCGATCAAAATGACATGATTGAGCAATAGTAAAACAGAAATGAACGAAGACATGCAGAGATGTTTAACACATGAACCTGCTTGACAATATGATGAACAACCAAAAACCACTTCACAATGTTGTATATACAATACAACCTGCACCATTCACAAAGTTGTCTTGTACTGAAAACAAGTATCAAGCCTACTACACCATTTCATGACTTGTACTCTAATGTTCCTTGAAAGGAAACTTTAAAATTAGTAATTCAAAAACAACACAATGATTCTCTTGTTGAAAACTATGCTTGTCGTAAGAGGCGACAAATGGGATCGGGTGGTCTCGCTGACTTGGTTGACACATGTCATTGGTTCCCCACTGAGCAGATCGATGCTCATGTTGTTGGTTACTGGATTGTCTGGTCCAGACTCGATTATGTACAGACCACCGCAATATAGCTGGAATATTGCTGAGTGTGGCATAAAACTAAACTCGCTCACTCTTGTTGAAAACCCTGTAGCTGGTTCAGAAGAATGTTTCCTTTCAGCATAACACCTTGATACAGAATACAAGATGTTTTATTGCACACCATAACACATAGATAAACACATTCAACAAGCCAACATGTTTCATTCATTTATATGAGGACATCCATCCAAAGGATCACTTTTTGATGTCAACAGAAAACTGTACCTTTCCTTCTCTGCACTTCCCTACAGAAGCACATTCCATCCGCAGCCATCACAGTTATCGGTCTTGTCAGTTTCAACTCCTAACAAACTTTCTTCATGTCACCCACCTTTCTGTGTCTAGGACAAAACATCAGCCATCTTTGCTCTTGTCACAACACCCAACAATCTGACCAATGTGACCCTTCTTCCTAACACATCAGCCAGTGCTCGAAAACAACAATGAAGGGCTATTACAAGTCTTTTCGAAATCAACTGTGAAATAACTGTGAGTTCAGATTTGGAAACGTTCAGGAAATGAACTCTTCAAAGTGCAGTTTATTTTTAAAGCATGGTTTTCGCTCTGCATCAGACATTTAGAGTTAATGGTTGGAGCATCACCTTTGTAATCACCTGCAGGACACGAACACTGTTTACATATTCATCATCTCTCTCATCACCCATCATGACTTAACACCGTCATTAAACTTAGACCATTTTCTATTTGCACGACTTGACTTGATGGCCGCTTTATATTAAATGCTCATTAAGGTGGTTATTATTTCAGCATAATCTGTATTGACAGAAAAAAGCTTTAGAAATTGGAATTCTGAAAAGTTCCGAAAAATGTTGTAGCTTCAGTTTTTTATCCAGTTTTCAATTTGCATGTATTAGTTCAAGCCTTATAATGCTGTTTTTTTCACCTCATGCTTTTATGCTGGAGTGTTTTTTTACTCATTACCTCCAAACCTTATGATTATCAATCTGGTAAAATGACATTTTAAATCCTACAGTAAGATGACACAATATCTAATTAAGAACAATAAACCTAAAGAGATTGTGGATATCAGCTTACATCCATGTGTCAACAATCTACTAGTGTTCTGTCTTTTCAACATATTAATTTGTACAATGCCACTGAACACCTTAAACATGGATTCTGGCACTACAGAATTAAATTATTATTATTAACTGTTATTCCCAACATTCAAAATTTTAAAAATTCACTATAAATAGCCTTTGAAATGAAGAATCAACAATAAACCATAATAAGTAATGAGATCAAGCGAGTTCTCTTGCATTCAGGAACAATTATGCTTCAAATTCCAAACATTTCTATTATTCAGGTAAACCATTTTTGATATTTTTGTCATATAGCTAGCTTTCAATAAAGTACAGGTCTATGTGTGTCTGAGATCCACTAAATGAACTATGTTTTGAGAAATGGCAAAGCCCCACTCACCTGACCAATGCCACATCATCCTATAAACTGTCCTCTGTTCCGTTACCAGAACATCTTACCAGAAAACAGTATGTCATTATATCCTGGTGCGTGTAACCCATCCCACAGAATGTCACTGCTAAGTAGGTTACAAGTTTTACATCATGACCGACTGTCCATCTCCCTCACAGCCAGCTATTTGTAGGAAGACATTGCCACAAGGGTTCAAGAAGTGAAGCCAAAAGAAATCACTTCTGACACTGGCCGGCCATGACCCAAAACTAGAAGTGAAAATCATGTTTAACTCCGAGACACCCCCAGTACTGCCAAGCACCAAGTGATAGGATCTCTTATTTTCATTATTTTTCCTCACTGCATTCCCAAACAAGTTCAGTATACACATAGTTCTGTCTTTTTAATGCTGTTAGACAACCTGTCTATTCTGAGCTTAGTTTACAAACCTACCTGCGATTCATATAGGCTAACATGTCTCATCATGCACCTCATGGCGATAATAATAGAAAAATACCAGACATCACCACGACAGATATTTACCGTGTCAGCACAAGTAGCTCAAGGAGTAACGCCAGCATCCAGAATGCACCATTCTTACTCAAAAACATACTGTCAGCATCTTAAGTCTACTTTCAACATCCAAATTTTGGGGTTTTTTTCAAATTAACCTTCTAGTCTGAAAACCCTCCCTCTGCAATTCATCACGTACTCCCCCTGACCAGCGTAGAACTGCGGCATTACGAACTTGACGCAAACAAACAACATGACACTGCTAAGAATACTGAGGAATGCTGCTACAAACAAACCTCTTGATACCTGGAGATCCAAAAATGAATCTAATCTACTGCATGTTGAAGGTGATCACCTACATTCTTGCTCAAACAAACTGTTTGTTTATAAGACATAACACCTATTGCTTGGATGATTACAAAATCAGATAAAAAATTACAGCTTTAACACTACATGAGTGGCCCCAACTTAACCTGAAAACACTTTTCACTTTGTTGACAGTAAGTGCTGGGACAAACTATCTCAGGCTGTCTATTTTGACAGAATCTGGTTAATATATACCAGCATTATATCCATCACGTTCTCATTTTGGGTAAATCAATACTGTGTAGATATATGATATAGATTTGTTAGATGAACATGTGGAAAAGACATGATTTTCTCTGCATCAGTTGTTCACAGTGGTCAATAACATTCACCGAAATATATAAAAAATATGCATGAAATGTGTGATATTCAAATATAGATACGAGAAACAACAGTGGAAGGCATAAGATCACATTTGACAGGCGTGTTGTACCATTTGACAAAATCCTATATTTTCTTCCCTATTCAGGATCACCAGAACAAATGTTGACAGTGAATGTGATTACTCTCCCATGTCCTCCTTATTTTCCCTCATAAGAAACATCTTGCATAACCATGGTAATGCTGTATGACATAAAATCAAAAGTGGATTTATACAACATACCAACGTCTTCTTGCAGTTCAACGCCTACATTACTCATGTGAAGCAGGCTCATTTTACGAAAATAATATGCTTGGCAGTTGCTTCATCTGAACCAAGTTAACTGTTACTCCGTGAAAGAAATAATGGTTCCTTAAACATGATAAAATATTAGACAATCTCATAACCTCACTTAAATTTTATTTCTTTCCATGTTCGGCTTCCTAATTGTTCAAATATTGACATAAATAATCTGTATAACATGAGAACAAATCAAATTTGCTGCCAGAGATTTCTGATGCATTCTTGACAGCATTCTTCACTACCTTCAAATACTTTCATTCTTTTTAAGGAAATAAGATGGGTCAAATGAAACTAGTTCACAACCCGACTCAAAATTAAATCTTGGAGAAAACAATCAATCCTTTGAGCAGTTGCTGAGATTCTGTAAGACAGTTAAAACCAAAGACCAGTGCCAGGGTCTAACTAGTTTCCAATGTCTTTATGCCATACAAAAAGGTTAAATGTCAAAAGCAAACAAAGCTATTCTGAGCACACTGCCATTTGCAATTCCCTATCATGGGTACCATGACATAGCATCTAAATCAGTGGCATCCGATAAGGTCATGACGACTTTCAAAGAACTGTAATTTTTTGTCGCTTCCACATCGGGCTCAAGTTTTCAGATTCCTGCTAACAATTGGAACTTCTTGCGTGGTTGGTTCAACATATCAGACAGGTGTTGCTGGCCTGTAGCAAATTAGTCGGCAGCCCTGATTCACAGAGAACATAACAGCCCTCTGAAAAATCCCCTACTTAGGAGGCCTTTAAACAAAAGGAAGAAAAGTATGCAAGTGGTCTGCTTGCTGAACTTCCAGCAGTGATTTTCCCAACAAACAACCACAAGCGTATGTGAAATTCTGCTTATACTATTCAGACGAACCAGATGTTTGTCCACAAATACCCGCAACAAAAACCTCCTGTTTCAAACATTGTCTTTAAACCTTGGACTAAATACTTAATATGCACACTGCACAATTGTGATGCACTTTCAGCTGCTGTTTGATCATGCACTGTTTTGTTGGTGACCTCAAGTTTTCATTCACAAGCCTTGTGTACATACAATGACAGAGACTTTGAATTCAAACAGCACACAGGAACATCCTGGGTAAAACCAAAGCAAAAATGATCTTAGTATGTATAACAATGTAATATACTACACACAATTACTAGGGATTTCACTAAAGGCTTTATATGAGATCAATTCCAAATGTTGATAGTAATGCAATCACAAAATTCCAATATATATGAGAGATAACGCTAGTAAAAAATGCATCATGAGTCCAAACAACAAAATTCACAACAAAATACTTTCATCTTGAAACTTTGAGATAAATATATGACTACAAATAAATGTACAATGTAATGTTTAAACCATTTCTTTACAGAAAAAATTAAATTTCCACAGATGTGTTCCCGTGAACTGGACGAGCAGCTGGTCAAGCACACAAACTGAGTCTGCAGCCAGGAAGCAGTGCCAGGAAGGATGGAATTAGTCAGGACCAAGATATATATCTATCAACACATCTGTCAAAAGCTCCACCAAGCAGGAACTCATGGTCATTGTAAAGCATGTTAAACAGTTGGGGCAAGAGGGCATGCTACCAAAGGAAATAAGCCATGACAAAACATATATTTTCACACCAAACATTTCTAGTTGGCTACACACCTGTTCATGGTACCCATGAGTGAGTTAGATGGGTTATTTCCAATAAAGAAGAGGTAATGAAGAGTGTCCCAATAAGCTGGCAATGAAAATTCCACTTCTACTGTGCTATTTCTTGAGCATGCATATGGCCTTCATGCTCTGAAAGGGGCAGAACCACACTGCACCAATAGTGCTTATTAATACTTGGGCATTCTACCATGTCTCAGCACTTAAAACATATTAACCACTTTGGACCTGTAACATTTCATGCATAAGCAGGTCCATATATTTCTAGTTAATGTACTTTAGACTTTTGTATACAAAAGCAGCACAATAAAGTTTACAACAATTAACAAATTAATTTTTAATGTAATAATAGATTAAAGATATTTACACTATGTGTTTAACATAAACACATGAAGAGTTTGGACCCTTTTATGTATGACTTCAATCAACCGATCAAAGAGCATTCTGCATCTGTTCATATGGACAAGGCACATTGCTCCCAATTGTATAATGCTGGATAATTGCAGAAAATTAGGTCACACATTAATGTTTCGTCAGTTGGCAATAAAAGGCTTATCCAATAAACACAACCAGGCTCAATTACTGTATTTATTATTCATCTCTAATATGCACTTTCACGGTCTTGCAACTAACACCTACATGATATTTCAATTTGATCCTTCCAGTCTGAAAGCAGCATTGCTATTTTAGATGTGAAGTTCTTCTAAGCAATCAATGGCTGGTACTAAGAGAGCAAAGTACATGTAAGTGGAAATCACACAATATGTATATGATGTGGTGAAGTGGGTTTCACACCATATTCAAGATTACTGCACTTATATAGAGATGTATGTGTGAATGTGTGTGAATGTGTGTGTACTGGTCTTGGCTAAATGCTGGTTTTTATAGTGCTAACCTACCAACAAGCCAAGACAACATTAGACTCCAAGGCAATCTGTCCTGAGACCTATACAACAACTGCCAACTTTGGATGTTTTATGTATATGTGTGTTAAAGGACAGAACTACCTGCTTTCAACAATTAGACCAGCAATCATAAAACCAGATAAGTGTAGAAATGATGTACAATCTGCTACTGGAATGATAAGTTCTGATTCCTATCATGATACAATACTGCATAAAGATGTACTATAAAATTTACCATGTCTTGACAAACAAAGTAAAGACTCCTTACTTTAAAAGTAAAGTAACAGGTAAAAGAAAAGAATACAGTGCAATAGTTGGTCAGGTTTATCAATGCGAGTTCCACAATGAATGTGACCAGTTTCACAAAATACAGCATTGAAGTGGGAAACATGGTATATACTTGGTATATATACTTGCCAGTGCTGGTTGTATCCGTTGTTCTACTGACTTCCCATCACAATAGGTATGAAATATACACAATATCCACCAGTCGTATAATGTCCATATTCCCCTGCTGTCCAGCATGTATAGCAAAGCCAACTGACCATGGATTTAGCTCATTGAATGAATACTGAGCTATCCAGGCTGTGTGTGTGCTGATAAGCGATCTATTCCAGTAATTGCCATTCAGGGGAATTACACTAATCTCTGGTTTAGTGGTGGAGTTAATCCAGCTGGTGAATGGAATCATGCAACTGATAATCTTATCAGGCTGCTGGCTGGTTTTGATACAGTTGTGTGTGCAAACTGTTCACAAAGCAGTGCCACAAACATTTTACTGATTAGTACATTAGTAGAAATGATAACAGGCATGCTCAGAATTAGTTTCTGGTTTTTAAACAATGGAAGATAAGATATACAATTCAGCACATTACAGCTGACATGTTTATACTTAACATTAACTCTGCAAGTTAATGAAAACATGGAATTAGTAGTTACTAATATTATCTCATAAAGACACAAAACAGCTAATAGATATTGGTCCCATTTATTTGTCACTGAAGCATGTTTTTTACTGATAAAGAACACTATTTTCTGTTTGAAAAGTTTTTTTAATTGTTATTGACAAATTAAAACATTTAATGTTACCACTCAATGAAGTAACCATTTTGTTGAAAATATTGATACATACTTAATACGCCTTTGCATGAAAGGTTCCATAAAACCGAGGAGTCCTTACCCAAATTACAAATTGGACATGTATGAGTCTGACTGTTGTCTACGGTTACAAACATCACTGAACTTTATATCAGACAGGTTACTAAAGGATGAAACCATGGGTTTGATATGAATACATATCATGTCTGTATCTGCAAAGATTTAAAAAAAATCCCTTTATGTTCTGTCTCCCAGCCACTAACGCACATGGAAAAGAGAATAAAACAGGAAAAGAAAAAATATTCAGCTCTGGCATTTGTAAATGAGACATTGATATATTGCCTTACTCACAAAAAGTATTATTATGTCAAAATAATGATCACATCAAATAGTCAAATCATACATATCTTAATAACTTTTCAGGTAAAAAAATTAACTTTGCATTGTTTCAGTATGAATGATCTACAGGTATTCAATTCTAAATTGCATCAAAGCATGTATAAGCCTCAACTTAATGGCGACATGTCCATCAAGTAGGCAAAAAAACCCATAAGCCATTCTTGTAGTTCAAAGAGCAAGAGATTTTGCCAGGTTAACTGAAGAATCTGCAGTCACCTTGACAACATCTGGAGTCACCTTGTGGAGGCACAGAAATGGCTGCCTAATTTACCTCATATCAGACATTTGTTTTCTATTTTCTTTGGGTTTATCTGCTTGTATCTGTTCATGAGACTAATGTTAGAAATACCTGGTCTGATATTTCACCTGCTCCTCTTTGACCAAGATCACCACCAAATCCCCAAAGGATCCAAATCACATCTGTGTAGATGCTAGGGACAGTGGAGTATGTTAAGTAGTTTTTCTCCTGGCAGCACAGTAGCAGGTCACTCATAAATACTGATCCCCTGTACCTTCATCGCCCTCTTCAGTCAGCAGACTTCCCATCTATCAAGCCCGCAAAATCCTCCCAATCTCCTGCCCATCCTAGCCCCCATGCTTCACAAGGCTCCATCATCCCCTTCCACTACAACAACCCTTAGCCCTCACCTGCAGACCAGCTCAGGTATCATTAACATTTGGGGAATGTCTGTCCAGTCCCGGTGCGATGCTTCAAATATTGACTTAGTAGAAGTATATTATGAAAAACGATCCTGCATATTCAGCATTATACATGTTATAAGCCAGTATTCGCAGGACCCTGATTCAGTAAGACAATGCAAGCATGACAGTTAAATTTAAACATCGCTAAATGCTATTTCGTTACTTCATTCTTAATAAAAATAAACAGTGTCAAGTTTGACACATCATTTTTCAAATCCATGACTATGCATGATTTTCATGAACAAAACAACATAACACTGTACGACTAGTTCAAGGTATGTCCAACATTCATCAAGTTGGATCCATAAGACTAAGCAATGTCATTAGCTCAAAGTAAGGCAGTGCATCAAATACTTGATCCTCGCCAGAACGTAGTGATCTGGAGGTCTGTATTACTCTACCACATGACAATGTTGTATGTTGTCCATTGATCCTTACAACAGTAACATACAGCAAAATCATTCAAGATAGCAAATATCTAAAACCCATCATGATATCCCAGGGCTTGATTTAGTGCTTTGTGCTTGCACTGGTGTAACCTAGTACCTAATCCAACTTGCACCATGTGCAAGTCAGTTTATGAGTAGGTAAAGTTATGACCAAAACATTTAAATACTTGCATCTACATACTGCAACAAAAGTAATGCCAAAGGAACCTGATGGGTGCAACAAGGTGTTTTATTTAAGGTTGCACAATGTGCAAGTAGGTTAGCATCTGTTGTATCTATCCCTGTATCCTATCTGTTGGGCAGTTTGGAACTATAGGACCACTGCCAATACTGTCACTGTGGCAATGCAAGGAAGGTGCTCCTGTTGCTAGGAAACAGAAGATAAAGAACTTTTCTTTAATACTTACAAATACTCACATGCTTATGACACATACTCACACTAACCCAAGCTTTCCCCAATATCATAATGATTAATCTTTCAGTAACTTATCATAAAAAAAATCATATAAAATCATATAAAAAAAAATCATTGATAAAATTTCAAATATGAACATATATTTTATGTGTCACTGCACAACTTTATATAGCTGCTGTAAGGATTTTACTATGCAGATTAATTATCTTTACCAAATACATATGACACTGTAAAAATGTTTCTCATTTGGCCACAAAAGTTACATTAATATACATGCTACAGCTACTTGATGTTTGTGTACATACACTGTATATCAAATATGACTTAATATAAATGAGACAAGTACTCAGAAATGCCAACATTAGAATGATTGTCGATTGATTTTCATTAAATGAAAAATTTATGTTTAACCATTCTCATGATACTGCAACTCTTAAATACACCATTTTGTATGTGGTCTTCATTTAATCCAGGAATGTGTATGCCAGTAACACTTCACTGTATGGAAACTGATTTTATGTGAATGATATACAGCTTGCTCGTTTGTATGTTTCACCAACTGAACAGTGAGAGCAAACGGTCTTGTTCTGTTCTGTTACTGCATCAATCTTGATGAAAGATATACACTTTGAAGTGCATACACAGGGTTTATTCTTTACTCGCCAATAGTTTATGGTTACCATGGAAACAATTTCACAATACTGAAAATTGAATGGTGACAAGTACTAGTCAATGTGGTGCTGATAGTGACATAATTATATCATGTAAGTTCAGGTTCAATACTTTCTTGCAAAGATGTTGCTGCTTCCAAGCTATTCTTAACATTTTATCAGGAAACAATTTTGTTCTACAAATATTTTCATGAACCTGATGAAGCATGCCATAACTGCATGATGAACAGCTGAAAGAATAAAGAAAACCTTCATGCTTTCATAATCACCAGAAAGGTTACCCTACAAGAGGCATGATGGTATGGTGTCAGGAACATGTATGGAAGGGAGCCAGTTTATCGGTTCTTGGTCTGGGAAACCCTACCCAGAGGCAAATCTTGGGTAATTAGACATTGTTGAGATAGGATGTTGGGGTGTCTGGCTATACAGTGTTTCAGCATCACAGGATCTGCTTCAATCCTTCCAGATCCACAAACATCCTGCATCCCAACACAAGCAGGTAAAGTATGGAGGGCCACTGAATCTAAATAACCTCCTCATCAACCGTGTGCTACAGATGAAGTGTCAGTCTACCTGTCATAATAAACATGTAAATACAACTATCAGCTCCTACTGGCCAAGCAGAGGGTTATGAGGTGTTATTCTACATTGTTGAGTTGGCTCAAGGTGTCCCCATGTCATAATGATCATAACAAACACAGACTGGCTCCTACTAGGCAAGCAGAGTGTTACACCGTGTTATTCTACAGTTCTGAGGTTGCTGAAGGTGTCTCTGTGCCATAATGATCACAACAAACACACAGACTGGCTCCTACTGGGCACGCAGAGCGTTATACAGTGTTATCCTATACTGGATACAGAGGTGTCCTACTTCTAGCATGCCATACCATATTTTCTAGTGTATCACAAGGATCATACTAAATTTGCTAGTAGGGAAGCTGTGATACATTCATACTTTTTCTAAGATGATACTATTATAGATATATTCAAAACTGTATCAGTAATTAGTTTTCAAATATGTTCATGCATCGTTTACATTTTGAAACTGTATCATGTTTTTTTGATGTTATGAGAGTTATAAATGATTGTTTTTCACACACAAAGATTGGAAATTAGAACTTTTAACCTAAGAGAACAGTGAGTGGTTTAGTTTTATGCCAAACTCAGCAATATTCTAGAAAAAAAAGGCAGGGGTCTGTAAATAATCAAGTCTGGACCAGACAATCCAGTGATCAACAGCATGAATATTGATCTGTGCAGTTGGGAGCCAATGATGTGTCAACCAAGTCAGCAAGCCTGACAACCCGATTCTGTTAGTCGCTTCTTACGGCAAGCATGTGTTGCTGAAGACCTAATCTACCTCAGTGAACACAAAATGTTGACCTTTTCATGGACAATTATAAAAGATAAAATAATAATGTTCAAAATGTAACTAAATTTACTCACATGATTCGAAAATAGGTATCATGGTATGTACTGAATCGTGACATGGGTATCGTAATACGTACAGATTCATAACACGTATGTATCGTGACATCCCCATTTTCTGGTGTATAATGAGGATCACACCACATTTGTTACTGCATAATGCTCACTGAAGTAAGAACAATAAGTATTCCTGGTTACAAGTTTAAGGGAAACATATTTCATGTCTCTGGGAAATAGTGCAATGCATTCAACAACTGCTTCAGATGAAGAACAGGAAAGTTACTTTGATAATGTAAGTGTAAATTTTGCTAGAAAGGCAATATCAATATTGTATTTAATGCCATTCATCCTTAAATGATGATCAGTTTAAGGGAGTAAATATTTTTACGGATCAGGGTGAAAACAGCTCATGCTGAAGTACTTCCTCTTAAGAATTAAGTAGGGCAGTGTATTAAACAGTCATTGCCAAAAGGTTCACAATGCTCAGGCATGACTGATTACATAACTGGATTGCCCAGCACACAACTGTCCAAAGCTCAGGTTAACCCACTGCTGGTAGTGTTGAACAGTACTGGAATTAGGCTTACCTAGGAGGGAAAATTCAATATAGATTCAATATACATGACATACATGTAGTGAGGGAGTTTTTTTTATATGCCACTTTTAGCAATATTCCAGCTATATTGCTGGGGGATACCTGAAATGGGCTTCACAGTATACATGTAGTATATGTTGCCTATGTTTTTTTCTTATCTGATTGGGTGTATATTGTTAGTTGAATTTGTTTTTTTAGCCACGCTTGATTTTCTTCAGCATTATGATATTTCTGTGTATGTGATATAATATTGTGCAGCGGAATAGTTTTGTTACAATCCTATACTCCTATAGTTTAGGCAACAGAGACTTGTCAAATAATCTAGCCTTGAGTAAAACTTCTGTCTAATACATCCTCTAAGGAGACAAACCAATCCACTGTCTACTGATTATAGATAGCTATATGATATAGGGCTGTGGCATAACAACCTTGTAACCAGTCCACCAATCAGAGACCATCTAGTGACTACAGGTCTGTGTCATTTGTGAATCAGAACAGTGTCGGGTCTGCCAGATGACAGAAATAGGAGGTCCTCACGTCAAGAACATGAGGGGATAAATCACACTGATACTTTAGATGCCTGACCAGACACTGCTGCCAAACTAAAACATTCAACATAACTATCATGGAGTCACTGATAGAACATGAGGACGCCATAGCCATAATTAACATGCTACCAAATTCAGAAGAAGACGTAATTGTGGACAAAGATGGACTTCTTTGAAAAGATTATATAACACTGTAGTCCAAACTTCATCCTATGAGCTGCTGGGACATTGTAACAGTACAATACCTTTTCACACCCCACTGACTACCAAGACCCTCCCCCCACAAGAGAGCTGGCAGTAGGCGGGGTGGGAAACGTACAGTGGATATACCACCCCAGGTAACACTTACAATATGTTATAATCACAGACCATACTTCAGTAGATATATATCCAGCACAATAGGAGACCTACTTGTCAATGAAATAGATGTTCAAATACCATCAAACACCTTAATGATCATCACCTCAAGTAAATTATTCAATGGGAAAGTATGCTAAACATACTTTTAAAGACTACCTTCTATTGATCACAATCATTCACTCAAAGGGAAGGGATCTGACATTTATACTAATGGAGATTTTCACAAGCTTTTAAGCAATATAACAGACATATTGGTAGCCCTTAACATACGAAAGAAACATATGAATATGTTTGCTTCCAAGTCATAAATCCCTTATAACAGGTTGCCCATGTGTAGTGAATACACCCGTGTCAAAAGGTCAGATATGCACATACTTATCGGCACAGATCTCCCAGTGATATACATAGAGATGGGGTTGGAAGTAGTTTTATATGTACTTCAGAATAACCATATACCTTTGTAAAATCACTCAGCACTCAAACTGACAAGCATGAGTTAGCCTGCTCTGCTACCGACATAAGGAAGAGGCCATTCACACACAATGGGAGGAATGAGTAATACTGTGTCAAAACATACAGGTGAAGATATACTCTTAAATGTTCCAACTTTTCAATAGGCTTTGTGACTCAAAGCTATATTCAGTGGGGTATGAGAGCATTTATCTGCAGTTTTTATATCATGTCAATAGGCCTTATAATTTACACCACACTGTATAATTATGACTGTTATTTACCCCTTTCCCAGGCTGGGAAACATCTTTTGACTGCGATCTGCCCGAGGTGTAGAAGGTGTTCGGTGGGTTCTACTAGTACTAGTTTCATATGCTCATACACCAACTCCTATGCTTAATGCAAACAGGAACAAAAACCACAACAGAAAAGAAATAAAAACGTACGCTGAAAGGTTGATGTTAGAAATATTAACATTATAATGGAATTTCAAATTTCCATTACTACTGATTATGGGCATATTCACAAAGAAACAGAAACATTTCACACACTGGCCATATATCATAATTCTGCGAAGACAGATACCATGGTTACTTGTAAATGATGCTAATAACTACTTCATCATTGCCAGAACTGTACAGAGATGCCATGACTTTAGTCACTGCATATTGACAACACAATGATATTCTGATTTACTTCAAGGTCAAATGTATACCTAAGCTGTAAAAATGTCACTGAAAACAATATCACATCTCTGGAGCAATACAACACCTGCATATAGTTCATATATCTGTGACAAAGTTTTGTTTTACGCCACCTTTAGCAATTTTGCAACAATACCATTGCAGGTAATACCTTAATGGACTTCACACACTGTGTGCATGTGGGGAATCGAACTCTGATCTTCAACATGATGAATGAAAGCACTAACCACTAAGCTGACCTACCTAGCCTCAAACTTCTGTAATTTTTGCTATTGTGTAATTCAATCCCAGATCAATGGGTTTTTTTCTATACTTAGCGACTGGGACAGAGCATCCTGTCAATGGAAATGCTCACAACACCAATGATCAACGAGCATCCAAATGCCATGCTTCCGCAGTGCAGGAGACTCAAATGGAAATCTAATTAAAAGGTTTTCATTTGGACAAGAATAAGATTGTATTATTCACGACCTGTGCAGTGATTATTGATCTTAGTTTTGTCAACTATTTCCATATTGAGCGCTGAATTGCATCTTTAATATCAGCCTGACAACACTGTCAATCAATGAGCTAAAAAACGAATCAAATGCACAATGGCTGGTTGTACTCAAAAGAAAAAATCTTAATTAAAATCAAATTACCTCATATTTTTACAATAGACAACTAAAACATTTCAAATGATGTTACCTGACAAACGAGGAAGATATACAATTATAGAAACAGGACACAAAAACAAAGCATAGTTTTAGTAATTCTGTTACATGATGTCATGTAAAGGTGTGTTGATGGATATTTGAAAAAAGAAAAGTAATAACTTCTTGGATGCTTTGTTTTCCTCTACTTTCCACTGTAATTCCAAATATTAAGGTAACCACAGGTGAGTTCAGTGTTTTCATTAAGTTATAACTTATAGACTTACTAGTTAACAAGACCAGTACATTTAATAATGTGGACCTATCATGTAAACTTTACTGGAACATGGCTTATTATACATTTATATTACTTCCAATTACCAAATAGTGGAAACACTACTTAGTACATGTTTCTATTAAAAACAAAATCACATCTGTGACAACAAAACGATATACCAAAGGATTATATAAATGAAAATAGTGGCAAATATTTTATACTGGCTCCCATCTTTCAATGGCAGTCTCTCAATATGTCAAATCACACAGAAAAGCACATACATTTATGAACGTTTATGATAACATCTATTAACATCTTTTCTTTTTCCTTTTGACACAATACACAAATCCAAACATTGTATCCATGGGTTGATTGATGTTTATGACAATCGCAGTGATAATCATTGTCCACACATTTATTTGCACATTGCTGTCACATTGCTGGAATACTGCTGAGTTTGGTGCTAAACAATAAACAATCTAACAAGTCCAAGTATAAGAATCTAACACCTTGTGTTTGTTGTGCCACGCCCACCAGTTAATGGTCAACACATTTAATCTCCGTTTTAAACTGTATAATTCCATGTCAACATGTAATATTCTCCAATACCGCCCGCTTTGGAACCACACGGAGGGCTTGATTTCAGTCTTGTTGGTTGCTGCCGTCTGGTTGTCTCACTCTCAGACTTCCAGCCTTGGCTTATCACATCTCCGATATTTGGCAACCAGCACGAAAAAATACATCACTGGCATTCCGTGTATCCCAAACCACGCACATCCACAGTAGCAGGCCATGTCAGTCCGAAATGCACGTGTAAGGAAACGTACTCCTCAAGCCGAGAAACGCATTTCAACGTAGATATGTAAACCACTTGTTCCTGTTACGGAGCGCAATGGCCTATGTGCAGTCATTTCAAACCGAAATATTCTGGGTCTACATCGAGAGCTTTTCGAAAGGATTAAAGATGGTGTAGTTGTGGTATCGAATTATGATGAGCTGTATGGTATCTACACTTACCTTGAGAGTATTCCGTGTGTGTTATAGCCAGTAATTCACCCGTGGAGGAGACTCCACGATGTGAACAATGGAGGACCGCACTGATATCAACAGTACTCTTCCATGTCCTCGCTGTCAGGCCGCATTGAGCGCCGGTGATCTCATCAAAAGTAACGGCACATTTCATTGGCCAATGTAACTAGGATTTAACCAATCAACGAAGGCAAAGTATCAGGGAGGGGCCAAGAGCTTTACACTCAAACATGGAGATGAATGAAGCCTATAAATGTATTGCTCCACATTTGGAGTAAAATATTGACACAACGGTCACGCAACGACGTATTATTTCCAGGAGCAATTGTCATCGATTAAAGAACAATAGAGCTACTAAATAACACTCTAACGGTTTAGATACAATTTTTGTAAAATTGTTAAAATATTTCATACATTTCAGACTGAAGCTAAAGAGAACCCCTGCCAAATAAACTATATTATTACTAATTACTCAGAATATTGTAATGATCACGCGAGGAATACAGTACATTTCGCAAGACTAGTGTACATAGCTCTTCGAACCACAAAAAGAAACCGTTGCAAGTCTTTGTATATGATTTGATTATTCACTTGGTATTCAAACATGGCCGATGTACCTGATATCAATATAGTAGGGTATCAAATCCTTTGGGGCATAATTCTTCCACAAACATTCCATGTACACGCGTTCCCTGCTTTCTATATCTGGCTCTACCGAATCCCACATGGGTAACTATGTTTGATTCCAGTGAGCATTCTGTTGGCGTTATACGCTGGGCGAAATCTTTACCTTGCACTCTGAGAGAAAACTCGCCATCCTCCTGTTTGGCATTACACCATTAGCATGCCGCCCCGGTTGTATAAATGCACGCAAAGCGGTTCCGGATAAATCAGATACTCTACTGTTTCGTATGGTTTATATGAGAACCTGACCTGAATATTCTGCCCCAGTTGCCTACCCAGTACAGTGTTTTTTCTACTTTACCTAGAGTAAACATATGTCACCTGAATACTCAGTGCCATTTAGAAAGTGGTCAAATGTAGCATATGCTGGGATTACGATTTCTCGGTAGAGCTCTGATTCTAATACTTTTGTTTGGTTGCGTCCCATCCGGCATTTGAACCCACGCACCCATAAGTAGATGGGACCTAACCCAACAAAAGTGCCAGAAGCAGTGCTTTACTGAGAAAATGTAATCCCCAAAATAATATAATATGTTACATATGTCACCTACAGCCTATATGCTCATCGGTTACATACCGTGACGACCACCCATTTCCAAATCGACTTGTCATTTGTAACCTGTGTATGTTATGTGCCTGTTAACACTGTCTGGAAGGCTAAAAGCGAATGTCCACCATATATTGCGAACAGATGTCAAGAATTTCTGTAAGGCCGTTCTGGCTTTTACAGAAAATACCACGTATCTTGATCATTATGGCGCCACTGGTGGCCCAGTAGCCCAGTAGCCCAGTAGCCCAGTTGTCATCAGCGGTGCGACTAGCGTGATGTACAGAGTTTACACCCATCCGTTGTTCGAGTCTCTCTCTTCTTCCTGATTACGACCCCTCGAGGTCGGTTCGCTTCTCTGCTTTGAACAAGTCATACCGCAATTCGTCATGATATAAATGACAAACAGTTTAAACGTGTGCATGACTGAAGCTATTTACATACATAACGTTTACTTCGTGTGACATATGGCATCACACAATGCTATGTGATGGGTTTAAAACAAACACAGTTAAAATAATTGTTCTTGGATTACACTGCAAAAAACCCACATACTTTTTCAAGTAGAGATAAATCATACTGGACAACCAAAATTGCTCAGATTACATAAAATGAATCATGGCCACCAGTAATGTCCTACCCATTACCATAAATCTGTGTATAAAGGGGTTTTACGAGTATTAGAGAAGGAGAAACTGGATTACCCAGCAGTGATATATACCAAGCTGGGACTCATATCTCAGACCCACACACAAATACAGTAAAGAAAGTGCATGCAAGTCTAGAACACGTGGCAAATCTACATTGCAACGGAAGAAAGTGTCTCCTCTTCTTTTCATCATATTTTACGATTACAATTTGGGAACCCTTTTCTGTAAGACGTTAATTTCAGAGACTACATGTCAGTCTACCGTTTGGGTCTCACTGCCACGTCCGCCTCCATATTAGATGTGTGCATATGGGTTCTTCATGCTTGTAAACGTCGTTCTTTTAGCATCGTACCAGACCGTGTCAATGTTTTATGTTTTATGAACTTATATTCACACACAGATCACAGAGAAAGAAATGTAATAACGGGCGCATGGACAAACAATGAAATAGTGGGTGAGTTTAGTTTTACGCCGCACTCAGCCATATTCCAGCTATATGGCGGCGGTCTGTAAATAATCGAGTCTGGACCAGACAATCCAGTGATCAACAACATAAGCATCGATCTGCGCAATTGGGAACCAAGGCAAGCATGGAATGCTGAAGGCCTATTCTACCCCGGAACTTCACGGGTCAAACAATGAAATAGGTGCGACACATGTTCGCACGGGAGAGGGAAGAATGAAGAAACAGACGAGTATTTGTGATGTGCATTTACGAGGACGCCCCGACGAGAATGGACTGATAATCAAATATGAATGCGATCAGTTCCAAGCTTAGGTCCAGCCTTTTCATACGTCAAGTGATCGTCGACCTGTTCCCACTAGTGCGAGTGATTTTAGTTTTACACTGCATTTGACAACATTCCAGCAACACCAGGGCAGGGGACGCCAGAAATGGGCTTCACACATTGTACCAATGTGAGGAAACGAACCCGGGTCTTCCGCATAACGATCGAACGCTCTATCCACTTGACTACCCCACCATCCTCACCTAGGAACTTTAATAGCACTACTAATGGACACGCTGGTCATAAATCATATCCTAGTTTAGTTTTTTCCTGTTGATGTACCACTATTACTACCATGTACAGGGTCACAGACTGGAGGCGATATGCCCGTCACATACATCCTAATGAAGATGCTAGCTGGAGATTACACCTGTGTAAGTGGAAGCTATGCAGAGAGCACTGAGTAAATAAGATGCGCTGATTAGTTAACACGGAAACAAAGCAATGTGCCAGTCAGACCTGATCAACCTGCATTGCGAAATTGCTTCGAAGAGCATCTGTATCTAAGAATAGACAGGAGATTGAGGACAAATGTTGTCGTCATGACCAACAGTACAAAATCGTGGAAGACGAAGAAGCGCTCATGTCTCATACTGCATCAAGTTGTTCGTTGCCACATTCTGTCATATTGCTCTGACATCGTCCTGTAAGCCATCTATTCTGGACTGGACAATCAGGTGACTGACAAAATGGACATCGATCCAGGCAATTGGCACACGATGGCACTCATCTCTTTCGCAATACCAGTGGTACCTTGCAGGTTTTAAAATAAAAAAGTTATCACTCCACTACACATCAAATTGTTGCTTTTGTAATTAGGGCAGTTAAGAGTGAGTGAGGTTAGTTTTACACCACGTGTGGCAATATTCTGGGGGAGAGACGGGGAGGCGGGCTTCACACATTGTACCCACGTGTCTTCGTCTTGACAAACAAAGTCTTCAACCACCAGGCTACCCAGCAACCAAGGGCAGTCAAGAAGCCTAAGACGTAAGTAATGTAAGTACTGGCATGGAGGAAGTGTCAGCTTTCTTCCTGTGTGAGATATGAATTCCTATCTACATCCAACAGCATTCCATGGAAGGTCATATGTACGTGGTGGTATTCTTCAACACCTCGTATCCTCTGTGTTCACATACAGATGTCCAGATAGCACAGGGGCGGCAATTATATTATACAGGCGTGTTGTAATTGCAGTATTAAAGTATGGGTATTGTGTCACGTGAAGGATTATCGCGCAACTTATCTCTACATATGTTCATGCATGGGTACAGCTCATTGTTCATGGATTTACAAATCTGCACCAAGTGTCCAATAGTTTAACCATGTGATACAAGTGATAATATCCCGGAGTATGATGCGGGTAGTTATTACCGGCGACAGACGCGGGTCACGGGGTTACCCTGATGACCTGATATGGATTATGTAAAACAAGGTGAATATTGCTATGACATGAACAACGTTATAGTCAATAAAGTACGTTTGAAGTAGTTCACGGAATTGTTGAGAGATGTGAGTACATGAGTGAGTGAGTGCGTTTTATTGTACGCACATTTAACAGTATTTCAGCAATACCACGACGGGGACACCAGAAATTGTCTTTACACATTAGTCCCCGAACCACGTCATTTTCCCCTCTGCCATGGATACTCTAGTATGAGTCTCCCTGGTACTTTCAAGCCCACTCTGCAATGCTAAAGCCTTAAATCAAGAAAGTCTTGATTTCCTCAGGTTCTGAATCTCTCGCCATCCCGGGGCTCCTTCTCAATCTATGTGGGATGGTTTGTTACTAACAAAATAAATTCAGAGTCTAAGCTTTAGTCCGATTACAACCATGTGGGGACTCAAGGCCGGATCTACGGTGTGACGAGCGAACGCTTTAACCACAAGACTACCCCAACAGGCATAACGTGCTAGGAGTATTGAAGTGTTGCATCACGTGCACATTTGTTTTAAAACTTCTTTAGTGATTTACACAACATCGGTCAGGGCATGCTCACACAAGCATAAAGCATCATATCACGATCAAACGGACTAGCTCAGTATGACATTGATGTTAGATAAATGTCATGGGCAGATAACTCTATTGTCAAACTCTACTGATATACAAACGCCACACTGAATTAGCCATAAGAGACTGACCACAGGTTCCGCTAGAGGTTCTGTCAAATTCGAAGTTACGATTCCACCTCCAACACCATCGGGGGGTAGCCCAATGGTTAAAGCGTTGATCTGTACGCTGAAGGGCCGAGTTCGATTCCCCACATGGGTACAACGAGTGAAGCCCATTTCTGGTGTTCCCGTCGTGATGTTGCTGGAATAAAAACCATACTCAGTCACGCCATCATGACATTGTCACACCATTGTCAGTCTCTTACCTGTATTGTGACCAGTCTAGATATTTCGAGGTCCTCGTGGCCGTTGTCGTAAACACGTTTGAGGTCGTCCTGCTTCCGCCGGAGCCACCTCTGTATGCCGACGATGGTGGAGTTGAGGTGCTGAAGCTCCTCCTCAGGGCTACGGGACAGATCTGAAAACAGACAATAGAAATCGAAACGACAATCGAAAATAGAAAGTTTGGCGTTTCTGACACTCACGTTTAACTGACTACGATAATACACGATTAACTAAATGATATCATTTATATCAATGAAGTAGTTTTACTTTAATTCAAAGACAGAAAAGGTATCCAGTTTCTTGACGGGCTCTCGCTATAGCGACTGGGTTTATGTAGCAATAGTCAACCTTTGTATGATCGGAATCTATCTTTAACACCGTCTGACATACAAAGAATATACCGTCGACATACTTCCCCGAAGTGACTTTCTCAATCAATACAACTTCGATCAGTTTCTTTGTAGTTGTTGTATCCGAGTTCATAGCTAATTTAGAAGTAACATCCCAAGTAGGCCCAAGTCACATTGAGGTGTTCAGAATAAGAAAGTAAATAACATGTAGTATTTAAAATACTGGTAATGAAGAAAGTCTCACAAAACTTGATAAAATAGTTTATATACAACATCATAAATGCTTTTAGATGATTACATTTGATGACAGTCAAAGCACATGACGTTGTTGGATATTTAGAACTTTTAAAAGGAAAGTTTAAGTGCTTGATATTTGTAACAAATGAGTAAGCAATCATATTGACGGCAGTTTTATGACATTACATAATCTCTCGTTTCTAGCTTCTCCAATATACACGTTTCTACTGGTGACTTTGGAGACCCGATCAAAACTAAACATGAAAACCTCTGTGCTTTATACAGGTGATACATGTGTAAAAATACTCAAATACATTTAATGTAACTTGCCAATCTTGGTGACACTATATTGTCAGCTTACTTCCTTTTCTAGAACAGATTCATTTCGAATCGCCCGATCTTCCCACACAAACCCGAATCTGTAGACATGTCATGCTTGCTCAACCCTGTATGTCCAACGTGTACAACCATTACTTTCCATTTGTTCAAGCATTTTGTGACATATTTTGTCATAACGATCATTTGGATCAATCAATATTTCTTTGACAGGATATATTGGCGCAATGGATTTATTGATTCTTGGGTCATCTGTAAGTGGTACTACAATAGGATATTCTCATTCCATTTACAATAACACGTCCTGCTTCAATGAAACGCGAAATGCTGACAGTCGATGGCTTCAACTCAAAACAGATCTATTTATTCAAGCGCAGTCATTTTTTAGAAAGATTTGCAACTATACACAGTGATAATGAGCAAACACGGTGCACGTGACGGTTAAACTTTTATTGCATGAATTAGATATATGATAAAATATACTGTTACAATGATATAAATATGTAGCCTATAAATTCCACTGATATAAATGTTGTATCACCTAGAGTGTTTCAATGGCCTTGACCAATACTATAGTCAGTATCGATCTGATTAGCCTCTTTATTACCCAATGTTGTTAAGTAGTGGCGAGACAACCAGACTGTGAAGTTTGTCCACTCATGTATGACTAATGGAAGCGGACAGAGGCGGTGTTAGCATGTTGAACCACTCAGCTTCCATTCATTTCATGCAGTGCTGCAGTCGGATTTTCACGCCGTGATTGTCTCCGGATTGTTGCTAAATGGATATGGCAACTCTATGCTGCTTAGCTTTCAGAGCTGAGTTTCCGCGCCGTTGTTAAAAAAAGTAGTGTTATAACTTGTTATTAACAGTGGTTGTTAATTTTCATTGATGGTGACGTCGAGTGGACGATATACTTCATTTGTAACACTTGATATGATCAGTTTAAACTATTTTTCATTCAAATATAAGTCAAATCGTAAAGGGAAGTTCTTCACACATGGAACCCGTCAGGTCAGTCGAACCAGAGTCTTCGGTGTTACAGGTGAACACTTTAACGAGCTTGAGGCTACCCCACCGTCCATCTAAAGTCAAAGGCGATTCCAATTCCATCTATAAAACCAAAAAGTACGTTGTTCATTCGGGAAAAAGCGTTTTGATGATTCAGCATAAATCCGACGTTCTTGCGTTACGCCTGCTCGTGATATAACATGCCTTCGCAATCAACATATCCCAGCATGGAGTAACGACTAACAGGTGACGATAACGAACTGCCATGAGAAGGTATACCAGTTTGCATTTCGGAATACGTTCGGAAATACTAGTAATTAGTGTAGACACAATGGTCAGGGTCGAAGGGCAGGATGCTTAATAGCACGGTTACTCCCTCACGTAGGGTTTGTGTTAACCTTTGATACAGGGTGAAAGAAGGGCTGACCGCCGAAGTCTGTTCGAGACAGCATATGCTGACGTTGTCTCATGTTTGATAGCCATCAATACATAATTAGTACATTGAACCCAGAGAACACGTAAATATCACGTTCTTAATGCAGCTCTGAAAAAAAAACATATGAGAGCTTGGTTGTTTGTTCAACGCCGCACTAGACAATATTGCAGGTATATGTCGGTGATCTGTAGAGAATTGGACCAGACAATCCAGTGATCAACAGCATCGACATCGATGCAACTGAGACACGATGACATGTATCAACCAATCCGACCACCTGTTCCCTCTTATAACAAACATGAGTTGCCGAAGACCAATTTCAACCTGGATCTTCATGGGTCTGTAACCGCCCGGGGAACGTGTAGATGAACCATGTTGACCGATTGTACTTCATAGGGAATAAAGACCTCGTGGTTGGATTGGTTGTGTGTACAATCCCTGAACCGCGTTAGTTTCACTTACCCTGGCACTTCCTCTTAAGAAGAACCTTAAATGAAGGTTTTCTTTTTGGGGCTTGTTTTTAGTTTTAAATGAGGCCGTTCGTTTCCACTAAAATGATGACTAAGCGTTAATCTATCTCGTAGTCAACACACGTAAGACTCGGCAGTGTCGGCACCCCAACAACACTGTCTGCATGAAAATGAGTGATTATTCAAACATACAGGCATGATTTTGTCTTCTACTTGGGCAAACCCCGGTTTGTTTCCTAATCCCTACCAGAACTATCAGCCGCCAGTGAGGGTCAAGGCCCTCGTTGGCCCAGAAACTATGCAGTGATCGAAAGACCTACATCCTGGATGTTCCAGTTGTCCTGTAACGTATTTTAAATCGGTCGTTGACAGGAACCTATTTCTTAACGTGTCAATAATAACCTTTCATCAATAACTGGCAAAACCATTACTTCTGTCAGAATATTTCATTGACAAATATTTGATCTCGCAGAAAAATGATCAATTTTCATTAACAATGTTTGTCAAAAGAGTGGAGGTGAAATAGCTTTTTTCATAGCCTAATCCTATTATCAGAGTATAACCAATATTATTAATCAACACTAAGCACACCCAATGAATACACGATAGCTTGGGGACATGGAATTATTCCTGGAGAAGGCAGACCTAGTTGTCGTCAAATAACCGTGGCTTATTGTGTCTGGTGGAGGCAGAATCCAGATCTCATTGTTCTTCCCGGGTACATCGAGGCGTGTCAGCCCGTGTTGGAGAAAAATGAAGTCATGCTCGTTTAGACAAACCACTAGCATATATCTGGTGTAAACGTAGAAACGTGATAACTGGGGAGAGTTTCACAAGGTTCCTGTACGCCTAGAGGAGGTAACTCAGCATTCATCTTATGAATATAGAGAAGGCTGGAGGGGGCATACTTGAAACTGAAAATACACACACTAAACCGATCACGTGGTTAAAGGACAACCTGAATCAAAGCAAAAAAAATCTCCACTTTCGTACTTGTTCGCAATCGTGTGAACGAAACAACAGATAGCAATATCATCGGTCAGCTTAGCTTGTCGCTGTAGCCTGTAACCCAGCGTTCAATAAAGCAAATAACAGCGATAAGACGATTAATAACAACATGCAATGAATGATCAACATCCAAAGAACACAAAACGTGCAGATAGCTGTCCATTTTTACCTGTCAGTTGAAACAACCTTTGATCCCTGTCTGTCCTTGTTAAACACGGTTGATAACCACAATGATTCTCTGGCAGTGGACGCTGACCAGTCTAAACATTCGCGCATGCCGATCGACACCACCATCCCATCACAAATCAGACTTATAATTTCGGTTTCCTGTTAGTAGCTATTTTGAGATTACAGATACACTGAAGGCGGTATGTCAATCTGGTTCTGTTCACTGACACGCGATAAGATGAGGAGGACTGAACATTGCACGTCACCTGTCTTTTGATGACCAGGGATCGGATCTATAAATACCTAGATTTTCTAAGGGATTTTCCATGTATGTTTGGTCAACGCCAATAAACGGTATCATTGTTCCCGTAAGTGAGGAATACGTCGAGAAAGTAGTTGAGTTTCATAGACACGAATGTAAATGACTGAGAGCAGTTACTCATTAACTTGTCAGCGTTTGGTGGGTAGCCTATTCTTTACAGCTCATCACGCGGAATTCCCACAAGAGCACAGTGTATGAAATCCCTTTCTGGTGTAACCTGTTGTGAAATGTGGGAATACTGCGGAGCCTATCTTCAATGACGGACTGATTCCAGTATTCATAATAAATGCGGAAACATTATGTAGCGCAAAATCCTACCACTAAGCGGGTTTCGAGTCCAGTTGTCAGTAAACGCTGATACTGCACCATTAATTTATATACCAGGTGTTCAGGAAGTAGTATGCTTGAAGACCATCATGTAAAAAACAAATAAATCATAAGTTTTTGTCATGAACTTATTCATGGAGACTCCCATGCAGGTTAGATAATATGAACTATTTTGCTTCTTCTTGCCGTAAAGATTTCAGACGGATATACTGTACTCTGTTTTGGATTAACTTGTAATTGAGACCAACGTCAATTGTCTTCCACCTTGAAGCTGATTATTGGTACACAAAACGGAAAGAGGGTATAGAAATTAGGTACACATTTCGTGTGTTGATTTGCGGGTGGTTTATGGAAAGAGTGTTTCTCCTAAATGCCGTGTAATTGGATGTATAGATCCTTTCAATCTGATGCCTTTCCCTGATTTGTTGTCTCATTACTAACGGTAAACTAATGGCAGCCGTCCACACTTAACTCAGAGCACTTGACAAACAGAGAATGCGGTGCCAAGCCACGAGACTAGCTCATTGTCCAAACACAAAGGATGGTGGCGATGATATCTGGTCCATCGAGCTGGACAGGTCATTTGACCGGTCAAGGCATTAAGATCAATAGCGTTGGGAAAACAAGGGAAAATGGAGGAGAACATGCATGTTGTCAGAATCTCTATCGACTATTCGTGACAATAACCGAACCAGTTAATGCTGTAAGTCATGACATTAATGCCAGCATGAACTAACGCGGAAAATGTAGTATCCCTTGCTTGTATCAGAGTGACGCATCCCGACATACTGGAGTCTTTTTGTCAAGTCAGAATGTTTGTTCAACGTCATCTAAGTGATCTTATTCGAAACTCTGGCAATCCTGGTGAAATGTCCTTGAAGTAAAGGATCGCGTCACAACTACTTACTTCTAATACGAAACATTTCGGTGTCCTGAACCACTGTACAAACTCGATAAGTCGTCAGTGGTGGACCTCCTTGTGAAGAGTCACATCTAGACGCGTTGCCATGGCGCGGCGCGTGCTTCAAGTTGGCATAAGGTATCGTTTACAAGAATACGCGTTCGTATATACGTAGGCGGACGAGCGAAGTAAAAAATCAATACAAGTGTGGCAAGAGATCGATCACATTCACGCCTACCTCGTAGATTAGGCAATTATACAATCATTCCATACCTCAACTGAATGCCAAACTTACATCAGGCATAATCCTTTTTCATAAACAAACAGCCCGACACATCATCTCAAACGTTACCGCACGTTAACGGGGAACGGTTCCTCTGTATGATTTATGAAACAAGAACCATGGATATTTAATCACACGGCCTAAATAATTACCAGGTGTATCATATGTAAGTCACGTGATTCTCATGAAAGGTGTTAAGATGCTGAAAATGGCGATCTATAATCGCTTACGCCAGTCCCTGAGCAATTACCCAATACATTATCGCCACCAAGTGTCCGCTGTGCAATATGTTGATGATCATGTGACGCTTATACCGATAAATTTCAGAAACGAGCCTGTTTGAAGTGACAAGGGGTAATTACGTTTGTTTGTCTTCCCAGGACTATAAGGCATGTACGTGCAGTCTGTGCCTTAAAATCTAGGGCGATGGGGTAACCTAGTGGTTATGGTCTCGGCTCGTCACACTGAAGATCCGGGTTCAATTCCCCTTATGAGCACAATGTGTGAAGCCCGTTACTTACAAACTAACTCACTCACTCTCTGCGTTTAATGATAACATGTCTTGTCATAATGAACGCAGACTACCGTATCCATATAGCCATAATTTTGTTTTATGGAAATTAGGGCGGCTTTAAATACAGTCATAAATTTGGGAAAAGAACAATGCCGGTCATATTTACTGTAAGTGATGACCAAATGGACTGTGAATGAGTTTGAGTTTCACGCCGCGCTCAACAATTGTCCAGCTATATGGCGGTCTGTAAAGAATCGAGTGTGGACCAGACAATCCAGTGATGTGCAGCATGAGCATCGATCTTGGGAACCGACGACACGTGTCAACCAAGTCAGCGAGCCTGACCACCCGATCCCGTTAGTCGCCTCTTACGACAAGCATAGTCGCCTTAATGGCAAGCATGGGTTGCTGAAGGCCTATTCTCCGACGGACCTTCACAGTCACCAAATGGACATTGACATTTATGACAATCTCTAAAAATACCCCGTGAAGATGCGAGTTAGAACCAGTCTTCAGCATCCCATGCTTGTCGAATAGAGGCGACTTACGGACTTACGACTTACGCTGACTCGGTTTATGCCTGTTATTATATCCTAGTTGTGTAGATCTATGCTCATGATTTCAATCACAAGATAATCTAAACCAGGCACGATGATTTATTTGGGAAATAGCTGAGTGCAGCGTTAAACAGATATTGTCCAAAATGTGACACACGATCCACCCAGTACCTGAAGTGAATCACCTAACCATTTGGTATGTATATAGAGAACAAAGCTTGCAAACACCTATACTTGAGTTTAGGGTGTCACGTCTGTAAAAGAACAACGCTATTGTTTTGCAAACGGGATCACTAACCATTGTGACCATACATGGGAAACGGCAAAGGCTGATCGCCAAATCGTTATTGGCTGAAAAAGGAAACACATAGTTGTAGTTTAGAATCGGGTAATGCTCCGCCCGATTCTGGAAAATTGTGCCGAATCAATAGTTTGTCATTCATACTTTAATTGAATGACCTCGATGGCCGATACCGATTGCTTGTGTCGAACAATAGTGGAAGCAAATATTCATTACACAGATTTCTAATTGTGTCAGATATGGTGATGAAGTCGGCAGGAATAATACCAGCGTTAACAAAGACGGATGCAAATCTTGCCGACCATGTGCACCTTGATCACAGCAACAAAAGCGCCATCTGCAGGCACTGAAACCAGGGTCTAAGACACCCATGGGAGGATCCGACAACACGCGTAAAGCACGAGGCTTCAGGTTACCTGATCGATCGTACAGGTAGCCGCACGTGACTGAGACATTTAATTCCGCAAGTCACTAACCTCTGAAACAAGATTAGCATTCTCTCACCACACGATATCAACTGAAAGGCTTCGCGTCAGTCATCAATAAAATACGGAGTACGGTTTGGCGTAGTCCGACCAGATTACAATGACCCAAGAAGACGACCCAGTTACAATTTCTGATTGCGTCTTTGCGTTCAGCGGATCATTTCAGAAAGATAATTCTAAACGTAGAAACACGTTGTTTCGAACACGTCTTGAGTCAACCGCGCCTTTTCAGAACATGCCTACCACAAGGTTCTATTATAATGTGGTCAGACAGTAGTGTTAGTAGCGTGGGTATTGATAAAAGGTGTTGGGTGTCTTCGAGACATGATGCAAGCATGGTATATCCGTCATTATCGAGCGGTTTCGTCTGTCAGAGGGATACTACTGGTATACTACAGAGAATCTGTTAATGGCTGAGTCGGCAATAACTGGCTTGGTTATAAGCAGACATATCGATCCGTACGCATTACTGTTCTAATTTTTATAGCATCCTTAGCAGGTGATACCAAGGAGGGGCAATTTTCCACTTATTAGCAGATCTGCCTCTTTAACGGAGAACACAGACGGATGGTAGTGACAACAGACTCACCTGGAACGGTGACACACGTGCGCTCTGGTTCACATGGTAACCTCCTTCACGGTACCAAAGTCCAAGCATCAGTGTCACAGATGGTCTTGAAGATTCCACGAGTGCACAGTTTACAAGGTTCAATATACGCGACTCACAAGACGGCATCAAATTAGGGATTGAGAAATATTCCAGAAATCTGACACGTGCGGAATGGTCAAGGCTAATGTCAGGGCATGCTGACCAACTGGGGACGTTCACAGACACTGATGAAATTTGGATGGTTGCAATGAAAATCAATAAACATTACCACACAGCGGCCCTCCTTTGGAGGGAGGATCACTGATTGCTACACAGAGAGAAGGGATAGCTTCAACATCAGTGAGGGTCCGGCTGCACATTAGAACGATGCGAAAAACATGCATTCAGTACACGCTGCACGTACTGACATACATGCCTACTGTTGCATGTAGTTGTAAATTTATAAACACTTTGATTGGTCGCGTTCATCGAAATGTGAAAAACTCCGTGCATTAATTAATCCTAATGACGAGATGTCGCCACGTTTTTCAGTAATTTTTAATTATGTTCAATGTATCATGATCATCGTATCAACATAGTATCTATCGACATACATATTTTAATAAAATTGTGTACTTACATGTATTCAACATGTTTATATTACATAACTTATTTTTTCGTAAAACTACATAAATGCGAAAAAGAATTCAACATAATCTGTACAAACTAAGTACGTTCTTTAATAAATGTATATGAACCAGCATGCGTGAAATGGACGAATCGACCTGTCAAGCGGAATTGGATGACGTCGAGCCAGAGCAGGATTGCAGAACACTGTTCCTATCAGAATGTCTTTGACTGACCCAGACAAGCAGCGACATGTGACTCACTGAGATGACACTGTGGAGAAGACAGGGCAATCTGACCTAACTGACCATGTAAGGCGCCCCCAGGTCCAGTCAGTACAGCTATAGCCTGACGTCGTCAACTGACCACGCGTAGGACAATGCACCCGCGTTATTAGACTAAAACGTTATCGACAACGTTGTCTCCATGACCGTTTACAATAAAACCGATCCCAAATTACGTGGATAGTGATATTATCAAGCATTTGACCGTATGAACATCAAAGGGATTGGCAAAGGCTGAATGTTTGTGCTGGCTAGCGTTACGTCGGAGCACTTCACCGTAGGTATTTACCTTCAGCGCTGACAGAATAGGGTATAACCGGGCATAAACCAGAAGTTTAAAATACGGGTCAGCGGTGATATGTTTTATGTAACGATGAGTGGCCTTTGTTCTAAAGATGGGTGAGTTTAGGGTTCGGGGGTTAGTATGGTTGAGGGACGGTACATCTTTGTAAAGAAAGGATTCGAATAAATGAATTACTCTAGGAAACTAACCTTTTTAACCTTAGTTCAGCCCAAGGAGTACCGAGGTCCTTACAAGAAGATCTTACACCTCTACAAGTTTACACTTCCACAGGCAATAAGTCTGAAGTCACAGATGTCCATCCGCCAGGCTGTAATGCGTCTGTTACAGTCCCAAAGGTACTCAATTACACTGGTATTCTGGAAAGCAGGGGCACATGGGAGCCACTCACCAACGGCCATTATGACAAAGTAGATCTGCAGAACAAGTGGGTGCTAACTAGTACATGTCTACTGCATAACTCGTCATTAATGTATGTGCTCGTCCATTAAATAATTGACTAATTCTGAGCAGTTGTTACTTGGTGATATATTTATTCATATCAAGTCAGTGTGACAAGGCATGGGGATTATGTATTATGCTGCACCGCTACCTAGATGTTGGGACTGTCTCAAGGGATGGTATGAATAATACACGGACGTGATATTAACTAACACGCCCGACAGAACAATAATCTGATAATTATTATTGGTCCCATTTATCACCTAGATGTGCTAATAAACAGTCGATCGTCGTCTGATACTGGTCTAATTACCTTCTTGAACAATGTTACTGGGTTGAGTAAATATTTACTCACCTGTTTAGTTCTATTATTATTTATAGGAGTGTTTCTTGAGCAGTATTGTGTGTGTGTATTGTTGGTTGGTAGGACAAACCGAGACATTTCCGACTTCTGTGAAATAAATCGCAGTGATGAAAGAGATGTGTAAAGTGAGAGTGATGTTTGGTTGCTTGTTTTTTCACAGCCGCACTCGGCAATATTCCAGCTATATGGTGGTGGTAGTAAGTACACACTGAGTAGCCGAGTCCAATCCAGTGATCGAGCATGTGTATCGATCTACGCAATGGGAAAGTAATGTGTGTTTGGTGGAAATGAAAGCATGTTCTACCACTAACGATGATTGAAGTGACTTTGGAAGTAATTTCTGCCATTTTGTGTGATGGAGAAGTGACGATAACAGGGATTTGTGCTTTTACTTTTCGTGTAGTGAGTGAGTGAGTTACATTTTATCGTTACCTCGTCAATATTTCAGCGATATAGTAACGGGACTGTTGATATAGAAGTGACGATGAAAGCAACGCCTGTCATTACATAGGGCGTAGAAGTGACAATATAAGTAACGCCTGTCATTACCCAGGACGGAGAAGTGATGATGTATGTAACGCTTGTCATTACCTAGGACGGACAAGTGACGATGTAAGTAATGCTTGTCATTACCTAGGACGGATAAGTGACGATGTAAGTAACGCTTGTCATTACCTAAGGAGGAGAAATGACGATGTAGGGAAACTTCTAATTTATCACTGCTTAATGTGGAGAAGTGACGATGCCAGTAATATCTACATTGCTCGACAAAAGGAATAACTCAGCTTTCAAGTACCTAATCGTCTATCCTTTTGGTTTGTTGTTTAAAGCCAAACTACAGCTATATGACAGTGGTCTGCATATAATTGTATCTGGACCATATATCCCAGTGATTAATGGTGAGCATCGATCTACTCAGCTGAGATACGATGACATGTTAGAAACCCTTATCCACCCAGTCTAATGTTTCGTCGAGAAAGATACCATCAGCTCCAGCATTTGGTGCCATGATTTCTCATATTCTAATGTTCAGTGGAGATTAGCGTTTTCAATGGTTTCATCATGCTTACACATGCATGGAAAGTAAAGCTTTCATAAGAGTGAATGGCTATGTTAACTCCGTTTGAAAAACATTCCAGCAATTCATACATTGTACACATGTAGGGAGTAGAACCCGGGTGTTCGGAGTGATGAGCGAACGCTTTAACCACTACCTAACCGACCCGTTTTATTGATGACATGGGAAGAACATTTCCAGATATGACGCATCAGTGACAACTGCTTCCCCTCTTTTGACCCGTGGTTTTAAGGCGAACAATTGTGTAGCCTGTGCGTGTATTTATGATAGTTTCCGGGGAGGTATAATACCTCGACCTTTGCGCGAATATATCGTATAATCAGTTTTGATGATCCATTTATACATCCTTCTGATGAAGCCGGAATCGTGTAATGGACTTCGCTGTCGGTAATTATTTCTTTTGATTGAGAAAATAGCTCTGTCGTTTTAATTGGAACGGTGAATTGGCGATAGTAAAGTTAATTCTGTCAGTATGCCTAGCAGGGAAGATTTCTATAGGATAAACTTTGCCTGAGAAAACAATTTCGTTTCATAGTTCTCCATGGAACCCCTTCACAATAGAAACCATTTTAACAGTTATTCTTCGGCGGAGAAATAATATCAATCAAATATAATCTTCTAACTACAGATCTGTATTTATCAGGATCACGCTGGAGAAGCAAATTGGCATTCATAGCACTAGGGTGGTGCCTGGCAACCAATACATTGAGTGATCGTCTTGTCCTTGCATGGCTCACAGTGCAGATCCTGGTCCCCCGCTGGACACAGATGACATACTCAGATATAACACGATACTATACGTTGCCATACAATAACTGGCCTTAGTACCATATACACGGATCAGCGGCCTTCTGGTAACTGCTCCTCTTTCATCGTCAAACTGACATCCTCCCATGTGGATGTAATACCTTGAAGCATTATAATAATGGTTTTAAATATGATATATCGTGTTTTAATACGTGATAATTTACCCAGGGGAGCCCTGCCAAAGATTTAGTTTGATTCGCTACAATTCCTGAAGCCCACCATAGCACTGTGTTCATGTGGTCGAATGACCTGTAAAGACTTCTACTAGGGGTCAGGATCGTGGTGGTTAAAAATTTACAACCAATGTTTGTCCCGTGAAAAGTTCAAGCGCAGGTGATCATGAAATGGTTTTAATTTAGGATGAATTTCAACGTCTGTCAATCATCATAAAGTAATGCATCAAGATCCGTAGACAACAAAGCCATGTGTCAGGGTTACCTGTACTCGTCACTGTCAGTATCCCTGTAGCAGATTCAGTGTTGATGTTACTCGCTTTACACAACACGTTCTGGTACACACAGACCTTGATGACATTGATCAGTGCCCCTCACGAGTCTATAAAAACACCGCCCCCGTGTCCATACCGGTAATAGATGTCCGCCTGGGCTGGCCGTGTCACTCCGGACAGCGTGATAAAGAGGTTATGTCACTGTCAATGTTGACATTTCCTGATAACACATATGTACCAGGCTTCTGACTGACAGCTCTCAAGATAATGCCCAACTGTGATCTAAAACACCGATTGCCTTATGCAACCAGTGGAAATATGGCATAATTGTGTTGATGAGTGGCCTAAGATGGCTTAGTTGAACTTCTACATGATAGACATACTGTACAAATCCAGATAAAATGGATTATACGGTACTCTACGTAACTGGGACACGGTCAGCTCTGATTGATCTTGAACCCAGATAAAACTTGTAATCAAATTGTCCCTGAAGTTCATCCAGAGGTGAGGTGGTGTTTATTTAAAAGGTCAAGTCCAAACGGGGGCAGAGCAAATTGATTTCAGTCAATCGTTTCCCTTGAAAGGGTGGTAGGTTTGGCTTGAAAATACAAACATGAAATGGTGGTTCACATTCGTCTTTACATGTGATCTGTGACCATAAGAACTGACACAGTCCCTCAGCTCATACGAGAGCCAGCAGTTCAGTCTTGACAACAGGAACAACGGGCATGTAAAGAATATGGATGATTTGGGCTTAACTATACTTTGGAAATGGCCCAGTTAAACCATGTGTATCTGTTATATCAATTATACCACAGCGTCTATCAAAGTTTGACGACGCACACGTGAGGTGTCTGTTAGGACGTCAGCATATTTCAGAGTAGCTGAGAACTTAGCCTCTGTTGTGTATTGCTATGTTTGGTTTGCCAATAGAAACAACATGCATGTAACGTAGGTGAATGAGTTCGTTTTAACTTCATTTTGAAAATAGTCCATTTTACAGCAGGGCTAGACTAACAGTTAGTCTCTGAAATGAAAATATTTTACTGAAAAAACGTCCATAGTGAAAAAACATAATATAATGAAATGGAGCCCTGAGACTTTCTTCATCTGAAGCTATGGAAATCTAGACTTGCTAGATTTTCTAGATTTGCGTGGGCTTTCTTGGATATTTATACTTCAGGGTCTGTACGACAGACTACAGCAGGGCCTACAGGTGTTTGACGACGACATCGTAATGTAGCTGCCAACACGTCATCATACTTCAGAGCAGCGGTTAATTTAACAAGTGTTGTGTATGCTTGTATCTTCGTTATAAAATGTGGATTATCAGACAGATCTCATAGAAAGCCAAACAGCAAGGTAGGCAGCCACACATCTGGCATATACATTTGGGTTTATGATATATCTGTTTTACCATTGTGTAGTCTAATGCTGTACCTTTGTATCTTATGTTTCAGCTGATATACAGGGTAACACACATTTTACAGTTATGATGTCAGATAATCAGGAACCTGAACCAACGAAGACAACATAAATATTATTACTTTTACCAGAGACAAGGCAGTTCATGATAAATCGCGGGTATTGCCCATTGTAATGAACTATCAGTGGATAATCACCAATCATATCTGTGGTTATTTCAAGTTTCAAAGTGTGACTATGCAAATATCAACACTGAAAGGAAACACTGTATGTTATGAGAGACATTTTATTACATTTACCACAAGTTTTAGGAGTTGTCTCCTGGTCTGGAATTTCAATGAAGACATACACCTGTAATGTCCAAGATATGGAAGATGACAAATTACTGAGCTGAGAGAGTGAGTTTACTTTTACACCGCTTTTTGCAATATTCTAGCAATATCACGGGCACACCGTAAGTGGGTTTCACAAATTGTACCAATGTAAGGAATCCAGCCCAAGTCTTTGGGATGACCAGCGAATCCTTTAACCACTAGTCTACCCCACATACCCGATACAAAGCTAAGCATGCAATTGATATATAAACAGTACTTACACCAAGCTCTGTATCTTTCAAACTTTGCCTCAACGCTTTCAGGCTTTCTCTTCTTCATTTGTTGCTGTCGAACACTTTGATACGAGAGTGTCCATTTGCGAGTGTGACGTAACATATTACCCTCGGACCATGTTCTTGACAGTTTCCCACCGGTGGACGTCTTCTCGATGGCGTCCATCCGGATATCATTGTCAAAACTTGTACTCATTCCTGCCATTGGGAAGCGAAATGTTGGAGAAGAAACTGGCATTCCTGTTTTTTCTGCTCAGTTTCTTGTGTTCCTTGTTCTTAAGCACATAACTTTAGTGCTTGTGTGTATCTGAAACAAACCTTCATAAAATTAGAACGCATATTCACATAGTTGCAAGTTCCTTTCTAACGGTGAAATGCATCTTTGAAAGGTATACGTACATATACCGCAAGAACAGATATCTTGTCTACCTCCAGTTTATCATGTTTGTGTACTAAACAGCAAAAGAAACGCAAGTTTCGAAAAGATGAAATCTCAAAAACAATAAGCGTTCGTGTTTATATCTTCAATTTATACACTTGACACAGAGTTGCGTTCCTTTTTCTATTCCGTATATCATTGTTAATATTCATATACATTAATTTACATTCCTTCAACTGCATGCATGATCTGTCAGACTTGTCGGCATCAGATTGGACAGGCTTCAACTGGAGTGGTAAACAACCACGATATCTAGAGGACTTCATGGAACATCAGCATTAACCTTTTTTCACACTATAAAGTTTTTAAGTGAGTGAGTTTAGTTTTACTCAGCAATATTCAAGCTATATGGCGGCGGTCTGTAAATAATCGATCGAGTCTGGACCAGACAGTCAACAACATGAGCATCGATCTGCGCAATTGGTGCCAACCAAGTCAGCGAGCCTGACCACCCGATCACGTTAGTCGCCTCTTACGACAAGCATAGTCGCTTTTAATGGCAAGCATGGTTTGCTGAAGGCCTATTCTCCCCCAGAACCTTCACGGGTCGTAAAGTTTTTTAGTCAGCTGTAAGAGCTGTTTTCTTGTAATAATTAGAAATAAACTTTTCAAAACTGAAACAGGAAACATTATCGCATAAAATGCAACTGTTTATCGGTTGCTTCCAACAGAAATTTCCGTTTGAAACATGAAGGGCGTGCTGTTAAAGGAGGAGGGACGTCTCATAATACATTATTTGTGAAATGGGACATGGGTACGTCCTGCATAGCGAATATCGAATCAATGGAAAATAGGTAGTCAATGTCCCAAATCCAACACGACTAAAGTCAGCTTATGTCAGGAATGTATTATCTGCGATGCTTTTTCATTCATTCATTCATTCATTCATTCATTCAAATACGATCATTCTATTCCTTGAACTAAATGTCCGTCTAGATATTGGAGGAAGTGAAAAATAGTTTCATAGTGGCTCGGTACACCGAGGGAGAACCAACCTCGAAATAATACCACCAGCTATATGTTAAATATACCTGTATTTGAACTTACTATGTGTTAAAGACACCTGTAATTTGAACGTATTTCCTTTACATCAACACGTCTTCGATGTTTTTTTAATCACGCGACACTGAGTAACCTGACAAGCTTATTGAAAGCAGTGCGTCATTAGATCAAGCGTCCTGAGAAATGTTAAAGGGAAATATGACGTGTATGTTGAGCAAGACTCTATCTGATAATAATGATGTGCCATGACCTACACTGATTAGCCAACATTGTGAAACCTGCGACAACTACTATAACGGCCACAAGGATTCTTACGTTTAATCAACGTTCGATGAAGGAAGATTTTAGTACCTTTAAAGCTCTTGGAGATATCCTCACAATCAGCCTCATAATCCTAGCCTGGCCCGTCGATATGGTACACACTTGAATTCAAACCGAGCGCCACTTGGTTGGTTGACAAGCAGGTAAATAAAGTATGTAAGCACGTGATCACGAGGAATATGACCCGAAGTCATGTGACGTCACTTCTCGAGGACGGAGAGACTGTTCACATTTATTAAATGCCTTTTTGCGAAGGTGTGGCGTGTTTAAATGCTGGATCACACTGTATGATTCGAGGCGCTTGTGGCCACGTGTGTTAAATATAGGTGTCTGGGATTAAAACGTCCTCGTATACCTGTGTGTATATAAATTTAGGCTAACCAGTTAGATATTCGAAAGGCGATACATAGCCAGTACGTTACGCAAGTTTAACTCGTTTAACAAACATCCTTCCTTCAATGATACCTGCTGGCTGTTACAGTTTCAAACATCTGCCCGGTGGTAGGCTATTTTTACAAAATAACAATCTACAAACAGATTATCCAAGTTTATAGTCATTTCTAAGTTACATACAAGGGAAAAAGTGCACTCTTGAAACAAGAAGGACGTGACTAAAAACTCCATGGTTGTCACGGATGGTCACGTTCTGTTACGGTATCCCAAGGGCACATAACGTCGATCGCACTATCATGCATTAACTGTCCGCTGTGGTATAGGCTGACGATACTGACAGTCAAAAGAAAGTATTCACATCTGAAAATTACAATAGTTGTTGAAACGTTATAAGCCTGAAAACGTTCTCAGTAACACTGCAATCCTTAAAGTGAAAAAAAACCCCAAAACAAACAAAACTACTCGTACCAAATACCGTTAATACATCACCATTCAATAACCACTTGTTTGGTTCATATTAGCTACACCCCAAAAAGGCTGTACACTTTGTTTTGCACGTCAGGTTTTTTTTATAGACCTACCGGGGCCCCGGTATATTTTCCTTTCTTGTAAGACAGACAGGGATTTCTGTTAACAAGGGGATAGCGCAGGGTCAGTGTTAATCTGTTTTCACTGTACTTATGACAAGTCGAGCACCTTTCCTGTGAATCTATTTCAGTCGATTTAATATTTGTTGACACCTTAGAGAAAACATTTCTCAATATTGACCAATCAGACATAAGATTCTTGCTAACATGTCTCTTCAGCTGTAAACAACCTAAGTCTTAGTTCAAATATGTTTCAACAAGCTGAACTTCATTAAGAAAATTTGGATTAGTGTGGCTTTTGAAGTGCGTTCTCCAAAGCCTTAGGGGACGCATTCCTTCACACGTACCCCGGGGCTCGGTTACTCTGGGAAGGTGACCACAGCTGACCGGTAGTAAGGACCGGTACAGCGTCTGTCAGGTGAACGGTCACATGGCGTTTAAGACAGATGCTTCACATAGGAGTATTTATGTAGCGTTTTACGGTGTTTTATTTTTTCCGCGAAGGTCTGTCATCGTCGACAGTAAATTATAAAGAATCTAGGCTATTGTTGGGATGCATTATTATACATTCCTGAAATTGTTCCGTTTATACTCTGAATAAATTACCTTCATCACACCCAAAGACCATATACCTATATGTGTAGATTCTAAATACGCGATTTAGAAAGCATGTGAGTTGTTACCTATGTTCTTTGAGTGGGCCTCTATGTGTGATTTGTATGTCGTTTGATAAAAATGCAGTCGCGTGTGACTTCGTAAGTGTGTCAAAAGTATACCATTCTTCTGCATGATATACTATTTTTCTTCAACATCCTAACATCTGGCCTATCGTCCGGACAAACAACACAGACCATCTAAACACATTCCCAATAAAACAGCTTCGTCTGACAGCAATGTCCGGTCGAAACTAGGTCAAGGGGGAAACAAATGACCACTGTCCGAAATTTTGACACATGATAAATCAAAGTATAAAAGACACTTGCTGAAAACATATGTTCGTTTTCAATGATAAATGTAGTGTATTGCCTATTTATATATTGTGTAACGTCCTCAAGAAGCTGGAAATAAGCACACATGGCAATAGATAACAACTGTACCATGGTCACGGTACTCGACGGTACAATGACCAGAGCTTCTTCTCCGACTAACTTGCTCTCAGACTGGTATGTGACTGTTTCTGTACAAATGGAGAACGTTCAAAAGTGGACTTACCTATTTCCTGGAGGTGTTCTTAATTTAGACAGAGGCACGAAACATATTCCATAACTCCGAAATGGTCCCCTGGACCGGCGTCCTCTATACGGACTCTACAATCAACTTGGTCACAAGTGCTATCTGAGAGTCCCGTCACGCGAGAAAACGCGCGGATTAGTGTAGGCTACTGTTGTTCCCCGCTATTAGGACAGGTTTCATCAACATCAGATGAGATTGCGTGTAAATGCATAAACTTAAATGGTGTAGTTTTAAAGCTAAGTTTGAACATTTGATTCTATTATTTTTGAGATTTTCTGTATCTGGGGTCGCGTAATACTGAGGAAGGTTTTCTTAAAATCTACCAAGCATGTCGGAGGTGTCAAGTTACCCGCCTTTTGTCTACAAAGATGGCGGCATTGTGTCGTCTGCAGCTGAAGACAGTGCTTTTTTAACAGTTGAGTGACCAAAGGTATTTTATCACAGACTCCATCAAAATACTTCATTCTGGATTTCGTCACTTCAAGGCTGTAATTTATACAGTCAGGGAAATTTGGTATACTTTTGAAAAAACTGTCAAACCCAGCTTGTTCCATATTACATATAGACGTATTTTACTGATTTCATGTCTTGTGAGTATAAAGAAATAAAGAGTAAGTAAATGTGTTTTCTGTCCTCAAATATCAGGTTGTCAACATGAGGATGATGTAAATGAATTGTAAGATATATTTAACATTCAAATTGAACGTTAAAATCCGTTTGCGACATCAAATTCCCTCTCAGTGTCACTCCACAACAGGGTTTTGGAGTGATATTCGCAACAAATGCATGTAGTTATTTTCTTGAAAGACAAGTTGAGGAGTTGAGACATGAGACATCTTTGGCAAACTGGATTTTTCCAGTCTCTGTAAGCAAAGAGACTATCTACATACGTCTCTCTCTATGATGAAAAAGAGTTTTACACACACAAAAATGGAATCGCGATTCGCTTTTATTTGAGGGGCTACATCTCAGAATAGAACTATATGTAATGGTGGAGTCTGGACAAAACAATTCCATTATTGGATAGTCTTGACGGATACGTCGTTTGGGAAGTTCCTTGGCACTTGTGACCTCACGGTGGATGTTCTCGTCAGTATTTTAGTGAAAAACTAATACGATGAATGGGTTTTGACTAATGAGGCCTGAAAAGGTATGGGAAATGAGTTTCATAAGTTCTCACGTTAGGGTAAGTGAAGTGAACGCTGTCTGCCATGTCCTTACTTCCTGTAACTCGATCAAGACGGGGGGCATGAAAGAACAGTGGGTCATAGCATTGACAGCGAGCGATGGTACAACCTCTGTGTGTCCGTGTGTGTGTGTGTGTGCTCGCACGTCTCTGTGTGTGTTGGTGTGTTTGTGTGAGTGTGTGTGTGTGTTACCAATGTCCACCCCATCAGACAGTCATTATTAAGACCGTAAGCAATAAACCAATCTGTTCTTGAACAATCTGTGAACAATCCACGTTACCTTGGAACAGTATCAATAAATTATAAACAAGTCCTCCTTTATTGTATTGTCAGATATCAGGACCTGTTCTTCCTCCCAACGCCCAAAGATCTGGCTAAAGATTTGTAATGCACCATTATATTGTAACTCACTCCCCCTTCCTTATCAAAACTACAATGGGACTGCGTTATACTAATCACCTGGATTCCAAAGGTCAAATAGATATTTAATCTTTGGTAATAGGCTTATTTCATAAATGTCCAGTCAGACATTCATTGTTTCTGTCTTATTGATAAGTTATCAAAACCATGTTCACGCCATGCAGATGACCCACAAACACGCAGAAAATGAAAGGCTTCATAATACTCTCTCTCGCCCTGGGTGGCGAAAGTTGTAACTAAAGTCCGTATCTGTTAATCTTTACTTAAAACCTACTGGCTGAATGTTCACTGGAGTGACAGCAGTTTACATGGTTCAAATACGCTGGAGAGATTTAGAAATGCCATGACAGCCCTCAGTTTCATTCCGAACGCAACTAAACACACACACCGTGTACTTATGGTCATCCAACAGAACCACTTAACATGTGCGGCTAGCAACAAATGATTTTTGCATACCATACATGAATTACAACCGTGTATTCTTTTTAAATACTGAAATATTGTATTCCCTGGGTAATATCGGCATGCAAAATAACCGATGTCGAGTCACCCGCCCTTCCTTTCAAAACACCTTCCTTTCCATTGTTTGAGACTCTCGCAGCTATATGTCTGGTTGAGTTCCATAGATCAAAATCGTAACACATTTTTCTTTCTGGTTGATAGTATATGAAAAAATTACACACAACATATGAGCACCATGATGTGTGAAAGTATTCTCGGGAGCCAAAAATGTTTGACATCATTTCAAAGTAATGGACTTAAAATTCATAACACAAGGACAGTGGAATTCTTGCCTGTTTCAACTATTTCGTTTCCCGAAGGTCCGAAATGAATGCGACCTTTGAAGGTCCCGGGGTAGAATAGGCCTTCAGCAACCCATGCTTGCCACAAAAGGCGACTGTGCATGTCGTAAGAGGCGACTAACGGGATCCGGTGGTCATCCTCGCTGACTTGGTTGACACATGTCATCGGTTCCCAGTTGAGCAGATCGATGCTCATGTTGTTGATCACTGGATTGTCTGGTCCAGACTCGATTATTTACAGACCGCCGCCATATAGCTTGCATATTGTTGAGAGCGGTGTAAAACTAAACTCACTCACTCGCAATGAATGCTGACTTCAGCGATTCACCCATACTTCAGGTTTCATTGCCTGATATCGCACGCCAGGCCGACTGTTGATGTAGGTATATGAGAGTCTGTCACGACTGTATCATATTTTTATGGCATGTCAGATATTAATAAATGCCCATTCGTGACATCAAGAAAATTCAACTTAGCTCAATGACTCCGAGTTCTATATTACCACGGTGCCGATTACAGCAAACCCTTGAGGTTGCAAACGACATGAAAAGGTTGCTGAATGTTTAGATGAGGTTTTGAGTGAGTGAGTCGGTCATAACGCCGTCTGAGAAACTATTTCATTTATATAAGATGTCGACTAATCGTAACCCCTGAAGTGACAGAGACACTCTACCCGAGAAATCCCGAGAACCTGCACGACACACAAGTTGCAAATCATCCAACGCTTTAGGGACATAACTACATAACTACAAATTACTTGTCCCTATACTGTTATTTACTGCATGCAACCTGACCCATGTCCAGCCACCCTACCTCAATCCCCTCATCCCTCCCATAAAACAACATTCCCTTTCATGGTATAAAACTATCGCAACTAGGCCTGATTGCTTTCCATCAAACTCGCACCACATATTTCGTGCTAGTAACGCTCGCCCCTTCTAACAGCATAATGTACACATTTAAAATGCAAAAAACGTCTTTACTCATATATCATCTGTGTCCGTGTTATTATTCTTAAGCGCTGTAATATACATAGAACACAGACCTGAGCCCCGTTCCTCAGGACCACCGTAGCGCAACGACTGTCGTAAGTTAAACCATGGGAGTTACGATCGCTTAAGAGTTACGATCGCTTTGAGGAAAAGGGGCCATGTCATCGCATCGCAACGGTAACATCTTTTGTGATGGTAATCTCAAGATTCTCCGGTACAGACTAGATTGCCTATAGGGCACGGCCATACAGCTGGAGTTTATCAACAATCTAAACCACAAAAACAATGCAAAAACATTGGACAGCAAATACAGCGTTCAACCAAACTCATTTACTCGTGTTTTTATGATTTTAAAGGTGAGTGAGTGAGTTTAGTTTTACGCCGCTTTTAACAATATTCCAGCAATATCACGGCGGGGGACACCAGAAAATTGGCTTCACACATTGAGCCCATGTGGGGAATCGAACCCGGGTCTTCGGCGTGACGAGCGAACGCTTTAACCACTAGGCTACCCCGCCGCCACAAGAACAAAAGAACTAAAAACGTGCACGTACAAAACAATGTTAAAGGTTTTTTTAGTCCAAGAACATAGCCATATTTGAACATGATAACTTAGTGACAAAAGTTCATTCTATTGCAGTTAATCTGAAGCCGTTGCGTCAATCTGGATTGAGAGTCTGTCCCAGAAAAGCTATCAAATCCCTCCACCAACGTCAGTGACTTACGAACTGAAATGCCTAAAGCTCTGCTTGTGTGCATCACGGAGGTCCGGAATGCACTTTCGTCGTGTGTTGACTGGGGATTTCGCGCACAGGGGTAAATCAAGTACTTTGAGGGTGTTCCTGTATAAAACATGGTGATAGAACTCATTACAATACTGGCGTAACGCCATCTCACTGTATCAGCTATCACTTCAGATAGTGTACGTACGACGAAAGCTGAACGAACATTTGACTTAGTGAGTGAGTGAGGTTTGAAGCCTATTTCATCAGTATACCATGGTAATCTGGCATTTTTCTCAGTCTGGTGTTGCAACAAAACCCCCTTTACAACTAGAGTGAAACCCATACACTGATTGTTGGTTCTTATACACCAGTGTATCCTAGCACATTGCCACGTTGTTGCTAAGGATTGTATCACTTATGGTTGCACGTGTACTTAAATGCGCTTCTCCTGGGTAAAGTCGAGTATGTAGGGTGATGAGCGAACGTTTTGACATAATCTATACTTTGTATCTTTTTAATCCTTAAAGAGAACAGGCAGGGAAAGCAAGAAAGATAAAATATATATAAAAAAAATTAAAATCATGTATTGTGGAGTTAGAATGTGCCTCTGAAACGAATATTGGTAAAACAGAAGCAGCAAAATCAAGCTGCCCTGGCCTGAGGTTCAGAGCATACAAGCTGGAATCAAGGTATAATTATACTGTCACTGACGGGATCTTAACACAATAGAAAGGGCTTGCTGCGCTACAAACTGGCATCAAGATATATACTGTCACTGATGGGGTCTTAACACAATAGAAATGGCTTATAACGCTAGTATCGAGGTATATATTGTCATTTACAAGGGGCACTGACCACTCGTGGTGCAGTATGAACCTTGGTGCCAGTTTGTAGCGTCACAAGCCCCTGAGGTGCAGTGCCCCGCTACAAACTACACCATTCAGAGTGGTCATAATAGACTCAACAAACACATGACTCATGCCTGTTCAACTTCATGGTATGTGTGAATGGTTCATGGCATGGTTGATTCACTGGCTAAAGAACTCGTGTGAGGTATTTCCAGAGTTATACACTAACGGGAGGGGTCGCTACTGAAGCGGGTCAGGTACAATTGCCTATACGTGTTGAGAAGGAAGGGGTCGATGCGGTTAATGTGCCAACGTTGCCATTTATCACAGAGGTCAGGGAGAACTGGTTGCACGTCGATGGTATTTACCACCAGAAATGAGTTCCCTGGATAAATTTTCGTGACTTGTGAACACATATGACGTCAACTCTTTATGCAGAATTGATTTTCTTTCGTGAAAGTATCCAATGACATGCGTCACAAAATCAGCACTTACTGGATACATTTCATTGGAACGTCATAACAGAAAAAGTAATCATTGCACCATTCTTTTGCTGATTTATTTCGGATTGAATTTTTAATTACGTTTTGCAGAAAACGGGGTCAAATATTTCATTATGTGTGCTTCATTTTCCCGATATATACTTATACTAAAATTAAAACCGTTGATTAATAAAAAACATCATAAAAAACATTCTTAATGAGACTCAACATGCTATTCAGTCCGTTTTACCTTCAGTTTGAGTTTCATATTCAGTTTACCTTGTCATGCAGCCCAAGTTCAAGCAGGCGGACGCCGTTTGGTTGGCCACTAGTATTTCACATCTGCTCTTTTCGCTAATGTAGAATTAAAGGTATGTTGTAAATATTTGCAAACCATATTGTACCCTATATATGTTATGTAGTTTTGGCAATATTTAAACGCATAAAGAAGTATTTTGTCTTACAGGCAACTTGGCTGAGTGAATCAGAGCTATGATACTGTGATTTGAAACCACTGCCACATGAGGTTCGAGTATTATTAATGTATGGGACAGATTATCGGATTTATAGATATGAATACCTTCTTTATTACATACCTCGAAAGGCAATACCTATGTGGAATGTGTTAAAACACCTGTAAAAAGATTTGGGCCTATTCTCGGGTTTGGCAGTGATGAGAAAGAATCACCTTCATCATCAAGGATCAGCTTGACTATTCTTTACTGACAGAACTCTACTCAGGTCAAACAGGCTTTGGTCAATAATGATTTTCGTCACCATTAGTCTAATCTTGAAAATTTGATATCGGGATGTAGCGCATCAACCCCCTATTGCATTAAGCTTTAAACTTATATTCATACTTACCAGTGTCAGGCTTGCGATTCTGTAAAATGGGCGTTTGTTTCGTTTTTAGAGGATGTTGTTGCAGTTTTGGTAATTTTTGTTCTGTGTTGGTTCAGTTTTGATGATTTGTTCACCGTTCGTATAGGTAGGCCTGCTACTAGGATTCAGCCCCAACGGATGTTCAGTCATCTAAAGAATGATTGGTCAGTCGAGGCAATGCTGACTGTACTATAACTACGAATAAACTGTCACATGTGTCAGATGAGTAAGCAAAGTGTGTTAAATATCGATGTGTTTTACTGAATGGACAGTGTTAAAGGACATGGACATAGTCAAGGCTATGGTGTAGATTTACACGGTTACACAAGTGCATTAGTATTATATACGCACGGTTTCCAGGCTACTCGATGAGAAGATCAAGTACCAGTAGGATATCACACACAGAATTGGTCTTCCACGTTAAAATATATTCGTACACATAACAGATAAAAGTTTGAATGACTACAGATCTTATTATGTGAGTGAGACATGTTTAGCGCCGATCTGAAAAGTATTACGTTTCGACGTGTAAGCAGGATATCGGAGGAAAACTAATCAGTCGTAAGCAAATATTACCAAGAAAGCCCACACAAGTCTAGAAAATGTGGCAAGTCTATATTTCCATAGCTTCTGAGAATGAAGAAAGTCTAGGGGCTCCGTTTCAGTAACATATGTTCATTTCAGAGACTAGTTGTTGGTCTAGAGGAAAGCCAGCAGTGATGTTGCCCATAGAAGACATTTACGAACCCAAGAGTATATAATATTTTGAGCTAACTGATCAACGTAGAAACCAGTGAAAACCATGACTAGATCCCACCCTCACAGCTCTGTGCATTGGAACTCTACCACTTGTGCCACAACAAATATAAGATACACAGTTCTTCGCAAGCATAAGACGAACATATAGTATCTGATATCTTTTATAACACAATTCTCTACTCAACGACAACATGTCACTGATAATTGCTGATCCGAGATGAGTTACGGAGCTGCTACACTTGATTATCAAGTATTCTACTTGATAATCTAGTTTGGAACTTCTTTACCACTGTGAGAGCGATGTATGTTTATGGGTAGGTTCTAAAACCGTTATCAGGCACGTTGCCCTCACCGTAATATAGAAGTTGTTTATCAATATATTGGTATCCTCCGTTGCTGCGCTAATGCCTCTCAAACAAGTAATCTGGCTTTCGCCCCAAGAAGTATATATTTTCCACTGCGATGGTGTACCACTCTGTTATCGCCCATCTTGAACAAAGATACAACATAAGATGGCCTCAGAACAATTGCTTGCAGTTAATCCATATCTGTAAGTAGATTTAGAAGCTGTAGTACCCGTAAAGACAGTTGACACGGATTTCAGCTTGTCTGAACTTTGAACGTAACGGTGCAAGACTCCGAACCACAAACCGTTCGTAACAGTACCACATGTCATAATTCTATACTTTGCCATATGTTTACGAATGTAGTAGTAGCGCTACGATCGTTTTGTGGATGAGACTCGATATTGGTGCTGGTGTACCTTAAGTAAGGAAACGAAGACTTGTTCAGTCCTCTCTCGTTTACAGATCATGCACTGGCTGTGTCAACAGACCTCAAGCTCTGCCTACTGTCTGGGTGTTGAAAGGTCTGAGGGTCTTACTCTCTCTTTAATGATGTAGCATGTAGCAAGCATTAAACATGACGATTCCTTGGATTGACTTAGACTTGCACAAGTCTCTAAGGTAATAATAAATAGTTTTAATGATAATTCATGTTAAATATAAATATTCCTCTAACGGACGCTACTCCGTTTGTGTAGACTTCAGTCTTTAAAGGACAGACTCATTAATACACCAAAGGGTTTAGCATACGGTGCAGCCTTGGAGCAAGGCTAAATCATAATGTACATTCAAGGAGATGGTGTTACAATGGACTGGTTGTATTTAAATATAGCGAGTCTGGTGTGTTGCCGACAGAGATTACAGGCGACTCTTGTGAGCTTTTGTTTCAGGCACACAGCTCCTGTGTATTCATAGATAATATTTTGAAATAGGGACTGACGTTCATGAGATGAGTACTGCTGACTCAAAAGGGAAGCATCACACGTCAGATAAGCTTTGGTTCTAGGTTTACCTAGATAGCGTATGGGTAACTGGTGTCGACCTACCTTATCAAACATATTCAGAAAATATATCAAATATTGGTTAAAGTATGGCTTTGCAGTGTTTTCTTTACAAATCCTATGAACATGTATCTATCCAAATGTCACATCGTGAAAAATCAACGAGATAATTTAACCAGTTGTTACATTGTCACACTTTGAAATTATATATGCCTGTATCAGTCGGGGTCAGTTACTATGGTCAAAATATGTTGCGATGTGCCATTGTGGCCGCATTCATATTTAGAAAGTGTAAAACATGCTGTAAACGCGGCATACTGATAATGACGCACTGAAGCTCTTACATCAACAGTGGCGCTAACGAAACAAAAATCAAGGAATTTAACGATTTTCTTGGACATAAATGGTGTCGTACAAATGATGAGGTACCCAATTTGCACAAAATGTGTTCGGTTCGTTGGACTGCAGTAGAGAATGGGTATGTTGTTTGAATGTGTAGAAAGCAAAATCAGAATAATTTTCATTTTGGTTATTTTGTATGCAGAAATAGGACGCCAACTAGTGATTGTGCCAACTAGGGCACGACTGGACCGTGGTTTCATAGATTTTGAATTTTGTTGGCGATTGGAAAGTGTGTTTTTAGCTCACAAAAGATTTTGGCCTTTAAAACCGAAACCGAAACTATATATTTTCCGATGAAGTAGACCTATATATATTTTAACTCTTTTAAAAATATTTTAGGTGGATGTCAAATTTTGTCTTGAGAGTGCCACAGTGTCGCCTTTTGGGGGATAAAAATCAAAGTTATTACTGAAAGAGCGACAATGATACAATTGTAACATATGTCATAATTGTTATATTCATTATGTTATATTTCTTAGTAAAGTACAAATTCTAGTACTTTTTTGTATTCCACAAAAAAATGGAAGTCGGACCCCTGGTTGTCTAGACTGCGTATTTTGTGTACCCGTCGGCTCCTTCGGCCGAAAGCTATGATTAAACAATGCCATTTAGAAAGTGGTCAAATGTAGCATATGTCATATTTGGGATTACACTTTCTTAGTAAAGCACAAATTCAAACACAGAAAAAAGAGTACTAGAATATGTACATTTGACCACTTTCTAAATGGCATTGTGTAATCAATGTTACAAATGGTCAAAACTGCCCATTTCACCTATGAATTGACAATAAAGTACCTATTTTGGGTGGATTCAGCAGATTGTTTCATGTTCGTATGATTCATAGCGAAGCGTGCCTGTATCAAATGGTAATGTTCTATTTTGATCCGACAACAGCAAACAGATTAAGGTCTGCCATGTTGAAGGCAGGATAACCTCCACATGAACTTCCTGTGCACACCTTGCAGGATCTTGCATGTTGTCCAGAAGCACGGGTCACGTCAAGTCGGTGCTCATCAAGGTTTAATATTCTACTGACTCATAGCACTTCGTACACTGATACAAACGCCATTCATGATCAATATACATTACTAAATCTACACGCATCATATGCAGCGTGGAAACGTCTTTTCACCACGCCAACGTGAACATTTCTGTAAGTATTGTTTCAGCATAGCTGGAATCCAAGCCCACTTCAATGACATCCGGTAATTACGAGCACCGTGAGACTACTAATTGAATCACCTCCGTGATTTCCAGCGTGCAATCATCACACAGGTAGAAATCCATTATCTATTGTGTTACCTGAGCGTTATCAAACCCATCACCAATGCTGACCGTTCCGTGACCCCAGAAAACTTTCGTCTCGCCAGTAACTCGTTATGGCTCGGAGGCTCTGGTCATTCTTTCAGTCAGTGTGTCCACATACAAATACGACGTTATAGTAGTGTAGACATTACGTGAAGAAGTCCTAAGCGTCGTACGTACGTTTCTTTACCGAAGTCCTAACAACCCGTTTGCTTTATCAATTAAGAAAAGCTGACATTTAATCGCGACATTCCGACGTCTTCATGAGCTAGATCGCCCCGTAAATTTTCTACGTGTGAAAATCCTACTTTTATGTTCCATTTGTATCTATATTGGAGGGTTAATTGTGGGACTGAAGTGATGAATGGTAGGGTGTGTGCTACCTGTTTGATTTATCCATACCGAATACAGGGTGTTTGATAACAACATTCCTTCCACCTGGTGAGGTGATCATTAAGATCTTGTTTAGTGGACCAGGTGTTATAATGCCTTCAGATCAGGTGCAGCTGTATCAGTCGGACCTGAGAGCTACAGCTTCAGAAACAGCAATTTACTGACAGTGCAGAGTTATCTCCCCTAGCTGTTTGGATCCTTTGGACAACAACACATGATCCGATTAAACGTTGCATTATCAGCAACAATGCCTAATTCACAAGATAGGTAGATATTTATGACCCATTGGTCGCCTTTACTCAAGGTTGCTAAGGGTTACGATATTTTATGGTTTATAGTAATTAATGCCATTTGAGAAAGTAAGGAAACTGGCTGTGCTTAGACACATGAAGATTTAGAATTGGTCTTGATGCTATCGTAAAAGACAGCTAACGGGATCGGGAGATCATGCTTGCTGATTCTGGTGATGTATGTCGTCGTATTCCAAATGCGTTGGTGAGTACTCGTGGTGTTAAGCATTCACTGTTTGCGTTGGTGAGTACTCATGGTGTTAAGCATTCACTGTTTGCGTCGGTGAGTACTCGTGGTGTTAAGCATTCACTGTTTGCGTTGGTGAGTACTCGTGGTGTTAAGCATTCACTGTTTGCGTTGGTGAGTACTCGTGGTGTTAAGCATTCACTGTTTGCGTCGGTGAGTACTCGTGGTGTTAAGCATTCACTGTTTGCGTTGGTGAGTACTCGTGGTGTTAAGCATTCACTGTTTGCGTTGGTGAGTACTCGTGGTGTTAAGCATTCACTGTTTCCGTTGGTGGGTACTCGTGGTGTTAAGCATTCACTGTTTGCGTTGGTGAGTACTCGTGGTGTTAAGCATTCACTGTTTGCGTTGGTGAGTACTCGTGGTGTTAAGCATTCACTGTTTGCGTTGGTGGGTACTCGTGGTGTTAAGCATTCACTGTTTGCGTTGGTGGGTACTCGTGGTGTTAAGCATTCAGTTTGCGTTGGTGGGTACTCGTGGTGTTAAGCATTCACTGTTTGCGTTGGTGGGTACTCGTGGTGTTAAGCATTCACTGTTTGCGTTGGTGGGTACTCGTGGTGTTAAGCATTCACTGTTTGCGTTGGTGGGTACTCGTGGTGTTAAGCATTCACTGTTTGCGTTGGGGAGTGCTCGTGGTGTTTAGCATTTACTGTTTGCGTTGCTGAGTACTCGTGGTGTTAAGCATTTACTGTTTGATCGAGAGTAGATTAGATAGAGACCGCCACCAAACAGCTAGAATATTGATGAGAACGGCGTTAAACAACAACAACAACAACAACAAGGGTGTTAAACAACAGCAAAACATCATGTGAACTGAATGCAGAACAAGTCAGTTGGGTTTGTATGAGTTCAGTGACATTTTCTTCAAGAATAACACAAGAAGTTTTTGTGACGGTGATATGTCGGAGGTCATCCCAACTCAGTCTGGTTTTCAACAACAGGGATGAACTTGGTTCCTTGGTTCATCCTCAACAAATGGGTCTCAAGTAAATGAAGTACACCTAAAATAAAAGAAGGTTACTGTTCGAGTCCGAAGTGTTAGAGTCGCCTGGTACCACCACACTCGTGATTACATGGCCATGTTGTCCGTCTTGGCCATATCAGCCATGAGTGAGAGAGTGAGTTTAGTTTTACGCCGTATTCAGCCGGTCTGTAAATAATCGAGTCTTGATCAGATAATCCAGTGATCAACAGCATGAGCATCGATCTGCGCAACTGGGAACCGATGACATGTGTCAACCAAGTCAGCGAGCCTGACCACTCGATCCCGTTAGTCGCCTCTTACGACAAGCATTGTCGCCTTTTGTGGCAAGCATGGGTAGCTGAAGGCCTATTCTACCCCGGGACCTTCATATCAGCCATGAGACACACAAAACACACAAGAAAGCGACGTGTGGCACCGAAGGTGTATTCATCCAGTTTTGAAGTGCAAGTTCCATTTGGTTGCTTGGTTGGATGGTTTGTTGTTTAACGCCGCAATATTCCAGCTGTATGGTGGCGGTATGTAAATCCAGAGATCAAAAACATGAGCATCGCTCTACGAATCTCATTTGGACTTTAACATCAACAGTATTAGTATGGGTTTACTTAGACTAACATATAGTCTCTGAAATAAACATGTTTTACAGAAAAACACTGTTCCTAAATCATATTTACATTGTGTGATAAAAAGGAACCCAAATTTTCAAAAAGTGGAAATCTAGTTTTACCACACATTCCATACTTGCATGAGCTGTATCGTATATATTTGTTTCCTTTATGCTGAAGGTTTGGCTTGGCTGATCTTAACGAAGCACACTGTAACATTCCAGTATATGGCGGAGGTGACATTGAAGAGGTCCTGGGAACCTATGCGAGGACACACGTAAACATAATTGAGGAGAGAGTGTATGGTCCATGTAGGATATCCTGTATCAATTATCCTGGTTTTACCGATGTGTCAGCTATTTAACAAGCATAACCACGAGGCCTGATACAAAGGAATATCCGTGTTGCCTAGCTGAGACACACTGTTGTAGCCAGTCTACCCACACATCCACATTAACACATGCACTGTATTATTGAACGTCGTCTTGTGTCAGGAAGTCGTTTGGATCAGGACAAGTGTAAACGCATTGAATTCTTTTATGTCCGGTTTGACAAGGTAGGTGAGTGAGTGAGTGAGTGAGTGAGTTATGTTTTACGCCATTTTAGCAATATTCAAGCAATATCATGGCGGGGGACACCAGGGTTTCACACATTGTACCCATATGGGGAATCGAACCTGGGTCTTCCGTGAGGCATTAACCACTAAGCCACCACTCCTCCCCAGGTACTATGTAAATACGTGTCCATGGCATTCCACGTAACTCCCTACTGGTCAGTGAACAGAAATGGCTATCCTCTAGATGCACCTTTTCCCTGGATCAGTTTCCCCCGTACTATACTGAGTGACCTATAATGGATCCCTGTGAGTCTAATATGGTGACTAGGTTGACTGGGTTTTACCTACCCTGTAGGATGATAATACAGTCACTGGTCCATTAAGTGATATGTAAGACAGACAGCAAATTGCTCTCTATTTTACTCCTCAATGACTTTGGACAGAAGAAACGGAGTCACCAGATCTGTTTGTTTCTGGAGTGGACTGCCCAGGATCATAGGGTTATGAAGTTGTTTTTTATGCCCAGAAGACCAGTAGTGTAGTCGCGACTGACTGAAAATAAAGAATCTGAGAAACTATGAGAAATTTCACAGGTCCACACTCAAAAATCCCATTTGTTCTTGAAAGTTGTAACTTTGTATATCTCTTCATATTTTCAGTGATCCTCCCGAATTTCACCTGACCCACCTCACTGTAGTACTAATAATGGCGCCTTAAAAAATTAAAGGGCATAGGTCATGTACAAAATACAACTTATGATAAATTACCAGGCTTATGGAATTCCCAAGAAAGATGGAATTTATAAAGTGTGTGACCTATATTTGCCTTTCTGTAGTTTTACGCCACACATAGCAACATGTCAGCTGTATTAAATAGGGCAGTAAAAAATAGTCTTGACATGACTGATCCACAAAACTGACATGTCTAAGACATGAAACACATCAAAATGCCAGTAAACCTGAATTAGTTACGTTTTCTCTCACAACAAGCGTGGGATGCTGACTAGTGAATAGGTCTTGATCTAGTGTTTTTCAAAATGTGTTTCATATGTATGCTCTTCCAACATCTAAATGCCAATAAACACAATGTACAATGAATATTCCTAATGCAGGACTTTAACCATTCCCAAACACACTCACGTGATAACCTCCTGTGCTGATCCAGGAGTGTGCGTGTGTGTGTGGTTCAAACGATCCCCACCACCCACCACATACTTTGAAAATGACTTAAGGCCATAGTGAGGATATTTTTTTGTGTGTTGGCAGAGCCAAATGGGGTTCAGAGGGTTTGAACCCCCTGAACCCCCACCCTTTCAAAATTCCTGGATCCAGCCATGTATATTTACTCCATCCAGGGCTCATTTCACAAAGCTATTATAGTGCTACACACCCCCTAGACTTAGGGTAGTTGGCAGTCATAGCACCACTACAGCTTTGTGAAAGTGGACCCTGTTTTTTATGCTGTAGATAGTGTACAGGACATCCATACACTACTACAATAATTAATAACAATATATAAGGTTTGAAAAAAATAATGACAACACATTTATTTATCATGTGAAAAGTTTCTGTACATTTATTTGCCCATGCTATTTTATCTAAACATTCAATTTGTAACATTCATTTCATTCATACACTCAACCATTCCATGGGTCCAAAGACCTTTTTCATTGTTCACTGATTTGTTGTTTTCTTTTTCATTTTCTTATTATTTCTGTCATTTTTTCCTTTATGTTTCATAGATTTGCTTGATGTGATCTTTCCTGAAATCTTCCTGGAGGTGTCATTGCCTCCCTTGTCCTGTCCACCTTCAGATGTCTGCTGACCTGTACCAGAGGCTTTCTCAATATTCTGATTTAAGCAATTTTTCTTCTTCTTTTTCTTTTTTGCTTTTGATTGTGTAACAGGACTTGCCTTTTCCCCATTGGTTGTTGAGCTCTCCTTATTTGGCCTGGGCTTTTTCTTATACACAGACTTTATGTTTTCTTCTCTGAAAAATAAAATGAAAAGAGTTGGTTGACTGGTTGTTTAATGCCATACTCGGAAATTTTCCAGCTTTACGGTGTCAGTCTGTACATAATCAAATCTGGACAATGCAGTCTAGTGATATATTGAATGAGCACCGATGTACGCAACTGGGATATACTGACAGGTGTCAACCAACTCATCGAACCTGACCACCTGATCATGGATTACTAAAGGCTTATTCTAACCCAGATGTACGTGGATTAAAAGGAAAAAGAATCCAACTAAAATGAGGTTTAAGGAAATATGTGTCACTAAACACAATGGGTTACATGTGACCATTGTGGAAGTTCATGGACAAAGCACAAATGAAAAAAATATTAGTTTTCTTCAAAAAGTTGATCGGAAGAAGGTGAAGCCAGTGACTTAATCTGTACTAAGCCATATTTCCACAGCAACACCTGCACAAGTCCATTTCTGAAATAACTATTCCATTTCTGGCAAAATATCATAAAAACATAAGTAATGTATATGAGAAATACCATGGGGTAATCTTCAATGATGGATACATCTGTGATAGCTACAAAAATGAAGGAAATTGCGGAAGAAGCTGCAAAGGGAGGTAACTCTGTCAAAGACTGACAAAACAAATCCCAATGTATCAAACTGAGTAGCTTTTACTGCACCTGTTAAATGCGCTGTGGAATGGAATTACAGAATCACAACAGTGTGGATACATTACTTATCATGAACAACATGTAATCCATGCATCACATGCGATTGGGAAGGGATATACCAGTGATAGTGAATGAGCAACTGCAAATTCAGTGATAAATGCACCCTACCTCTGTTTCTGTCGTTGTTCAATGTCATATTGGGAGTCTGTTGACACAGATTTTCTCTTTGGGGCTGTGTGAGCAAGCTTCTTTCTGTGCTTCCTGAAATTGATGGAGAATAAAATGAGAGATGCACAAAACATAAACCCACACTCCCCAGGGAGCTATGATTGAAAATTTAGTGTATTAATAACATTGCCCCATGAATTTTCATGGAATCTGTAGCATTTTCTATGTAGTTATTATTATTGTCAAAACATGAGATTCTACTTCTTCTTTTCACAGGATTATTAAAGTTGCTACAATACCAACACCACACAATGTCCCAAACTGGATTTCCTAGCTGCATCAACAAAAAATAAACGGAACACTCTGACTGTTCAAAATCCCTGTATCAGTTTCATATATGCCCTCAACAAACACTTTAAAATGAACACACCATGACTGAGGGAGTGAGGATGGTTTCACGCTGCTTTTGACAATATTCCAGCAATGTCAAGGAAGGGGGCATCAGAAATGGGCTTCACAAATGTTACCCATTTTTGGTGGTATGGTAGCCTTGTGGTTAAAGCGTTGGCTCATTACACCAAAGTCCTGGGTGCAATCAACTACATGGATACAAAGTGTGAAGCAATAATATTGCACACCGAAGTCCCGGGTCCAATCAATCACATGGATACAAAGTGTGAAGTTATAATATTGCAAAAAGCAGCATAAAAAACATACTCAATCACTTGTACCTACATTGGGAATCGAAGCTAGGTGTTTGGAATCACAAGCAAACCTGTACGTTACCCCACTGCCCAGCATATATAAGGAACATAGACCTCTCCCAATTACCACTTCTGCTTCCAAGTAAATGAAAGCTGACAAGACTAGACATGACAGTGAAATGACTTACTTGCTGGGTCGGGCCAACTTGAGCATGTAGTCCGGAACTGAACAACCAGCTTGCTTCATTACATTAGCAATGCTGGAAAAGAACACATGAACAGCTATAAAAAGTAATCAGGGCCAAAGAAATTTATCTAAACAAAGTGAGTGAGTGAGTCAGTCAGTTTAGTTTTACGTCGCACTCAGCAATAGTCCAGCTATATGGTGGCAGTCTGTAAATAATCAAGTCTGGACCAGACAATCCAGTGATCAACAACATGAGTATCGATCTGCGCAAATGGGAACCGATGGCATGTGTCAACCAAGGCAGCGAGTCTGACCACCCGATCCCTTTAGTAGCCTCTTACGACAAGCATTGTTGCCTTTTATGGCAGGCATGGGTTGCTGAAGGCATATTCTACCCCAGGACCTTCACGGGTCTTACCAAAGCAAAAGCTAAAATCAACACCTAAAACTCTTCAAGCAATTTTTTCTACTTCAATACTGCAATACAAACTGATCTGAATACATGTAACATAGATGAACATCCCATAACTTTGGAAGCAGATCTGACGAAATCTGGATGAATCAGTTACTAATGTCAACTATTTATATACTAAAATAAGCACACAAGATTCACATACCCTAGATATCTCCTGGGTATAAGTTCTGATAAAGCTCCACTATACCCTGGATGCATCTATGGCTTAGCCATTATATTACCTCCCTTTGATGGTTATGCATTCTCAAAGTAGCCAATCAACTAAGCCACCATTACAACCGAGCTTGCCTGTGTCAACAAAGATAGCGGTTGCAGCTACAAAAGTTTGTATGGAGAACGACTCAGATTTTGTGGAAATCATACAGGCAAATTGAAAAGTCCGAAACTCTTATGCAAGAACTCCTTCTACTTCTTTCAGAGTACCTCTGGATGGTTTGTGTTGCCAAGTTTAATAGGTAAGATTAGTGAGTTGCAATTGGTATGCTCAACTTCCCAGCTTAGCAACCTGACTGAATAAAAAACTAGTCAAGGAAGGAAATAAATTCATCAGGTCAAGCTGTAGCTGCATCCAGGGTCAAGACTAACCTTCTGAGATAAATGGAGTCATCCTGTGTGAAGTAAGTAATGGCTCGTCCTGGTCGACCTGCACGTCCTGTTCGACCTGTGAAATAAAGAGATCTGTAAATGACCTTTTCATCTCATTGTAAGTTTGTAAAACTGTCTATGGGTTGTGTCTGAAGCACTCATAAAATATTGCTCAAGCAGAAAATTCTTCAAAAAATCAGTTGGTATCTCATAAACAGGAATATCCATTCAATCTTTTAACAAGAATAATACAGAATCCTAAAAACCAAAAGAAATTGTTCACAGATGATCGAACCATTTTGCAAAGGTACTAGAGAAACTCATTCATAGTGGTATGAAAGCAACCTGTCCCATCATACCCCACAGACAAGGATACAGATGAAGAGCTGTGTCCACTCACCTATCCTGTGTATGTAGCTAATGGCACTGTAGGGGAAGTCGTAGTTGATGACAAGGTTCACTCCCTTGAAGTCAATACCACGACCCATGAGTTCTGTACAGATCAACACCCATATTTTGCCCATCCGAAAACACTTTACAACATTGTCACGCTGAAAAATCAAATTAGTAAACATTGAAAACTGCATCAAAGTTTTAAATTCGTAGACTTGATAGAATAACTTAGATGAAACATACTTTTAGCACATACTGCTGTGTACATCATTATTTCATCAAGGCACCACAAGAAAACACATTTGACTATTTATTTCAGTGTTTATGATTTCAATTACTGGACAATATAAGTTCGGGATATTGGTATTTTTATGATTGATCTTTCCTTAGTGTGTCAATGAATAAATAGATCATTATTAATATTTTCAAAATTTACATATGTCCCAAACTATTTTTGTCCAGTATGTATAATTCCCTTAACACCCAAAATAGCTTTCTTGCATTATTAGTGTGAACATCTTAGCAATGTGTAGTTTCCCTAAAGTAGACCTGATCTAACCTCTAACTGGGTTCTGTCTGCATGAATGACATCAACATTGACACCATCGTAGATAAGTTCGTGAAACAGCTCCTTGGCTCGATCCTTTGACTGGACAAATACCAACACTGGAGGCTCAATGCCCTGCACAAGATAATGTTCAGAGTGAGTAACAAAAGTGATTATTTCCAGATTATCATATCAGGAGACACTGTAAATGGGCTTCACTGAAACCAGATCTTAACTGTAACATGGCTACCCACTGTGATGACTGAAAGCATTTTTCATAAGGCTACCCAACTGTCCCTGTATAACGCATGTCAGAGTGAATGACTTTAGTATTACACTGCTTCTAGCAGTATTCCAGCAATATCACACCAAGGGACACCAGAAATGGGCTTAATGCACTGGATCAATGTTGGGAATCAAACCAGAATTTTTGGCATGACGAGCCAACGCTCTAATCACTAGGCTACCCCACTGCCTCTGACATGTGTCTGAGAACTTTGATGGAACTGTAGACAAACCCATGGATCAAATTCATTTCCATAGAAATGACAAAAGAAAGGTTAACGGCAAAAACAAATTGTGAACACTTCTTTCAGCCTTGAAGTGCACACTTGTCAAATGGATGGAACAGCTGGTTTTCACAAAACTATAGCTAATGACTCATAGCATGACTGATTACCTCTAGCAATGTGTAAAAATCAGGTTTGCATACAGATCTCATTACATCACAGTATTTAAACATTTAATGACCAATCAGAGATAGTGGATTAATATATGTTGGTTCAGTTTTTAAAGATTTTGTATTGGAATATGATCCCAGTGAGTACAATGACATGGTAAAGTTAATACCTTCTTGATCATGTTGCGGACGGCCAACAGTTTCCCAGACTCTGTTCCAACAAACACCAACTCCTGCTGGATTGTCTCTGTCGCTGAATTCCTGGACAAGACAAACTCATTATTTACTGGGTGCCTATCATAGTCTGTGCAAAGTGAGCTGAAGGTGAAGTTAACTTACGTATAATGAATCACTTTCTTAAAGCAAGAGACATGTACATTTAGCTAGACTGCTAGTAACCCGAGTCCCATATACATCCTTACCAGTGACATTAGTCACACTTGAGTCCCACATACACCTGTACCAATGACACAAGTCTCACCTGAGTCCCACATACATCCTTACCAGTGACAATAGTCACATTTGAGTCCCACATACACCTGTACCAATGACACAAGTCTCACCTGAGTCCGACATACACCTGCACAACATTGTCGAGGTTGAGTTTGCACCAGTCCTCCACATCACAAGCAAATGTTGCACTGAACATTGCTCGACGCACATGAGTTGAATCACAGGCCTTGTAAATAACACCCAGCTGAAACAATTGTGTTCGAGAATTTGGTTGATTTCACTGATTTTGTACTTGCTGCAGGGGAGTCACTAACTATGCACATATATTTTAGAGTCTGTGAGCCTTTACACGCATGTGCTTGGGTGAAAAAGGGAGAAAACTCTCAACTTACAGTACATGTACTCTGTCCTAGAAAATATTTTGCTCAACTAAAATAGATTTACTCTTTTGTTGTACATCAATTATTTTGATCACATACCTGGTCTCTGAATCCCTTCTTTCCATCCTCAAACAGCTTGTCTGACTCATCCACAACCAGCCAATCAACACTGAAACAAAATACACCACCATCATAGCCTCAGAACACAGCTCTCATGGCAACCATCCTTCTTGTCCTAACAAATACCTGTCAGGAGCAACATCACAAGTAACTGCCTCTAATCACTGAGTTGGCTTTCTGATGTGAATCAGTGTGGTTCTTCACTATCAGGTCACAACAATACTGTATAACGACTTCCTATCTCAATGGATTGATATCAGACTCTGAATGTCATGAACTTTATGGGACCTTAAAATTGTCATATGATTTCCTTGAGAACTGAATTATTCCCTCCCCATGTTTGATATAAGAATAAATGCTACATTAATTGCTTGTTAAGACAACAATATTCTCCATAAAGTATAAAATACATATAATACACCAAAGAAATCCTTCTTCTAATACACTTCACGGAGTTGGCTTTCTGATGTGAATCAGTGTGGTTCTTCACTATCAGGTCACAACAATACCTTATAACAACTTCTTATCTCATATGGATTGATATTAGACTCTGAATGTCATGAACTTTATGGGACCTTAAAATTGTCATATGATTTCCTTGAGAACTGAATTATTCCCTCCCCATGTTTGATATAAGAATAAATGCTACATTAATTGCTTGTTAAGACAACAATATTCTCCATACAGTATAAAATACATATAATACACCAAAGAAATCCTTCTTCTAATACACTTCACGGAGTTGGCTTTCTGATGTGAATCAGTGTGGTTCTTCACTATCAGGTCACAACAATACCTTATAACAACTTCTTATCTCATATGGATTGATATTAGACTCTGAATGTCATGAACTTTATGGGACCTTAAAATTGTCATATGATTTCCTTGAGAACTGAATTATTCCCTCCCCATGTTTGATATAAGAATAAATGCTACATTAATTGCTATTAACAGACTTGTTAAGATGACAATTTTCTCCATAAAGAATAACATACATATAATACATTTTGCACCAAAGAAATCCTTCTATAAGAGCTTACACCAATAAAGAGCATCTTGATACAGTAATTGTGGGTCAGAAAATGTGTTAGTCATAGTGTCCATGTTTGTATTTTTTCTCAGCATACCACGAGGGACTGTGGGGTAGTCTAATGGTCAAAGCATTTGCTTGTCTTACCGAAGACATGGGTTCAATTACCCACATGGGTACTAGGGTAAAGACCGTTTTTGGTGTCCCTGTCGTGATATTAAAGGAATACTGTTAAAGGTGGTCTAAAATTAAACTAACTCGCTCACACAATTCCAAATTCATCACTGTTTACAATGCCTCAAAAATAAATGAAATAAGGTATGCAGCACATGTATACAACTCACTTGTCAAGCTTAATGACATTCGGATGTTTCTGCAGGATGTAGACCAGCCTGTTTGGAGTTGTCACCAAGATGTCTGAAATGTTCAAAGGCCTGTTTGTAATAAATTTATATTACGTCACAATAAACACATCAGTCCCTAAAATATTAAACCTATTTAAAATATCAGGCACTTTCCATGTACAACATCAGTTTACACATACATGTATGCTCAGAAAAAGCTGTCATGTCTGTGTTATCACTCACCAAATTTTTTCTTTGATTTTGGTGAAAACTTTTTAATTGCAGTTGCTGCCTTTTCAATGTAGTACATCTTGAATCCTAAACCCTCTGACAATCTTTGGAACTCCCTGTAAGTCTGAAAACAAAAATGGTTGTAATATGCTCAAAACACCAAATGTAGACATCCAGAGTTTGAAAGTGATCTCTATGCAAAACTTGGACGGTTCAGTGGTTTGCAAAAAATATGCTGCACTACAATGCAACAAGCCACTGAACTGTCCAAGATCAGGAATGGCAGGGAGTGTTTGAGTTAAGGACTCAGGGAGGCCAAAAATGTTGTTTAATACTGGGTTTCCACTACATGGTCGACGTATGAGAAAGAGAGAGTTTTAAAATATGGGATTCACACATTGTATCCATGTGGGGAATCAAACTCAGATCTTTAGCATGATGAAAAGATGCTTTAACCATTGAGATCTAAGTTGATTCACATCACCACCCTGAGACTTAACAATCTGATATCAACGACATTGGTGCACTCTAGTGCACTCTAGCATTCCTCATTTATGACTAACCATTCCACATGCTATACTCGTCCATATTCTTGTTTCACCTGTTTGGCTAATTCCCTGGTTGGAGCAAGAACAACTGCTCTGAAGCCTGAGTTGCGTGGCTCCTTCAGGTGATGCAGTATCGGGATGATAAATGCTGCTGTCTTTCCTGAGCCAGTCGGTGCACACGCCATTATGTCACGTCTCTGGGGACAAACGTGAATAGTGTCCGTAGTTTCATGTCAGCCTTGGCTCACACAAATATGAACCCACAATAGTTTTAGTTGTGTAAGGTGGACTGTTAGTTTGTTTCAAGACACATTTAGCAATTTTGCCTCTAAATATTAAAAGTCTGATCCATTAATCACCTCTCATGGTGAGCATAGATTCTGTTTTCAGAAAAAGCTAAGAATAAAGCAATTATTTTCACTGGTGTTCTCACCATACAATTCAGGCAAAGGACACAGTGCACTGTGAAACAGTTGGGAGTTACATGACATACAAGCTAATAGTAGCTAATCTGCAGTTGGATTCAAACTGTACAGTGTTCTCAAACTGACAGACATTCTAGCAAAATTTAGACAGACTATTCTAACAGTTTGAAATACCTGCTCAGGACGGGTTATTTTCATCACAGACTGCCAGATTCTCAAATTCACCTGCCTGATGGTCAGGTTAAAATCCAGATGTGTACATATGAAGATATTTCGTGGGCAGGTAAATTGTGGTCTGGTTGAAATTACTGGGGGTTTCATATCCTGCTAGTCTCATGGTACAAGAATACCTAAAAAGGGGAGATAACTGACACCAGCACTTTTTGATAAATGTCAAGTAAATCTGTTATGCCTAAAGTTCAATGTCCCAGTATTGCTATACTGGTCAACAATGGTGAACAAGGAGCATATCCGGTCATTACCTGTAACATGGTCGGAATAGCCTGCATTTGTACTGCAGTAGGTTCCTTATACCCCACGCTGTAGATGTTGGACAGAACGGTTTTGTGGAGGCCGTACTGTGTCTGTAGTTGTTCAAACATAGTAAAAGGTGGCGGGATGTCTGTGCCTGTCACATGGATTTTGTGTCGCTTCCTCAATTTATTCAACTGAAAACAACACAAAAACATTAAAACAAACATTTCAATTCCACTTCTACATGTCTGAATGCATTTCTCAGAGATAAATTGATTCTTTGGACCTTCCAACTAGCTAAAATCAATAGAATATTCCTGGAATGGTCCACATGTTATCACAGAGAAGAGAAGAGATAACTACTGGATCAAAAATGGATAGTATTTCATTAACAATGGAACACATTTTGTTATAATTGACCATACCGTGATTGATACTAGTACTTGCAAGGAATATGATGTCTGACCATTTCAAGGGGCAATGACTGCTACACTTATACCATCATGTTGAATTCACACTCATCAGTAATTTGTTATTTTTTCTTCATCTAAATTGTTGTAGTTTCTATCTAAGTGTATGCATGAGACTTCATCGTGTTCACTGACCCATATATCACTGTTTCCCTGAGATACACTGCATGGGTTTCCAGTGACTGTCTAGTACTACTACCAGGGGTGAGTTCAGGTCAAGTGTAACAAGAGGCTTAAAACTTTCAAGTCATTCTCATGCCACAGTTGGAAGTACAAGGGAAAGTGCATAACATGAGCATAACATGAGCATAACATGAGCATAACATAACATTAAACATATTCCATATCAAACTGAATGTTGTCACGATATGGCTGAGATATTGCTGATGTGACGCTAAATATTAACTCACTCACTCACTCAAAGTGAATGTGCTGCAGCAACAACTACACTCACCTTCTTCTCCTTGGTGTCTGCTTTACTCTGCTGCCCGTCTGCCTTCTGCTGCTGCCTGTTCTTTGTGTTCTGGGTCTGCTGAACCTCATGCTCAATCTTCCCTGATGATCTGATGTTCCCAAGCAGCTGTAGTTCATCATCAGAGTCAGTCTCTGTTTCAGAATTCCCTTCATCGTCATCATCCCCTGAATCTGTTTTGTCTTCACTGTCGGAAGATAAAGTTTCCTGGACATCCATATCTTCATCTTTTGTAGCAGTATCACCATTATCACTGTCCTCATCACTGCCTGGAGATCCAGTGTCACTATCTGAAGAGTCATCTGTATGACAATAAACACACTAGGTCAGGTGGATCTAGAAGCCACTTTAAAACACTAACAGTGCCCCAACCTGCTCATTGGTTAACAAAGGAATCACATGCTCTTCAAAATCATTTGTATTTGAGATGAATTTTTAAATGATGCAAATCAAGTCACAGAACCATGTGCTCATGTTAATTTAAAGTGTGAATTTAAGGTTAATGACTATGGTTAATGTCCACTCAGCCACATGACAACAAATGGTATGGATTTACAACATCTTTAATATTTACAACACACTGTTTCTGAGCTACTTCTTGCCCCTTCATCAGATGAATGACATAATGTCATAATAAGCAATATACTAGTATACAGTATGTACAAAAAGCCAGAGGGATAGTATTGCAGATTGAGATGTACAGAGATCTAGAGGGATTAAGTCATGTGTTTTGATGAACAGAATTCAAAGAGATTTTGTGGTATGTGTTTTCACAACGATATGTATGATAGGATTGATTGGAAGCAACTTTGCAAACAATGATAGGAAAACACATATATGAAAGCACACATCAAGGCATGTACAGTGAATAAGGGGAACATGAAGAAACATACACATTGATAGTTTATTATTCTATGCACACAACACATTTGACAGGAAAACCACCAGGGATCCAGATGGCCTCCATCAATTATCTTTTCCACCAGTTGCTGATGTTCACAGCCAAAGTGTCAGTGTCATCCCAATTTATGGTATGGCCCAAGTTTCTGATCACAAGTTCTGATAAGGCTGATTTCATATTTGAAATTTGTGCCCATGTTTTCTGCTCTTTGATGAGAGTACATACAGGCCTGCTTGATTCACATATGTAGGTGCTGCCACATGTACATGTCAGTTTGTATACACAGAAGTTATGAGGTGGTTGTTGGAGTTCTGGATGGTGATGTCTAGGAAAGGAAGTTGATGTAGTTTCTCAGGCACCATCGTACACTGATGTTGCTCACTGGCCAAGCAGGATGGAGAAGTCGTGACTCTTTTCCAAGATGGTGAATGTGTCATCCACCTTCCAGTAGCAATATATGGGTTGGATATGGAAAGTGGAAAGAGCAGCCTCTTCCACTATGTAGATCTCCGTTATGAGAGGTGACTGAGGAGAGCCCATGGGTAAGTCATGTATTTGCTGGTGTATTAGTACTTGTTCTACCAACTGAAAAAAAAGTCTCAAAACAACTATGTGCAAGACTGATGATGCTGTCATCAGATTATTTTCTGTCTACGTCACAAATGCAGGTTTCTAGTCTTCTGCACACAGTCTCCAGGGCTTCATCAAGTAGAATGTTTGTGAAAAGATCTACAACATCACAGCTGACCAAGGTGCCATCAGTATCAATGTTCTTGAGTTTCTCAACAAACAAGGAAGAGTCACTAATGAAGGAGCATCCTTCTTTGCCTACTGGTGCTAACTATCTGAACAAGAACTGGGGATTATTGTAATAAAAAGAACCATGAGAACACACTAGTATCCTAGTTTTTAAAGAAGATTTGTGGATACTGATGGTGGCATGTGCATAGGGTTGCTGAGAGTTTATGGGATTAAGTTGGTAGCAGATGACATCATTGATCTCATTCTTGCATCATTGATCTCATTGGAGGGTACTGATGTGTTTCCGCTCAAGTTTGGATCCTTGCAAAGAATCTAATACACTCATCCCTCCCCATAACGCGGGTCTTGGGGTCCACGGATGACAACCCCGTGGTATTAGACATCCACGGTGACTTGTGTCGTTTAACCGATTCCGCGGTATCGTGAAGCGTGTTATTGCAAGGGATGACTGCAGTTGATGGTGTCACTGAGGGCGTTGTTGACTAGGCTGATGAACTCTGGGGTGTCCATCACTACAGCAGCCTGTCCTTTGTGATAGCGATGTGATAGCGATGTCCGGGTTGTTGCGAAATTCAATGATGGCATGAAGTTTGTGCTTGGTGAGGTTATTTCTCATCTTGGGTTTTTCACTGAAGGAGAGTAGAAATCTAATGCCGTAGGTACTTGCTCTTAGGTGTTAGTTGTTGTAGGTCACTATGTATGATGGTGATGAAGTCGTCTGGTTTAGGTGCAGGAATGAATTTGAGTGTTTTCGATAACAGGGATGTTTGAGCTGAATTCAGCAGGTTCACCACATACAGCCACATCTAGACATTACATGTTTACATATGTACGGTAAGAGCATATGATGTCTTTAATTAGATAATCATGTATACAGGTACCTTCTTGTTTGGGTTTCTTGGTTGCTGTTGGATCATCATGTTGAGCAAGGTGATCATGTGAAGGAAGTTTTCTTTTCTTGAGCGAATGTTTATCATTCCCTTCACTGATCACTTCATCATTTCTGGGGTGTTCTTGCTGAGTCAGTTCTCTTCCAGCTCCATGTCTAGGTCCGGGTTTAGAGCTCACAATCTGATCATTGAAGCATACCACATATACCAAGATGACAACATGATTGTCAAAAACATTACCAATAAAGACAACTCATGGCGATGTATATATATATAGAGTTGCGCCCGTAAAACCTGTTTGAAATGTATTCCATTTATTATGATTATTTCTAGGGGGTTTGGGTTAGGTGGAGGGTATATATATACATATATATAGGTAAGAGTTCCGCCCGTACCCCCCTCCCAAAACATTAACTTACGAACTGTCACTCAAATTAATCACTAGTTATACCATCAATAATGTGTGTAAGGCATGAAAAACAATATATGACTTGCAATAACTGCCGTTCCCGTATTCAGCCTCGGGAATTGAACGGGTGTCCACATCTGTTGAGGTCAGAGTAACAACATCGCCATATGTAAGCTATTTTCCATACAACTTATGAATACTGAAGAAAAGTACAACGTACCTCTACTGGCCTCCCCAGTAAACGGAGCCAGTGTCCTCTGCAATGTTTCTCGGCACTACAGCGATACATATACTCGGCTACATGTAGAGCAAAGTAGTGTCGCCGAGTGTGTGTTGTCGGTAGTTGCCTTTTGATGCACCACCACTGGTTTTCGATCAGGTTTGTACAGACAACGTTATTGGGATTTGGCACTAAATACAAATAATCTTTTTGCTGGAAATGCTGGAAATACTATACTGCATGCACTTACCTTAAAAGTTCTCTAAATGGTTGACTGTACTACGCGTATAACCCAGGTCAGACAGTCCGTTGTAAGCCTTCCAACAGTCCGTAATAATATCACTACCCCCCACTTTCCAACAGATAACATCAAGTCATGTCGGTCGGTCGCTCGTCTCTACAGGAACAAGAAAGAAATGCCTAGTCTCCCTACAAATACAACCCAAAACCATCTGACCCTCTACCATCCTACTTCTATGATACTTACGTTTCCCAAACTTATTTCTGTCAATTTCCACCGTCAAACCAACCCCCTCGATTCTGTCCAAACCATTCTTTTCAACCATCGCAGAGCACACCCCTCTACAAAACATGAAATAGTCCGATATGTGTTTCTCTTGAGGTTTCTAGGACTTTCCCATCACCATCACAATCAATACTTGTTTCTCTGATTGTGTCTGCATGTGACATTTAATGAGCAAAGCAGTAGGTGCGCAAAACGGTTTTTATCAGTGAAAAATTCGAGGCAGAGAACCACGTACCCCTCCGTGTTGGACCTTGATTTTTGTTACTTACTAACATACTTTGCGGTTACACCAGAAACGATAGTCGGGAACCTTACCCATGTGATTAACTGTATAAGTGCGAGTTAGTGCTTGCTGACAGTTAGGACAAGTTGCTTGGGCTGGTAACACCCCGTACCGCTGGCAAAAAGAAACAGTGCTCTCGGTGCTACCTACATGTGAAAGTAGACAGAAAAGATTCGTGGGAGGGGTGTGTGTAGCATTGTCCAGAATGTGTAACAACCCAAGGTGCTGGGGAGACGTTACGAATGGGTGTGGGGTGAGACACTGCATTGACAAGTGAAAGTATGGGAGAGCGTGGAGGTGAGACAGACTGGACGGGGTCTGCAGGATTTACACTGCACTTACGGGGGCGGCTCGTTTCAGATGGTTTAGCGAACGGGACTTTTTAATAATGCGTTTAGGGCGTGCTTGAAGGAGATGGCGTACTCGGATTTGCAGGAGATACGGGAGCATTGGTCATACTATTACTGCTGGTGTTCATATTTTGAGTAAGTAAAAAAGATACACCTGTGCTGGACACTGAACAATTACCGGGCTGACTGTCACTCGTTCGTCGCTCAGTTGATGGGTCACTGACGCTTGATGAACCCGGTGAGTGGTCGTTCAAGTCGTCAATCGCTCTCTGACCTGGGTCGATGTCACCATCCGATAACGGAGGAAAGAAATACAACAGTGGATCTGGTGAACAAGAGGGCTCACGATCTAAACTAGAGTATGACGACATGGCTTCTAATTTTTATCTTTCTCTTACACCGGGAATGTGTACCACGCCCAGCTTGGGTCTCGCATGGGAATGACAACAAGGTGTATATTTTACTCAAACAGCATTAAATCATGGGACGACATTACATACAAGCAACTCGTAACAAAATCATCATATGCACGGGAAAAGCACAACAGGAGGTGTCTAGATCTCATTCAAATTTCGCACTTACCAACAGTGTACGACATCACAATTCCTTTACTACAATTAGTTGTTAAGCCACTATTACCTCCATATGTCAACACGGTAACGGAAAAAAAAGTTCACGGGGAACGGGGTTCAATCACATGAACTCGCCATCCTCATGTCATAGTGTGTGTCCACTGTACCTCGGAGCCACCGAGACTGCTGAAATGCACTCGTCAATTAACACTATACAACCCACGCGGAAGCCAAAAACTAGCGTCTAAATACAATAAGTTCCGCTCTGTCGGACACCAATCCCAGTAGCACTGAGGTAACACGGAGGACTCTTGACCAGACGACCCGGGTTCGGTTCCCAGAAGCGACGTTGTTTCTTTTAGACTTAGTTAGATTCTTAGAGAAGTTAGATTAGTTAGTTATGTGGTTCACTTGAATGCTTACACCACTAACATTAGACTATAAAAGTAGTATGATAATTCACAGGAAGTTGCCGGTGACGAGAAGAGACGGGCGGACCAAAGACAGAAGAAACAGACACAAAGTAGGACAAGAAGGCGATTTTATTTTTTATCACCGCCCCTCCCCCACTTTTTGAATATTACCCCCAAACTTCTAAACCCCCATTAAACGCTTTAATCCCCCCAAAATTTATACCAGCGCCCCTTTTTGAAATATTGCATCGGGGAATAAATCCCCCAGGCTGCATTTCTTACTGAAAAAAGAGGAAGGGTACGGGTGGAACTCTTTCCTATATAACACATTATGATAGGTTTAGATTTAAGGTATACTTTCGGAGACTGAGACAACATACAACATGGAATGGTCTAGGTTTTAAACCAACTACTGCGCCAGTTTTAAAGGATCGGTCGTTGAAAAACAAAATCAGAGGTAAATCTAGAATAATGTTAGGGGGTAAATGTAATTACCCTGATCTTTTCAGCATCACTATGAAAGCGCTTCAAATCAAATTTAGCTCCGAAACCAAGTTTTCGGAAAAGCTGATATCCGTCCATGCTGTCTCGTTTACAGCGGAAGTAGAATACTCAGCTGGAAGGAAGTGGTGTAAAGAGACAGAACGACGTCCCGAGTTACTTCCCCTTTGGTTCAGAAGCAGCTGAGTCGTGACGATGGCCGCAAGAAGACGTGCTACCGCAAACCCCGTTGAAACAAAATCTGCCAAAGAAGTGACAGAAGATGTCACTGAAACTGACAGTGACATGTCATTTCAAGAGAAAATAGAGTACATAGATCAGGAAATTCGAAAGCTTCATGTCTTCTGTGTCAACTCGGGTTACAGCTCAACTCAGATCGAGAGATTTGTCGATCCTTTCACTCAGTCGATGAAATCAGTGAACAGGGAACGATGGACACGACGAGCGATACGTCTTGCAATCTTCGTGGCTGTTGCTGCTGCTTTGTCCTATATCGACCCAGTCTACAAGCTGATTTGTGTTGTCGGAAAGAAAAGCGCAATCTCCGTAAGTAACATCTGCTGTGTGACCATGATTAACATGTTCAACATGATGACGACGACTATGAATATGAATATGATGATGATGATGATGATGATGATGTTACTGTTTAAAAGCACAACTGTCAGCTGAAACACATTTGGCGTGAGCCTCAGGTCTTTTAAAGCAAAACTGACTGTGTCACACAATGCACTGCAAATTATGAGCACAACTGTCAATTCAAACACATTTGGCGTGAACCTCAGGTCTTTTAAAGCAAAACTGACTGTGTCACACAATGCACTTCGTTCCCATACACACAAAGGAATCTTTACAACATCATGCTGTTATTTTGTCAGATTGCCTTTTTTCCCATTGCAACCATCAAAATTTACTGAGAAGCTGAGACCAGCTTTCTGTCTTAGCATGCTTAATGGCAACTGTCTTATGTCGTTATTGCCACAGGAGTGAATGAGTACCAGTGGTGGAATGAGTGTATCAATAGTGTAAATCTTTCTGTCATTGCCTTTTGTATGAACTTCAACAGTATTGTACTTCAGTACTGGCTAGCGATCAGTTATCACTGCATACCAGTAATCACCAGCACCTGGCTGTAGCGCTCATACAAACAACTTGATTTTAACTCTCATAACCTATCACTTTTGTGATATGTCAACGTGTGAAATAATATGGAAGTACAACTACAAGTCAAGCTGGCTTGATTGGTATGTAATGGTAAATTCCCAGCATCAGAAGCAAACATGGGAGAACAGTCTTTTCAACTATATGTGTTATGGTCCAAATTTCACACAATGATCATAGCATAAACTTAATTAAGGTGATTTTTACTCCCATACTTGAACGTAGACATACAACTGTCATAGCGCTACAATCACTCTGTGTATTATACAGGGCCCCGTTTCACAAAACTCTCGTAAGCCTAAGATCTCGTAAGTTTTCTCGTAGCCATTGTGCCACCTATACTGAAACACAGGAGCTATGGATGCTACGAGAAAAGTTACGAGATCTTTGGCTTACGAGAGTTTTGTGAAACGCGGCCCTGGACTGTAAATGTGCATGATGTGTATTAGAAAAGTTCAAGTTTTAAGACCTTTATTATGTGTCTTGTTTGTTATTTGACATTGAGTAACATGTAGGGTTGACAAATAAGACATACATTGCCATAAGATTATTTGTCTGGTTCTTTTTTTTTCGTTATCATTTTTTCATTTTTTTGTTTAGACAATATATAGAACAAATGTAAACTAGATATATTTGGCAAAATGGTTAAATACTATTTTGTAAATGGTCTTTACCCCCCACTGGAATCTGCCAAATAATAATACACGTCTCATTCATTAAATTTATTGGTAGATAGTTTGTCTGTGTATTGATGGCTATTTTGAGGAAAAGCCTTATCCTGTTGTGGTGCAAACTGTTGGTGTTTATCACATAAGCATGATAAGACATGACATAACAGTATAGTATAAATATTGTAAATAAGGTGAAAGCATTGAAATAAAAGGTCTCTAACATAAGTATGTAGCATCATTCTACCACTGCCTAATGTTGCCATCATACAAAAGTGTGATTTTTAAAAGCTATTTAACTGATGTGACATGACATGACGTGTGATTCCTGTGTTTTTGACACAACGATTTTGTTAAAGACTTCCAAAATACTATCATACGAGTCAAGCTTGATGCAAGTTTTATGAATGACTGTAAGAATTCAGTTCAACAAAATTGATTTGATTAGAAAACAATTATAGTTTTTGACAGTAGTTTCACTATTACAGAGAACTCAGAGGAGACAGTAATCCTGGCTGTTTGAACTGAAATGTGCTGTGGTTGCATTTGGTGGTTTGACATACGCAGTTCCATACTGAGAATGATTAACACAGGTATCATGTCTGTTAACTGATTTGTTTGGACTCACCTTTGTAAGTGATAACTTTTCACTAAATTCACACATCTTGTCAGTAAATAATCTTATGTTCTTCATGCTACAGGTCTTCATTAGATATTTCTTTCAGTTCATGTTAATAAACAGTGAATAAATCAAAAGTGCAGTATATTTTTTGTTCAGTAAACTGAAGTTTATTATGACTGAATTTAACTGTGGAAATATTACTATTCATAAACTAATCATATAAAATGACAATACACCGCAGAACAATAGAATCTTTGCAAACCCATTGCTTTTTTATTTTCACCATGAATATCTAATTTTCATGACGCTCAAAAATAAATATTTAGAGTCAACATAAGTCCCAATTTTCAAAGTCTTTGTAAACACCAGAGTTTTTTTAAGTGTTGAAGCAGTATACAAGTATTTGTTAGCAAATAATATGTTTCCCTGTTTGTAAGGAAATTGAAGTGTTTCCCTAGTAAGTGATTTGTGGTCATGAGGAAGTTATAGAGGGTTAAAGACAGTATATATTTCCTGGTTTTACACTAGTAGTGAGCATCATTGTACATGGATTACATGGATTATGGACTTGTAACAGGTGTTCCGGAGCAAACTTTATCTTAAAGTAAAAGCCTTATATCCCTCTTTGTTGGTTTGTGAGACCAACCGTCAAAAATATACATTTGTATATGAAAAATTTTATTCCAACAAAAAATATATAATATCTTTGATATCTTGCCATGGTTACCGTGTTAACAGGAATAAGAGTTATTCAATGATAAAAAATCTTTCACTTTTGGCTTTGGAATATGATGGGGATGTCTTTCCTTAATTCAAGATTGGAATCAAAATATAATTTTTATAGGTCTTCGTTGTAATTCAACACTCCATTCATATTGTAGGATGTTTTTTGTGCCTCAGTTTCTGCTTTGGCATATGGCTTGGTGAAATACAGGGGCTCTTACTACGGTAATTATATTGTAACAGCATACTCATTAGCTTGACAAGTGTGGTAGTCCACAGAACATGTCAAGTAACATGAATAACACATGATAAAAATATATGTGTCTTTTGAATTGTGTATATTAAGTGCGTGAGGAAATCTAAACTTGTTTCATACAGGGCTTTACCACTGCAGAGATGGCTAGACAGTAGGGAAAATAATGTGGTTCAAGGACTCTGAGACAGACTAGATGCAGATAGAAGGTTGTTTTTCGTAGCCCACTGGGTAGAGAACCCGCCAACATCTAGTTTGATTCCTAATGAATATGGCTATACTTGTTGATAACATCAGTGACACTGACAGTGTTCCTGAACGTAGGGTGAAACTTCATGATCTGAAGTTGTCATCTGTATAGAACTAGCAGATGCGTTCTTTCAATCTGAACTGTACTGAGCATTTTCTCACAATCTTTTGACCATGGCAGTAACTTAATTTCAGTGCTACTGGAACTAAGGCCATTAATGAGTCTAACAGAATTTACTGCTTCAGTGTTGTTCATCTGTCAGATTTGATCACTCTTCATTACAGCTGTGCTCAAAATGGGGGCTATCAAGGGGTGTATGCTAGGTTTATGATGTCAAAAATGCAAGAAGTGAAAATTTTCATCTGGGCTAGAGGTGAAATTGTCTAGAGTAATGATGGACAAATTAACCTTTGAGACTTTTTAAGAAAAAATGATAGGCATGGTATGCATGATACCAGCTGATTTGTTAGAAACAAAGCTAGTAATGGAGCCCATTTTCCTAAGATATGGAGAATCCTTGGTTTTCAGGTGTCAATGACATAAGCCTTCAAGGCAGTTTGAGCTTTTATGCTATATTATCAGATTATATAGTCATAGGTTGTTTATGTGTTACATGTTTTTGGAAGGTAGTGTATAAATCAAAGATGGGTTGCATCACACAGACATTAAAATAATCTGATGATGGCTTGTAAGTAGGTAAAATTGTTTAATTAGTTTTTAGATACATTAGTAGCATGTTTTAATTTTGTTCATGTGATAACCAAGATAGTTAGGTTTTTCATGCATTTGAAAACCCATACCAAGCTGCTACATAGTACACCATGAACATACTGAATGCCTAGGACATGTGTGGTAATGCTTGTTGAATGTTTGAGAATGCAGTGATATGCATGACTGAACATGTATTGCCATGAACTAAAAGATTAGTTCTTAAGAATAAACATATTACTAGAAACACTAAAGAATATGACTTGAAATCAGTGTTAATCACTTAATGTTGAATTTAGTCATTTGGTTACATGTATATTTCAACTTAAATCAAAGTATTGAATTATGAACTTACAAACCATTGTTACCACACACTAACTTCCAAGTTGACAGTTCAGTTGGCTACCCCTTGTTTTGACCCTCATTCAGGCTGTGCCAATTACATGCTTGAGTGACCTTCTGGAGATGATACAGATCAATAATGGATGCAACGGCTTGTCCTTTCACTGAAAACAAAATCAATAATGATGATAATAAGTTGTTTAATATTCATGGATCCAATTTATCTGGTTGCAGGTCATTTCTCCTATATAGCAACTCAACAATTATTGTTCGTGTTACACATATCAGTGTATTTTGACATGTGGGAATGGTATGACAGATTTTGTTGGTAATTATATTGACAGAAATAGACTCAGTGCCAAAGTAGAACAAACTTGAATTTGAACAGATGTTCACGTGACGTGGGAATATTGCAACATACAGAGCAATCATTAGTATATCTATTTATTTAACATTAAGATTAAAAATTATGTACCGGCTAGCTACCAGTTATCTCCATGTACCAGTTATTGCCACCTCCTTTTAATTTTTATAATGCATGCACAGATCTGATCTGGTCAGTTTTGTTGTTTTTCCATGTGGCATTTTCAGAAAGATCTTGAATATCCCAAAATATTTCCATGGTAAGTAAACAAATATTCAAATCAATAGAAAAATAGTTGTTTTTCTCTAAAATTGTAATAGCAGCATCGGGAGGATGTCACATGAGACATATAGTAGATGTGTAACTTTCATAAAAAATCCTAAAACAGTTAGACCGATATGTAAACTTGTGTGTTTAATTACAAATCTACGATCCTTGATGGTTTTGCATATAATTTCACATAAAAGATAATTACACTCACAGCACTATTTGAACATTTCTACGTTGTTGTCTCTGAGGGAGACAGTCGGTTGAATTAGCGCACAGTTTGTTCAGTAGCATGGTGAAAACTGATATAATCTGATGTGATTTACATGGTGGTTTTCTTTCACTAAGTCATATTCATAAATAACATTTCATATCATCCATTCAGTATGATTTGACAGTTAGAAACAATTCAGTTAGGTGCATTAGACATCAGCAAAATCAGCTCGTATCAGCATTCGTCAACATTCTCAATCAGATTATGTTTTGCTCTTTAAAGTTTCATTTTTTAAATGAAATACCATTTCAATTTTCAAATTCAGACACCAATTCAAGAAGACGTGCCAAGGTTCAGACTACCATTGTATTATACTAGGTACCCGGTTTTACAGATAGGTGGACAGGGGCAATTTTGAACAAACCTACTAGCCCATGGTGAACAATATGTGCTTCTTTCTGGGATTGGACTGAAGTCCTAGAAACTCTCAGAAGTCAAGCTGCCAAACACATACTTCCATTAAAAGACAACAGTGCTTGACTTCCAACTTATTGTGACCTGAGCTCCATGCATGGGACCACACACTGTCTCAATTTTCTTTTCGCTAACATTGTTTCTACTTTCAAGCAACCACAGAATTAAACAGTTATTTAAAAAACAATTGAAAACAGTAATGACATAATTGAAATAAATGTATAGAAGTAACTTCTGTACTAAGGGAGTCTGGTAATTTAGGATGATCCTGCTTATGCTTACTTCGATGTTGATTGCTTTTCACCATGTCGTCCAGTCTAGATCAGTCTATCCAGTCTAGATCAAAGTAACCCTACTTCAACCATTATGGTATTAGGTAAACAACAATAGACGATGGTACAATGCATATGGTTGTGTATCAGTCACAACAGATTTAATATGGAAAGTGGAAGGAGTGCATGCTGCCTAAATTCATTTTCTTGCAAGAATAGTTTTGCTCATGTAAGAAATTGCTAATGATGACAAATATCAGCCTTCATGTGTAATATGTGTAATATTTTCACTTTCACTACCTTACAGAGGTGGTATTTCACTAAAATGTTTAAAGAACTTGAACCTGTTTAACCTGTTGTAAGCTATCATTTTAGGATCAGTAGATGGTTCAGCTCATCCTCATCACACAAAGTTTATTATTAACTAAGGTGAGCTTCTGTACCTAAACCTGTGCCACACTGGCTTAAACAGATGGTGACTGGACAGAATTTCAGCATTTCAAGTAACCTATTTCCATTCTCGGTAAAACATATTCTTTGACAAGTGTTGTAGGCTCAGTATCGACTTATTGCTTTGGCATGAATTTTTATTTTATTCATACCACTTAAAATAACATAGGGTCGGCACCAGAAATTAAGGGTTGGCTGGGTAATCCAAACCATGTTTGTTCTTCTCCGCCTCAATCAGTGTTGAGTGATTCAGTTGACAAAAACAACTTTTTATCCCTGTATTTATAGTACTTTTGGGACAAACAGAAGCCTAAGGTCACTGTTTTCAAACAATCTGTATCATTATTAACCTTGCAGATGCCATTGTGTCCAGGAGATAGGTGTGACATATGTATGTATATATACAAAGTATATCCTGTGTTTAACATTTTATAGAGTGGTTTGTTACAACATTCATCATGTTTGTTTCTTGGTATTGATTGTCATCACTAGTTTGTTTGAGTATTATGGTGGGATTCAGGTGGCAAATACATATTGGGAGTATGTACAGTTTATGAGGTATTATTTCTTATTGTAGCAAACACATGTGGTAGAGTCCAGAAAAGAGAGTTTATGTCAATTTTCAGTTGATTTTAGATGTAACTGAATTTGCTGCTAGTGGACCTCTATGTTAGTGTTCCAGTTTTACAGTTTTGCTGAATTTGAGCTTTATATACCTTTTGTCTGTGCCACAGCAGCCATATTTGAAAATATGTATATGGTCATTTGGTTCGTAGAATTTGCTTCAACTGTACTGTAAAGCTCTTAAATCTTCCAATAAGTGAAGGGGTGTTGGGGTAGCCTAGCAGTTTAAACTCTGACTCATTACGCCGAGGAGCTGGTTTCAATTCCCCACATGGGTACAATGTGATACGCCCATTTCTGGTGTCCCTGCCTTGATGTTGCTTGAATACTGCTAAGATAAAACCATGCTCACTCACTCACTTTGGGAAGTTTTTCCCAAATAAATTGGCACTATATTTTGTTCAGGTCATTGAGTGATTGATCTAGTGTTTAATGTCGGAATAGCATTTTTTTCAGCTATATAGTGACAAGTCAGATTGTTATAATTTTTGTAACCAATGTTGCTAATTGATATCTTTGATAGACATTCTAGAAGTTGAGTAGATGAAGAATGAGGACCATGATTTATGGATATACAACTTCTTTTCTTCAGTGAGAAGTGCTGTGCATTTTGGTTTTTTCATTAGGAAATAAGTTACAGTTTGGCTCCTGTTGGAACCATACTGTACTAGAACTATATAAAACCTTCTTTGAGCAATCTTGCAGACACGCTGATGAAACCCAGTTTTCCACCCTGGCATCATAGAATGTACAATCTGTATAAATACATCACAGCTGTAAACCTCACGTTTCAGTTTCTCCATGCAGTAAATTATATAGACATGCCAGTGAGTATAACAATAGATATACAATGGATATTGATCTGTGAGTCAAGTAACTTAGCATTGCCATTATGCCAACTGTGTATGGTATTGATATGCAGAAAAACTGCTTTCAGCTGTCCAGCACTTGGTCATGTCTCCCCTCTAGTGTTAGTTTGTCATGCTGAAGACCAGGGTTTGATTCCCACATGAAGTCCATTTCTTGTGTATGACAGCAAATTATGCTGTTCTGGTTTCTCCTGATTATGTTTCTCTGCACATAGCTTTCCTTTCACATAGCTTCCTTAAAGTGGTAAATGTCTGAGTTTTGTTTCACTTGCGTCTTTCCTGCCATATTTAGCTGAGGTGCTGTGTTTAAGATGGAATACTGCTCAAACTGGTATTGAACTCAACCCACTCACTCAGTGTTAAGTATGGAACTGAACTTTCTGTGATCATGAAGAAAATACAATTTTCAGGATTATCAAGAATGTTTAAATGAAAGGCAAATAGCAGTTTAAGACATACATGTCAGATATGTAAAACAGATACATTGAATAACAACAACAAATCATTGCACCTTGCTGTATGTTTTGTCAGTACAAATTACAGTGTGTAATAATACTTCCAAGAATGAGAAAAATAGCTGAATATTGAAGAATGTTCATCTATTTATGGAATACATCTGTCAGGTGAGGTTTGTGAGAGCTGAATACAAACAAGGATAAAAGATACAAGTATGAACACAAATATCAATGTTAAGTAAGCTAAAATCAATAACACAAACTATTATAGTCCCCATTGTTGCTGTAGATCTAATTTGATAAATTTGTTCATTGAATAATAGTGACATTTGTTGCAATATTACAATAAATTTAGGGTCAAAGTATATTAGCACATGTTCATGTACCTGAATTCTGTAAAAGGACATAAGAGACACCTGAAATATTGCTGAGTGTGGCTTTAAACAACCAACCAACTGTAAATTTTATTTTTCGTCTGTTCATAATGCTAGTATTCGTTTTTCATAGAGTGGGATGCACAATGTGCTTGTTGTGCATTATATTGAAGAAACAGGGTACCGATCACAATGTCTAAAGGGACATTAAATCACTCACTCATTGTCTTGCAGGTTCTGCCAGTATGGGACTGGACCCAAATCTACCACTCATCCTGTCTTGTGGAGAACCCTTATTATTCTGGGGGGCAGCTCACGACAGAGGACTGTGAAGTAAGGATTGCTTCGTAGAGCTAATATAATATGAAACATTATTCATTTCATAAACCATGGAATTTCCATGGAAGACCTGTACCCAGTATGCCATGCTTGGGAAACTGGACCGCCTGATTCAGACTTGATTATTGACATATGACATATTGGATATATGTTTTGAAAAATCAAGTATCAAATGCTCAATTTGGAAAATATTTCCTGAAGAATGCTTGACCTCCTAACAATTTTTTGTCAGTATATATACACAAAGGATCTAATGACATACAAATATGGGTAGTAAACACGTGATATCGAATGGATGCATTTTGTTCTTGAATTGGCAGTTGTGCGAGAGTCTGACTGGCATTGAACGAGTGCCGAGTTTGAGTCAGAATGACATACTGGACATGTACTTGAAGAGGGACCTCCCAGTCATTGTGGAAGATGGGACCAAGGGGTGGTTTCCCCCTGACGAATACAGTATCGCCAAGTTAGCCCAGGTGAGTTGTCACCACCAACCAAGGATACTCTGCACAGTTCTTTGCATTGAATGCGTACTGTATTATCAAAGGAAATAAATGACTTGTTCTCTGCTTGTGGGAAAAAATTAAGCTGACTGGGCAGAGTGTTTGGAATTTCTTGTTCTGAATAATACCAATAAGGCCACTTATATACGGCTTAACTCCTTTCCTCATGGGCATACTCTAAGCAGATACAACATAAAGGACTTTATTACGCTAGAAAGTTGTTTGTCATATAACTTATCCCATCAGGTACCCATTTACTGCTGTAATTGGTTTTATCTGCTTGCTCCTTGTGCATGTTTGTTTTCTTGTGTATTGAGGAATAGGTAATATTTTGGGGAGTATTTTGTGAAGATTGAACTCACAATTGCTTCAACATATCTAAAAACATTTCTTTGTCAAAAACAATTTTTTTTATTGGTGTATGCTATGTTGTACACAGGCATACCAATTGAGCCAGGTGTTGAGGGAACACAGTAGCTGCAGCTTCAACAGTAATCTTCGTCATCAGTACAAGGAGCACCGCAAACTCCTCAACAAGGCAGCCAAAGGGGAGATAACCAACTACTTTGCTCACTGGTAGGTGGAGTCTGTTGTCTCAGTTTAGAATGAGTGAATATGGAGTAAACCACTTCGGTAATATTCCATCAATATCATGGCAGGGGATACCAGAAATGGGACTTACACATTGTACCCATGTGTAGAACAGAACACAGGCCTTGCATCTGAGCTCATTTCAGTTTAGAACTTTATGCTTGTGCTAAATATTTTTGATGGTGGTTACGTTTCTTTTGCTACCATCTTGAACTGCTTTGAGTAAGAGATGCTTTTGACAACATATTTTGTTGCTGTTTGAATTGAAGTGGCCAACACAGAACCAGAAAATGGAGACAAGAATAAAACAGATAATGATAATGTTAGAGAATCTATTATTCAAGCTGTGACTTATATAAAGACACTGATCCAGATGGCAAATAAGATATGTATCTGTTCCCATCCCTTTCTCTACCAGACCAATGAAGGTGGGGGTTAGAATTGGTCCTCAGCAATCCATGCTTATCGAGTGAGGCAACGAACATGATCAGGTGATCGTGCAGACTTGGTTAACACATGTAATTGTATCCCAGTTGCATTGATTGATGCTGATATTGTTGACTGTCTGATCCAGATTCTGATTTACAACCCCCCTCATGAATCTTGAATAACAAGAAGCAAACAAACAATCAATCAAACTTTCTTTACCAGCAGCCAAGGTACTTTTTACAAATACCTTTTAGTCGGCTGAACCTAGTGACATTCTCTATTAATATAATGTTTGGTTTCCAAGAGTTCACTTTGATGATTGGCTCAAACCCCAGATAACAAAGACCTTTTTCTGTGTCCCTGCTTGTGTGTGTAAACGAGGTGTGACTGTATATCCAACAGAGCCAATGCAGTAGTCTAGGTCATTGTAGTTGGTAAAATGAAGACAATCTCTGGGTTCCATCTTGTCACATTTTATTACCATACTTTAACACCTGTGTTTAAATACAATATATTTATTTCAGAGACTTCATGTGGGATATGAGCAGTGGGGTAGCCTAGTGGTTAAAGTGTTCACTTATCATGCCGAAGACCCAGGTTTGATTCTCCACATAGGAACACGGTGTGCAGCCCAATTTTAGTGTCCCCTGCCATGATAATGCTGGAATATTGCTAAAAATGGTGAAAAACCAAACTCACTCATGATGGTCAGTTTCTGTGGGTTTGTGGTCAAGACATGCATGTCTAGGGTCATGTAGCCTAGTGGTTAAAGTATTTGCTCATCCCGGGCTCGATTCCCCACAAGTGTGCAGTGTGTGAAAGCCATTCTTGGTATCCCCATCATGATATTGCTGGAATATTGTTAAAATTGGTGTAAATGCCACCTGAGTGCCTCAATGGACTAAAGGACCTGTTTTAGTTTTACTTTAATTTTATGTTTTTCTCAACTGCCTGAACGAATAAGGATATGTTTCAGGGAGAACTGTTTTGCGGATGCTGCCAAGGCATTCCGATATCTCTACAAGAGGCCATACTTCCTGCCTCCAACAGTAGAGATTGGCATCAACAACTTTGTCTTCATAGCTTCCAATTACACAGGGAAGGTCCCCAAGAAAGTAAGTTATTGACAACCAAGTGATGATATATCATAATTGTTCCTCAAACATTGATTTACTTGGTTTAGTTTTACAATATAGATATAGCACATAAGCATGAAATAGAAAAGAATTTTCAAACCTGAAATGGGCAGTGTGACTTGTCATGCTGAAGACTCAAGTTCATTTCCCTTCAGTGTGTGTCAGTGAAGCATATTTCTGGTGTGTGTCACCATGCTACTGCTGGAATATTGCTAAAACCAACATAAAACTATACTCACTCACTCACTCACTCACTCACTCACTCACTCACTCACTCACTCACTCACTCACTCACTCACTCACTCACTCACTCACTCACTCACTCACTCACTCACTCAAACCTGCAATGTTAAACATTTTTATGCAGCAGGTTATACTGACCTCTCATCTCATCAAATCAATAATAGCCAATCCTTAATACAGGCTGGTTGCTTCATCCCACAAGTTTTCTAAAAGTCACCATATGGATGCTGATATATAGTGGTCCACTGGCTACATTGACTTTGATGAGCTTTTCCCAGAGTGGTTTGGTGTCATCTACCCTGTGTGACTGGTTTGTCTGCTGGCTGCCCATATATAGATGTTGTAAAACTAAGGGGCGCTTCTTGTCAAGTTTCTCTGAATACCGTGACATTGTCAGATGATGAGTTTGGTAATCGACCAATATTTGACCAATATTAAATGTAGTTTCTTACTTATCTTCCTGATCATCATGATCATGCCCAGGTCCTTGACACGGACTGAAAGTAGTTCTGACATTTAAATGTTATTTCACTTGACTGAGATGTCAAGTTTTTCATATTAATACAGTATTGTCCATTCATTCCTCCCTCTCCAGAATATTCTTCGAATCAATTACACGCTGCTGTTGTTTTCCAGATAGATATGGCGCAATCAATGGTGGTGCTGGCGCAGGTGAAAGGGACAATGCAGGTGACTGTGCATCCACGGGAACCCTGCAATACTGTCTGCGAGAGCATGAAAGAGACGTTATTTGAGGGAGAGATATGTAAGTAGTTTTAATCATCATGGCAAGTGTGAAGGGGTTGTGATTTGGCCTTTGCCATGCAAGTACACTTTTGTCTTGGGTGAAAGCCTCTATTTCCTTGATTATCATCCGTGTCTGTACATGTGTTTTTCACCAGAGTGATACATATTGGCAGCTTCCTCATTCCCCCATTTTGGTTTTTCTGGTCACCTGTCTGCTGGTTATAGAAGGTGAGGAGGGGGATTTGGAGGTCACACTTGGATAATATCCAGTCATCCTACCTGAGCATGGATTGGTGCTCACTTTATTGATCACTGGATTGTCCATGCTAAAGTATTTACAGGCAGCCATTTTATAGCTGAGCTCTGCTTAGAGGGTGTTCATGGTTGATTGGTTTGTTGTTTAATGCCACACTTATTCAAGTTATATGGCAGTGGTCTGTAAATAATTGAATCTGGACTAGACAATCCAGTGATCAACATCCTGAGCATTGATCTGCACAAATGGATATGATGATTTATCTGACACACATAAATGTCGTTTTCTGATTGGCTGAGCACTCTTTTGTTGTCACTGTGCCCAGCTTATAAATGTGGCACATTGCAGCATACCCTGCTGCCAATGGCAACTCATTTGATACTCTCTGGTAGTTACATTTTTATCTCGTATAACATTAAATGATGCATGATGCATGGAAATTACTGATGATTTGTGAATGAAAATCACTGAAAGGGAGATAACTCTAAATCTGTTTTTCTTGTGTCATTCGCAAAATCCAGCAATGGCTACAAAAACATTTGACTCTCCTTCCAATAAATACATTCTGACAAAACGTTCAAATGTAGTCTCTGTGAATATTAAGAAGGGGAATTACATCCCAGCAACTATACTAGGACAGTACTTGTGGGAAAAAACAGCAAGATGCAATATTTGAATCGTTTGATTCACACAGGTTTGCTGAAGAGTATGATGCGATACCCATACTTCAAACAGTTCACAATTAACATTGAGGTGTTTGGTAAGACAAATATGTTGTTCACTGGTCCCTTGGGGAACATAAATAAACATCAAGGGTACTGCAACCCATGCCCCCCCTCATGGCCAATGAACAATGTCAACCAAGTCAGTGTTCATGACCACCTGATCCCATTAGTTGCCTTTTATCACTAGCATGGGTTACTGAAGACCAAGTCTAGCCCAGATCTTAAAGGGGAATGATGTTCATAAGTGAACAAAGATTTCCTGTGACATTAACTTGACACATTATAATGTAACTTAATTAATGTTAAAAAATTATGTGAACACATGTTCACCTCTGTGAAGGGGAATATAGGTGAAATATTGGAATTTGCATGTAATTAATTACTATTGTGACAGCTGTGCTCATGATCATAATGATGTAAAACTGATGTTTTATGTTTCAGTTGTGGTAACAGACATGCTGTGGTCATTAGAATACATTCCACATGCTGAAGATGAGAGCATTACAATCGGCCTTGGAGGCTCGTTTGACTAGACCTCTGTATCTGAACCTCCTTGATCTTCCAGCCAGTATGGCGTGTTAATGTCATTGCTGACTGTTGTTCAGTGCTGTAATGTTGAATATCACAATAAGCTACAATGTATCCTAGTTACAGGGTATTCATTAAAAATATGGCCTGTTTGGATATTGTGTAACCAGAAAAGTCAGATAATTAGAAAAAAATGGATGAGTACCAGTAGACACATAATTGTGTTATTATTGGTGTCTAAAAAGATCAATAATCTGAGATGTTACAGATGGGAGCAAATATTAACAGTTATTGATATGAAAGTGTCATCAATAATATCCTAAATGAAATATCCTTTTTATTTATCAAAACAGTTGTGTTGGAGACAGAATGTTATCTGCAGGTCAAGGTTTACAGATTAATAGAATACTTATTTCAAGTCACTGAGAGGCAGTGGGGTGGCCTAGTGGTTACAGCATTAGATTGCCATGCTGAAGACCTGGGTTTGATCCTACACAGGTACAATATGTCAAGCCCATTTCCAGTGGCCACTGCCATGATATTGCTGGAATATTGCTAAAAGTGATGTAAAACTTAACTCATCCACTCACTCACTCACTCACTGATGATAGGTGACGCATTCATGCATGGATTACTAATTAACATTTAACATGAGGTAGTGTGTGTTTTATTATAACTTCATTTGTCATAAGTTTTGAGCAGATATTACTGAAGACTCTGCTTTCATATTGATAAGTGTTAATATTTCTTAACATCAATGATATTTCAAATTATGGGTTATTACTTGGCCTCTCTTCCGCACGTTCTATGTAAAATCACATGCATATGTTACACTTTATGTCATACATGCCTTTGTGATCACCTCCAACATTCCATTTCATTTTTGTGCATTTTGTTTTGTTCAGGCTATGATTTCTAGTATTTTTTTAAAGGGCATTTAGCAGTATCGTTTTGTTCAAGGTGTACTCAATTTTATGATTTGTTACTTTATTGGGTTTTTTTTTTTCAAATGTGCTGAAGTTAAAGTTTTCCTACATGAGACGTAATGATTCAGTTATTAGTTCTGATACAACAAAAGTCTAGGGGTTAGCTAAAGTAAACCATTTACAGATTCTGAGGGAGTGCGTACCATTTTCTGAATCACACTTTGTTGATACAGGAAAAAATACATTTAACTAATTTATCTGGTGGCATGATTCCAGGAAGAATAACAATCAATGGACTGAGTTTGAGGTAATAAACTCAATGCACACTGAATGCAGCTTCACAAACTGCAAACAAGCCTCAGTCCCCATAATGTTTGTATTACCTGCCTCAGTTTCCGTGGGGACATTAAGTCAGGGGGCTTGAATTGTTGTGGATAAACTGTGTTTACTTCCATTAAGACTATGGTGGGGTTCAATCAATACTTTATTAGAATTTGGTCATGTTTGTTATGAGTGTTGCTAAATCTGTTTATAGTGTGGACCTGTTCCATAGCCCAGACAATTCTGCAAATTTGTTTGTTAGTCCTGAACATGGTGAAGCGGAATTTGTCATGCTTGTGTTTAGTGAACTGTTTATGTCTGTGTACCATTGTACAATTTCTATTTGCAACATGTGTCAATATCTTCATAGGTGCTATTTATTTCAAGGTAGTTTTATGCACTGAGATTGTGTTTCTTTTACAGCTGTTATTTATGTGTTGCGACAAGGGATTATCATGACAGTTTACTTTAGAGGATGGTTTTATTGATCACCTAGTTCACATTTCCTTTCATACATTAGGCAGGAATCATGGCTTACATAAATATTCATTGTTTTGCAAGAACATTGTGTTGATTTGAAATTTTGTCAATCTTTTTTTTTTTCAAAGTGGTTATTTTGCACATAATAATACAACTTACTCTGCTTTCATTCTCTGGAATGTGTCAAGACAGGTGAAATGTATCATTGTCAGTGGGTATCAATAAAGAATTTTTATTTAGTTTAGAACCAATAAGATGTCTGTGTGATACATAACAGTAGTAGGTCAAGGTGGCCCAGTCTTGAAAGAAACTGAAAACAGGAAGCAGTCTGTGAAGTACAGTCCCTGCTTTCCAGTCTAAAATGTATACAGCTGTTCTACTTATAAGGCACCCTTTTGTGATTTATTCCTGATTTTGATATATAATTAATTCATTTATTGATGTCACAAAATGATATCTCGATGCTACAATTTTAAATCTTAGATATCATAAATTGAGTTACTGGATATCACAATGTTGTTTACAAGTAATAGGGCATGACATAGAGGGGGAATTCCATGTTGTTTTTTCCCAAACTGAACTGATTACATATATTGCACATTGTGATTTTCATCTGTGCAGATTACCTCATTAATACAGCAAGACTGGTTGAGGTGAGAAATGAGAAAACACTCAAAACATGCACATGGCTCGATAAAAAAAACAACCCAAAACGCAATTAGCATACACAAATATTTCCATGTGTGGGTATGTAACATATATTTAGTGAAATTGTCGTAGAGTTCCCATCAGTCAGTCAGAATGTGGATACCAGTGTTTCAATCACAAATGGAGCGTTAAAGCTTGTGTGAAAATCCGACACAGCAGATATGTTACATCAGGGAGACTAACAGCGGGGGTGGTCACTCCTCGAAAAGCCCTTAACGTATGTTGGGGCTCGTCATATGACCAGTATAGCCAATATGGCGGCAGCAGCATTTTAAGATTGAGCCCAGTTTGTTTTCAACAGCTGATTACATTTGCTGAGTGTTATGACAACTGAAAACCTACATGTAGGAGACGAGTTACAAGTGCTGTCACAATCATTTAAGTCAAATAATTGTTATTTGTGTAAGTATACGTACAGGAGATTACTTCTGTAACTTCTTACATTCTTGTTGATCTTAGTATTTGACAAACTATATGTTTATTTACATCTTAAACTCTCTGTTTTTGAGTTGTGGGCCATTCCCCACATGGAATAAGATGAATTAATTACTAAGTAAACAAATGAAATGACTCAAAGAAGCGGTGGGAGGGGTTGGTGAAAAGAAGGGCAGCTTATGTTAACACACGTGTTCAAGTGAGAGTTTTGCGTTCTTTGTTCTTTTTCTTTCCTTCTTTCAGTCATTCGCATATAATTCTTGCTCTCATTCATTCATTGTTAAATTCCGACTGATACAATAAACTGGCTTAAGTTCTGTTAAACACAGCTGAAGTTGCCCTTGGACTGAACCAAGTCACTGTGTGTATGAGTTTAGTTTTACGCCTCACTCACCAATATTCCAACTATATGGCGGCGGTCTGTAAATAATGAAGTCTGGACCAGACAATCCAGTGATCAACAACATGAGGATCGATCTGCGCAATTGGGAACCGATGACATGTGTCAACCAAGTCAGCGAGTCTGGCCACCCGATCCCTTAGTCGCCTCTTACGACAAGCATAGTTGCCTTTTATGGCAAGTATGGGTCACTGAGGACCTATTCTACGCCGGGACCTTCAAGGTTCTCCAAGTCGCTGTGTGCATTCAGGGAGCCTATATAGGGATGATGTAGATTATCCCTGGTGCGTTGGACCACGACGATCCCTGTTGCAGATAATCCCTGGTTGCATGTCTCATGAACACCCTCGTTTACTAATGATATTTATTGTATCTATACAACAGCCTTGAGATATCATCACCACAACCACACCACACCCCAGTCTCTTCGGCTGTGTTTCTGTCAGGTATTTGTAAGGCCTACATTTAGAATACAACACCACACACTTTAAGAACACATCATTATACTCTGTTATGTAATTGTATTTGATTAGGGTAAGGGTAGACTATCCCTGGTTAACCTAACCCTAACGTCCTCATGAGAAGTTATGGTGATGTATTCTAAAGATGCTACTTTTACAGATTCGGAAAGAAAACACTCCTTTGTATCATATCCATCAGTGTTAAGGTATTGCGGTGACGTACCCGAAAAAGGTATCTTAATCGGGAACAACGGGGGAATATAAACTGTACTCATGTTAGCTGAAGCGTTGGGCAAAATTGGTAGCAAGATCGGAAGAGGATGTCTAAAAATAGCCAGAAACGACCAAAACGGAAACATAGTTTATCAAGCGAACACAAAGATATAAAGGTAATCCTTTCAAACAAGGACCCCCACCCAATCCCTCCAACAAAGGAACCCCACTTACTCGTCATACACACACAACTGCACATGCCTTTCGCGCACAATGGATGGACCATGAAACTGTCCTCGCCCTAGTATCCCATGTAGTCATTGCATGTCGTCGTCACTTTGAGGTCAGGGTAATGCAGATAGGAAGTAGGAGAGCTAAGAAAGAATAGCTTACGATAAAAATACCAAACCTAAGATTTAACAATATCAGGCCAAGCATTAACAAAAGAACTGTTTTTATTTACTGAAACAGAAACACTTGCAAATGGCAGTCAGTGTCCTCACCAATGGTACTGAAGTCAAACTGCATTGGTCAAGCATTGGTCTACCTACTATATACACCGATATCTGCTTTTTTATAAAAGCCTTGAATATGCAGTCTGTTGAACATACATTGTATTACCATAAAATGAAACGAGGCAGTGGTCAAAGGAATGAAGAGCGAAGTTACGAATCTGTTAAAACAAGGGACGTTGGCAGTAACAACTCTAATGCTATTACCGGCCACGCCAACGTTTTTACACTGATACAGTATAGAACATAAGGTCACACATTCAGTGATGCTTTCAAAATATAATCATATAATCTAAAGACCGCACTGGTGGAAAATTGAATAGTGCCATTTGTACTAGGGAGAAATGCCAACGGATAGAATCTGGGTGTATAGCGGTGAAGCCATTTGTTGTGACATTTATCTAATGATTCCAAAAGCTACTGGATAAAAGGACTGAACTGCCAGCACTATGAACAATACACACGAGGAAGAGCACGTTGTTGTGGTGGTCATGGTTTCCTAAATATACAGTTAACATATCCAAATGGAAACATGTATCTTGTGGAGTGGAGAAATATACACTGAAATAAAATGTCATCTCATGCCCTGTGCTGTATAGCTACACGCGTATACGCTGAAGTCTTTGAACGTCGTTTGGAAGTGATACACCTAAAAGCAAGAATGTAACTGTGGTACCAACTTTGAAATTTTGAAGAACGCGACGTTTGGAGTACACTTTCCGTAATCACCTCGGGTGATGAAGGAGTAAGAACATACTCCAAACTGCATTCCTCAAGAAAGATTCATAAATCAAATATTTTGGGCATTCTTAAATCGTTGCCTTCATATAGGTTGAGCTACGATTAGATATATACATTTACTTCACTTACATTAAATCGTTCTCCTGAGAGTATGATGTAATTTAATTGTCTTACTTGACAGCCTGTGGCCACACGGGCTGTTGGTTGTGTGAAGCTCCATTCTCCACATGAGAGGAGCTCATTCTTGGTGCCACAGGCCGAAGTACGTACGTTTTCACATGTGTGCAATGTACAACGAATGAAGTGATCGCAAAATATACAGCGGTCGGTTTTTCAATCACAAACTGAGCTTGTGAGTAAGTTCAATTTTACGCCTCTTTTAGCAATATCATAGAGGGAGGCACCGGAAATTGGATCCACACATACAGATTGTAGTATCCATTTGGGGAATCGAACTCGGGCGTGGTCAGCAAACGCTTTAACCACTTGGCTACATTACCCCCGGAAGAAAACAGAGTAATGTGCATATTTTTTATGAGTATTATTTATATGTAATATAAAGAAAGTATCTAAATCAGCGCCAAATATGACCTAAAACTTCCTCTGGTATAGAAACAATTAAACTTGGAAATGTGAGCCAAAGTGAGTGTATCAGCTGAAGAAGCTGATATGAGGAGAAACATCTATAAGGAGAAACATCTATTAGGAGAATCATAATATATATCACAAGGCCTAAGCGCAGATTATTATGGCTAACTGTTTGCAAAGAGATTATCGTCTCATTGCCAACTGGGTGCCAGTATGGACTTGTTTTTAGCGGAGGATAAATACAAGAGTTGCTTCCCTTGCGGAATGAGTTGACTCTTAGCAACGGTGACAGCAAGCAAAATGGCGAGTACACAAGAAGATGCCGATTTGCGTCCGAAAAGTAAACGCATGTTTATTAATCATGTAGACCAATATCAGGGAAAAAATCTTGCAAAGGTTAGTAATTCTGTTCAAGGTATATATGATGTATTTTAAAGTATGTGATTGACATGTAAATAGATTCAGTAATATGAGTTTTAATATTGTTCATTTTGTTGATGTTGTTGCACAGTGCCCCTTCGTTCAGTGTTAGTATTATATTCTACTTTTTTAAGTAGTACTTACCGTACAATGTCATTGTCACGATATATGCAAAAGTATATAACATTGTTAACACCGTGTGAAAATACGTTGGGGTACAATTCAACCAATGAAGATAAGCTTGAAAATAACACCCACAGTCCAAAATATTTCATAGAATCATCAGGCGTAGGTGATTGTACACTATGAATATGCAATTTAATCTAGTATATATGTTCTAACCTTTGGTTTAGTTCATTCTATTTTACTGCTTTCACTTACTCCCATTTCTTGAAAGGATGTCGATCAACAGTGAATTTGTTTCAAGGCAAATATCATACGACATACATATGTCGAAAATAATGAACATATCTGAGCATACAGTAACAAATTACAGGAGCAAGTCAGCAGCGAATGTGTTGTTTAACATATACAGTGAAATAATAACACAACATTGCCTATGCAATACATTAATTTTAACAGTTTACATGTTAAAACCATGTTGACAGTGTCAATTTGTCGTGACAGTAACCAGTGACCAAATGTCAAATTGAAAATATGAGAGTATTGATTAAACTATCATCTTCCAGACCTGGATATGTAGCATATCTAACTTCGATAAATAACACCCAAATTCAAGTAAATACAATCCTTTTCAATAAATTTATGAATATTTGAATGTTTGATTCTTGTCTTCAGGTATAATGAATTGAGTTTATGAAGGATACAGTTCATATTCACCAAAAATGCAAGTGCAATTTGCAAATGCCCTAACTGAAAGAAAACAGGAGTAGTTTGATTCCAAAAACACATGACCATGATTAATAATTATATCCCATCTAATTCCCAGAAAGATTTGTGTTGGTCTTTTGTGATTAAAAGGATATACAGTGAATTTGGATTCTCATGTGTAGAATGATATCCTATTGAAAATATAATACTGCAATGGTATTCCTCAACAGTTTCTGTCCCGGTGTGTGGTTGGATCTTCTCTTGAGGAGCAAGAGGAAGAAGATGATGCAAGGTCCACTGACAGCTCCATCATCCCAACAACCAAAGAGGGCTGCTATGAAATTGTTGGTACTCTCAAGGACAGGGCGACACCTAAACCAGATTTTGTCAAGGAACTCATTCTGGTAAGACATTATTTTGTCTGAATCTCATCTATTGTCAAGTCTGTAGATTTAGTATTTCATTTTCATGATTGTTACATATAAATAATTATAAGATAATACAGACTTTTTAAAGAAAAAGATATTCTTCTTATTCACATGTGATAAAAAGCTTCTGAATAGATAAAAGCCATGAGTTATGTTGAGATTAGGTGGGTTAAGTCTGTTGTGATTAGGAAAAAGTTATTGTATAGGCTACAATTACCAAAATATCTTTATGTCTACTTTGTACAGTTTGAGAACAAGGACCAACTGTATGAGCAGCTTGTGGAGTGTGATGTCATCGTGTATGACATCACAGAGGATCCAGACCAAATTGATGAAGCTGTGTGGGCAGTATCAGGTGAGGATGATACCTGTAATATTTTTCACTGATATTCTTAAATTTAGTTCTTACAGAGTCCCAAACAAACAGTTATTTGTTTTGCAACACTGACATCTCATGTTGTATTACAGAGCTCCATTCTGACTTGGAGAAGATGGAGAAATCAAAGATGTTTATCCTTATCTCCTCCTGTATGACCTGGGCAAAGAGCAAACCTCTAGATCCTGTGAGTTCATACATTCTTTTATTTTCATTATTTTCCTAGCATTGTGTGCTAGCTGAAGAAGAATGGCTTCACCTGGAAAGTTGTTTGATATTGAAACATGTACTACCATGATAGGAATCCAGTACTCAGTTGTTGCATAATATATTTCAGCTGACAGAATGAGTACCAGTATTGCTTTGTGTCGCTTCAGCAATTTTGCAGCTTTTTGCAGTGAGGCGTCTGAATAAGATCCCAGTGATAACCGTGGAGTGAGAATATATATATCAGATTTTTTACCTTTCACTCTCCATTTTATATAACATTTATTCGTGTTTACCGAATCCCAGAATAGTTTTGCATTAAAATTCCTAAGGTGTTCTAAAACTGAATTTGAATGTTAGAGTTATGCAACAGACTCATAAGGATGTTTATTGTTGCCCTGTGGTAGTGAGGGCTGTTGTTATGTTTAGGGTGTAAATATTCTTGATTTCTGGCATGTAGGATGATCCTGAAATACCCTTCACAGAAGATGATTACAGGAGGAGAAAGCCACACCCAAACTTCAAGGAACACATCAGTGCTGAGAAAACTGTCATCAAGCTTGGCAAAACAGTATGTTCTAACTTCCTAGTTCTATAATTCTTGAAAATACGTGTTTGTTCACCTCATGTAGAAATCTAAGTCCTCATTACCCTGATGCAAATGTTGAGCACTAAGATGTTATTTAGTGAAATTGTGGTGATCAGCCTTTTACATTCTCCTTGACCATTTTCTTTCAATCTTATTCAGAACAAGGCCAAGTTGGTGACCTATGTCATCTGTTCTGGCCTCACATATGGAGCTGAAGAAAACATCTTCCACTTCCTCTTCAAGGTAAGTAAACATCTTCACATCCACGACATATGTATACTTTGTTTGTTGAGTTAAGATGTCACTTTGAGACAAATTATGATCAGCGTTGTCGTTATCTTATATGTATCTCACTTATTAGGAGTACCAAAATTGGGCACAGAAACTCTTTCTATGTTACAGCCATGTATTTAGTCAATAGTTAGAACAACTTGTGATGGAAGCAAGAATATTTTGTAATCATCATATTCATGAATCTATGCACACATACAAATTGTGTCTTTCACAATTCACAATCCAGACCAAATAACATGACTGCTTTTGACATACATGAATTTGTTTTAATACTTATGTCCTTGAACAAAGGACAGCGATCAGTCTTTGAAATTAAAGGTGTCCTTGTGTCGTTAAGGGTTGTTTCTACAGTATTTGAATCCTTGGAATGTGTTTAACATTAGGCTTAAGACAAGGACCCCTTGACATTCTTGCCTAATTTAAAACAGTGATGATGCATCAACGGCACTAATGTACTCATGTTTTCTGGTTTTAGTCAGCATGGCACAATGTCCAGCAGCTTCAGTGTTTTGGCAACGGGCAGAATGTCATCCCCACTATCCACATCAAGGACCTTGCAGGGTGAGTTGACATGTACTCTGTCAGGCTTAATGTGGAGTCTTCTTACAGTTTCTGATGTAAGAGTGATTCTATTGTATTCAGGAACTAAACGTGATGTTGGATGTTTCAGAGTGATTCAGAATGTTGCTGATGCACGTCCCAAAGTCCGATACCTCATTGCCAAAGATGACGCACAGAATACTCTGGAGGAAATTGTCAAGGTAACTGCAAAACCTTGTTACATAGTGTGTACTGTATTCCTGCATTATTTTTCACTTGTTACAGTTTATTTGTTAAATTTGGCTCATTGTTTACCCATTAGTTTGTTGCTTACATGCTGTACATCAGTGGTTACCTGTGTATGAAAACACCTATATAGAACGTTGGGTATCTGTGTATTTGGGCAGCTTAGAAGCTATACATTACTTGTAATCCATTGACAGGAAGTGAGCACCCAACTAGGAACAGGCAAGGTCAAGTTCATCACCAAGGAGGAAGCTCTGCTCAGCAAGGACATTGAAGTAAGCAAGCCAAAATTTTGTCTTGGTGATTCGGTTTACTGAAACTAATGTTGCATTTTGTTTTGTATAATATATGAGATATGAATGATTTTGTTGTCAAAGAGATATTACTAGGAAGAAAAGTAAATTTGGATTACGTTTGTACCATGTTACAGCAAGCTGACTTTGACATGCTGTTGGTGAATTTGCGTATGGATGCTGTTCATGTGAAGGAGAGTATGCGCATCAACTGGGTGTCCGAGGGTGGCATCAAGGAGAACATTGCACTGGTCACCAAGGAATACAAGGATGCACGGGCACTGCAGGTCAGCATGAAGAACTATCAGGGTCAAACACCAAACTAATATTAATGCAATATATGTATGCATTATATGATACTTAGTGTTGGTTGTAAGTTGAAAGTCATTGTTCAACAAAACTGATAGTATGATATATATATATATACTGGCTTAACAGGATCAGATCCGGAGGGATGTTGCTGGGGTGTTTTCTCTGAGGAACATAATCCCCCTAGCCTTCACTCTTTATGATGTATATGCACCCCACCAAATGTCCCAAGTACTGGATCCACCCCTGCTTAATCATTGTCTTAGAGTCATCAGAGACCATCTGTTATATGGTCTCTGGAGTCATCATCATCAAAAAAAGAAAGAGCTCTATTGAATCCATTGAGTTGCATCCTTTTCTGCTTTCCTGTTTCAGCCTCTGCGTGCAGTGATCGTGGGCCCCCCTGCATCTGGCAAGTCTACAGTAGCAAAGCAACTGTGTGAGCACTACAAACTCCACCACATCCAGATCAAGAAAGTCATTGATGATGAGATAGAGAGTCTGGTTAGTATACTTGTGTACAGTAATACATACCCCCCAAATACCTGTTATGTTATTCATTTGGTCTGGAAACATGGTAACAGGACAACAGCAAGTACAGGAACATACGTAACTGACTACATGTAGTTGGGTGAATGCATCTGGATATTTGTTCATATGAATTTATGGTTGTAAGATTTAACACAGCCTTATTGATTTCTTCAATTCCAGGAGGCCAAGGCTAAGCGAGCTGATGCGGAAGACAATGAGGATGATGATGGTTCTGCTCAGGAGGCTCAGGAGTTGCTGGAACAGATCAATGAAAGCCGTGAGCAGAACAACAACCGTATTGAGGACCAGTATGTCATCAAGTTCTTCAGGGACAAGCTCCACTCCATGCCTTGTCAAAATCAAGGCTTCATCTTGGATGGATACCCAAAGACACTGGAGCAAGCAAAGGATCTGTTTGCAAGTGTGTTATCAAAATAAATTTTCTGAAGCTTGCTTGTTACACAGAAAACATGTTTATAAAATAATCCCAATTACTTCATGATTTTGGTTTTATCTTGAAATAAAAGTTACAAACCACTCAAAGCATATATTAAACAGATGCCATCTGATTTTTTACAAGGTGTTGAAACTGATCTTGCTGATGTTTTATTCTTCTCTACAGCTGAAGATGATGAGGAGGCTGAGGAAGCAGCTAAGGGAGGTAACTTTGACAAAACTATCATGCCCGAGTTTGTCATCTCACTGGAAGCTACTGATGACTTCTTAAAGGCTCGGGTGATGAATCTGCCAGAGAGTGTGGTCAGTGGTACACACAACACAGAAAAAGGACTGGGCAACCGTCTTTCAGAATTCCGATCCATCAATACAGAGGATGAAACTGTGCTGAATTACTTTGATGAACTGGAATTCCATCCAGAGAAAATTGGTAAGCTCTCATAATTCAGATGTCAAATTAGAACCACTGAGATTCATTCAAAGCATTATCACCAGGGTACTTGTTTTTAAAACCTAATATAAATTTTATAACATTAATAATTTGAAGTTGATTTTAGGAGGCTAAATGTACTTAGAGGTGCATTGACCAGAGTGATTGAAATCTTGATTCATTTCTAAAGCAAATAACGATATTCATAAGTGGATGGAAGGGAAGTAAAATGGTTTGACATTGTTACTTCTTCACCAGAAAGAAAATACAAATAAGTCATGATTGGTCAGTGTTGACATTAGCAAACAGTAAAAAGACTTGGTGGACACACCAGACATTGAATACATAATCCCCAGACCAGAGGAATTGTCAAACCATGTGGTTGAGATGAAAGTGTATAACCACCACCTTCACACCCCATTCCCAAAAACACCAGTTACAGTATACTTTGAATAATAGTACTTATATACGTTTATTACATGAATAGGACAACTACTCCAGATTCATCCTAAAGTCATACTATTGTTCTCTTTTAGATGTTACCAAAGACAGTTCACCAATGATGAAGGAAACAGTAGAGAAAATCAAGAAAATCATGGGTGCTGCAAGAAACTATGGTGGGTGTATCTGTAATAACAGTCACAAAGATGTGTGTTGAAAATTAAACTGACACTGTATAAAGAAACCAACATTATTTTGATCCATCATAACTGCAGTGAGATGTATTAACATTCATTATGTTAGGCTGTAACATGTGCTGAATGTTCCTAGAATATGTACATGTTTTTACTTTCATAGTCAGGGATCAAGGTCAAGGTTTCATTGTAAACTATAGTCTTAGAAGTGAGAGGAAATGTGATATTTTCTGGTAGCTTTAGTTAATTTCTGCTTGGTAATGGTTAAAGGTCCAACCCCTGAGGAGATGGAGGAGATGAGGCGACAAGAGGAGGAGGAGAGACTTAAGAGGGAGGCAGAGGAGAAGGCTGAGAGGGAAAGAAGAGAGGCAGAGGAAGCAGCAGAAAGGAAGAAGAGACAGGAAGAATGGGTGGGTATTAATGACTCATCTTCACTGCAGACCCTAATCTAAATGGAATCATCTCCATTCTTCTAATAGAAATGTATTTGTTGGTTTAGGACAGGATACTGCTCTAAACAGAATAATTCCTTGGCCTAATCAAATTATATCATTAATTCATCCCACATCAAGCTGATAAGACATAAGAGAAATTTAGATTCTGTCCTTATCTAAACTCCAGCAAGAGTTTTACTCTTTTGGATTATATTATGTAACCCTTAGGTGCTGAATTGCTGGAGGTCAATGCATGTCTCTTGATTTTACAGTCTCAGCGCCTCAGTGAAGTGAAGAGGGAGGAGTATGAGCTGCTAGAGGCACAGTCTATCCCTCTGCGGAACTTCCTCATGAAACATGTGATGCCTACACTCACCCAGGGCCTCATTGACTGCTGCAAGACACGTCCTGAGGATCCCATAGATTATATTGTTAGTGCTTTCCCTCATGCCTTGAGGACACTTGACATCATGAACTATAAAAATCATATAGTAAATAAGTACATAACATAATATTTCATAACTTTACAACATTCATATGCGCTAAATATATTATCTAGCCTCATGTAAGAATGTCGAGTTTTGATTGGTCCACGTGACTCTGATAAAATACCATGTACATCCATCACGATCTGCCAGCAGGAGTATAAAAGTCATATACTCCCGCTGCGAAAGTCATATCATGAGAAAAGCGTGCATCGACAAGCCTTTAGTAACTTGCAGTGGATTGAGGTCAAATGATCAGCTGATGTCAACATGGCAGCAAGTCGATTCGATGTGTGTTGTTTTGTTTTGATTTAGTGAAAACATTCAGCTAGATAAATGCGTTATCACATCGTGTCGAGGGAAACACAGGGTTTTATCAGTCCTGAGTAAGGTTGTATTCCCTGAGCCGGATACAACCTTACTCGGGACTGATAAAACCCCGTATTTCCCTCGACACAATGTAACTTTTAGTATTTTGGCATTCAGAAATCAGAAAGTAAGCTAAATGTATATATTTCTCAAACTATCATCCTCTTACCTGTTTTATTTTTCAGGCTGAATACCTGTTCCAGCACAATCCGCAAGTTGACTGACTTCATGTACCTCTCAGAGTTGTCTCCCCTTTGTACATATACCCTTTCCGAGCTCCCGCCGTCCAGCCTTATGTCTACATGTGATATATCAATGGCCAGCATTCCATTTAATCATCAGTGTCTCTGTACATTTTGTTTTGCAGATATATCAATAAATTATTTGCTTGTCATGTAAAATGCTAGAAGGTTAGGTTTCTTCCATCCATAAGCAAATCAGTATTTTGAGTTCTTTTCCTTGTTTTCAGTTTTCAAGTTGTACAGAGTAATACAACTCAACATGTGATGATATATTTCCCGTATTTGTTGACTATTTTTATTGTACCAATGTTGAATATGGAATCTGTCTTGAATAAACCAAATATACTTAAAATTGTTCTTTTTGGGTGAACTGAATATATGGAGGGTGAGACACAAAGAGAACATAATGAAATTCAGTGTGTGGTCCATCAAACTGAAATACAGACAACTAAGGAACACTGCAGACAGACAGACAGACGGACAGACAGATGGACAGACAGACATTTTATTTCAATATTCAAGGCCATGGCCCATATTACTGCACAAGGATTTTCACACATGTACTCAAGCTGGTCTTGTCTCTGGACATGGGAGCTCTCGTAACAACAAAGAATAAAAAGAAAACAAAAAAAAAAAGAAAGAAAACAAAACAAAACAAAAATCGCCAATATGCTAAACTGTCAAACATATATACTGAAGATCTAATTTTTATTTGTTGTATTTAATATCTTAAGGACTTTATATAGAAACCTTGCCAAACTCAATATTATATTTTTATCAGTACTTGTCACAATTCTACAAGAAAGGGATTTTTACTATGACTGTATAAGCAAACACTTTCACTAGCAGTTAAATTAAAACTGGATCTACAATCTCATAACATGATGCTTAGAAAAGGACACTAAAATTTTTAGACCCGTGAGCGTTCAGTCAGAAAATTGACAGCACAAAAAACGAATTTGAGTATGAATTGAAGTTTGAATTGTTGCAGACTGAATTTCAGTAACATCACCCTAAAATAAGGTTAAATAAGTATAGTTGCAGGTGTCATTATAACAGACACACAACACCCGTTAACATTTCATTAATTAGAATACACTAGTAAGGTCAGCAATAACTGGTTAACTGTATGTTGTGTAGCTGCCCAGCACTTGGATAACATTTTCTACACACCGTCACGTTGAGGATCCCTTGCTTTCAACCTTTGTCCCGTGATGTCCCACAAATGCTCAGTGAGATTCTTGTCTGGACTTTTGGCTGACCATTGTACAGTAGTGTCTCACCGGCATTGTGTTGGAGATGCTGAACAACAGGTTGAGCATGATGTGATCTGTCATTATCGCCCATGAAGATTGGACATGTGGCGAGAGTGTGGTTATCGAAACGAGGCACCACAGCACCTTCCAGAATCAAGTTCTGGTACCTATGTCCATTCAAGTCCCTTGGAACTGTGATGAGGTAACGTTTACAGTCATAGGAACAATACCCACACCATGACGAATCCGCACCCAAAATGGAACTCCAGCTTGAATGTTTCTCTGATCATACGCTGTGCCTCTCTACCTCCAAATTGTCCTCAAATCTGTATGGTTCAGCAAGCATGTGCTTGACACCAAGTTGTACTGACATGGTGGTGCCGATTTGTGATGAGTGGACGTCTGATTGGCCGTCTTGCTCTCGATCCCGCAGAATTTAATCGTCACCTGATGTTGCTGATGGACACTCGATCTGTTGCATGGATGTCATCCATGTTGCATTAAGGATGGAAGAGGGAAGGGTGTTACTTAAGGTGGCCTCTGAAAAGTTGTCATAAAGATTGCTCTATGCACTTACTAAGCATTCAACTGATGAAGGAGCAGGAAAAGGCTCTGAAATATGGTGACAATGTTGTCCAATGTCATGTGTTTCAGCATGTTCTTCCAACTTCTACATACCCTTCCAAGACTTCTAAATATTCATTGTTTACTCCTATCTCTATATTCCCATGGTACACATTAAGTAAATTGTACACAAATTCACTAATTGTGTTTATACTGGTACCAATGGTGTCCTGGTTGTTTAAAAAACAATGCATATGTGGGAGTTATCGACCAAGCAAATCGCTATAACTATCTACATGTATATTTAGTGCAACAAATAGATTATATAATAGATTACAAATAGTGCATATTAGATGTGCGTATTGGAGACAGAAGAAACTGCTTAAGCTTAAATGGATCATGATGCAGATAAGTGTCGTACTTTTCTTAGCAATATAATAGTAGTATTTTCATTCAGTAAAAATTCATCAGTTGACAAAAACAGTAATCATATTGATCAGTTATATCTGAGTGTCCATGTAATGAAGCTGCTAACCAAGGAAGAAATAAGTGTACGAAAAGTATCAGGCACCAAAGGTTTCCATAGTCGAGTCTTTCTGAAAACAAATACATCCAACAAATGTACGATGTTTAAGTTACATATACTCAACAAGGACTGTTTAATGTGTCCTTCATAGTTCTTACTGTTCGTGGGTTCATTCTTTTCCCCAAGGAAATCTAGGCTTAAATGATCTTTCATGCAAGTTGTCAACTTTATGAATAATTTGCAGTCCACCTGCTGAGGTTGAAGGTCGTTCTCTCAAAGGCTACCAACCACCATTACCAAAATCTATCATCACATTTGCTCATCTAACACTAATTAGACTATATGGCTATCAACATTCAGTAGCAGTTGAGTGATTTGGTGGTTACGGCATTTGCTTATGATACCAAAGACCCGGGTTCAGTTCCCCTCATGAGCATAATCTCTGAAGCCCATTTCTGGAGTCCCCCTGCTGTGATATTGCTAGAATATTGCTAAAAGCAGTGCAAACCTAAATTCATTCAATCACTCACTCATCCACATTCAATGTAAAACCTCTGTTAGCTGACTCAAGGACAAATTACTCATAGATCTAAACATTATGAGGCCTGTCCCGTTTATATGACCTGAAAGGGGGCGGTTGGGTAGTAGCCAAGTGGTAAACGCACTCGCTCATCACGCCCAAGTCTCGGGTTCGATCCCCAACATGGGTACAACGTGTGAAGTCCATTAATCAATTTTAGTGCTCCCCGTCGTGATATTGCTGGAATAACATATCACTCATAATTCTTGTGAATGCTCGCTCTTGGCCGCGTCCCTCATATCTCAAGGACACAGAAACAAGCTAATTTTAGCCAGGCAGCCTACATTGCAGATGTTGTAGATTATCCCTTTAGCGTACGCGCAGCAGAAAAGGCTGGCTAAGTCATAGGACTGGGCAGCTTTTTGTGTCACGTGGGTTGATGTCATTTCCTATCGAGTTTACTTCCGGGAACCACTACCCAAAAGTAAAACAAATAAGTCAATATCTAAACGTTGATTTAAGCATCTGCCTAAAGTTGTTATATATATAAAAATAATTTCTGTCTTGTAAAACCATTGATTTCAAGTCATCGCTTTTTGGATGTTGTATGTGAGTCAGCATTTACTCTGTGTCTTGTGACTCACAGCAAGGAAAGAGATCGGGGTTGACAAATATATTGGGGGCAATTATCGAACCATTGTAGGATACAATGACACAGTCTGTATGAGCGGAGTATTTGCATCCCCTCCAAGCGACGGAGAGCCAACTGAGCGGACTGGTCTTGTGTCCGGCAGTCGTAACAGCAGAAACATGGAAAACGTCAGCTTCAGCCATGCGACTCCGTCGTACCAGAGAGATACCCCTGCAGTACTGGACACAACCCAGACCGACGAAAGAGGCTTCAGTGTAAGTGAATCTATTGTTAGACAAATCAAGTTCAAAGTAAACTTTTAAACCAAGGACACAAGAACCAAATACTGTGAAAATCAATAGATCTATTCCGAATATTATTTCAACATTGATTTTCTATGAGTAGTTTTACGGATCACCTTTAGAATTCAGCACCACAATTTCTCGTGAGGAGGTTCTCAGCCGTAGGTCATATGTCAGTGAGACTGGCAACCAGTTTGTGAGAACCCCTTCGGATTGTTAGCTCGACAACTAACCGAATGAGCTACGTCCACATTGTTGCACAATGTGCAAATTTTGTCGTTCATGTGACGTCACGGAAATGAATGGAAAGAGTTGAATTGGTTGCGGACAACTACGAAGGTTACGGGTAGACTTGGTGCCTCGAGCTTTCAATCTACAGATGGTTGCCGAATGGTCTCGATATCATTTGGCACGATTGTCCTATTCCGTCATCTACAAGATACCATGTTGTGTGGAATGACTTGATTCGAATGATTAAATGAATGATTTGATTCGAACTGAAAACCGTTGTTGACGTCAGGTGTCAGACGTTGATTTCGCAGTGCATGCATGAATGACGTGTTTGTATAAAAATCATTGTGTGCTTTCATGACAGAAAAATGTTGTGGGGAAGTAAGTAAGGATAATGGGGATCGCGCCAAGGAATGAGTGAGACATGGGCATGTCTGGTGACGGCACGAGGGTGAGTTAGATTTCGGACCATTATTGAAAATATGTAGATGGGTGAAAGTTCCATCAGATCCAATTTCTACATTACATCGTTTATATAACTTTTGACGTTTCTGGTCTCCCATTTTTTTGTTAACAAAGTATGAATAAATGGAAAAGGAAAACAACTGGTACTCATGCATCTACCTACTATATTGGATTAGGTCCCTTACCCTAACCCTAAATCCTAACCCTAACCCTAAACCCAACCGTAACCCTAATCCTAACCTTGAAATAATTCTAATAAATAGAATACGTTGACCAAACCGGCACGAAAATGGCTGTCGTATCAAGTGTAATGCATTATTAGCGCTTTGAAAAATAATTACGAATAAATTCCATTTCCTTGTTTTGGTTCAGATTACTGAATGACAAAGATATATATGTATATTAGTTTACAGTTATAATTCATTTGATCCAAATAGTTATGTTTGAAACCGAAATATAAAATATATTTAGATTATTTAAATTGACCGAAACTGCAAATAATAAAATATGGCCAAATGTGACTAATGTAAGTCATTCTTACTAAATTTAAAACATACAAAATCTATAAATACACAAAATATAACACCTCAGCAACTCTTACTACAAAGAAATATGAGCATATTAGTCAAAAAAAAAAAAAAAAAAATGAAACCGGTGCTTGTGAAGAATTGCACATCCAACATAAAATACTATTATGACGTGTGTTTAAAGTTTGTGGTGCTGTATTCTAAAGGTAGACCAGTTTTACTAACACAAAACAAAAACAAAATTATCCTGAATCATAAACCTTCTCCAAGTCAACTAATAGTAAGGATCCAAACACTGTACATAGAGATTTTTTAGCATGTTTCAAAATCCAGCACCACAACATCTTGTGCAGAAAGTCACTGTCAGCATTATTCCGTATCATTTCACTTTCAGAGTGTTCGCAGGCGTGATCAAGATAGTAGCACGAACCCATCAGGTCAGTTGCGTCAGAATGGCAGCAGCAACCAGGGAAGCGCAGGATCGGATGAGGAAGACGAAACGCTGCTGTATGGAGCCAAGCATGTCATCATGCTGTTTGTACCTGTCACACTCTGTATGGCTGTTGTCGTAGCAACCATTAGTTCTGTCACATTTTACACAGAACAAACAACTTACTTGTAAGTTTGAAAGATAGATTGTTTCTGATTTTATTGCACAAAGTTTGGAAATAAAAATATGCCTATAAGATTGAAAAATAATAGGTGCAATAGAGGTATAAAATCTGTGTGTACCTCACAATGATAAAAATATTAGTGGAAAATGTGTATGTGTGCTCCATGGACATAGAGAAGAAAGAGAGCTGCTAGGACATCCAGATATCATGGGTATTTGGCTGTGATGTTATTTGTTATTGTTACCGAATTCCTGTTGTGAAGTGGTGTGGTAAAAATATGAAAGGAACTGAGAATTTGAAATTGTTAGCATTATTTCCCACAAACATATAAAACTGTTTGTGTATTCTTTCAAACATTTTACCACTGCAATCTATCAATAGAATCTTTGTGGTTTTAATTCTGTTTTAAATGCCAAAATGTTTAAAGTGAAATTCAGTCACTCTCAGTTGTGCCTGTGACTCTAACAAAGTCATGATGATACCCAGTTTGCCTCCCCTTAGTATTTTGGCTGAAAATGACATTATATAAACTGGTGTATTTAGACAAGTCTTACATGGATATCAACCATCCTCTCTCCAGAATCTACACACCTTTCCATGACAAGACTGACGACACAGGAACTAAACTGTGGCAGTCTTTTGCCAATGCCTTCATCTTGCTGGGTGTGATTGTAGCCCTCACTGTTGTGTTGCTGCTCTTGTACAAGTACAGATGCTATAAGGTGAGCTCTTCATCTGTCTACAATGCATTGGGGGCTCTTCAAAGGCCAAGATAAGAATGTATTACCAGTCATAATGTGGACATTGAAACTAATACTCAGAAAGCTTTAAGTCAAATTTGATTAATATGTACGTGCGGATGTTAAAAGTTTGTATTTAGGCAGGAGTTATAGGTGATCTGAATGATAAGTCAGCCTGGCCTATTTCTATAATTGGTGACTATGTCCAGAGATTATGAGATTTCACCTGATAAGATGTGAGATGTAACCTTCATTCAGAAGGTGTGTGTGTGTGTGGAATACTGTCTCAGTAGTTTGTTTCAGGAACATTTGTGTTTAGATGTGTATTTTACCAGTGCTTAGATGTCTATTTTACAATGTTTAGATGTCCATTTTACAATGTTTAGATGTCTATTTTATCAGTGTTTAGATGTATATTTTACCAGCTTCTAGACGTTTATTTCACAGTGTTTATGTGTCTGTTTTACAGTGTTTAGATGTTTATTTTACCAGTGCTTAGATGTCTGTTTTACCTGTGTTTAGATGTCTATTATAACAGTGGTAAGTTATTCCTCTGTGCGTATTTCCATGAATTCTTGTCATATGTATGACCATTCTATGACTGACGAGTAGTTTTATTCAGGTGATCCACGGCTGGCTGATTGTGTCCTCTCTCATGCTCCTGTTCCTGTTCTCATACATTTACCTGGGGTAAGTGAAAGACACTTACTGTGGGTGTCGTCTACTGGGAAGGCTCAAATTTATTTTCCAGATGTCCTGGCAAGGCTAAAATGTATAGCCCAGTTTTCCTGGAAAAGCAAATTAGGGAAGTACTACCAAAGCTATAGATATGGTGGCGGGGAACATAATCCATGTTGGGAGTAGAGAGAATGCTTTTCAAAACATAATTATAATCTTTGCTTCTGTAACACTTTATGCTTGAACTTCAACTTCAACTTTTTTATTCTCATAAACCACAATCAGTGGTACAGGAGCCAAGAATATACAATATTACCAAATGTACATAAATATAAATATGATGAGGAGTTATTTGCATAACAATTTATACAAGTGACATGTAAAGAGTGATTAACATTTGCTAAGTTTAAAACTGACATGTGACATGACCTTGTTAAGTGTTGATATTTGTGATATTTCTAGGGGATGAATGTTTCTCTGTAAAAACTTAGTGATATATATTTAAATAGATAATTGAATTTCTCACAACTAAATTCGTCACCACCTACACAGAATATGTTGAGGGATTTTCATATATTTCAGGTAAAATGATTCTGTCAAATAAGTGTTTGATGGAGTGTAACCAAGGGTATACCGCAGGAGGTTGTTTATAATCATGACTAATGTATTGGTATAAGGCATGAGATAATTTGACAGTCTCCGTAGATGTGAGTTTATACCAAAAGGACAACATGTTGACATGGATTCTTATATTTAATGGGGCACTACCAAATTCACCATAAACCACCACAAGATCATCAAGATGACACTGAAGAAACGATCTTGGAAACAGCATAATTGAGGACACAGATCATGTGTCAAAAGTTCTCAAATGACCTTAAACTTGAAAACAGACTGACAGAAATGTGATTTACCATGGATAATGACAATTTAATGTCGGATTTAATAAAACATGTGATGAAGAATAGACGTAGAGATGTGTAAATGACTTCATTTATATTTTTATATCTGCCAAAATTAAAGAGCATCCATGTTAATCCTGTTTGCTTTGTAATTTGTCAGAGTCTCCGAGTGAGGTGCACCGTGTACCTTTAGCCATAACATTGCTTTCAAAGTAATAACAATATTCAGTAATGTATCAGTGTATGTGGGTGTTGGTAAAGTTTCAGATCAGTAGCATGACATTAAAATGACCTTTTCATACTTGATAGAGGTTTCTGATAACCATACTTGTATTGAGATGTAAATGTAAAGACATTAGTGGGATGTAAGAAGCACCAGTAATTATTTTCATCTCACAGTTAAAACAAAGAGACTTATGGATGTTAAGTAGATAATATCAAGTTAACCCAGGTGTTACTAGCAAAGACCAATTAATATGTTCATGAGATGTGTGAATTTGTAACAATTGAGCTGTTGCATCAGTTTGACTGGTATCTTGTGCAGTCAGATTTAATGAAAAATGTATCAGAATGGCTGAGTTACATTGGTTTTGTGGTTTTGCACACAGAGTACTTACAATACTATATATAACTTCATCCTCATTTTTCATTGTTTCAGTGAGGTGCTGCGAGCCTACAATGTCCCGTTCGATTATATCACAGTGGTTGTATTGATGTGGAACTTTGGAGTCGTAGGGATGATCAGCATTCACTGGAAGGGTCCTCTGTTGCTGCAACAGGCCTACCTCATCGTCATCAGTGCCCTCATGGCGCTCATCTTCATCAAATATCTCCCAGACTGGACCACCTGGGTCGTACTTGGCGTCATGGTTGTCTGGGGTCAGTTAACCATCCTTTTAGTTCTCTTACAAACACCACTTAAAGGATCCTAGGTCAGAAATAGGTTGAGCAAGGTTGGGATCAGTCAGCCATTACATCAGCAAACTTGTCGTAAGCTGTCATCTGGATTCCTGCAACCAGTTGTGTTCTATACATCTCTACATCTGATGTTCGTGATTTTAATTGATTGGTAAATGTTTAAGCAATTAGACAAGGACTTGTGCACCTGCCTGTCTTTCAGATCTTTTAACGCCCCATAATCCTGTAAGTTCCAAAATCTCTTGACTCTGCAAGCTCATGTGTTATGAGCAGATCTTTTGCCCATTGTTCATCAGCCAGCCAGCCACCAGCCTTGACCTTCCTCAGTTTGAACTACTGTGCATTAGGTGTCAGTTTCTGTTTTCTTTGTGTCTTTGTCTTGCGTTGCTCTATCTTTAATTGTAACTGTTATCAATATTCTCTTGTTTTGAGATGAAATTTGAAACCACCAGGTTTATATGTACCGTTTTGCTCAGATCTGGTGGCTGTGTTGTGTCCCAAGGGTCCGCTGCGTGTGTTGGTGGAGACTGCCCAGGAGAGGAATGAGCCTATATTCCCTGCGCTTATCTACTCATGTAAGTTGCTTCCTCTTATGTGTCATCACCTGTAATTACAATGCTGAAAAACAACTGAAAATGTGTCAATAACCACATATAGTTGTGATAGTATATGAAAGACCTCAAATCTGATCTGTCCAGATTGATTGAGTGAGTGGGTTTGTTTTTATCCTGTGTTTAGCAATATTCCAGCAATATAATTGTGGAGGACTCCAGAAATGAGTTCCTCCATCATACCATTTGGAGTATAGAACCCATGTATTTGACATGATCAGTTAACGCCTTAACTGCGAGGCTGCCCCGCCCATCCATATTGATTCACTGTAAGTAGTACATACAGTCAAATTCTGATGAGTCAAATGCTGGCGTCTCCAGTATTGTGCGTAACTCAAAGTACCTGTCAGCCAAGTCAATGCCCTGTTATAGTTGTTATCATTCGATTTCCGGTTACAAGAATTCGTCTCATAAATACACATGATCACTTGAGAAGGAAATTTGGTCCTATGACATTCAAACAACAGCAATCTTGTATACGTAAGCCAAAGTCAGTCCATGTGAAGTTAATTAGTGTAGCTAACTGGTCCAATTAACAAACCAGTGTGGCTCACAACTTCCTACCATTGACAGGTAGGTTCAAAAGTTCAAAAGGCAGATTAGTGCCATGTATATCTATTGATTGCCAATAGATTTTGTTCATGAGAAACATGTATTTTGAATTTCACTGTGCTAGTATTGAAATGTGTCCATATTTATATACTGTCTTTGTCACCTAATGTATTGGTGTGCTATATCTTGAGATGATATGTTGAATAAAGCATTGTTCAATATTCTATCATCTTTTGTCCTATCCTCATAGACATACCCATGTCTTGAAATCATCGTTAAGTCGAATTTATTACTTGGTCCCCAGCGATTTGACTCATCTGGATTTGACTGTATTACATGTGGGTAGTACTATAGTGATACTCATCTATCTGAATACACAGATGGTACTGATTTGGTGGAATCTGGTACTCCAGGTACAAAGAGAAATGGACTGTAGTACCTGTAGTTCAGAACAGGTTTGCGTATGAACTTTCTCATCTGAAACACAACATCAGTGAATGTTTCTTCCTATGGCAGCTACGATGATGTGGCAGGTGGTTACAGCTGCCGATGGAGAAGATGGGGATAAGCAACAGAAGAAGAAGAAGAGGAAACGAGGCAGTCCCAGCTCAGACGACACAGGTGAAGAAACCTTCTATAATATAGAGCTGTGTACTTTTGGGGTCACATACTGGCACATACATGTGCTCATGAATGATAATACATTCGCTGCAAGAAACATGGATAATGTTGACAGCTGTGGGTATCCTGTTAGTCTTGTCATAAACCATGGTGGAAATGATTCCCAGATTGTGTGGAAGTGTTATGTCAGCTTGACTGTTGTTACTGACTTTAAGATGTTATTGAAGTGCACAGTTCAGTCTGAACTGAATGATATTTTCAACACCAGAGCTAAAAAGAAGAGTGGAACACATTGAACGGAGGAGAGTTAGCAGTGAACTTCAACCACTCAGATCAGGGCCCCCTAACTCATCCCCATCCTAATCCCCACCCGAAAACTAACACTTGCCACCAACACCCCACCTGCCAGGAGCATGAATTGTTTTCACTCATAATGTTTCATAATATGTTTCTGATTTTTGTCCACTTTGAAGAATTTTCATTGAAAACGATTTCCAAATGAATTGTGTTCTCTGATAATGTTTGATTTTACATTTCTGATCTTTGACATTTTGAAGAATTATCATTGATAGTAACTGTGTATTGACTGTAAAGTTGATTTGGGCAGAGGGAATATATATTAAGATATATTAAGACTCATTTTTGGGGAGAGTCATGCAACAAAGAGGGGTCATGTTATATATAATGAAATGTAGAGGGCGTCGTATATCAAGGTCATGAAAAAAATGTACAATTATACAAAGAGGAGTGTCACCCAAGAATATGAACAGCATTCAGTGAGGGTACAGGTTTGTGTATTTTAGTGCTTCAAAAACCTCTTTGAACATAATTAATGATGATGATTTGCTTCCTTTCAGAGAGAACCACAATTTCTACAGACACAGGTGCTACAAATGAAATGCCATCAGATTCTGAAGACGGTGGGTTCCGGGACCATCTATATACACCTCGGAGACAGCTGTCCTCTAGTGGAGAGACAGAACGGGCTAGGTCAGCGGTGGCCAACTTTGGTGAGGTCCGATCCGAAGGTCGCAATGGACCTGTTGATGACAGAGCAATGACTGGGAATGCTCGGCAACAGCAGCAACAAGCAGCTCAGGAAGATGAAGAAAGTAGGTTGATCTTCTGGGTAAAGTGTTGTTTTGTTGGGAATGTTGTGGTCAAAATGGAAGTAATATTGCAACCATCCATGCCATCAGTGCTGTTGCCTTTGTTATTGAATAGTACAAAGATATTAGTGTAATGACAAATGTTGTAAACTCCCAGCTCTTGTTGCAGTGAGGGAGTGAATGTGTTTAGTTTTATGCTGCTTTTAGCAATATTCCAACAATATCATAGCATCAACACCAGAAATGGGCTTCACACATTGAACCCAAGGCTTTGTGTGACGATCATGATCATTGTCATCATCATCATCATCATCATCATCATCATCATCATCATCATCATCATCATCACTGATTAATGGTAATATGAATGATTATATGAATTGTAATGTTATCTTTAGTGCAACTGGTCATGATAGTGTGTATAATGGGGCCTTCTGTTGTGTGTTCAGGAGGCGTGAAACTTGGACTGGGAGACTTCATCTTCTATGGTGTCCTGGTTGGGAAAGCTTCCTCATATGGAGACTGGAACACTACACTTGCCTGTTTTGTGGCAATACTCATTGTAAGTTGCACACAGCCAGAACTACCACAGAATCTTCACAAATAAGGGTTTTACAAAACTTAACAATACATGTCGAACTTGTGTGAAATCTACCTGTAATCATTTCATTTATCCCCGGCAGTTATACTCATATTGTATGGAGTGACTTATCTGCTGGTGTAGCCACATGATGTGGTTTATTTTTGGTATATGGAAGATGTGGATTATTGCACATAATATCAACCCTAGTTTGTTTGGTCCAGTTTTAATTATTCACATTGTTCTACATATGCCATGTGAAACAACTAACAAATGTAAAATACTATGTTATATTTTGTTATTGACTTAGTAAAACATTGACTGGCCTGGTCCCGGTTTCACAAATCTCTTGTAAGACTAAAATCTTGTAACTTTTCTTGTAATATTCATACTTCCAGTGTTACAGTATAGGAGGTACACATCCTGTGAGAAAAGTTATGAGATATTAACCTTACAAGAGCGTTGTGAAACAGGGCCCAGCAACATGAATTTGATATGTTATCAGTGATTACTGCTCTGAGATGATTATTTCTCCCATATTTCAACATAGTCTTATGCAAGTTAGTGTGCTTGCTCTACAGTGAGTGGTAATTAGTTGAGTGAACATTTCTGTCTAACATTAAGTAATGTATATATATGAAATAAAAAGAGTTAAGGAACGTGGATATTTTGGGGGTTTTAATTTTGTAGTGAATACTGATCAGAGTTTCATAAAGATATCCTCAGAATTATAACTGATCACTGTATTTTGTTCAGTATTTGTATGTAAACATGGCAAATATGATACCGGGCTAATTATTGCTGTTTGTGTCTTTCTAGGGTTTGTGTTTCACACTGTTGCTGTTGGCTATATTTCGCAAGGCGCTTCCTGCTCTGCCGATTTCCATCACATTTGGACTTGTGTTCAACTTTGCCACACGGGCACTCGTCAAGCCATTTATGGACAAACTGGCTAGTGAACAAGTGTATATATAGCACTGTTAGAAGTTTCCTCAGTCTCCAGGCATGACTATACATACCATTGTTGAAACCATATGGTCTCCATGCTTTGTGTGTATATATATACCTGCTTCATCACTGTCATCTTGAGGAAGTGTTCTGGTGGTGTGTTTGGGAATATGTTGGCTGGGATTTTCGTAAACTATGAAATATTAGTCTCAAGTGTTGTCTGCATGACTAGGACAGTTTCCTCAGTCTCCAGGCATGACTATACATACCATTGTTGAAACCATATGGTCTCCATGCTTTGTGTGTATATATATACCTGCTTCATCACTGTCATCTTGAGGAAGTGTTCTGGTGGTGTGTTTGGGAATATGTTGGCTGGGATTTTCGTAAACTATGAAATATTAGTCTCAAGTGTTGTCTGCATGACTAGGACTGTTCATGATGTTTTATTTGTTTTTAGCTAAAAAATCCTTCAAAAAGTGACTGCTGCTCACTTTTTACTCAGACAAGAAAGACAAATGTTTCCCTTCAAAATTTTATATTAGCTTCCAGAAAACTGATAATTTTAATTCTTCAGATATTTTTCACATTTCAGATCAAATTTTGCACAAGAGTACAGATGTGTTAGTCAGACATATTACATGATGATCCTTTCTTCTCACAACCCATGCTTGCCATAAAAGGCGACTATACTTGTCGTAAGAGGCAACTAACAGGATCGGGTGGTCAGGCTTGCTGACTTGGTTGACACATGTCATCAATTCCCCATTACGCAGATCGATACTCATGTTGTTGATCACTGGATTGTCTGGTCCAGACTCGATTATTTACAGACCGCCGCCATATAGTTGGAATATTGCTGAGTGCGGTGGAAAACTAAACTCACTAAATCACTCCTTTCTTCTCATCTTAACTGAAAGTTTCAACAGATACAACAGACAAAATCCAATACTACACTTCCTTTTATGAGTATGAGGTAAGGAGGACGTAACACTCTTGAAATATTTGAGTTTAGTTCAAGGAAACAGGAACTCTGTTTTGGAGATCATATATATGTGTGAACTTTCTTATGGGACGCAGTTTCTGAATGGAGGGTTGAAGATAATTGCCCCCATACTCCCCATTCCACTTTTATCATTAGATAAGTGAAGTGATCATGTAAATGAATAATATTTTATGTAATCTATTAATGGTTCTGCGCTGAAATAAATCAACAGGACTCTTTCAGGTTAGGCAATTTGGGAAGTTGATGTGAAATTAGATATAATTTTTCTCTCTCAGCTATCACCATCTGCTTCAGAGTGTAGCAATGATTTTTTGCCATGAACACATGGCTGACATAGCTTTAAGTTGCTGAGAGAGTGAGTCTGGTTTAATGCCTATTTTAGTGTCAGTTATATTACAGCGAATCCTGTCGTATCTGATGAGTGTGAAGTGATGCCACAGTGCTCTTCTTTACATAAATATATATGCTGAACAGCAAAAGAAATGCAACTGTTCTTTTTGTCAAGTTTTTAAAAAGAAGATATAGAAATGTTTCCTTTTATCAGATTTCATTTTTTGGAATTTGCATTTCTTTTGCTGTTGAGTATACATCTCACAGACGAAACTTCCTGTAATGATCCCAGGGAGAAAATACACACCCCCACAAGGAATTCATAACTGCTCTGTCATTGTGTGTCATGATTTGTTTGTCTGAGAATGGTATTGGTCAAGCATATTGGTATTGCGGTGTGTGGGATGTTTTTATGTCCAGTCATCCTGTCTTATATCAGTGTTGTAACTATCTATGAACCATTGGAAATCCTCTCAATATTTTCTGATGTTAATGTAAATTGATATGTCTTGGATTTATGATGCATTGGAGAAAGCAGCTAGCATGTACATATACTGACATTTTATTTCCCTATAAATGCAAAAAAAAACCCAACCCATTTCATTGATTGATCATGAAGGATACAGCTTCAGTAGATGTCTGAAGGAGACAGCAGTGTGTATGATCGCTAAATGAAAAGCAGGCAACAATTTGATGAGATCATTGTTGATATTGGTTGAGAATCAGCCTGGATGCCGTAGTTTATTTCCATAACTATCTCAGGTGTAGTAACTTAATGTATTCATTTGTATATGATAAATTTCATGGCTCACCTATAAAAAAGAGCTATTTAGTGTGTTAAGTAGGCAGTTATGTTGTATCAGACACTTCAACACTGACGTTTTCATTTTGGATGAGGTAGGCTGAAATTGATTCAGCATGTAACTCAATCCATTTGGAATAAGTCAAAGATACAAGCATTATATTTCTGGAAGGAGACAAGTGTCTCATACAAGTATCCCTTGGAGATGTGATAGTCATTTCATTACTTTGATTTGTAGAAAATCACAGCTTGTGCAGAAAATCAGTCTTTATGGTGGATCACATTTTGCAGATGATTTTACTTACAATGCATGAGGAAGTAGAAACAAATTATTCTTTTACGTTTACTGTGTACTTTATCCCTGTTTTTATCAATGTGTTACTCAACAAAAGCAAATTGTCATCATCTTTTATGGTAAGAGAGAAAGTTAGAGTATTGTCATGGTAGTTTATACTGGTCAATATATATGCAAAGTGTCTCAAGATCAGGTTTTTACCAACAAAACATTCCCTTCGTATTCAGTATTTAAAATATTACAAGTTACAGCTTGTGTTCGTTTGTAAGGTATTTATCAACATTATTTTCACAAAACCTCACATTAATGTTTTAAACCTGCAATGAGCCCTGACTACTGGTGTACTGAAAGTCTTCCCAAGGATGCAGGGATAGTAACTGTAGGATGTTCACACTATTCTGTCCTGAGGTCAAAATTGTACCGTGTGAACTGGAACTAAACAGAATGGTCACGTGATTGCTCATTTGACTGATCACTAACAAGAATCTGGTACCTACTTCTGTATTACTTCTGTATACTGAAGTCTTTATTGTGTTACCCTGACTGCTCTCTTTGTGCTATCATGTTTGTATGTATTTGTGGAACCTCGCTGCACGAGGATAGCCTTCTGTAGTGAGATTTCTTGCTCCATGTTTTTGTTTTGCTAGAATCAGACACCGAAGCAAATACCTTACTTCCAGTCTGTTCATTGGGCGGTCATTTTGCGTACTACTCAGTCATTGATGTTTAGACCCTGTGTCGTCTGTGTATATAGCCCACTCACTTCTGTCAGGTGTAATTGTAAAGTGCTATTGTCGGAAAACTTTCTTCATCAGATAATGCAACATCATTGTTCTCTTTCTCTTAAGGAAATTGTAGGACATCTGTAAGGTAAACAGTGAAATGAACTGGACCTCCTTTCATAAAGCACTAAAGTGATCATAAGTTACTAAGGTTAACCTGAGTGTAATGTTAAAGAATGGGAGTTTACATTCACTTTAGTGAAGGTTGCTTCATGAACGGAGCCCCTGGTCTTTAGATGAGTGTTTATGCCTAATGGACTTGGGTTCAGGGATTGGTCCTGTGTAGCAAGATGTTTGTGACTGATCTAGGTCTCAAGCTGTAAGTCAGGGAAGACTTTGCTGGGAACAGTTCTATGGAAGCAAGTCAATGACTCCTGCTATCACACATGAAGTGTAATCAGGTCAGCTGTTTAACTGTAGAGAATTAAGACTTCAGTTAATGCATGAATGAGTTCACATGCCTGTCAGTCATTTAATTATTTCAGAAGTTACATGCATTTTTTCTTTCACAAGCTTATTTTGTTTTGTTAAAAAATGTCCAAAACAAAATCCTTAAGCCAATGGTTAGATGGAGAGATGTTAGACAAAACTCATACAGGTTGAGGTCAGATTGCTAGGGCTTGTAGCACACTGGAAGCATGTTCCACACAGTGCTTTGTGAAATGCATAGGAACTGTTTTAGACACTGCATTGGTTCAAGTCTTTTTGGGTCTGATGGTTACTGTATGAAGCTGTGTAGTTTCTCAGGAGGTCCGTGATAAACATTCCATGTGACATCTCACAGCATATCAAACCTACATGGAGAAAGACCAAGCTGCTGGTGGGCCTTGACAAGGAACTAAGCAGGAAGTGAGGGCACATGGTTCTAATATGGGTTTTGGTTTAACTAGTTGTACCAAAAAGCTACCTACTACAAATAAGCAAGAATTATATTTATTGACTTTGCCCTGTGGAACCTGTAAAAGAACAGTTACCTGGGTAATCCTTTTTGTAAAGACAGTCATGTAGTGCTGTGATAATTGAAATATATTCCGATCCAATTTAAATTCATATTTTTTTTTATTTTAATCAAAGCATATTTCGTCTGAATCTAGAGTATCCTAGACATGAAAACATTACTAACTTGTGGCCTTATGTTGAGGATTAGATATTGAATGAGGTTATACACTATCTGGTAGTCATAAAGCTTCATGGCCACACATTCAATAAGTCATTCCTTATGTTTGCAACACAGATGTCATTGAAATGTTGGGGAAAGTGTCATCATAAATAACATACTGTTTCACAGCCTGTTTTAATAAAACGTTCCTGTATGAGCAGCTGTGTCGGGTTTGATATGCTGTGTAAGAATCATAAAATTATCACAACTTGATTGAGACTTTTAATCACCCTGAAAATGTAATAACAGGGTTCTGTAGTTGCAGTTTGAAGGGGAAACCATTTTGTAACATTTTACGTATAAAATTATTTTTGTGCTAAGGCTGTTTTCCTGTTTTTGTGTGCCAATGGATTTTTGAATAGCTTACCAATGTGGCCAATGTGTGGCCAGTCATATAACTGATTGTGTTTTTTTGTTGTTTACCGCCGCACCATTTCAGCTGTACACAGACATCTGTAAATAACTGAACCTGTACCAAACAATACAGTGATCCCCAGCATATGCATCGATCAACACAGCTGGGACTTGATAGCGTGCCAAGTCATCAGGTCTGACCACCTGATCCGGTCCACTTTATAACCAGCATGGGATGCTGAAGGCCCAGATCTTCATGAGTGTTCTGATTATGTGGATCTGGCATTCCAACACACAGACTCCTGTCATTGGTTCAACAAAGACTTGCATCAGTTTAAGATTTCTTCCCACTTTATTTTTTGATGCGGTTTTGCAGTAAACTTGCTCGCTCCCAATTGACAACTGACACTAATGGAGCATGTGGTGGTTGCTTAATGAAGACAGAAAACAGCAATTTCATAAAGTTATTTATTTCAATTAAAACATCAAACCAGCTATATACCTGATCCCCCATTACAACAAAACAACCATGATTAGTACTACTTTTCTAGAATAACGACACAGATGTTACATCGACACGCACAACCAGTAAAGAGACCCTGTTTGAAACAATGCTAGAACAGCCATCAACCCACAAAATTTTCAAACAAGCAGTAATACTATGTACAGCCAAATTTATCTCATGGTTGTTCATCTACTAATGAGATCTTGTAATGCAAGAATTTTAGCTTACAATAATACATGGTGAGCATGTGCCGATTCTTGTGTCTTCTAGTGAAATGGAAGCACAGTCAGCAAACTTACAGCACTATCATGACATATAGTACAGAACAGGCTAAAACAAGACAAAACGGTGGGTTGATAGCTTGAGCACACAGTCAGGGCACAACTTCCAGTTGATGAATTACCGACTGAACCATCCAAAATTTACAAATCTTTCATGGAGACAACTTACCTCAATTCTTCACCCTGACATGCATGAAAAGAACAAATATCAACTTCATAAACAAGGGCATGATGTAGAAGAGTCAAGAGTGGTCATGATTCATTTCAATACATGAATACAAATAACTATGGGGAGACCGACACTGGATTTGCCATTTTCATTCTTATGCAACCAGGCAATTTCTGTCCCAAAACAATTACAAGACAAACAATAAGAGTGTTGAAATACCTGATGTGAAAATGCCATAGTAAATGACTGAGGGGAAATGACATAATTGTTCAAAGAGATGGCTCAAACAAGCTGAAAACAGTTGACAAAATGCATAGTGTTTGGCTAAATGGCACAAAAATACATCTTTAGAAATAAGGCCACAGAATGAAATGTTACATGCATTTAAAATTTACATGTTTCAGATAAGGGACGTGTAACAAACTTCCTCATTTTCATTATCTTATGTCTGACTGAATACTCCCTAATCATGTAAATTTGACAACTATCTTCAAAAAGTAAGTGAATGTAATTATTGAAAGCAGAAAGTCCAATTCACATTTGGTACTGTTAATTTAGCCTATTTTAAGAGTGAAATATATAATTCCTAGTAACAGTAAACATGGCAAGGGCATCACAAACACCCTCTAGCCAGTACAGAGAATCAGATACAATTACAATGAATGTTGTCTTTCTTCACAAACCCCTTACAGTGATGAAGAAACCGCACTACATTAGTTAACTAATTACTATTATACATTTCACTCATTCATGAATCCAGGCATCTTTACAAGGACCTCACAGATAAAGGTGCTGATGACATCAAGTCATGATCAAAAGCAGTCTGGACCATGGTCATATTCTGATAAGCTGATTTAATGTGCATTGTAATTACTTACCTGAAACTGACTGAGAATCTAATACAGTGACAGCACACATGATTATAACTTTTGTACAAAATTACACATCAACCATATAACTCTTCAATCACGTGCTATACCACTCATTATTTCTGTATATATTGGATTAAAAAGAAAGACTGATTATCAAAATATGCTCAATACAAACAATGATATAATTTCTATGGACACAGATTACAATACCTCGCAAATGTATATAAAATACTGATCTTAATTTGATCAATAAGATGAAAAGTATACAATGTTAAAATTCTGATTATGCATGACACAAAGGATGATAGGACCTGGAATGTTCAATGACACACCATGCCTGATAACTGATATGTAAAACAAGAAGATTCATCACAGATACTAGAGTTACTCAGGAGGCACAGGGGAATGGACATCATTGACTCTTTGACTATCCAGTGTATTAAGCAACTGATAAATATTCTTGACAAATATACCACCAAAGATTAAATATGATCAGACATAAAACAGCTGCCTCATCAAAGTATACTGTCGTTTTGTGATCAGAAAACAAAACAGGATCAATAACCGACCACCTTGGATATTTATATACGAGCATCTGTCCCAACTGGCATTACAGCATTACTCTCTATGTGATAACACTCATCAGGGTACACTTCTATGAGGCAGTGATGTTTAGTATAGGGCTATTGTTCCCGGTCACTCCAACAAAGTGAACACAGCAAATGGAACAGTAACTTCCCATCATTAACATAGGGTTTTGACACACTTACGCCTTACTATTCAGTTCTACCTGATGATGGGGCTAGAACAAGCCCCGAAACATTGTGGTCCAGAATAAAACAAGAAGATGTAACCCAGAAAAATGTTCTAAAATGCCAATCAAGGATCTAGGTTTTTGACAGTCATAGTTCTGATCAAACTTCATGAAATAGGGCCCAAAAGTGCCATGTTGCTGAATGAAAGTTCATGCTAAGCGATGTTAGTGAGTTCAAGTTTGTTTTTACACCGCTTTTATCAATATGCCACCAATAATCACAAGAGGGAACCACAAATGGGGTTTACTCATTGTAACCCATGTGGGTAATCAAACCTGTCTTCAGCGTGACAAGCTAACCCCACCAACCCCTGGCATTAAGAGAGACAAGCATGATGACATTACTGCTTAAAAGAGTTTAGTAGCATCTGTCCAGGGTCAGAGTTGGTGTTAAATTGGCCTAGGGTATTTATCACAATACACTGGATAGTCAATGGTGGAAAATGGGTAAAATACGAGCATTTGTATATTCACATCATACAACACGATTGTGCGTGCCCCTGATAGACATTTGGATAAGAATGTCTAGCAATAACTATGTGATTGACAAAAATGCCTCAATTGCTTGATCGTGTCCTAATGTCATGATCAAATGTCACAAAACATGAATATGTTTATAATGACTTGATTAGCTCTCACAATGCCAAGATTGTAATGTTGATAGGACTTGCTAAACTATCCTGATATGTAATTCCTCAGTGAAATGTGACAATAACGGGAATGCCTACTACATTGCTGGGTGTTATGTATAAATTCAAATAGGTCAAATTTCTTGCCTTAACAACGATACATCTATGTGTTCAGTAAAACAAATCATCAGAAAATACATATCAATACATATACTATTCATTAAAGCAAGAAAATATGAAAACAAACTGAAAAAGAGAGCTTGACTTGTTTTTTTGCCTCTTTTAACGGTAGAAAAGTTCTGGGACCAGTAGAGTATTGTACGAGGTAATTCAAGAGTGATGCTGGTCTCAGACAATAACTATTTTGACAACAAGCCAGGGACATAACCAGGGGAACTTGGATTCAAACCTGCGATCCCAGGTTTCTTGCATGCCCAATGAAGGCAACTCTGCACCCCAGATCGTGGCACCTTGGACAAATGATCCACCCACAACTGGAATACTACATTCGGAATGATTTCACTCAATAATATGCCATTAAAATCCATACAGGAAGAATTCACTTTGCATTTGCTGCAGTTGTCAACTATGTACAGCGGGTTATAATATATTCTTTGACATGTTACCAGTGATTTGTTCCCAGATGGATGTATGACTTTCTTGGGTGTTTCATGATCACTTTACAATATTTGCAACCAGTGAAAGTTATCAGCAGGAAGAACAAAAAAGAACTATGCAGAACAGAAACAGAGAAAGTATACTTTCCACCCAAAGGAACGTCCAATAATATTCACTGTACATAATTCTTGACAAGAAATAGAAAGGTCCTCTAAATAAACTACATTTAATTATCAACTCTTACAGAAATTCATTCTGTTACAGGACCTTTATATTTCCTTTTAAGAATTCCTATAATTAATTTAGGTCATTTGGACTGCTAGTTTTCTTGGTCATAAGATTAATGCAGTAAGGCATCTTGAGGTATAAACAGTCAATGCACTAAAGCTTCCTTTCTCATATCTACCATCAGTTTCAGGCAAGGTGCAAAAGGTCAGTTACACTGACGTTCATAAACAGTCAAAACCATATATCAAATTCTAAAATAAGGAGGGGAGGTAATCCTTCATAACCTCCAAACCTTTAACTTTCAATGCTATGGTTCAACATATGACTTTCATGCACACTTGGATGCTGACATTCTGCTAGGAATGAGGAAAATACTTTCAAAAGCATTACATGACCATAAAACATGTCCAAAACTCACATAGCTAATTATATTTTTAATTGCACTGACAGAACATTCAAATACACACATCCTGCAAAATACTGTTCCAGAACTCTTCATGGCAAGTTTTATGCAGTATAAGTACTACATGGCCTGTAATATGCAGTTAAAGAACATTAGCATTGTTCTCAAGAAAAGCAAATCTTAACACTCCCTGTTGCTATAAAAAGATCTGCTGAAATTTCATTAATGGTCATGTCAAATATGCTGTCAGTAGCTTTAATGCTTGGTCCTCAATGGTTCACTCAATTGCTCAAAAAGGGCACAATGAAACCATGAAGAACAGAGCCATCTATATTTGCCATCACATAGGTTTCATGCTGTTTCAAAAATAGCATCACTGACCTTTAAAGTTGTGCCCAGCATAACAGACAATTAAAGACTTTGTCTCATATGTGTGCTTTTGCATAACCTTTTCTGTAAAAAGCATGTTAAGTTGTAGCCGATTAACATTCTGATTGGTTGCGTAAGCTCAGCTTCTAAAAGCCCACTTTGCGATACTAAAATCTACTGAAAATGATGCTACTTTATGCCAGGTTCAGAGTGGCAGACAAACACTGTATGGTACAGACTGACAAGTTCATGTAAATATACAAAATGGTGTTTGATATAAAAGCAATGCTTGCTCTAAATGCTGGTAATAATGATGTGTAAGAAAAATTATTGAAATTCGGCATGACCCTTGGTTTGGGTGTTCTTGAGACAAACAGTGGATGGACAGTGGGAGCCTGTTTCTCCATCATACAAAATATGAGGACATTACATATACTTGCATAACAATGTCGTTTCAACATATTCAAAGTAACAGTCATCATAAAAAAGAAATATATATATTGTTCTACTAAAGATACAAATAAAAAAACACAGCTACTACACAATGTATTGTCATTTGATTATGACTGTAAATTATTTCCGCCAACAGGGTCAACAAATAATGCAGTAATAAACTGACATTAAATCACCCATAAGCATCGTATTTCGCAGGTTAAACAGCTGTTACCATGTTCACCCAAAGCTGTGGAAATAGTCTCAAGTGAGATGTTTAGCACTCAGTAAAAATACCCAACTGAGGGAGACTGTGTACTGTTCTTCAACATGTTGAGTGTGACATGTGAAAGCATTATCAGCTTGGATATTTAACCTGAAGATGGCTACAAAAGTAATAAAAACATTTCATAAAAAAACATCTAAAAATATCTTGAACAAAACATACTTCTACAGTCCCTTAAGGTTTTTAACCAATGAATTTCACCGACAACATAATATATTCCAGAAGCCACCGGATTACTGTGTGTTCACTATAGAGCGAGAAATGTTTGTTGCAGTGTGCAAAGATGAAATACTGTGAACATTTACACACTCGGCACCTATCCTTTTACATTAAATTCTTTTGAATACTTTTTTCAGTTATATTGATATTTGTGTATTTCTGGTTTGACAGCTTAGCATAGTCAAGATATGTTCATGAGACACACAAAAGATAGCACTTATCCTTGTATTGCAATAGGATAAAGACCTGTAACTTTGTGGCCACAAGGATTCTGCACAATTGTGTGTGGAATCCTTCATAGATGAGGAATTGAGCAGAAGAAGGCCTTTACTTGTGTGATGACTATAACTACTCCATCAAGTAAGCAATGTAGGGAACTAATCATATTGAAACTTTACTCATATCACAGACATAGCACTTGTATGCTTGAAAATTTACATCTAAATGTCTAGATCTCACGTCTGATGTCATAGGTCATGCCCAAATGCTTTTCATCCATGTGAAGGTGTATCACATTTAATATAATTCATAATTCAAAAAGTAAAAATTCAAAATCCACTCTAATCTCCTGTTGTTGTTAGCTGGCTGTACTTGACATCATTACTGAGCCGACTCCAAATAGAAGGTCCTTTTCTGTCTCGTGCATACAGGAAGATGCCAGCCATAGTGAGAACAAGAGCAAGGGCCATCAGCAGATACAGCATAAGAGTACCTGCCGGAACTCCACTACGCTCTAGGAGGTAATTCACATCCATCACCCAAAGGTCATTCAAGTAGCCATCATGATTATGTCCATCGTGTCCAAGGCCTCCAAAAAGGTAGAAGGTGTTATCTGCTCCCGTCCAGAAAATAGGTTCATATCTTCCCCCAGGCAAAGCATCTCCACCAGCATAGGTCTTCCAGTAGTACTTTGGTTCTGCGTCGCCTTTGTCACTTCCTCCAAACCAGAACCATATCTTATCCCATGGACTGTACAGCCAGAGATCTGCTAGGAGTTTTGATGAGTGGAACACAGATGGATAGGATGTATCTGTCCCATCACCACCATACAACCACACCCGCCCACCTGTGTCCATCCATGCTGCTCCTCGACGTCTACACCCCGGGATGTTCAGAGAAGAGAATTCATATTTCCGCCCATACCTTGCTGGATGGCAGCTAGATCTGTACCCATGTTGAAACACCCATGTGTTATTGTGAGATAGGTATCGCCACATATCTGATGTATACCCCATATTCAAATGCCGACTGCGTACATTAGTACCTAATATGTTTCCTCCAAACATAAAAAGATTGCCATCCTTGCCTTTCCATGTCGTTGGTCCATTTCGACCCATAGGGTAATGATCCGAGTCAGTATTTGGATTTGCTGGTTTGTTGGGAGAATGAACCTCTGACCATTCTAAATCTTTGAGAGAAAATTTCCAAAGGTCATTGAAAATCTTCTTGCTGTTATCCATTCCCCCAAATATATACATCCTGTCCAGCATGCACCATGATGCCATGTCACCACGGGCAGACGGCATTTCCAGAGAAGAGTTATCAGTTTTTGAAGTGACATTAGAAATTTCAGATAACAGAAGCCATTTCCTCTTTTGTATGTTGTATACCCAAGTATCTCCAATCCCACTGTCCCCTTCATCAAGACCTCCAAACACAACCATTGATATTTTTGTAAAACCACATGCAGCTGCTTGCTGCCGTGGTGATGGAGCCACATTGTCAGACATAGCTTCACTAACAGTTCCTGAATGGACAAGATTCCATGTTCTCGCTTGATTGTTGAAGGTCCATAGGTCATTGAGGAGTTTGGGTTCCCCCTCATCAATATCAGAGAAACCCTTTCCTCCAAACAACCATGTGATGCCATCTTCATCTGTCCAAACACTGCTGCCACTGCGGGCACCTGGGCCATTTGATGAGGACAATGTTCCAATGGAATTGTCTCCCATTATCCAGTTCCATTCTGCAATGATTTAAATAACAGCTCTTTAGAACACATATGTACAATACATAGTTAGCAAAACAATACAGAAAAGCAGATATTTTAAAGACATGACACAATCACAAATTCTGAATGCTAACAGGACTTTTCTAGATATCTGATGTCAGTCTGTTATTGAGTTTGGATCAGACAAGCCAGTGACTGACATCATGAACAACAGACTCAGTCAACAAGGTCCCCACTCGCTGATATTAGGAAGATTATGTCATTGGATTATATGTTCATGCATGTCATAAGTTTTCAGTTTATCGTCTTATAGCTAATACATTTTTGACTCCATGGGCCAAGTTAGTGTTATCTGTTTACTATGTGTCAGATTGACCGAATGACTGACAGCTGTGAATGGGTCTACCAGTCAAGGCATAATCACCTAAGTCACCTGGGGCTCACTTCACAAGGAGATCAAAGTGTTGTAAGTCTTTATTAAAGTATGGGAGTTATAATCACCTTAGTGCTTTGAAAGCTTTGTATTATGACACACAAAAATAGCAACTAAAAACCATGAACATGAACAAGGCTACTGTTATCAGAAAAACATGACCCTACATTAAAGTCAAGAACATCATCTTCAAAAATCCTATTCAGAGTGTTGGGGTGATTACCCTTAAATTTTCTTGTAAGTTTTAAAAATAATTTCCTGTTGATAATTAACTAAAACAATGATATTGATATACCTGTCACAATTTTATTACCAGAAACTTAGGTAGAAACAGCCCTGTAAGCTGTCCTTTTCTGGTGTCAGTGGTAGGTGGCTGACATGTTGCACAATGCCAGATTTCTACAGCTTGTTTTTGAAGGTGTTTTCTACAAGCGTTCTCCGCTAATGGTAAAATCAGTGTGTCATCTTGGACAGTTTCACACTTGCACAGTCGCCATCTGATCTTTTTCAAACAGTCTTTTTCTAAATTTCAGTGACACCAGTCTCTTACACATTCTTCAGACTGTTCTTTCTTTTTGGACTGATATTTGAGGTATGGAAATGTACAACAGTATATTCTCTTTGTCCACAAAACATGCATATGTACAATCAAAATGGGGTTTTCAAGCCCACCGATACCATAACACAAGAGTATGTATTGTTTTGTGCTAAATCTTACTTTCCCATGTACAAATAGGGTTACACCCTTCAATAATAATTTGACCATCATATCATATCATATCAAAGGTTTCTTCTCAAGAACAAGAGACTGTACCATATACAATCAGGCATCTTTTTCCAGATTCTTGTTATATAATAATCATTTACTTCTCAAAGTTACCCACTGACAGTTTTCCACGGTTTAAGACCATAGTCTTAAGAGTTGGATATGATTTGACAAGTAAAGTGGAATCTGTCAAATGCGATTTTCCCCCAAAATCTGGACTCCTCTCCGAGTCCTGGTAAAACTGCTCTAAATTTATCATTAAAGTTTGCTTCATATTGCGGACTCTCTCAATTACAAATTATGGACTAAAACAGAAGTCCCGACAATCAAATTACTATCAGAATTTTGCTTTGAAATCATACACATGACGACTAAAACAACTGTCTGTTGAATAAACATCTCTGTTACTTCTGTTCAGGTGGGTTCATTAATTAAACACACACTGATTATTGCCACTTAACTAACCAGCAAAATGTAGGTGTATTGACTGGTCACTTGCTGACAAAGTGAAACTTATTGACGAGTCAGTGACATCATGGAAAGTTACAGAGGCAGAAGCAAACCATGTTAAACAGACTTTTCCAGTGAAAGTAGAACTATATTGAGCATACATATATAGCATAAATATAAAGAACTAATGTACAAGCATTCAAGTTGTTGGTTGTCCTTAATAAAGGGAGGTAAACTCATCATGTGAATGTCTGTACTAACAGAAGTAATCACACAATACGGATTCTCTAAAATCCGGACAAATGAGTTGGCCCCAGCCAAGCTCATATTAGACAGATTACAATGTCATACTTTTACATGAAAATTTTAGTTCAGATACTGGAGCACCTTTAGAATTCAGCACCACAATATCTCGTTCACAGCCCTAGGTCACAGGTCACGGAGACAGGTAACCAGTTTGGAAGAAACCTTTGGACGTGAACTCATGACCTTTGGATTGTTAGCCTGACAGCTAACCGATTGAGCTACGTCCACATTGTTGCATAATGTGCAAATTTAGCTAGTCATTCCTGTGAAGGCACGGACATGAACGGAAAGAGTTGGATAGGTTACGGACAATTATGAAGGTTATGGGTAGACTTGGTGTCTCGTGCTTTCAATCTACTGACGGTTGCTGAATGGCCCCAATACCATTTGGCACAATCGTGCTATTCCGTAATCAACAAGATACCATGTTGTGTGGAATGAGTCAATATGGTTCAAACTGAAGATGGTTGTTCATGTCAGGCGTCGCTTTCACGGTGCATGCATGAATGATGTGCTTTTATAAAAATCAATGAGTGCTTTCGTGACAGAAAAGTGTTGTAGGGAACACAGTAAGGATAATGTGGATCGCGCTAAGGAATGAATGAGACATGGGCAAGTCTTGCACTAAGTTGCAGTCTAGTGACGGCACGAGGGTGTGTAGGACTTCAAATAATTACTGAAAATATGTAGATGTAGAGGTGAAAGTGGCTGGAGTGCAAGTTCGAGGACAATTTCCATTGTAATGCATTCTTACCGCTTTGAAAAATAAATACGAATAAACTCCATTTCAGTGTAATGGTGCAAATTACTGAATGACAAAGAAATATATGTATATTAGTTTACATTTATAATTCATTAAACCCAAATAGTTACTTTTGAAACTGAAATATATTTAGATTATTTAAATAGACCAAAATTGCGAATTATAGAATATGGCAAAATGTAACCAGTGTAAGGCATTCGTACTACATTTAAGAAAAACAAACTATGCAAATACACAAAATATAACACCTCAGCACCTCTTAATACAAAGAAATATGAGCATATTAGTCAAAGAAGGAAAAAGTATTTAAAACTGGTGCTTGCGAAAAATTGCACATCCGCCAGTGAACTACTACTGGAAACTCGTAACAGCATTGGGTTTCTGCAAAGACTTGGCTGGTAGACATGAAACATCACTGAGCAGAGCTTATGTGCACTCACTGAGCTTGACGAACTTGTTGCTATGTCGGCGTCATAAGGAAATTGTTTCAAGAACATGCTTTTGAACAAAATCTCCCGCAATTATGTAAAATAGTATTATGACGTGTCTTTAAAGTTTGTGGTGCTGTATTCTAAAGGTAGGCCCAGATACTCCCTTATATTCTTGCACATTTCAAATTCTCTCACATATAAAGAAGCAGTAAGGCTGTGTTCCTGATTCTTCCAAAATGATATGACATGACTACTTCCTGACTGAAATTAATTATTTTTAGAGTATTGAATCTATGTTACCCACTTAGTCTATACAGAACAATTCTCTGATCATAACCACAAATACAAATGTTTTTGCGTGGCCCTGGTGGTCTGTTTGCATCTGCAGTACTTGCAAGAATTAAACTTTGGAAAGTACGCTCAATCATACCGTTTTGTATCTGTAATAGTAAGACATAAACACATGAGGCTGTTTCCTGCCTTGTGAAAATGCTATGTATTTTTAACATACTCAAACGCGTCTGAACAGGAAGCATCCCCATCGATATTTAGGAGTCCAAATTGATCTTAAATTTCTCACTAAGCCGAGAGTCGCAATGCTGTCCTAAACTGCAATACGTCACTGTCTAGAGTCCCATCGGGGCACTCGACTACCGTTAAGGGGCCAAATGCCACTGGAAATATTTGCTAAAGTTACGCTTTGCGTCGGCGTCTGTCCCAGTGGTGGCTAAGACACATCAATATAGTGCACACTAAATTGCTTCAGGAAATTACCTTGACACCTTCCACTTTGAATGTACAAAAACACCAAAATATAGAAGCTTTGGAGACGACACATTGTAAACAGTTTTGAATAAACAAACGACGAAGTCATCGCGAACAAACACTTATCATTTCAACACATGAACACTTCAGCATTTGGTTACATGCCCTCTAGTGGCGAAATGTCAGAGGAAATAACTCTTATACTGCTTTCCTAACGGCAATTTGTTTCACATGCCTTGGATATATATGATAACGTTACCTGCTCTAGCTGTAATCGTGTCCACTTGTCAATGTGCTGGGGTTTTTGTTTTGTTATTCGTAAGGTAGGCTCTGTGCTTTCCGACTGAAAATTTGGATTCTGGCACAGCACCTTGTATTGTCATTATCATTTTATGGTCTCTGGCACACAGTCTAATTAACACTTACCATATAAATAACAAGGATTAATCGATACAAAGTACACCAGCAACACCTGGGCTAACCAGTTGCTTCCAAACTGATTTGCTGGCTAACAGACTAAGGCGAATCACGCCAGTGTCACCGGAGGTTCACTCTCACTTTTCCGATCTGTGTCGGATTACACATGCGCTGAGTGAGTTGAGTTTTACGCCGCTTTTAATAATATTCCAACAATATCACTGCGGGACAGCAGAAATGGGCGTAACACATTGTACCCATGTTGGGAATCGAACCCGGGTCTTCAGCGGGACGAACAAACTAACCATACTCTTGTCAAAAAGTGAAGCCGAAAAGGTGTATGTTTTGTCAACAAGTATGGTAAAATACGTATCAAAACAATTTTAAGTTTTTGTTAATTACTCTTGTCAAATATTGACGCTATAAATGCATAGGTTTTTGCAAACAAGTATGGTAAAACGCGTATCGAAACTATCTTGAGGTTTTGTTATTTCTCTTGTGAAAAACGTGTGGATAAAAACGTGCAATTAAAACATGTTAATTAAACACGAGGAACAAGATGTAGTGTCCGTAGCAAGAAGCACAGCCGCCCTGCTACTGTCACTCAGAAAGGAACTAACTTCACACCCAGTGATACGCCTCACAACCATACTGCTAATTCTGGCAAGTTACAAGCATCACACATGAGTTTCCAGGTAAGCCTCTTAATCTTTAGCAGCTTAATTGTTTCTATAATTAATCCAATCAACATCACGAGCTTCTGCTAGTTAATCCCAGATATGATCAGGAGGCTGTCACAGTCCAGTTCACCTTATAAAACTTCATAAAGAAGCAATATTATTTGATCAGAATATAAACAACTATTGCATTATGATAAATTTCAGCTGATCAGATAAAGAGGATGCCACAAAGGAGTTATTCAAGTCAGCTACAACTGTTGTGGAGGATGTGGTTACAACCATAGTGCAGACATATGCTACAACAAATGGAGCAAGAGAGAACATGGATCGGTTAACAAGGAATAAACCAAGGATCCACAGGATTTGGATTTTGAGTTTCGTGTTACAGTTGGGAAGCAGAAAAAGAATTCATTTTTTTTATTTATTCGGAAAGCGATGGCCTTGCCCTTCATCGCTGCTTCAGAGATCCGTTTGAAGAGCTGACAAAGACCGTCACCTCTAGCAGCAAGATTCGTCAGCTTGTGAGTTACATCAGGGACCACATTATAGATTATATGGTCTCTGGTTACACAAGGACCCAATGGGTCTACAAAACAACCTGTCCCCCTTTTAGTTTATTATGCTTCAATCACACTGAAGGTAAATATCTTTTAAATAGTGTCTCTTTCAGCTATTTAAGCTATGTTTAATTTACAAATATCAGAGACCACATAATAGATGGTCTATATTATATGGTCTCTGCAAATATTCAACAAATAACGAATTTAATGTGAGTTAATCATGTTGAGCACGACAACATTTCTTTTAAAATTTCCCTTTTTGTTGTCAGGTTGGCACTGGTGCCTCAACGCAAAAGTCGGGGAGCAACGGCTGGGACTATACCGACCTACCAAAGCCCTGCCTATACCGACCTATCAAAGCTCTGCATCGGTAGGCACCCCTGCTCCAAATCAAGGTCCTGCTGAAGTAGAGCAAAGTGAGAGCAAGAATCTGGGACTGGTCAAACACAGCCGCAAAGGAAATCTTTGCTCTCCCAGCAGAGTTCATGGAATACACGATGCCATTTAGAAAGTGGTCAAATGCAACATATGTCATATTTGGGATTTCACTTTCTTAGTAAAGTACAAATTCTAGTACTTTTTTCGGTTGAGTCCCATCCGGGATTCGAACCCGCACCCTCAGAGTCAGGCACCTAATCGCCAGCACACAAAGTCAGCCGCCTAGCCCGCTCAGCCACCGCGACTTCCACACAAAATGAAAGTCGGACAACTGGTAGTCTAGACTGCGTACTTTGTGTACCCCTCTGATGTACCCCTCCGTGTGGAAGTCGCGGTGGCTGAGCGGGCTAGGCGGCTGACTTTGTGTGCTGGCGATTAGGTGCCTGACTCTGAGGGTGCGGGTTCGAATCCCGCATAGGACTCAACCGAAAAAAGTACTAGAATTTGTACTAAGAAAGTGAAATCCCAAATATGACATATGTTGCAGAGTTCATGGAAGACCAAATTTCAGTTCAGCAGCATCATTCATGGACCAGCCCACCTGCCCACCATGCTCTATGAGGAACTTCGAATTCTGTCTGAGGGTTATAATATCCCAGCTGACAAAACCCTAAGTAGTTTTTATAGGTATTATATCATACTTGTTAAGATTACTCAGTTCCATTTGTTGAGAAAAATACCCCCCCCAAACACAAACAACAACAAACCAAAGCAAACAAACAAACAAAAAACAACAACCAAAACTAAAACAAACTATGCATTTACAGCACAACTGGCTCCATTTGACCAACAACCTGGGGCATTTTGACCAACCTGGCTGGGGCGTTTTGCCGCTAGGGCGTTTTGACTGTCAATCATCGAGCCTACTAGTAGGTAGTATTAATCGGTGTTAAAATTCATGAACCGCATTATCTCCCTTTCCTTCCACCCATTTCTGCAATTTCGCATCTCAGAAAGGGGCGGGTCAAAGGTGAAATAATGTCCTATTGAAGAAGAGACCATATAATAAACCCTTTATAGTGTGAAAAATGAAGACATTTTTTAATCATATACAACTTATTTACTCTGTATTCGCGACGTTTTCGACATAGATTCTAATGTCGTCGATGGATCCTTTATTTTATCATCCAAAAACTGCGTTCAACAGAGATATCGCTTGTGTGAGATCAGACGATATCTCCTATAGAGGCAATATCGCTTTGGCAGTAGATTTTGCGCAATGCCCTGACGTCAGGAACTTGATGACGTCACAATGCTATGACGTCGCTGCACTTCAAATCTAATTGTGTTCAGAGATGTACAGTTTTCATTGAAAACTAATGAAGAATGATTTTGAATGATAAATAGAATGTCGTGTCTACTGATACATGCAGATTTTACAATTGTAGATTATCCTTGATTATAGCAGGGAGCCTATATAGTAACCCTGATTATAGGGTATCTGATTGAAGCAAGTCTACGTATTCTCTGGTCTGGATCCGTGCAGGTGGTCTTCACCAAACAAGGAATTTCTAGACCATTCATCCCTCATTGATGACACCTGAAGACTTTGGTGCCTCACAGTCCCCGATCCACCTAGTTTTGCCTTGCCAAGACTGCCTGTAATACATCTAAAAGAAGGAAGTCGCGATTTTCCAAGGTTCACCTTGTGAATTCCCCTTTTCAACTTTGAATCATCGTGACAAATCCCGAGCATTCATTTGTTTTCAGTAGAAAAAATAACAAACAATGAAAGATATGTGTATCCAAATAATATAACTTATTACAGCTATTCACTCTAGGCCAACCCACACCATATCGTATCCATGGATGTAAGTATAAAGCACAACGTGTTGTCATAGTTAAAGGTTAAAAAATGAAGTCAAGTAGTGTTTTAGTATCCCTCTAACCAAGGATAATCTACGGTCGCGGTCTTCTATTTACCATGCTCTAACTGTGAATCTAATGATATTATGCAGCTGACGTCCTGGGCAGTTCCCTCGTTACAACATTAGTTTCGGGGAATGTAGAGCCTGGGAAACATGGCGGCGACTGGGGAAAAGAAACTCGTACGTTCTCACAGTGGTTTGCGTATGGTTTGCATGAATGCAAATGACACCAGTCCATTTACGTTACCAGAACCTCAATGGATCCCGGATGCAGACGTAAGACCAATTTTACTTCAAATCTTGTTACTGTTACAACTGACAATACTATCGTCTCAAATGTCAGTGAACCACACCCACTCAGGCTACAATCAGGGGTGAGTTTGTAAACAGTAAAGGGGATATTTGATTTACAGTGTTTACGTCTGTGGAAGCCTTGTTAATTCGTCATCGATGAGATTAAGGCATCACTGTTTCATTGAAACTGAATATTTTAATTTGTAAATTTTGAATTCGGACTTCATACTCATAGCTGTCAGTTCATAGATGTGTCAGTTGTGGACTGTAGAGTATACTGTCTGATGTAAATATATTAAAAAATAAGGGGCCCAACTAAAGTTAGCTGTTGTTATTAAATTTCATGCCCAGTTTGGCTTTTCACTATGTCATCATGTGGATATCAAATACAGTAAATAAATAATTAAAGGTCACATGCAACCAAAAAATCAAATATAATTAAAACAAAGTTATCACTTATTCATTATATATAAAATGCCTTGCTGATTAAGAAGAAACAAAGCAAAGCAAAATAAAAAATTATAAAAGTATAATTGCAATTCAAAAGTGCATTATTTTGTACTAGGGTTTACCTCCCTTGAAATGAAGCAGTCGCAATACTGTCTCTGTTTATGGATTATAAGCCTGATAGGTGTTAATTTCAGATTGCATATGATCAATGATTGAAGTTGTGCATTGCTTATTGTCACTGTCATTAGCAGACAGACAGGCAGACATATAGGCATGAGTATACCAGTAATTGAGTTTCTTCTATGACAGAGTCTGTGTATCACAAGCAGTGTTTTTTTTTTTCTATTTTATTTAATTTTTTAATATTTTTTTATTTATTTCATGTAACGAACAGATTATATGCTTGTTTGTGTCTACAAACAAGATTAGACTGCTGCTCATGACCTCATACTCTGGTTGAATTGGCATTTTTGATGATTTTTTTATGGTACGTGCCTGCGCAGAGAGTGTAAAAACATCTACTGGCAGACTTCCGCTTTGGTGGCATGCTTTAGCAATGGTGTAAACATCCTCTAAAGAAAACAAAAATCAAAACAAATATATAGTTTTATTTCGAATGCAACTTATCATAATTCTTTGATGAACTAAATGTCAATAAGTTCTCACCATCACCGTCCTTTTTGCTGAAATTTGAGAAAGTGCTTTTCCCACAGTGAACTGAAACTGATATTAAACTCTGGGAGACAATTTGACTTTGATGGATAGATTACTTTAGTTGTTTGTCCTTTTTATTTTAAAGATGCTGTTAAGTTAACAATTCAGCTGTTTCAAATTCTTTGACTCAGTTTGAAGTTTGAGTAAAAATTTGTTTCAAGAAATCGGGGCCAGGAAATTCAGTGTTTGTTATGAAGATATGCTGTGACAACGAGAAAACAGCTTCATACATCAAATGCTCTCAATTACAGCATGTGTAGTCATACATTTGTAATCAAAAGAGGTCTGCATGAGTTAAATCTGCAGTTGAAAAGGATTTAAGATACCTTTGGGGATGCAGGAAGCCCAGTCAGATTATAATCAATGCTGAATCATGCTTCAAGTTTTATTGCTGTAAACTTGATGCTGGATGGTTTGAATAAAGTTTATATCAGTTGATTACTCAATGATATTGAAATGTCAGTATGTTTTAAAAGACGGTTCAGCATGTTTAGTAACATTCTATAAAATTATTTTGAACATCCCTTTCTATTTTAAAACATAAAACTTCATTTTTTTTTTTTTGTTCAGTGAAAAATTTCAAATAACAGTTACATTCACTTAAAATATTTTTGTAGCTTTGGGATGAAAATTGTGTTTGACCATTGGGCTGTTGTTAATTGCCAAATGATTACATTTTGCATTCTCAATCTTTTTGCAGATGGGATATTGCATGAACAGAAACTGTCAAGCCAAATTTGATTTCATGAAGAGAAGGGTATGTCATACACCAAATGCTGTCTATTGTGATTATATGAAATATTGTCCATGCTGTCAATGTGTTGAATATTTCATATTGTCTACATCTTCATTTGCCATTTCACACATGTCGAACGTGATACTTAGCAGTGTACTGACTCATCCTTAGCAGGATGAGTCAAAAGTTTAATCTGAAACAAGAGAAGTCAGTGGTAAGTACAATGTCCTGTTTCTGTTTGACTGTTTTCTTCCTGTTTTTGAAGCATTTATTAAAGTGGCTAAATTGCAACGCTTTTCACAGTCAGAATCTGAAAGTAATGCAGTTGTGTTTAAGTTGAAATTCTGATAGAGGATGTTTAAGTGATGATGTAGGGTGTAAATACAGTTAAGTACCTCTTGCCTATCCTGTTAGTATCCTCTAATGACAAGTATGGGTTGCTGGAGAATAAAATTCAAACCAGGATCTTCAAGGGCATCTGTAACACCCATTTCGTTTTGTAATAGCACTACCACAGTCTTGGCCAAAAGCTATTTCTTTATTTTGATCTTAATCTTATGGTTCCGACATTCTGTTTACATAACAGACTTGTCTCTCTGTGTATTTCACTAGACTGTCTTCAGGTTGCAATCAAAGATTGCTGTTACTGCTTTGTGCATGTCAGAAGCACATACATAAATCTGCGATATAGAGGAGGAGAATTATTTTGTATTAATATGTGAGATAAGACAGTGCCCCCTGCTGGACATGCTAGATGTGAACTGTGAGATGACAATGAGAGTTACTGTGTTCACTACATGCTTGGAAGTTGGAGTGCTGCAGAGATTCTCACCTGCTGACCATGAGATTATCTTTCATATTGGTGCCTGCTGACTCATTTTACAGTTATACATGAAAATGTCAGGATTATGTATATTTGAAATCAGTGAGACAAATGTCAGTGTCTGACGTTGGAGTGAGTGAGAGAGTTTGTTTATTTGACGTAAAGATATTGACAATCATGGAGTATTTGACAACTAATATAGATTTACATCACTATTTCTACAGCTTAGCGATATGTACTTCAATTATTTGTGTGTGTGAAAATTGAGAATCGTTGAACTCCACATCTACATGTCAAATTCAGTGCAGGAATCAGAATAGAACACTATACATCTAAGGCTAAATAAAATAAGTGAAATCAATCAACTTGTCCACTATAAGAACGAGCGTCTGTAAGAACAAGTGTTGCTGAATTTACAACCCACTAACACATGCTATACTTCCCATGCTGTATTTCTGAGAGACAAAAATAAAATATGTTTCCACATCTCTTTTTTTCTATGAAAAATTAAAAAAAAGTCCTACTCTCCTCATCACTTTTGAAAATAATGTGCTCGAGAAACATTTAATGTCTTTATGCAGCCTAAGAGTAGGTGTGACAAACATCAATAAAGCTATCCATTTTCAACCTTGTTGATGAATTCCATGAGAATTGAGCCTTTTGCAAATACAAAATGTTTTCTCGAAGCAAGCACATGCAGGAAGGCAGGCATATTGTTGACAGTCTGACCAGCCAATCAAATTGCTTGTTACTGTCACATATAATATTTTCAGGACTATTCACTGTTTTTATCCCCCCACCATGTAATGTGGGGGAATGTAGTCTATGCCTCGTCCGTCCGTCGGTCTGTAATCATTTTGTTTCCGGAGCATAACTCAGAAACCGTTCAGTTTTTTTCGACCAAACTTGATAATAATCTCAACCTGTAGTTGTGCCTTTTGCTATTTACGGAGTTTTGACATTTTTATTTTTTTGTTTTTCCATGGAACATTTTGGTGTTAGTCTAATAGTGGAGTGTGTTTCGTTTCTGGAGCAGAACTAAAAAAACGTTCTATATTTTTCTGCAAAACTTGGTAGATATATCAATCAGAACCTAAAGTGGTCCCTTTTTTCTCAGTTCCATGGAAACGATTCAGACTTTGTCTCAAAATGGAGAGATGGGCTTCATTTCCAGAGCAGAACTTGAAACTATTCAAGATCTTACAGCAAAACTTGGCAGATATTTGAGACAGACCACAGAGTGGTGCCTTTTGCTATTTACAATGTTTTGGCATTTTTATTTTTTCTGGTTTCCATTGAAGCAATCCTGACTTAGTCTCAAAATGGAGGGATAGGCTTCGTTTCCAGAGGACAACTCATAAACCATTTGATATCTTTCAACAGATCTTGGCAGATAAATGAGGCAGATCTTAAAGTGGTGCCTTTTGCTGTTTCCAGATATATGGCATTTATATTTTTCATGACTTCCATGGAAAGGATTCAAACTGAATCTAAGAAAACATCAAGTAACTTTCAGATGATTTGTCCTTTCAAATATGTGGGGGCCAGGGGAATATGTCATCTTCTGATGACTCTTGTTAAATGGTGGGTGTAGGCTCTTGATAGATTCTTGCTAGGGGTTAATCAGAGATGTCATTCGAAAACTCTTTTGTAGTAGTTTAATGGTATTTATCCAGGTCATGATGTAGCAGAACAAATTAAGACTACTGTTACTAAGACATCATTTATTGTTTTAAGGACCCGCTGATAACAAATTTTCAGTTAACTTAGTCAATTATGGTAGTTTATATTCTATATACATGTACATAATAATTAATGTTAATATTATCAGTATATTGATATGTCAGTTTTTCATGATACTTTTTAGTTGATACAGTATGGTTCAAAATTATTGAGAATAGCTAAAGCATTTCATATTATTAAACGAGAACAAATCAGATAAAATTGAATGTATTGTGAAAGTGAACTGACCTTTTCATGTTGTGTAGGTAACAATTTAATATTTTATCAAGTCTCCTTGAGCTTCACGGCACAGTCTAAGACGGGTAGGCATACTTCCTATCAGAGAGGTTAGTGTCTCGTGAGTTATGCCGTCCCAGTATCGGACCACTTCTCTCTTCATGTCTTCAATTTTTGTCAACCCCTTTTGATTCACACATTCCTTCATCATCCCCCAAATGTTCTCAATGGGATTTAAGTCAGGACTATATGCAGGAAATGGTAATGCAGTCACATTTTTCTCCTGAAACCACTGCTTGGCATGTTTTGCGGTGTGTTTAGGATCATTATCTTGCTGCAAAATCCAGTCATTTCCATAACACACATGTGCACTTGGAAGGAGAAAATTATCTAATTTGTTAGTGTAGCGTTGACTTGTCAGATTTCCCTCAAACACACACAGCGGGGTCGTTCCTAATAAGGATATCCCTCCCCATACATGAAACTTTGGGCTGTATTTAGGTCGTCGATACAACGGTGCTGACGCAGACTTTGTCCATATTTTCACATTATTGGGATATACCCATATTGAGCATTCATCAGTAAAAATCACATTTTCCCAGTCAAAGTTTTCATGTGCCAAACACCACTCAACACGCCTGTCTTTATGTTCTTGTTTCATGAGAGGAGAAGGAATTCCAGTCTTTTTCTCCCATCCAAGATCAATCAAATTTCTTCTAACTGTAGATTTTGATACAACTGTTGATCCCCTTTCTATCATTTCATACCTGATGTTGGAGATGCTTGCCCTTTGCTTTTTAGACGCTAAAATTCCCAGCCGGGCGCGATCTGAGAAGTCCAATTTTCTGGGTCTCCCTGCTCCTTTCTGGTGCCCAAAATCCTTTCCCTCTTTAAAATTCTTCCTAATCCTATACACAGTAGAAAGAGGAGTTCCTGTTCTCTCTGCCAATGTATTTACATCATCAATTCCTTGATTACACAACTCAAAAATCAACCTTCTTTTATCTTCAGCAGACATTGTTGACAGTGCTGAAGAAAATGACGTCTGCTACAAATTCAGGGGAGGTAACTCTAATTGTACTATACTCAGTAGGCCAAGATGAGTTACCTCCCTTATACCATTACTTAGTTTTAAGTATCAGTGAATCAGTTGAGGTGTTAGGATAGCTCAAAGCAAGAAGAAAAATTCTCAATAATTATGAACCAGACTATACATCAAGTAGAACCTTTCTTATCAACAGTGATCAATGACCATTGATCTGCTGCAGAATATCCCATTTAGATATTGCTGTCCTAAACAAGCTGAAATTTTGTTACGTCATCAAGATTTGTTTTGATCACTGATCAGAAATATGTAATTGTAATATGACATAAAAAAACTACGTGAACCAAATAACGGGAAGCTATCAATTATTACTGACCTGGAAAGGTATTCTCAAAACATTTGTAGAACTACAAACGTCTTAAACCCATTCTTAGCACACTGGCTACGATCAAAGTTATGAATTCTTAGGACTACGAACGTTACGAGAATAAGGGCCCTGATATTTACCCAAGCACTATGAATGGTTAATATGTCAGAAAGAGTAATTACTGCTAGCCAACTTGCCTGCGAGTGGTAAGTGTTTGAAGGTCTAGTGGCATTGGGTGAGTTAGTTGCCTTGTCGACGTGTTCAGTGTGACAGACAACTAGCCAGATTTATATTTGGCATTTAACTCACATGGTTTGGGTTGATTTTCTGTAGTCTCCATACATTTGTTTGCTATATTACCTATGGCAGTGATTTTGTCACTCTGAAGACCAACGTTTAGTTCCCATATGGGTACGATCTGTGAAGTCCATTTTCCTGGTACACTGCTGATAGTGCCATGTGTCCATATTCTCTCATTTTCACTATTTACTAATTCTTCTTACAATCAAGGGGCAGTAGGCTAGTCTAGTACAGGAATGGCAATTTTCTGCAAATCGATTGAAATCGAAGGATTTAAGTCGATCCTAGACCTAACTGTAGGCCTGCAGCCCCTAGAACCCCAGCTGATTTTCACTTTCACCTGCTGCCATCCCTGCTAGTGGTTAAAGAGTTGATTTCCCACATGGGTACAATACGATATTGCATGATATTGCAAGAATATTGCTAAAAGTGGTATAACCTAAGTTGTACTCATTCACTCCCTCTGACAATTCTATTGATGAGTTATCTCCCCTTCCAGCATCACTGTCGACGATGTGGAAAAGTGTACTGCAATACCTGCTGTGATAAGAAGTTGCCACTGCCTCGCATGTGCTTTGTTGACCCAGTGAGGCATTGCAATAACTGCTATGAAAATACTTTCAAGGAGAATGAATTCTATGATAAACATCTGAAAACACTGCTGACAGGTAATTATGTTTGTTTGAGTTAACATTCCCAATAATCTACAAGTGGGGACACTCTAAGTTTTGACTCTTATACTGTATCCTGTTTGGACTGCACATGGGGAGTGTGATATAATATTGTGAGTTATCTCCCCCTTGTAGGAGGTCAGTTCTTGATGCTGGGCCAGGATGAAAACTCGGACAACTCAGAATCCTTCCTTTGTAAACTCTCCAGCAATCACAGGTGAGACATTTTGTCAGTCAAGATCTAATCAATTTGTGTTATAATTAGATATTAGTGCATCCACTGGGATTTCTTGGTAAAATTGGTCACCAGCAACATTTACTCAATGTAACATCAGGTGCTCAGGCTGTGTGGGTGTAAATGTCTGACAACACAGGATGTTGTTCATGAGATCAAAGACTAGTTGTCGGGTTCAAAATAATTTATATTCAAGCCACAATTATATTTCTTGCGTGTATAGAGCAGCACAACTGTAAGAACACTGTAATATTTGAGACACGTATCTGTATGTAACTTACAGACTGCTGACATTCGATGGTGAGAGCAGGAAGAAAGAATCCATTTTGGTTGACCGGATTGAAGCAGTACAGGTTGTCACAACAGACATTGATACTCAAGGTGAGTCTTACAGGTTGGACAAGGTGATCTTACAGCAATCGTTATTCTCACTCTGTGTGAAAGACAGAGAGAGAGCAATGACAGTCGTGCTGATATCTATCTTGTGAGAGATAAACCTAAAAAGTCTTGTACATATAGTTGAGATTTATGTGTGAAATGAGTTAATGATTCTCAATGATAGATATCAATGTTGCAGTACTATGCAGATCTTGATTTTAAGGTATAGATTATAATTTGATTCTAATCATTGTTTGAAATTTATATAATTGTGTATGATACAACGCACAGGAACTGGACACTGACCATGTTATGGATACATGAAATGATATTGCCTAGCCATTATGCATAGTGAAAATCTATAAGTCCAGTAGAGCCATGGCAGTGGAGTGGAGCGGAGCGGAGTGGAGTGGAGTGGAGTGGAGTGGAGTGGAGCGTTTTATTTATATATTATAGTTTTATTTGGAATATTGCTAAATGCAGCGTTAGACCATACTCGCTCGCTCACTAACTCAATGATGTGTCATTAATGCCTAAAGGTGAATTAGCCATTAATCCAGTGACACTGCATGCAGTAGAAAGAATGTTATGAACCATTGTTTGAAATGAACATCTGCCTGTAGGCCCATGGCAGCTATATTTCCCTTTTCATTACTTTCAAATGTGTGTGGGTCTTCATGGACATTTATGAGTCAGTTTATTTGTCACATTAGCAGCAGATTTTTCAACTGAGGCCCCTGCAGCATTTAAGGTTTGTTGGTCCTGATGCTAGTCTTCTGAACTCGGGGCGGTAGAGTAGCCTAGTGGTTAAAGAGTTTACTTCTCACACTGTAGACCTGGGTTTGATACCCCACATGGGTACAATGTGTTGAGCCCATTTCTGGTGTCCCCCTTTGTGATATTGCTGGAATATTGCTGAAGGCAATGTAAAAGCATTCTCACTCGCCCACTCACTTTTCTAAACTGTGTTAACTGTTATTATTAAAGAACAAATGCAAACAGTATGATTGGTTCATTATTTTGGTTCTGGGAATTTGCATAATGTATTATACAACCAGAACATTTGTGGAGCCACAAGACAAAATGGATCTGGCTGGTTTGTACGAGACCAGTGTTTAAATTATTTACCTGACATGGGTCCTTGCCTACTTGGTTCATGGATAAGATGTTAATATTGATTATGAAAAATACGCACAAATATGTGAAATTTCAATAAAGTTTGATGCAACTGTGTTGATTTCCTGCCTTCAGATGAGGAAGGTTTGTCTCTGGATGTTGTGTGTGCATGGTTTGTTGGTGGCAACACACATAACAGTCCTTCTACCATGTTTCTTGCATGTCAGTGTATGACGACAGCCTTTATTTTGTTCCACATAATATATCCAGCATTTGTGTAATGATAGCAGATTACATCTTTAGTTACTTCTCACCATGTATTTTTGTTTACTTCCTGTCTTAGATCTGGATGTACTTATTGTGAATGTTTCAGTTAGCATGTTTGTTTTAGTACACTGTGTGCTGTCCAATAATATTCTTTGAAATAATCTCTGTGTTAAGTATTGTTCTGTATTTGTTTAGTAGGTCCAGAGTACAGAGTTATTCCCCTTTGCATGACATTGCAACTATACTGTGAATCAAAGATCTTACAGGTTTTTATCCACCCAGCACATAATGTGGGAGGGATAAAGGGATATAGTTTACACTTCATTTGTCCGTCCGTCCATCCATCCATCCATCCATCCGTTCATCCGTCTGTAATCATTTTGTTTCCGCGCATAACTCCATATCCCTTGAATATTTTTCAACAAAAATTGACACTTATTTCAAACAGCACCTGAAATGGTGCCTTTTGCTATTTCTTGATATTTGTCATTTTCATTTTTTTGGTTTCTATGGATTCTCAAAAGGGAGGGATGGGCTTTGTTTCTGGAGCACAACTCAAACACTTCTCAGTATCTTTCAGTAAAACTTGGCAGATGTATTAGGCAGGTGCCAAAGTGGTGCCTGTTGTTATTTACAGATTTTTGTTGTTTATCATTTTCCCAGTTACCATGGAAACGATTTTTACTTAGTCTCAAAAGTTAGGGGTGGGCTTCATTTTCGGAGTACAAATCGAAAACGATTTGATATCTTTCAACAGATCTTGGCAGGTATATGAGACAGGTCTTGAAGTGGTGCCTTTTGCTATTTAAAGATATATGGAATTTATATTGTAGATGATTTCCATGGAAATGAATCAAGCTTAGTCTAGAAAACATCAAATAATTGTCTGATAATTTGTCATTGCAAATATGTGAGGTCTGGGGAATATGTCATCTTCTGATGACTCTTGTTTTAAATTAGCACCACAGTCATAACAAACAGCAGACATTATTCACTTCTGGCTATTCTTCAACAAGCTGAAAACCTATATAGTGACTGAAGTACATAACAAAGCATCATGAGGCCAAATTCACTTGCAGACACTGTAATTGTATCATTTGCTAAATATTCTTGCTAATGCAATCATTAACAAGTTGTAAGATGAAGAAATGTGAATGTATACTGCATAAGCAGTCACGATTAGACTTGAGCATTTTCTTAAAAAAGGTGATGTTTGGTTTATGTCTCACTCCAAAGTCGTCAACTTCTTGTGATGGATCGTTAGTGATGATATGCTTCTTCTTGTAAGCTTTGCGAAGTCTTATCATGGTCAGTTGCTTTAGGCAGAAAAGATTTAAGACATCATGAACCCTCATAGCTCATTCTTGACAAAATGATTAATGATAAATTCTTAATCAGTTCCTCTGCATCATTTTCAGTACAGGTGCCCTCATTGCATCATCCACCTGTGAAGGTCTGGGTTAGAATATTGGCTGTCAGTAACCCGTGCTTGTCATAAGAGGCGACTAACGGGATCGGATGGTCAAGCTTGCTGACTTGGTGGTCACACGTCATCAGTTCACAAGTGCGCAGACCGACGCTAATGCTGTGGATCACGTGATTGTCAGGTCCAGACTCAATTAGTCACAGACTGCCACCATAAAGCTGGAATGTTACTAAGTCCGGCTTGAACCTAAACTCACTCATTGCATCATTAACATTTTTCTACTACCTATAGATGTTGGCCAGCCTTGACCTTGACATTCCAGGAAACAAGATGGGCACGGGAATCGCTTTGCGGTACAAGGATAACTATGGGGACAGTCAGACAGTCAAAATGGAGGTGATTGATGGCAGCAACAAGAAACAAGGCATGACATGGGTGGCAGCCATGCAGAAGGTACATAATGCTCAGTGCATGATCAGTGCAGACTTTCAACAGTGCAGCAATACTCAGTGAAGTATTGTTGCATGATGATACTTTGTTTAGTTTAGGGATGTAATAAATCATGTCACATTTTTTTGGACTCACTTTTTGTGATTGTTTTCTGTGGTTATGAATCATGAGGTGTTTCTTTCTCTGTTTTTACATTTGCTTAATTATCTCAGATGGTACGAGAAATATGCCCTACCTTTCTATTCAGTTCCATTAGACTTTGGTAACCATTTCATGCGATTAATTTCCTGCATCACTGACTTACATTTTCAGGCCTTCAAGATGATATATGAATCTCGAACCTCCTCATCATCACCTTGATGTCAGCCTTGAACGAAAGGAGATAATGTCAACTTTCACTGAACACCCCCACATGGAATCCTGGTGGGGTTTTCTGCAAGAATTCTCATGTCCTGAAAAAACTCAAGAGTTGATATTTTGTTTTTAGCTCCATTGATCAGTCAGAATATATTTAACTGAAGAGCACATGAGTTCCTTATAACAGTACAGTGTATTATTTGTGCAAAGCTATTTTTTCCACTGTATATATATTCTTAGCTTTGTTTTTAAAGTGTCACTAGTATCAAATCCATGATGCAAACAGTTTATGGAGAGCCAATATAATTTATGAACGCTTTTGTATTTTGGGCTTTATATGCTATGATGATGAATGATAAGAGATGACTTGGTTGATACCTGTTACTGTCGATCAATGCTAATAATGTCAGTCACTAAACTCTCTAGTCCAGCCTTGATCTGTTGCAGACTTTTTCATGTAGCTGAAATATTGCTGAGTGCAGTATAAACAACAAACACAGGGGTTCTACCTCAGCACACTATAGGCTAATATCACTACAGAATGGCTTTGTTTACACAGTTGTCGTATGCCGTCCGTAATTAGTTTCATGATGAGATATTATGGGCCTTTATGGTCTGAGTTTGGATCTGTGCTTTTATGATACTAGGGGTTAGTAAAATCATTAAAACTTTTGCTTGTCATGCCAAAGATCCAGGTTTGATTCCCCACATGGATACAATGTATGAAGCCAATTTCTGGTGTTCCCTGCCATAATATTGCTGGAATATTGCTAAAAGCAGCTTAAAACTAAACTCACTCACTTATTATACTGCAGTTATTGGCACATTTATCTCTTAGCATTACCCTATGTTGTCTGCAGTTGTCATCGAACTGCCGATAGTTAGATGGACTTGATTACTTATGAATTGATGAGATTGCAGCTTCTGCAGTACTACTGTAGTTGTTTGTGGTAGTGTATGTGATGGTCTTTCTTAGTTGTCATAGATTCCATTCACTGTGCTCTGTTAATGGTGGAGGTGAGAGGATGTAAATAGCTACATATAGCTCCTAGGCACTGGAAGACTGGCATGAGAGAACTGTCCCAGATGACAAGTGTCAATAATACTGCTGAAATTACTCAAAGACCGGGTTATGTATTTTGGATTTGTTGTTCTGGATTTTAGATATAAGTGTTTTCTCGAAGAGAAGTAAAACTAACAATTTGTGTGTGTTTATTAAACAGGGTCAACTTGAGCTAGGTTTTTCACAACTGGTATGTTCACATATTTATCACCTTCATATATATGATAGATACATGATATATTTTCATACAGTTTGAATCTTCCATGTCTGTCTGTTGCACATATGTACAGTAGCACCTGCTTGAGGACCACTTTGTGTAACATTTCTGTAATACGGCACAGTTGTTTGAAAACTTTTTGCTGAAGACCTCGGTTTGATTCCTCACATGGGTACAGTGCATGAAGCCCATTTTTAGTGTCTTCCAACATGATATTGCTGGAATATTGCTAAAAACTCAACTCATTCACTCCCTGAAAATGTAGGGAGTGGATATGGGATGCACATCTGTCCACTGTATGGCCTAAGATTGCGACATTGGTTACATCTGTCCACTATGGCCTGAGATTGTCAAAGTATTTATATCTCACCACCAGAGGGCCAAATGTTGCCAGAAAACTGTCATAGTGGATTTAAACAAAAAACCCCCCAAAAATCACGCTTAATATGGTCTTTGGTATCTGAAAACTTGTAGGTGTTCCTGATGAATATCTCGAGCCTGCATATCACTTTCAGGCCTAACTGACTGAATAGAAATTGACTTGCTGCAATAGTAGGCCTTTACTTTCATTATCAAGGATTTGACATTTATTCTTATGTAATGATGTTTAAGTAAGCTCCCAGCAGTTCTTGGATGCCTGTGGCGTGTATTCAGTCCCATGGGTGTTAAACATTGTAAAACTGTAATGGTCTACCCTGCAGGTATATGACATCCTAAAACCCTGAGACTTACAGAAGATTCTGACAGTCAATGTTTACCTGTATTCATATACAACATACAACATATATGATTACAACATACTCATACTGAACAATTTACTTTGAAATCTGAAATAACAAACTTGTTTTGAGTCTGTGTGTATCTACAGAGTAAGTAGGGGTTGTGGAGTAGCCTAGTGGTTAAAGTGTTCACTCGTCATGCCGAAGATCTGTTTTGATTCCCCACATGGGTATAGTGTGTGAAGCCTCATTTCGATACCCCCTGCAGTATTTTGCTGAAGTTTTGCTGAAAGCAGGGTAAAAGCATTCTCACTCACTCACTACTGAACAAGTAAAACAAAAGTGAAGTTGGTCTCCAATTCACTGGAATTATGAATTGCCATTGAAAACCTTTTTGCATGTAGAATAGGTTACAGTCTCTTACCACAAGTAAGATATCAGAACAAATCAAACTAGTTTGAAACCTGAATTGAGTATTGTGCCAAATTGTTAACAATTAATGTCCTTTCTTACAGTGCTGTCATGTTAGATTACAAATAGATGTGTTCAGTGCTTGTGCAACAGTAGAATAGTTGTGAGTGTGTATCAGTTTGTTTCTATTTATTCATTGCTTCTTTCTTCTACATTACATTCCTTCTAAAAATAATTGGTTGTGTTTCTTTTGTGATAAGTGTTTTCATTATGTATTCTCTGCTTGCTTAACAAAACTTACCAAAAACCCATTTAAATGGTATGAATATTCTTCCTAAGCAATTGGTCCTTTAAGCTTGCATTAAACTGACACATGTCAAAGCAGGCAGATGATAATGAATGTATCCTGGCAGCGACTCCCTGTCCCTTTTGTCTAGAACAGGGCCAGCTGGATGATGCCCATAAGGATGCCATAGCAAGGCGCACTTGCACAAAGCAGGTCTCTGTTAAGGTATGGGCATGGGAGTTAACTCTGTCGGGTTAATGTATTATTGTGGATATAGAAAGGAAAACAAACACAGATTTTTAGAATAATGATCAGATTCATTTTTAGTACATCCAAGACTGTGACTGCCAGATGTCGTGTGGTGTGATTTGACTGCAACCCATAGCGGGGAGGGTTGGCTTATGCACAAAACATACCATTTTTACACTGATTTTAAGGGTCAAGTAAGGGAGTCGGCTTGTCTAGAGGGTCGTTTGAGTTATACACGCCAGTATGATAGTATATTTCTATGATAGCTTTAGTATTACACTGCATTAAGATCTATTAAAGGTGTGGGAATTCTGATGGCAATAGTTCTGCTGTCAGTACAGGGCTATGTCAAAGTCTTTGGGTTCTTTTCCTGTAGTGCTACGATCTGTGCTGGTCTGTGTTGAGTTATGGAAGTTGCATAAGCTATAGTGCTACAATCAGTGCTGGTCTGCTTTGAATTATGGGAGTTACACAAGCTCTAATGCTACAATCAGTACCCGTCTGCTGAAGTTTGAAAGTTCTTTTTGTTCAGCCATTCATTAAATCCTCAGGGGTAGTGAGGTACCCTAGTGGTTAAGGCATCGGTTTGTGACACCCAAAAATCTGGTTCAAATTCTCACGTGGGCACAATGTGTGAAGCCCATTTTTGGTGCACTGCTGCTGTGATATTGCATTAATTATTGCTAAAAGTAGTGTAAGACTAAACTCAATCACTGATTAAGTCCTTCGTCAAAACAGACTCAACATGGAAGACAGCCTTATATGTCAGTGCTATAGAGTACCAGCCAAGCTATCATTTGATGGGTTGGAATAAGACTAATGAAGCCCTAGGGTTGATACTGTGACAGTGTGTTTTCTAATGAATTAACTTTGCTTTGTGTGTTGTAACTGTTCAGTTCCTTCGATGGTGCTGTATATACACAAGTAGCTGAAAACTAACTGGTGTATTTGCAATGAGAGGCAGATCCAGTTAAATGGAGGGTGCACAGATCCTAGTTCATAAAGTAAGAGAACCACTGGATAGAGCCATATTCACCTACTCTACCTTTTGTATTTACAGTTTTTATGTGTACTGTTGGTCATGTCAAAATCTTTCTGTCATTTTCATGTTGTTTTTTATGTAGATATGTAAATATTTTCCTTGTAAATATGTAGGATTTCTACTGTTTTTACTGGTTCATATTCGGTTCAGATTTGTATGCCTGTTTCATTGGTAGCCAGATCACTTTAATTTCAGACAGGTTGGTGAACAGCGAAATTTGTTTGGGAGTTTTTGTATGTCTAGAATGCAATATTGATTTGTTTTTCAACTCAAGCCTGCAGAACATTTGACATTTGTATGGTCACATGCAGTTACTTGTTTTATTCTAACTCCATGGAGCTGTGCTAACTATATCGATTTCTCTCAATGCTATGATGGTATAGATTTGGCATATTGCTTGGTAGTGCGTTAAACAACACACAAACAACTTAGATATTTTACACACTGGGCCTAGATTTTCGAAGCTCTCGTAGCGGTAAGATTATTGTGAGTTAATGTTAATGTATGGCACTTACGACTATCTTAGTGCTGAGAGAGCTTTGAAAATCCAGGCCCAGGGGTTTCCAAATTCTCTGTTCATGTGACCAGATACTGAGCTTGGTTATGACCTATGTAAGCAAAGTACAGGTTTGGTTCTTGTGATGTTGGTCATGTCATGTCCAGATTTGCTCATGTGAAGGGATGTGCCTTTTCTTCTTTGTTCTCTGTAGTATTATTTTTTTAAATTAACTAGAGGAGATGATTTTTCTCATTATATTCCAGACAAATTGTTTTTGCTTTACTCAATCCTTGCATAATATCTTCTTGCAGTATTCAGTATTTGATGACATAGCACTTTGTATATCTTACTGTCATGCTTTTAGTTTTAGTACTGGTCGGCTGATCTCATTCATTTTGAAGCTTATCCTATCTGTTGTTCTTCTCTTCTCTCAGCATGTCTCTTCTTTTTCTATAACCATGTGTGGAAACATGCTGCAAACCTATTGGGATGATTGGCAGGTCTTGCTTTGGAGTGAAGGCAGAGGTCAGGTGACTAGATGCCAGAATGTTTGATTTGACTTAGTCAACAGTATGGTTCCATACATTTTTGTAGAGGAAAGAGAGGTGCATGCTGGGAGAATAGGATAAGTTTATAAATATGCAATTTATGTTAAAAAACAACAAACAAACTAACCAGATAAATCAAGGAAGAGTGACAAAGAGGCGTGAGGTCCAAATCACTCTTTTTGTTCAGGGCCATGTTTCTGAAAAACAAAATGCTGTAGTGCTATGACTGTTGTAAGTCTGTGTCGCACTATAGGAGTCAAGACAGTTGTAGCACTACAATTGCTATGTGAAACATAGCCTTGTCCTTTACTTGCCAGAATCTGTTGATTCTGAGTTTGAATCCCACTTTAGGATCCTGGCACTGAGCTGTCCATGTGTTTTCTGAGTTAATAATAGTGTTACACCAGTAGAGCTGCATGTTGGCAAATAATTTGTATGGCAGTATATTGCGATTTGAGCATCCATATCAAGATATGTATTGCAACATATTGGGAACTTAAGTGTTTGACAGCAAGTACCACTAATTGTACATGTCGATCCTGGTTTCTTCATTACTCCCAAAACATATATCTTACAGTTATGATAACAGCAATGTCAAAATTTGGTTGCATGGTGAGAGATTCTATTTTCTTGTTTGTTACAATTCATAGCATTCATAGCATTCATAGCATTAAAGTATGCCGTTTTGTCACGGAATAATGAAGGAAAAATGTGTCGTTAATGAAATTTTAATTCAAAACATGAAGACAATCACAAAAAAACTTTATATGTTCTTTACCCAATATATCGGTTCTCAGAAATAATATTGCAGTAAGTATTGTTTGAAAAGTGTAGTGCAATATACTGGTATACTGGTGATGTGCAGCCCTCCAGTAGGACCATAAAAGATTAATTGTTACGTTTTCACCCCAGCTCCATTTGTTCATAATTACTTTTATTTTACTTATTATTTCTGAGTATCCACATCTGAAAAATGTATTTGTTGCTTCTGTGAAACAGAAGATGTCAACATTGTATTGGCTCTCACTGTCTTTATTTGATGAAATATGCCATATGCAGTGCTATCTTGTCTATAACTCGCACTGGAGTATAACACTGAGTCTTTACTTGATAAAAGGTGCCATATATTTTATTATCTTGTCTGTAGTGTGCTCAGTATCTTTGCTTGTTGAAATTTTCCCCTGCATACTTTACTGACTTGTGTGTCAAGCCCATTTCTGGTGTTTCTTTTCCCAATAATTTGCCTGATATTTGGTTACACAAGCCACTGTGTAGAATACGATCACACTCGCAAACCTATTTCTGTTTACCTCAGTTCGTGGACCCTTTTAGCATGTTTAGTATTTTATCACATATGGAGTTTGTTTCAGAAACAGTGTTAAGTTCCAAAACTATTTAGGTAAAAAGAATCAAAATGTGTTAAATTTGAAATGATGTATATGCTTGTCTTTTACAACTGATCTTCAGTAACCCAGGCTTGTCGTAAGAAGCAACGCATAGGATTGGGTGGTCAGGCTCCATGACTTGGTTGACATGTGTCATTGTGTCCCAGTTGCATAGATTCATGTTCATTCTGTTGATCACTGGTTATTCTGATCCAGAATCGACTGTCTTGCAAAGTGCTGCCATATTGCATAACTATTGCTGTTTGCTAAAATGAACTCACACACTTGTGCTCCAAACACCTGCCAATGCTTGTGTATTTTAATTCTGCTAAAGCGTAGTAAATTCTGATAAATAATCATGTTTTCCAGTTACAACTCACATGAGCGAATGCTGTACTTAATATGTTTCACTATTGATGATAAAGAATGTTTGAATTTACTTAGCACCAATTTTCACTTCAGTGAAAAAAGTTATCAAAAATATGCTAGCCCCAAGTAATTATAACCTGTACTAGAGAACTGCCTGTGACTAACTTGTGTTATATGCTCCCATTATATGTATTGAAAAATATTATGTGCCTTTAAATGATTGTGTTATTTGCTTGTGTAATATGTACATATATTATGCTGACATGTGTATTCCTTCAACTCACTCTCACACAATATAGTCCATATATATTGTACATTTGTTGTATATCTCATGGACATCATTCCTTCATGTTGAACAAAGTGTATTGCTATGGTGAAGCAATATTTGAGTAGGATGGAAGTCAGGGAGTCATGGTTTAGTACATAGTTTAGTTTTGCAGTACCAAATTTTTCCAAGATGGCTGAAGCGGGTTGTGGTAAGACTGTCTTTCAGCATTTTATTTGTCCTATGCGGGGTTTATGTTTTTGCTGACACTGTACATGGCAACAACCTTACTGTTACGAAGATTAAAGTAAATTTATCATTAATATTAGTGCTGTGTAGGTTAACTTACATTTTCATGCTCGAGTCATTGTATGTTTCTCTTGTGGATGATGAGTATACAATACAAATTATGTCAGAGTATTTTAAAATTTTCATTTTGAATGAAAGTCTTCTATTTATTTAAATATTCTCAAGTGAAGTGGATGTGGGTGGGTATCGCAGTTTGCAGGTATTTTCATCTGGTTTGTCAGCACCGTAGCCATGCTTTGGGGTTCACCTAAGTGTGAGAAAAAAGCAGTTGTCATTGCTTTTGTACATTAGAAGGGGTCATTCATGTTGTACAACATTGTACAATCTCTTTAATCCGACCTTCATTAGCCGACAGTTGGTTTTATAGGATTTATGTGACGCTTTTGTTGGTAACAAATTGAATAATTTAGTCTCATTTATTTAATCCAACATCCTCGTTAATCCAACAATTTGTTACACAGTGGACAAAGTCGGATTAACGAGACTTGACTGTACATGCTTCTCCACAAAAATCATCATCACATCACCCTAATCATGTATCATGAACAGTCCCCAACTGTAACCTGATGTTGACTCCATGGAGGATGTTGTTGTTATGGAAGATGAATACGATAACTAGTCAGCCCCTGTCTTCACAGTTCCTTGTCTGACATTTACTTTTAATCTGTATGTCTGAGAGCTTATCTGTACAGAATGTACCAGTATAGTCTATGCCTTCTTCTGCTCTTGTTGGGAACATGTAATTAGCCAATACATGTTTGAAAATATTCAGTGAAAGGGAAGCTGGAAAGGAACATTTTACAAGGTTATGAGATGGGCATGTGATACTTCCATCCAAAGTCAGAATTCTGACAGTTTTTTCTTTTGTTGTTATATTTTATGTCAAATATGCATTTTCTGGAAGGTTATGTTATATCTTCCTTAGGAGAAAAGGACAAGTCTTTTATGAGTGTTGTTCGTCAATTATGTCCAACACTGGCAACAAGACTACTGTAGAATTACAATGAATCTTTGACTTGACTTCGTACACTACATGGGAGTCTTTTGGTTTTGTGTTGTCTTTTATGCTGACCATAACGTAGCCAAGTGAGGTGTACCTGTTGCTTGCAATTTGCTATGTAACTGGATTTTATGCAAAACTGCATGATCATTTGTTTGTGTAGACAATCTAAGCAGGAACACCAAAGATTATGTGGTTCAAATACTTTCTGATAGGGGCATTTCATTGCTAGAAACAGGAAATGTTCATAGCCGCTGTGGTACATTGCAATTGTAGATTAGCGTAGCAGTATAGCACGCCTTGGCTATAACATGGTCCATGACCGAACAACATTGCGGGATTTGTGAGATGGGAGATAACTCTGCTCTGTTTACGTGGAAAGAAACTAAAGGGGCAGGCACGTGACCTATCCACTACTGCTTTAGTCATGCTTAGTGGAAGTCCTGATTCTGGTCAGAATGCTTTCTTTCGAACTATTGTTAAATATAAGACTAGATACTTTATTGTCAGAGGAAGTGGATGAGTGGTTGAATGGTAAGATAAATGAAAAATGTTTCAGAACACTACAGTTTGATGTTTCCATGGTGTCTACTTTCATATCCCAAAAAAATATGTTTGTTTTGTAGTCTTACTGTTTTGATCTTGAACAACAGATGTTACCAAAACTTAAAGTAGCTGTAGTACTTGCAATTAGTATTCATTAAAATATAGTGTTCTGTTATATTTGAAAGGACTGTGCAATGACTTATCATTCAAGTGTACATAACATTCACACATGTATATCAAATGTAAATTTATTTTAACCAACGATGTATGTACCCCAAACATGTATACCATCATCTGTACTGTAATTTTGAATAAACTATATTTTATGAAAGAAAACAGTTTTAGTTTTATGTGGATAATGTCAATAGTGAGTTCACAGAATATGATTTGAAATGAAATTACAGTAAAATCATTGATAATCTTTCTCCATTCAACTTCTTTGACTGGCATGTTTAGAAGGAGGTGATGGATGGTCTTTCTATTAACTTCTTGACAACATATAGAAACGTGGTATTACCTGAAAATACAAGTTGTTCGTCCATAAATCGGTTCATATCTGGTCTTTGAATTATTGACATGGTGCAGAATAGCTTTCATGTATAATATCAAACAGGCAGATACAAAATAGTCGAGTATTATTTATAACGTCCGGTCCAACTCGCGTCTGATCTCACTGAACTTTGTTGACGGAAATTGTCGAGGTTATCCGACGAGGTTGAAAGGTCTTTGTGTCTGTTAAATGCCAGTAGGTTCTGTCCAATTACGACTGCCCAGATTACAGGTTATGAAATAGAACACAGAGTACCGCAGGTCGAACGGCTAACCCAGTGATGTCGGGGGAGGAATTCTTCGGGAATTTTTAATCAGTTTCAAAGCCTAGCTTCCCATTAAACTTAGTTTGATCTCTGAATTTTATACACGGAGTGGAGGTCCGCACATGTGTACTCAACCATTGTGCATTGTCTGCCCTAAATACATGACTGTGTTAAGCGAGAGTTCACAAACTATCATTTGCAGTATCAATCGCTCACGTCCATGGTTAAATTAGACGTGTTTTTTGTTTAAAACGAAAACGTGTGGACAACAAAACCCGCAAACAAAACAACAAAAAAGACAATAAAAACCAGCAAAAAACAAAAACAAAACAACAAAACAAACAGAACATTAACCACCCCCACCCCCCACCGCAAACAGAATGACAACGTGTCAATTTGCCTGTAAGGTCCATGTTAGTTATGCACCTTTCTATTTTGAGTGTTTTGAAAAGACATTCGTGATTGAAATTACAGTCCGCCCATCCTGTTCTTTTAAGGTAGTGTTATTAATGTATTTCATCAACAGTTAAACATTAAATATATATTTAACTGAAGTTTACGCAACAAGAACACCGATACAGTAATACAAACAGGAAGGCTGAACAGCATTAACAAAATACAGCTGTCATAATAAATCGGATTTCTTTAATGTTGTTACGGGGCAAGTCTGTGCCCTAGCCCCTGAGCCCCCAATGTTTTTCTTTCCGCTAAAACCTTAACTGTAATGCCACAGTCCTAAACGAAGAAAGTCTAATTTTCCCTGAAGTAATGACTAGCATTCACCTTCTATTTCAGTTTGGTAGGGTAGCCTTATGGTTAAAGCGCCCGCTCGTCTCACTGAAGACCCGGATTCGATTCCCCACATGGGTACAATGTGTGAATCCTGTTTCGGGTGTCCCTCGCCGTGATATTGCTGGAATATTGCTAACAGCGGCGTAAACCCTTACTTCCTAACTCCTATTCAGTTTAAAGGTACTTCTTAGTTTCATTAAGAAAGATATTTTAAGAGATTAATATGTGCCAGTTTTGCCACTGGTAAACTACAGAATTAACATATTGTTCATTTCGGACGTCAACGAATCTAGAGTATAATGTTTGAACATTAGTTTTATGACTACATTCACTCATACACATAACACACATGCACTCACTCACTCAGTTATGAATTTCAGCAACTAATGACTTCATACGGACAACTCAATGCACCTTAATAGTATTGGTATGATTACCCGAGCTCCAAACATGTTTGATTTTACCCAGTATCGCGTGCATAATGTTTGCGACCATTCGACACCCGAGGCAACATATACTCAGCACAAAGCATCGGTCTGAAACAATCCCTAGTTTATTCATCAACATTTTAGGTGTTGATCCACTTAGGCTGAGTGTATTTCCATCCTCCCTAGGGAGCATTCGGCGACACCTAGAGCGGGTTTCATTGTACCCAGCCCGCTGTGGGAGTCTGCTGTTGTTTGATGGCCCGTATACATTAACTGAGAACGCTTTGATCGTCACGACCGTATGTAAAGTCCACTAAACACACCTAGCTCCCAGCAAGTGAATGTGGAGGTGAACCAATGACTGATGACTCTGACGGTTCTAGCAGCTTGCATCACTGAACTTCCAAAACGTATCATGACATTGTTGGAATGGCGGGCTGTGAATCTTACATTTGCAAGTAATATGGTAGAGATCTGATAGCTTTATGTACATACGTAAAGTGTCAGTTCGTTGGTTCTCTCTGCATTGCTATCAAGCTTCCGATAGTTAAAGTCCATTTGTCTGTCCCACAGTTCCCGTACCATATTACTTTCCCTTCCGACCAGTCCTTTCGCTAATACAAAAGTTCTGAGTAAAGCATGTCTGCAATTTCCCATCTCACTGGCGCTCTTATTAACTGGAAATGGAGTAACTGGTTGGTATCGAAATTATGTATCTAAGAAACATTAGACTGGAATAATCGGTGCGCCTTTTCACTAATGCATGAGTAGTACAAATGCACCACTTATGGTCGTCTTCTCACAATCAGGAATCTTTGTTTCAATTTTACCCAGGCAGTGAAACACCTGGAAATCGCCAGATGTTTTTATCTAAAGTGTATGTGAATGATAGACTGCGAGTAAATACTCAATAGCTGAAAACATGACCTAGAGCACTGAGTTGCTTCTGTTAGAATGTGTAAGGCGCATGGTTAGTTATGGACATGTTAACTCGCGAGTTTGGGGAATCAGCTCGCTTGGCAGCTAGGAGGTGTAACTATACCAACCCACACACAACACGAGAACCTGAGTAAATAAACAAGGAGTTTATTGCGCCACAGTCACAGGATGATTTTTACATAATTAGGTACAAATAATTATTAGAACATATTGACAATCAGTAATCAGTTGCCAAGATACATTATCATTACATGCTGCTATACAAAGTACATAATCATCATACGTCGATGTACACGACACATACTACATAAATCAAGATACATTTCTAACACATAACATCAACACAATTTCGTTCATACATCTTATAATACTAGCATATCCAAAACAACATTACGCAGTACATAATGAAATACACAGTGTCGAACACACTCTATACATTATACCAGTATCATTCAACACGGAAAGATATTCACTCATAATACACTAATTGAAACAATACACGACACGCTCCACGACAGTCACGAAACCACTATTATCAAACAGACAAAACATAGAACAGCAATGCAGGGAGCGATTTGGGTTTTACAACGCTTTTAACAATATTTCAGCAATAGCATAGGACACCAGAAATGGGCTTAACACATTGTGCCCACGTGGGGAATTGAACGCGGACCTTCAGCGTGATGAGCAAACGCTCTAACCACTGGGGTACCTAGAGTACCGCTTCTGAACAGAGCAATAGAGAGTAATATATTAACGACCACGTTCCACCTAAACATAACGACCTTGCTAAGGATCTTAACATGTGGTCATGATAGCAAAAATGTACTGCAGAAAACATTGAACAGTAATGGTAACGATTTGCCAAGGTAGAAGAAAGTAAAGGGTCTTACCTGAGTAAATAAACAAGGAGTTTATTACGCCACAGTCACAGGATGATTTGTGACTGTGGTCGTCCCTGTTTTATACCCTTTCCCAGTTGTCATAGCTAATCGGGTTGACTGATAATATTGCTGATAAGTTGTTGTATCTAAATCCTATTGCCTAATTCGACTACCGATAACGCACCTACTGCGAAGTTAGGTTACTCTATCTGTCAGAATTACATAAAGATTTTCATAACGTATTTGACCACAACGGTGTTGACAAGCGAAAGACATGATGCATCTGCTGACACATACAAGATATTGGTCTTGGACATTCGATATCAGTGTGACCACGAGTGAAGTACACGATAAATTGGATTAGCCTATCTCTATCTGTTGACACTTACAAGATACTGGTCTTGGACCTTCGTTATCATTGTGACCCTTGGCAGACTGAAGATGTGGAACGAGTAGCATTTCAATATTTCAATAAAATATTCTGTCATAGAATCTTTATAAAATATTGTGCATTTCCACCATGTTAATAATATCCCCCCGTTCGTTTTAAAATTTCGCCCCGAAATTTGCATGAAGAAATGACACTATACAGATTTACACAACCAGAGATGGGTGGATAGAGATTGCAGGTAGTGTCCCTGCACGTGTCGCAGAGCCGACTAGCAGTATGTACCCATGATGATCTATCAATATATACGCACAAAATGGCCTCTTTAAACTTGAATGCAAACAGGAGGCAATTCTGAATGGCAATAGAAAGGAAGAAGGTAAGGTGACAGCCTTAACTAAAGAAACGTCAGTGATGGTAAACCCTGGCATATCGACATATAATCTAGGACGAAACCAACCTACTATCTGGAGATTGGTGAAGTTCACCAGAGCCTCTATGTTGTATTGCGTGATATATTTGGTCAGTTTGGCAATGGGTATGAAAATGCATTTGGGACCATTTGTTATGTACGGAGTCTTCAAAGGATGGTGGTGAAGTAAACAATGGTTGGGAAATGGCGATTATCAGGATACAGAGGATGTTAAAGATGGGCCCCCTTCCTTTAAACAAAACACAAGAAAATGTGAGTTACTGAATGTGTACACCAAATAGAACAACATATAGGGTTTGGGTGAAATTGTCCGGGCAATTTCTAGCACTTTAGAACTATGTTTGATCTAGATGGTGTTGACATAATTAAATTTAGGTATGAAGGACACATCCCAAATCCCCGTGATCTACGTTATCTGAAGATATTTATAGGTAGCTCGTGGAATATGCCAAGCAATGGGTCTTCACAACATATGTATACGTTTACATGTAGCTAATGATAAAGCACGAATATATCATGTCCACAATGAGTACTTATAAATTTGATGCTCACATGCTCAAAAAGAACGATATGAAAATGTAAGCATGAAATCACAGGGTACTGATTAACTCTTTGAGAGCTATTATCTAAAGCGATGGGTATAGACATACAACGTATGAGAAAAATCCTTGAAACCGGGAGTCTGGTTTGTATGGGAAGACTCGGATCCCGCAGATAACGTTGATCTGCACTAAATGCGTAAATGCGTAGGGCGTAGGACGTAGGACGTAACCATATCGTACCGTAGAGTAAGAACCTAGCCGATTTCAACAACTTCATCTGATAAAAATGCATGTCTGAAAACATCACATAGATTGCAATACGTACTCAGTATATGAAACCATGACAAACGTGAACACGACCTTTCAGTGACCGGAGAAGATACAACATAAGTACTAACACACCTCACATGCACAAGAACGTCCTTGAAAAGTTCACGTCCACAGTTGACGGTGAGAGTCAGAACCAAAGTTCACAGATACTGTCACAAACATCGGAAGAAACTTACAGATGATTCTTGAGGTATGCCGAGGTTGACTTGATCTTGAACGTTGATTCACTCACTTGATTGTTGGGTCCAGAAGGAGTTGATGATTTGTTGGTAAACGGCTGACATCTTGATGATGTTCGGGTTGTAACGGCTTCTGCTTCTGGTCTCCTATTGTTATCCATGATGACGATCGAGGTGACGCTGTCTTTGTCGTCCCTCATGTCAACCAGCTACCGGTGCTTCACTGCGAAGTGGACAATGTAGGACGTAATACCCACATACATGACTGGAGGGGTTCCTGTGGTGTTGGGGCCCGGGGCAGTGGGTTGTGGGATCCTCCAGTGCCTTGTCCGTTCCACCCGGTTCTTGGTGGGGTCGGGGGGTCGTCTGTGGGTGGGTCGTCTGGGTCCTGCGTCCGTTGTTGCCATGTGTGTGGGTTGGTGAGCCGCCATGGTCACCACTGGCCCTCCGCCGCCCATCAAGAACGAGCTGAAGTTTGAACTCGCTCAGCAGAGGTGCCAGTGGCACAACCAACCCACACAACACACGGGACCCTCTGAGTAAATAAACAAGGAGTTTATTACGCCACAGTCACAGGATGATTTGTGACTGTGGTCGTCCCTGTTTTATACCCTTTCCCAGTTGTCATAGCTAATCGGGTTTACTGATAATATTGCTGATAAGTTGTTGTATCTAAATCCTATTGCCTAATTCGACTACCGATAACGCACCTACTGCGAAGTTAGGTTACTCTATCTGTCAGAATTACATAAAGATTTTCATAACGTATTTGACCACAACGGCGTTGACAAGCGAAAGACATGATGCATCTGCTGACACATACAAGATATTGGTCTTGGACATTCGATATCAGTGTGACCACGAGTGAAGTACACGATAAATTGGATTAGCCTATCTCTATCTGTTGACACTTACAAGATACTGGTCTTGGACCTTCGTTATCATTGTGACCCTTGGCAGACTGAAGATGTGGAACGAGTAGCATTTCAATATTTCAATAAAATATTCTGTCATAGAATCTTTATAAAATATTGTGCATTTCCACCATGTTAATAGACATAAAGTGTAAAATGGATGTCCATCAATATATGATTGTAAAATGCGAGTATGAGGGAAGTGAGGGACTTCGTTCCCCAATGACGTTTGTTGCTCATGAAATCAATCACCGGACTGTGTCGTGCATTCTCAGTTATTTACTGGTGACCACAGTGATCCAACCAACCTTAGCCATACCGTTTATGGGTATGTAACCCCGGCGTGAAAGCACAAACATTCTCCTAGCAAAATGTCAAAATGAATACGTCGTTAATTCCACCAAAAAGAATTAAAAAAACCAACCATACAAAGCCAAAGAGAGTATGCACAATGCATTATTTGCAGTACGTAAGTGAGTTTAGTTTTACGCCACAATCAGCAATATATCGTCTATATGAGTCTGGACCAGACGTGCCAGTGATCAACTGCACGAACATCGATCTACACAAATGGAGTACCATGCCATGTGGCAACCAAAGGGTGCCAGTGATTCATAACCTGAGGCAATCTGGACATAGTCCTTTTAGGGCTTTAGCATTGCAGAAAGGGCTAGGTAGTCCTTTAGGGCTTTAGCATTGCAGAAAGGGCTAGGTAGTCCTTTTAGGGCTTTAGCATTGCAGAAAGGGCTAGGTAGTCCTTTTAGGGCTTTAGCATTGCAGAAAGGGCTAGGTAGTCCTTTTAGGGCTTTAGCATTGCAGAAAGGGCTAGGTAGTCCTTTTAGGGCTTGGTAGTCCTTTTAGGGCTTTAGCATTGCAGAAAGGGCTAGGTAGTCCTTTTAGGGCTTTAGCATTGCAGAAAGGGCTAGGTAGTCCTTTTAGGGCTTTAGCATTGCAGAAAGGGCTAGGTAGTCCTTTTAGGGCTTTAGCATTGCAGAAAGGGCTAGGTAGAGGGGGAAATATTGCGGTTCAGGAACTGTGAGACATACTATTTACAAGCTTAGAATCTACTTGTGATATTTGTTATTTACTAAAAGAATAATCCACTTCTTCAAGTCTAGACTGAAGATCAAGACAGTGGATGGCGATATTTTTCATGGAATTTTCCGGTAACTAGAACTAATCACTTCGTCATTCGATTTAGCTAAACATCAACTGACGTTAACAGACGAATATTGTTTATATTAATTCCATTTCCATTGGCTGACGACGTCTTAATTGAATATCTATTGATTTTTCCTCTTGAGGTTGAAGTAATCGACCTCAAATAATGTGCTTCTATGCTTTTGCACTCAAATATTTGCTATAATTCCACAACAACGTATGCTTCACAATAGTGTAACCACAGTTCATAGTCCATGATCTTCGAGTCCATACGCCTGGTTGTATTCAGTACCCGGGGGGAACAACTTGATTGTAGGTACTGTGTTTATTGACGGTATTACGTGTTTGACTGGAACACTGTTTCAATAGGCGAACTCCATGTTTGAAACTTTGCGTAGTGTAACAAATTTGATGTCACAGATGAAACATTCCGATGGTATGAGTGAGTGAGTTGGTTTTACACCACTTTTGGCAATATTCCAGCAATATCACGGTGGATGTGGGAGTGGTGAGGGTGGGGTGGTCCAGAAATGGGCTGCACACATTGTGCCCATGTGGGACTCGAACCCGGGCATTCGGCGTGACGAGTGAACGCTGTACCCACCGCCCAAAGAAATAAATGATCATACTGAAATATACCGTGTTGGTGATTCGCATGAACACGTCTCATGTTGTTGATCACTTAATTGTCTGCTCCAGACTCAATTATTTACAGACCGCCGTCATATAGCTGGAATACTGCTTTGTGCGGTGTGAAACTCAAATCACTCACTCACTCACTTCTATATCACATATTCAAGCGAAAAAACCTTTCCACATACGTGAGACTTGCCTGCTAAAAGCAAAGTATTATTGTACAATTCCGACTATCACGAACATCTGTTTATGAATCACTATCGAAATAGTGATGATACATTCATGATGTCGGGTGTTCACCCAAAGGTGAGCGTATCTAGCACCATAGGTAGCGCCCGACATGCGCAAGGAATTCCGGGAATTTCTTGCCAAGGTCAAGGTGAAAGTGTTCATCATATTCATAAATATTGGTAGAACTCTTTAGATAATGTAAACTTCATATCGGCTGGTACTCCTGCGTGATGAGACCATTATGAGGTTGTTTATATTCCAGAATAACAACACCCTTTCCAGAATAACAACACCCAGCGTTCCTGTGTGTATCTGGCCTGATGAAGGGCACGCGTCTTGGGTGTATGAAGAAATATCATCGGTGAAAGGTCAGTTTTCGGTCAGTGATACAAGAGCATTTCGCAGGGAATCTGCTGAAATGGGGATCGGGTGGTTGAAATGGCCACCATTACCATTATGGGTAGTGCCAACCTGTTATCCTTGTGATCGCAGTGTCATGTGCTTCTACAGCATCAATAGTTTTTTGTGTGTGTCGACTGGGGTCAGTTGGGATTATTCTTCAGCCAGATGACCTTGCTGATATCAAGGTGTAAACCAACATAACCTGTGTTCGCGGTAGGTTTTGTAAGAGGGCATTCAGAAATAAAATAAAAAATATGCAATCCAAATGTTTTGCGCGTGAAATTTTCATACAATCCTGGATAATTTCAAAATGTCTTGCTTTTTTATGAGAACCTGTGCGTCCAAAGCATGCACTTCAAGTATTGCTTGCGTATTTTTATCAATTCTTTTTGCGATAAAAACGCTGGTTTTAGGAAATAGCAAATGCCGTATATGGAGATATACCAATGTCCTGACTTTGTTCCAAGAATCAAGTTCTTCACTGGCCATATTCGCTTAAGCAGTTAACCGTCTCAAATAGAAATAGATCATAAAACACTATACTCTTGGGAGACTGTATCCAGATTGTTGGCAAATTGCCCTATGTCAGAAGTCTCGAGACATGACGCAGTCTCGTGAGAAGTACCTGCTCCTAAACACGTGACCCATATCAATGTTTGGTGGCAGATATTCCTCAAAGTACCACTTTCTCGGAAGTACACTGCAAGTACTGACAAGCTTTAGATTCTGCACAATGCTTACACGTCGTACACCATGACACGGATGTAGAAATGTACTGTTAATTGTGTAACCAAATATAGAGAAAACAGCAACAACGATCTGATGTAAATAGCTTCAGGGGATCATTATGGCCAAGCCTCCGTGCACGTGATAATGTTTTGCTGTTGGTGTGACACGTGCTGTTGCAGGCCGACATGCTTCTCACAAAGTTAGGATGTCTGCGCCAGCCTTTACACTCGTTTATCTTGAATAATCTGCCTGGTTTTATTTGGTTCTCTAACGGGGTAAAGGGCGAACCTGCCTATCGTCATGCCTCGTAAAAGCGATTGATTTTTATCTCAGAAGTTGTACTGGGTCAGAGACCTTTGTTACGAAATCAAATCTGGAACTATGCCATGATTTCAGTCAGAGAATTTCGGAGCCGAATCAATTCCGCTAAAGCTCACGATTTTGCAATTTGCCCAGATAGAATTCTTACGTTGAACGAGAACGAGAAATAATCAGCTAGCCAAAGCGAAATAGAACTTTTAAAGTGTCAAATGATGTAACCATTCAGCCTCTAAGCTTCAAATACAGACGTATAAAACCACTTTATATCTTAACAGACGCGTAAGGATGCGGGTTAGGATTGACTATAATTCAGTGACCCAAGCTATTAATGGAATCGGTTGGTCACGCTCGCTGCCTTGGTTGACACATATATATATCCCAGTTGTGCAGATGCAATTCTCATGCTTATGATCACTACAGAAACTAGTGCGGGCTATATTATTTACAGGCCACCGCCATATAGCTGAAATATTGCTAAGAGTGTCGTAAAACTGAATTCACTCTCTTATGTCTTAACGCCTATGAATCCTGTGAAGAACGTTCCGTTTGTGCAACAGGTCACTGACCGAGCAACAGCTCGATTGCTTATAAGGATTGGGATACGTTCACGACAGCAATGTCTGCATACCGATATGACAGGGTGGCCGACACAATTAAGCATGTCCTATAAGCACCTATTCAATCCTCGGTACTATGAGAACCTGGAGATGCCTCTCTCCTCCACCTTGTCAAAGTAATCTTCTCCTGCTGATTCCCATCAGCCCCTTCCACCGGAAATAACACTCATAGCGACACGAGCTTTTATAAATCTTCTTATGTCTTGGGTCGTTCGTCGTGAGGTATAATCCCACCTGCCGTTTTTTTTGTAGTCCGGGAACTTATTTTACTATCAGAGGGAATATGTCGAGCTGAAAAAAATATATGGGTTTGCCGATTCCATAAACGCGTGTATTCTGAATGCAAATATGAATATGTCTGGAAAGGAATATATCTATTGAACGTCACTGCTTCCCGTGTAAATTCCTTTAAGAATGCAGATCCCCCGCGACTCATGCTTGTCTGGAAAGAAGAACTAATTGGATAGGGTGGTCAGTGCCAGCGACTTCATTTACGTATACAAACTATAATTGGAATTTTGCCGAGCGTGGCTTTAAACAATAGATAAACAAGAGAAATTTTAATTTGTTCGGAAAGCAGTACCACAACGAATGTCCAACACATCTGTGTAGATCTATAGATGATTGGTTTAGTGTATGTATTGCTTAGATGAGTATTGTACACATACTATTCTGTTGTTTTGTTTTGTATACATGACCCCTTGTTCTGATTTTCATGTTTTTATACTTTGTATGTGCGGGTTATTGTCCTGCTTTACTTATATCACCTTGGTTCTACATTCCAAATGTGACATGTTGTGCTGTGTATATCATGTGTTACTTTGAGTATATCCCCTGGTGTTCAGCCTTGCGCACACCCCTTGTACTGTATGACATACATCACCGGTTGTGTTACTTTCGAAACATCAGCAGCACAGCGGTTCATAAATCGTCTACCCGGATGTTTGGTGGTTGCATCTCCTGGTAGTCATACGCTACCTTGTAACTGGAATTATAGGGGATACGAAGACTATTCGGATCGGGGTCACTTTATGTGTCTCAAGGGACACACGCTGTCGCTGCATATTATATAGAAGCAATATTGAACTGGACGATGAACACATTTCATCTCCCGTGTATACAGTGTACACATCATATGTAACTGCTATTTTGTTTTGCATTTATCTCATTCTTGGTTGTTTTGCATATATTACATCTGTGTTGTTTTACATATATCTCTTTTGTTGTTTCGCATTTATCTCCTTTGCAGTTTGGCATATATCTCTTTTGTTGTTTTGCATATATCACCTTTCTGTTGGTTTGCGTTTATCTCCTTTGTGTTTTGCATATATCACCTTCTTGGTTTTTTTTGCATATATCTCCTTCGTTGTTTTGCATAAATCATCCTCTTTTTTGTTTTGTATATCACCTTTGTTGTTTTGCATACATCACCTTCTTTGTTGTTTTGCATATACCTCCTTTGTTGTTCAGCATATATCGCCTTCTTTCTTGTGTTGCATATACCGCCTTTGTTGTTTAGCATATGTCACCTTCTTCTTGTGTTGCATATGAATTTATCTCCTTCTTTGTTGTTTTGTATATATCACCTTCTTTGTTGTTTTATATAAATCACCTTCTATGTTGTTTTGCACATATGTCCTTCATTGATTTGCGTGAATCGCCTTCTTTGTTTTTTTGTTGGTTCATTTATGTCATTTGTTGTTTTGCATATACCACCTTCATTTGTGTTTTGCATATATCACCTTCTCCGTTGTTTTGCACATAACGCCTTTGTGTTGTTTGCATACATCATACACCACATGTGTTGCCCATCAAATAGTTCCTCTTGTTCTGCTTTAAATAGATATTCAAAGTTGCTTCACAGTGTCTCCCTCACGCATCGGTAATGCCGTGCTGAAGTAATCTTTCACAACACCACATGCCGTGATTTATGTGTGTATTGGTATCCCCCACGATGTCTTTACCTACCTACACTATGCTGCTCTCAAACTTCAAATGTCAGTCTGACTCAAGCGTGAACATGACACGGAACTAACTGATGATGATGAAGTGTCACATTATATAGAAAACAAACGTCTACTAATGTGCGCTGGCAACTGTTCCTCTGTTCAGCTTCCAGTAACACTGTTGGCGGTTCTCCTGTGTTCCGCTGTGTCTATCTTGCAGTAAACTTACACTGTAATGGAATAATGAACTAATGCTGTTATCTATACTATATTCTACATACAGGCTGCAGTGATGGTTTAAACAGTGAATGAACAAGGGAGTGGCGCTGCTGCCTGGGACACAGGGCACGCTAATACCTCTTGTCTGTTTTCTGTGATCGATTCATAAATGAGGAAGTGATTTTTGCGTATGTCATTGTCGTTGATATGATGAACAGAACCTTTCGGAGTATATTATTACTCCTGATGAAACCTTTGAGTTGATCACTTCTAAATGCCCTCCAACGACTTGAGTCATATATGGTGTTTAGCTATGTTTGTTTTTTCGCAGTTCAGTATTATGTTCTGCCGATCTCGCATATGTTCGTTCTTATACCTGTTTAAGATTACGGTAACTACCCAACAGATAGCGCTGGATAGAAAACAACAGCATCACATAACACAACGCAATACACAGCATCAAGTGTTGCATACATCATCAGAGGGGAACAAAGTCCAATGGTGGAAACTCTTTCTAAGACAAGTGTTGAGGTGAATTGAGGTGAAATGAGGTTTAACGTCTCATTTAAGAAAACTTCGTTCATACGACGACATGCATGCATGTGTGTGTGTGGCTGCTTGTTCTAGTCCAGACTTAAGCTGGTTTTATGGTACGAATATACTACTGAGACACATTGTACTGATTCCAGGCCGACTAGTCCTTATTTGGCAATTTAATGCCGAGGGCTAAGCAGGGAGACATGTGTTGACGGTCCTTTTAAAACTAATCGAAGACACTTCAGTCTTCAAGAGTTCAAGGCTTGAAAGCACCACACGACACATCCCGGAAAAAAGGTATAGACTGAAGTCTTATGTAACACAATGCATTCTCTTAAGTAACGCTGATGGTGCCATATCTGTTTTTCATATTCTAGATGGTTTCGGTGTGATAAAATACATATATTCCTTAGACGGGACAAGACGTAAACACAAACACTATGTATGCCTGAGGGATGCTCGAGTCATTAGGAATATGATAGACGTGTTTTGAAATCCCATGCAGTTGTAAATAAACAACGAGGAGAACATTCATTCCATACCAATGTATATCTCAGCTCTGATCTCTCAATGGATAATTTCTTGTAACCAAGACGGGTGTTCTTTGTATTATTCTTGTATTGTTTGCAAAGGAACACACACATTTAGACATTAAGAACAAAACCAAATACTGAAAACTTAGAGGACGGACGTGAAGGAACGGGCGGACCCGTTACAATAATAAACTGACAACAGTTGCAAACTACAAGATACAATGATCTCAACGTGACGACGTGAAAGCTCTGAGGAGCCAGTTACTGTTTAATATGAAAAACAGACATGGCACCATCAGCGTTACATAAGAGAATGTATTGCTTACAGTAACTGCGCGGTTTTGGCGACATCCATAGTGGCTTTAACCACGTGGCAATACGGACACTGGCAAAGAAAAAGACATGATAGACTGAAGTGTGTAGTGTGTTCGTTGTATTTCAAAACAGACCCATAGATCTTACTTAGAGACAATTTGGACTTTGAGAAAATCGTTCACACACAGGCACACGAACGCGCGCGCACACACACGAATGGCCCTAATGATTCATGTGGGACAAACTTCGAGTGAGACACGTCAAACTTTATTCTCTCCATGGGAGTTGAGAGAAGCGGTTGGCGGTGAACAATGTACCATCTATTATGTCTGCTGTCTCCATTATATTTACCATGCTCTCAGATTCACCAAACTTGTCATCATGAAACACCTGCATTCTTTTGGGTTTCCCTCCAACTTTAAGCACATTAAGTATTCATAACGCTGCATACTATACAAAGCGTCGTAAAACCCGGGTCCGATATAAGTTATGTGTGAAGCAACAGTTCATGAACACAAATCTAAGGATATAAATTCTACATTTATAATAGACAGTCTGAGCGTTGATTTAAAACCTGTATCGAGGCGTGGAACACAGTGTACAAGTCAGTCACATATAGTAGGAGTAGATGTCATCAGGCAACAAAAACTCACTTTCTTGTGCAAATTGTGGGAGGGTTACATACTACCGTTGGGGGGAAAACCTTTTCAGCGAACGCCTGGTGTCTGACCCATGTGTGTTTCACCGGTATCTTGCCAGTGTCACTCAATGCATTCTCTTTCGGCAAAGAATCGAAGCTGGTAATCATCTGGCTTTGACGTCTTGTATTTATTTTTGAGATCGGTTCAACCTTCCTCTCTTAAGTACCTCATTAAGATTACATTGACTTTGGAGACGTAAAAAGGAGAAACATTACGTTGAGAGGGTATGCATAGTTGGCCACAACATGATACTTTTCACTTTTTATCATAAAAAGCCATTTTGTGAGCACAAAGAGAAATTCATATGATCTTGCTGATGGCAGCAAAAGCCGTATAGAAGCAATGTTTCTGTACGGGTGTGCGCGCCAGTCTCAGCAGTGTGGAACAACAGCGCTAAATTCCTACCATCATATGCAGGAATGCCTGACATTCTGTTGACTATCTACCCTTTGCGCACTGCGAACGCTAGACACCGATCTCCCCATGTGTCAACCCTTGCGTATACGCTGTTTCATGGGACACAAATAGATCGCTTACTCTTATACAGCCTGCTTATCTACGTGTTTAGCAATTTAGACAAAAAGCCATTTTGAATGACTTATCACATTTGACTTGTGACCTGAAAATCGCGATTGTTACATCGTTCTGCCTGCTGAAGGCGATATATGTTGCCCGATAATATTTGTGAAAAAGAAACTAATCTTTAGACAGCTGTATACGATGATAAGTAGAACCGACCTTCTAGCAAATGGCGTTGTCATCGATAAGGGCCGTTTGCTATCTGAGAAAGCACCGTTTTTTCAGCTTTGCTTGTGGTATCGGTAGTATTGAACTACAACACAAAGCACTTAATGTCAATCAAAAACAAACAAAGCAAACAATTTACGATAGGCTGTCTTGACATCATTGTAAGATATGCTACCCCCAAAAAGAAACGCATAGGCGAGAAATCTGTTGTCAACGTGTTGTATTTTCAAACATCTATAACTCGTCCACAAATAGATTTTAGTTCATGGAATTTAACACCAGTTTAGAAGAAGGAAATGTCTATACAACCAAGTGGTGGCTTTTAGATAACGGAGACGTTGAGCACGTTGGTGACGACGTACCACGACCCCGACGTCAGGCTTCCTAGGTCTCCGACCAATCTCTTTCAATCATTTTGACCGGATATCCTCTGAAATCCAGGCACCCTTGCTGCTGTGCTCTCTCATTCGTGGCAGTACGATCACGCATCTGTAGTACCTGGATGTACCGATCCTGGGCTGCAGTGGTAACTCGAGGTCTGCCTGTACGGGGACGGTCATGTGTTATACCTGTTTGATTGCAGCAAGCTGCACGCCATCATATCCTACTCAGACTAACATCAAGGCGCTTGGCAACAAAAGACTGGTAATCTCCAGTATGCATTCTTTCAATGCCGATGCTCCGTGTACCTTGAAACGCCTTGAAAACGAAATGACAATTTCTGAAAATTATTCGGATTTTTATTGCCAGACAGTGAATGCTCTTTGCCGCACAATTTCAACAGACGGGTGATTCCTGTTGGGTTGTGGCCATGCCTTTCTAATCCTTGTAAGAAATCTCATCAAAATCAACATTTTCAGGTGAAATCGATTTTTGACTTGTGCAATTGTGTAAAATCATGTTATCAACACTTTTGTTTCATTTTTTGACGATTGTTTGAACACAATAGGTAATTCATAGATTTTTTAAAATACAAATCGCTTATGCGTTTCTTTTTTGGATAGTATATACTCTTAGATACGTTATTTCCTTTTTTTATATAGTGATATGATCATAACATAAACACAGCATAGACAGTTGATTTAGGGTGAAAATAGACATTTTTATCATTATTGATTTCATTATCATCACTGTTATTATCGTTGTATTTGTTGTGGTGGTGGTGATTGTGAGAAAAAACGTTACTGTTATTCATCCACGTATACCTGCAGACAACAAGAGATCATTGGAAAGCACAGACGCGAAACCGGATGGTCGCGCATATATTACGACCTTATTAGGCTAAATAAAAAAGTGAGATGCTTCCGGGCATCTGCGCGTCTTTTCTGTTTGTGCACGTCACAAAATTTTATTGCCGTTTGTAAAAATAAATATTTGACTTGGCCGCGTCCCGATCATTCATTTGTCCACTTCAAGAATCTTTGTCTCTAAGAACGCGTGTAACTCAATCTACAACTCATTCACACGTGCTAAACTTCCCAAGCTGTATTTCTCAGAGAAAAAACATAAAAATGTGTTCCCCCTCGTTACGTTTTTTTTTCTATCAAAAATTTAAAATATTGTCCTACCACCTTTGTCACTTTTGAAACAAAAGTGCCTGAGAAATATTTTATGCAACCTGATATCTTTTCGATTTAAATATGCATCATCCTCCTCCACAGAAGTGTACCACCATGGATATACCATGACATTCTGATAACACGAAGTCGAATACAAGGAAATTGACAGTCGGCTATCTCGAGACCAAACAGAGAGTAAATCAATCACTCCCTCACTCACCAAGCACCGCGTCATCTGAAACAGTCACCGCCGTGAACGCCGTTGAGATGTTCGGCAAATCTCAGTGCTTATGACTAAATAGTTAACAAACACGTTAATTGTGAACTGTCACCTATCTCTAACCGGAGAGCCATTATCGTCATTGTACTGCCGGAACGTTTGTAAAAATCACGAACTGAAGTTAAATGCACATATTTGAATTGCCCCTCAAAGTACTCGATCATTTCGTAAAATACAAGCCGAAGTTACAACAGGATCAAAGGTTATCTGGCGCTGAGGGGAACACTTTACTCTCTAACGTTACCTGGACTACTTACAGGTACATAGCATTGTCGTCTGCTATGGAACGGGATACGTGAATCACTTACGTGTGATATGTGACTAAAGATCAAGTGAGTGTAATCAGATTTCTAATCGTAAGATTGATTTATGAAGGCGTATTGAGGTGAAGTCATCGAGTAAAATCTGTAACCCTTTCGGGACTAGCATGAAAACAAGGTCAAGGTCAAAATACAAATGCCGGAATAATGACACGGACATATGTACTATGCAGAATTTATCAGATTGCCGTAACGTCAATATAGACACTGTACCAGATATCCATCTTTTGAGATTACACGGAAACGTGTGTGTGAAGAGGTGAATACAGCATCACTTTTAACGGGTTGATCGCGCATGCAACGAGGTGAGCATAACTTATCCAAAGTAGTGAGGGGAATGTTTGGATAGACACAACCTGCCATAAACAGGTACATTTCAGAGCAAGACGAGGTAGCACTAGGGATGTCATAGTCACATGACAGCTTTTATATGTCTCAGTGATCTCTGATCTAAGACATCCAGAACGAGGAAACACCAGGCAATAACCAGTCTCGATTGTTTGCTGAAACGAGAATTTTCGTTAAAATCAATTCCCTTTTGTGAGAAAAAAAAAACTATCTGATTTTAACGGGTTTACGTAAAATAAAATGAAATAGAGGAGAACTGTCACAACCGATTAATGACAAAACCGATTAATAACATAAATACCGTAATACATATGCTTGGGAAAGGTTAGATAAAAAGACGGTTAAAAAGAAACCAATGAATTATTATAGCATTACATGTACTAAAATTTCATTAACGCCGATATACAGCGCAGCTGCTCACAGGCTCTTTGTTTGATAATTAATACATAATTAATTAGTTACAAAATAATATATTCGTATTATGTTGAGTTTTAAGCATGTTCTCCTTTGATTTAGTTTAAGGCCAAAGTCAGGACCTTTTCTTAGTAAAATATTTCTTTCAAAGTGGTATTATATGAGTGTATGGCTACGTGTGTGTGTGTGTGTGTGTGTGTGTGTGTGTGTGTGTGTGTGTGTGTGTGTGTGTGTGTGTGTGTGTGTGTGTGTGTGTGTGTGTGTGTGTGTGTGTGTGTGTGTGTGTGTGTGTGTGTGTGTGTGTGTGTGTGTGTGTGTGTGTCGGGGTAGAGTCGGTGTGGGGTCACCCATTTTGTTCTGGGGAGGTAAGCTGGATCATCAGTTTTGGACACATGTTCTGGAGGGGGGTCACGCTGATTTTGTACATGACAAGCAGGGGGGTCACTGACTTTGTAAATTTATTTTTGGAGGAGGAGTCATTAACATTGTACATGCAAATCCATAAGTATCATCATCAACCACCCCCACCCTTTGCAAAAGCTTATTAGCATATTCATAATCTATTTAAACATTCTTTCAAACGTACCTCTTTACTTTTATTGAAATACAATTAAACTGAAAGAGAGAAAACACAAATCCGTTATTCCCATATCTACATTATATTCCGCGTGAAATTTTGGGTCAGCTACTTAAAAACGTCATAAAAAAGCATACATTTGACTAAGGTACACACGCATTATGCATTTTTAATGCTTGTAATCATGTCTCAAGTGGCCAAATGTATCTCATCACACACCTCTTGATATCAGTCATGACAGTCGTGCAAACACTGGCTATTTGCTTGACCTACTATAACATGCATAGAGTCAGCGACTGATTTGCCAATAGTAGCTCAAGTCACTGTCACGGCTGCAAGACAAATATCAAGGTGAACGTTTGACGTTAGTGCCTGAAACGTACACTGACACCTTTAGCGTTTACTGTACATGCTACGAACAAAGTATACGGGGTCCCAAATAGGTTCATTTACAAAAGTTGGGTTTGTGGATGCATGCACGATAGGCGCTGGCACATATTCATCCTGTTAGCTTTGATAATATCAACTTAAAGAAATATCAATAAGCATATCACATGTAATTATTCAAAGATAAAGAACGATTAAACTGTTTGCAGACATTTATTGATAAATAATGACATATTATTGATAAATAACTATTAATGCATAGTTGTAAATGTGTGTTTATCGATATGTACAAATCTTACTGACTTGCATTTGCACACTATATTAATGCCTTCTTTCCATGTCAAAAGTCAGTGAGTTCCTACATTTGCAGGGCGTTCTCAAGGAGCTTCGTCAGCGGGATTGCCTCAAGAGCGGTAAGTTATAATTTTAAACCGCAGCCTGTCAGATCCGTTTAAGCATTTAGGCTTAAGATGAAACGAAAAGGAATATATTTTTTAGGGTTCAAAGAAACTTTTGGATGTAATGATCCACTAGCATGCATGGTTGTGTTGATGCTGGCTGATTTGCTATATGTTTTGGGGGAAACGAGTCCACAGCTGACGGGACATTCAGCACCCGGCACAGCAATATAATGAGACATGGTCGTATAAAATACATGGAGAGGATTGAAGATCATGCGATTTATAACTACAATTTATTCTGCACCTCATTAAGATAACAAGTAGATATTTTCTGAACGTGACAAACAAAACAGAGGCAGATTTTATTTCATCTTGGTTCATCTGGATGAGATGTGTCAACCAGGTCAGTGATCTTGACCACCCACCCGACTAATTGTAACCCAGATCTTCACGGATCTATAAATTCAGGGGTTTCTTGAAAAAATGGGTATTCACTCTTCAGAAAATGTGTATAGCTTGGTCGATATTTACTTTCCGTGTAATATTCGCGGTGCTCTGTATGTGTGACACTGAAACTTTCATCCGACCGTTGTCTTGTTATATTTAACTTCATATGGTAATGTCGGTTGCTTTACTGGATTTTATACATCAATGTGTTAACTGATTCCGAGAACATATAGAAACATATAGAGTGTTCGCCGTTATGCCAAAGCTATTTCAATATTGAAGAAGCAAAATTAGATTGGTTTAGAAGTGAAAGTGGATTTAACGTTGGACGCTTTCGAGCGTGTGTGCGCGTTCTTGAGTGTTTGTGTGCAAATATCTGTCTGTTGTTGCTTTAGCTCACTGGATAGATGGATACATGGGTATGTACGCTAGTTACAAAACGTGTCAAGACTTCAAACGAACCACTCCCCGATTTTTCATATACCGAGCGAAAGGCAAGGAAATAATAAGCACCACATGCTAACGTCCTTTGGTTAGACGTGCCACATATATTTTGGCTTCTTTCACGAAAGACTCTTTTTCATCTTGACCAGGGTGGCACCAGTTTGTCTAGCGTCTTTCCGTCACTTTGTTGTATCACCTGTGAAACGCGTACTAAATTTGTATCACTGGTGAACGCGGCCTCAAACATAACTCACTCACAGCTGTCCTGGCATTAGTTTGTAACAGACTTTGACAGCGCTGATGAAAATACGCAGCTAACACATTTCCCTCCAACACTAGCTGACTATATTTCCCCAATTACAAGAGAAGTTGTTTAGTTGAAAGGAAAACAAGTGCTGTAGTTGTTTGACTCAGAGTAAACGATACAAACGTGCAACACGCCCGTTGTGATGAGTAACAGGTAATCAGATTAAATACATGCTTACCACGGTGGGAAGATAGCGAAACAAGGCCATGCAAAGGCCTGCATTTTCATTTTCGTTGTAAAACCTTGTCGCGTCGGCGTGGAACTGAGCCGAGTTTCACTTCTTAAAGCAGAACACCCACTGAGCGAAAGGACATTTGATATTTGGGGACTTGGCATGTTTCCTCCAAATAATTTCTTTTCGAAAATGATCGGAAAAAATAATTTTTTGGAATGTTCTCTAAAGTAAATCACCAACTGTACATGCTTTGAGAAAAATGTGTCGTGGATCCGAACAGGGGTCTGGGCCTTTTAAAGAGCCGAAATTAGAGTTTCGTCCCACGGACACACCATTCTCTTCCCACAGAGGTTACTCCTGTCATATCTTCCTACGTAACCTCTGTTCTAATACGGCCCTTTCATGGTGCAAGTGTTCAAGACTCGCGATTGGAGGCGTTCAGATTTAGTTGTGCAGTCAGAGACGTTGTTTCAAGAGTGATCATTCGCGAGATCTCGGTAATTTTAGAATGCATCGGGAAAACTTGCCACTACCAGTTTTTGTTTCTACAAACACATCATGGCGATTGATCACCGCACTCTCTTTTGCCAGTTTCAGATTTTCAGTTAAACATGAAATACCGAATCTTTCCTTCGCACGTTGATGAACCAACTCCATGGGGCCGCCATATTAGAGCTAAGTCTATTTAACGCGAGTTCTGATTGGATAGTAACAAGGGACATAATTCCTGCTGCGATTTTTTGCCGCAAGGGGATTTCTCGTTGACCGGGAATTATGGCTGTACTAGAAGAGAGGCTACGTAGGAAGATATGACAGTAGTAACCTCTGTGGGAAGAGAATGCGGACACACCAGCTAGCTATAGGATCTTATGAACAGCTTTTATGTTTGTCACCGTCATGTCCGACTTAGCGGTTTTCACTCACTCACACAGAAAAGCTTGCATGGATCACATCTAGCTGACACACTGACTCACTGACACACTGACACGCTGACTCATAATGGTATTTGTTCCTATTCTAACTGAAACAGTCTTCCATTTGAAACATGCCTGCCCCACCCGGACATCGAAACCACTGGGAGCCACGAGACGAGCGTGAATGTATTTGAGTCACCGCAAACGTCACGATATAGATTCCCCGAAACAGGACGTAACGTGCATTACCACATTCTCTTCCCACAGAGGTTACTCCTGTCATATCTTCCTACGTAACCTCTGTTCTAATACGGCCATATTTCCCGCACATCGAGAAATCACCTTGCGGCAAAAACTCGCAGCAGGAATTATCTCCCTTGTTACTATCCAATCAGAACACTCGTTAAATAGACTTAGCTCTAATATGGCTGCCCCCATAGAGTTGGTTCATCAACGTGCGAAGGAAAGATTCGATATTTCATATTTAATTGAAAATCAGAAACTGGCAATAGAGAGTGCGGGAATCAATCGCCATGATGTGTTTGTGGAAACAAAAACTGGTAGTGGCAAGTTTTCCCGATGCATTCGGAAATTACCAATCTTGCGAATGATCACTCTTGAAACAACGTCTCTGATTGCACAACTAAATCTGAACGCCTCCAATCGCGAGTCTTGAACACTTGCACCTCGAAAGGGCCGTATTAGAACAGAGGTTACGTAGGAAGATATGACAGGAGTAACCTCTGTGGGAAGAGAATGGCATTACCACGGTGTGTTTAGTATAGACTACGGGAAAGCTTATGTGTTGCTAGTCTGCATAACGTAGGTGATAAGTTTTAAAAACCGGATGGTAAGCAAGCGTTGTTTGAATCAGTGTTATTTCAAACACCGTGGTTTCATAGTCTGCCTCAACACTATTTTGTATCACACCGGATATGACGTAACAAGTCTGTATTGTTGAATGAGTGTAGTTTTACGTAGCACTCCGCATCATTCCAGCTAAATAGCAGCGGCGGTGTGTACAAGATCTGTATGGGGTGTGCTTCAAGTACAGTGACATGTAACGCATCTAAAAACGAACACTGATCACAGCGTACAGTAATCATGTGTCTGCTCAGTTCACCAATTTGGGTAAAACTGTCTGGGATCCTTTCACAGGGACGGTGGGGTAGCCTAGTGGTTAAAGCGTTCCTTCATCAAGCCGTAGGTTCGATTCCCCACATAGGTGCAGTATGTGAAGCCATTTCTGGTGTCCTCCCCTGTAACAATTCTTTAATATTGCTAGAAGCGTCTCAAAACTACCCACACTCCTCAGTTTTTTTCACACGTAGACACAAGTTTAAGTGTATGCAGTGCTATTAAAGAACTTCAATCGAATGCTCATTTCCACTCACTCATTCAACGAGGAAGGAATTGAGGAATACTGTATACTGAATCAGATCATCCGGTGAATCTGTTCATTTGAAACAGAATATATGTTAGAAGATGTCCTGATACACAACTAGAAGTGACACTGTGAAGCGTTAAGTACATGATAATTGGATTTGCTTCCCGAAACTCGATTACACTGGGTTGGACGCAACATAACCACCTGTTATAGGTAAGTTGATAGTCAACCGATTACTGAGGAACTGAGGGTCAATAGGATGAATTGATTGACTGGACTGTGAAATTATGGTTAACTCTCGGATGATTAGCCTATGGTTAACTGGAGATGATGAACCGAAGGCTTGGTGAACTGTAAAGTGATGGAATATATGGATAAATTATAATCTGTTGGACTGTGAGATGTGGTTGTAGTTGATATCTCATCATGAACAGATGTAATTATTCATTGAGCTAGACGTGATAAAGTTCATAATAGCACGAATATCTTTAGATTTTAGAGAAATCTAGCAATTTTCAGAAATCAGGTCTTTTCTAAAAATACATTTAAAGAGACGATCGCCCACGCTAAGTCTTGACCATCACTACACGAGTAAACGTGCCATTAACTTTATATCAACGCGGAAATATGTCGCAGGATTTGAAACAAAATTATCGTATCTTTAAATACAATTTAATAAAACATGCGATCAACCCATAAGTCAAACGAACAGAAAAAAACACGTTGAGACATACACATGAGCGTGTGTAACACGAACCTAAATGTTTTTTTCGCGACAAAGCGATCAAGATACAAAACACATTGACAATATACAGAAGCTGCTAAGAAAAGGTTCAAGCTGCAATAAAGCACCGATATATCGAACACTAATGTGTCGAACTTTGGGTTGTCTCAAAGTTTATTTGGTCATCACTTCGCGGTTGTGTCCCAACTTGGATAACTCGAAGTGCTGACGTAGGTCACTTCAAACCTTCAACTTCGACACAAGGTGTTGCGTTATTTCCCTGGATAGGATCGAGGCCGGGACGTCGTCATTATGAAATGAACTTTAGCAAGTGAATGCAGGCCAAGTAATCCAATGTGAGCGATCAGCGTAACAGATGGTTTAGGCAAAGATGTTAAGGAGAGACATTAATTGTATCCCTTTCTTCTTTTCAATTCGAACGACAGAAAACAGCCCCGACTATACTAATACATACACTGCGTTTTTGTCTAACTTGTGTTAGTGCAGTTAACCATCGGTTCATCATCTGGCAGTTAACCATCAGTTCATCATCTGGCAGTTAACCAACGGTTCATCATCTGGCAGTTAACCATCAGTTCATCATCTGGCAGTTAACCATCGGTTCATTATCTGACATCTAATCTCACAGGACATGGTGTCTGATTTTCTTAAAGCACATTTCAGTTTTCTTCAACGAGTATTGACAACAGGTGAATGTTTGAACCCGTCGCGTGTAATGAATTCAGTTGAATATTACAGTGAATCTGTTCATATCATGAACAGTTTGTTATAGTATTCCCAGAAATTATTGAGAATCATGTTGCGTCATGTAACTCATTACGTTTATTAACTTCTGGCGTTTTACTTACATAAACATGTTAAAACATCATCCTTTTATAGTCTCAGTCTTGTTTTAGTACTTTGTTAGACCTCCTCGCTCAGCAATGCATGCCTGAATACGCCTAGGCACACTACCCATCAAAGTTTGTAGGTAATCGTGTGACAGGGTATGCCAATATTGGACCACCTCGGCCTTCATATCTTCTATATTTCTCAGTCCCTTTTGGTTTATTCTGTCCTTCATGACTCCCCACACATTCTCAATTGGGTTTAGGTCTGGGCTGTAACTGGGCCAGTCTAAAACTTGAACATTTTCGCCCGACAACCACTGTTTTGTGTAGCGTGCAGTGTGTTTTGGGTCATTATCATGCTGGAAAATCCAATCATCTTCATACAATGTTTGTGCTGTCGGAAGAAGGTGACCATTTAGAATGTCAACGTATCTTTCTTTTGTCAAGTTTCCCATGAAAACACACAATGGCGTCACTCCTCGAGCCGATATGCCACCCTACATGTGAAAATTCGGGCTATGTTTTGGTCGCTGGTAGATAGGTTTGACAGTATCTTTGGTCCAAATTTTCACACAATTAGGGAAAAGCCAAACAGAACTTTCATCCGAAAAGAAAACATTATCCCAATCTTGATTTTCATGAGCCCGACACCAGTTTAAACGTTTTTCCTTTTGTGCATTTTTCATCAACGGCGAGGGAATTCCACGTTTTCTCACCCAATTAAGTCTCTGTAATTCCTGCCTGTTTCATTGCATACCTGAGGACTTCCTCTGCTAATCATTTCATTTCTGATGTTCTCAACACTTTTCAATTTGCCCCTACTCACAATCTGCCCAAGTCTTCGGCGATCCACAACACTGAATTTCCTAGGCCGACCTGCCCCTGCTTTGTGCTCTATCCCGGTTCCTGTTTGAATATTCTTCAAAGTTCTGTATACTGTAGACAGAGGAATACCATGTCTACAAGCTAACACTTTAGCATCAGCCTCACCCCTTTCAAAATCATCTAGAATGAGCTTTCTTTTCTCTCTTGCTGTAAATTCTGCCATGTCAACACAGGAAGCCGTCTGCTCAGACAAGGGAGATAACTCTTGACGTAATGAGCTGCCTTCTAAGCCTTCAAGAGTTGTCTCCCTTATTTAGTATGCTTAGTGCATAGTGAAAGCCCTTTTTCCAATCTTAGCATCATTAGAAAAAAAACAAAGATTTTCTCAATAATTTCTGGGAACACTGTATATGCAAAAAAAAAAATGATATTCCCGCCATCCCTAACCCCTGACGAATTTAACAACCTGAAAGTCTTTCCAATAATGATTGACTAATTATTAATAAGCATTTGGTATGAGATCATGTTCCCTTAAACTGAAAACAGAATTGCACCCCTGCAAGTAGTCTGACATTGTCTGACAGTACCTACTATGTAATTTTCCCTACTGTTTAGTGCCCATGCAGTGCTAAGGCCTTAAAAACCAAGTCTAGATTTCCAAGGTTTTGATATTCACATCTCCCTGTGACTCTTTTTCAATTTAAATGTGTGTGTATTTTTTTGTTACCATCAAAATTATGTTTTTTTCAGAGACCATTCATAAGTCTCTCCTGCAAGCTGACTACATTCCTTTTTGGTTTGTTTTGGGTTTTTTTTTTGCGTGATAGCACACAGCGATCTCAAAGCTTTGGCAATGTTTCGTGTGTTAATGATGACAAAACCAGTCGGTGTACGTAGAGCTGTTGATTTATTCATACTAAATTACAAACGTAACAGTTTGCATTGCGTAAATCCATGTTAAACAAACGAACGAAAAAATTGATTTGTTACGGCCTCTAGGCAGCTAGAAGGGGTCGTGATCTTAAACTGCGTACCAAATCCGCTGGGTGAGGTAAATATTGTATTTATTGATCGTAACAAAAAAATAACAAGTACATTCGTCCTCTTATCTCGTGTTCGATAGTAAATCACCGTGAAGGATTGCGGTAGGTAATTGTCAATGATTCATGTACATGAAATGACTGCATAAACGTAACACGTTTCACTGAGACAAACTGCAGTTGAATTGTTCACCATCAAAATCCTTGTTAGGACATTCACATTTCCTAGAAATGTAATGAATGTGAGTTTTGCCAGTGGTCGGGATGCGGGATGGTATATGACCCTCACGGAATGTTTTCAAGCCTCCTTATGCTATGTTCATATTATCATGCTTAGCGCCATGATTGAAATCGTGCTCTTAATCGTGGACCAATCGTGGTGATCCTATCAGATCTTATCACATCTTGAGGTCAGTCATGACAATCGCGCTGATCATAGAATTTTTTATTGTTCTACGATCAGCACGGTTAATTACCAATCGTGATCATAGCAGCTGAACGTATTGCATCGCAACAAAGCCAAACAAGTTGGATCTAATCGTGCTTTCCAAACCGTGGTGATCGGAATCAATCATGGACAAAAGAAACACCACGCTTTGTTGAGATGTGATGCGATACCCCACTATCTGTGACGCTCAGTGGGGTCCCACTGCTCCGGACTTGACACGAACGACTCGTACGAAAAACTGCGATTAGATACGAGTACTGGCGCTTTCCCACGATCTGGTACGTGGTATTAAGCCTATATGTGCACCGGATGTCAGAAGTAATGCGCCTCATTCAGCAATCTACCCTCGAAGACAGTAAATCTGTCAAGTTGCTTTGGTTTGTAATTTTGGAGCCTTTAAAATATGCTACCAAAGGCTATGAGAGGCAAGAATGAAAGAGAACGGCTGCCCCTGAACCTGCCTCAACAAGGCCAGCCAGAGCCTACACCGCGAGAACCCAACCCGAGAAAGACAAGAGAAAGAAAACAGTTACCGGCTTTACTGAACAATAAAATGAGGACATCGTTGAGTTCCTCATGAGAAAGACTGTGCAGTAAACGCCTTACGTCCCTAGGAGACACCTGAATCTATTAGCCGGGATCCCAAAGACATTTTCCACCACTCCTATCATTGAAAATCCCCTCTTTCCTTGACATCCTTCCTCTAATGTATGGCTTCATGAAGTAGTTCATGTGTGTGCAGAAGGTCATGTCTTGGTGGCCTTAGTGTCTTCATCAAAGGGCTGTGGTGTTAACCATGTGTAGTTTGGCAACGCTACTGGACCCTCCAGCATCCTGGGTGTCCAGGAGTTCAGAGAAATGGCCAGATTGTTGTCCCGTCTCCTCTGTGAGCCATGGTCGCACCCAGAAGTGCCTGGTTGCAACTCTTCTGTCCCTTTGTGGTTGTAGTTGTAGGTGCTCGTCTTATATCTCTCTGGCGATAATATAAGCAGGTAGTACGTCCACAAATGGTTATGTTTGTAGTGTTCACTCTGTAGCAGTTCATGGACTGATGGGCTGCATGTATACTCGTCGTGGTCAAATCCTGATCACCCTCAATGGTGGTCGTGAAACACACCGCGATCACAATCGTATCCAGTCGCAAAATAGCGTACTGACTGTCATTCAGACAATGTATACTTCGGAAACTCGAAAAGTCCATGGCTGACATGACGAAGAGTACACAAGTACGATCGAGTTTCTTGTGTACGCCAGAAACTTCGTCAGTTCGAATCTTTGTTGCTCTCTCTGTCAGTACAATACCTGTGTTCGTGTTAAGTGGTATACGTCTGATATCACCCCGTATCAAGATGACACGCTTGTAATGTTGCAATGTCTAAGACTATTTTATGTATGACCACAATGTCACAAATGATGTGACATGAGAGAGAAGTTACTTTGATACATGCAATTACATCTTAATGAGTTTCATTTATACGTCAGTTAATAGGAGCGGGACGCAATAAAACATTTAAAAAGATTCGAATAAAGTAAAAATCTGATTTGCCTCTTTGGCTATCCTACAGACCCTAAAACAAAATAAAAATAGGTTAAAGCACATTTTACAGGCGTGGCGCCACATGATCTACAATCACAGGTTATGGCGTATTGATTAGCTCTCAGGCGATGCGGGAATGCATACATGGATCATTACAGTATGCAGATCCGGTTAGAGATAATCATAAACTAGTTGTTTGGAATCTGGGTGGTGCAATGAACTAAATCGATCATTTAAGGGAATGGCCGTATTATATTTTAAGAGCGACGTGGATATTTAATAAAAAAATAAGGCCTCACCTTTCACACATGACAAAGTGCCCGATGCCCGAGAAACATTTCCCCTTTCAAATTAGCCTTAGGTACATATGAGAAGAAAGCTTGAAGCGATCCGGGTCTTAGACTTTAGTAAAACACGCACAACAGATCTCCTTTTACGTCTTTGATAGTTACTAAGTAACATATTGAATCGAAGTTGAAATGACGGAAACATTATACAGAAACATTGGTCATCTTCGGTGGTGTCTTAGATACACCTTCAAAAACACCATGTTCCCTTTTATCGTTCTGTCAGTATATCTTCATTGTTACTCGTAGTTGGATTTTGTTGTATTTGGCAGCTAACGGCTGTCCTCGGCGTTTTTACTGCTGTCACCATTATGAGTTTTGTGTGAAGATGAAGTTAATTTGCAGCCCAAAATAACAGAGATTGAACGGATACCCTAATACGCGTTTGGTTTGGTTTCGAAAGTCTTTTTTTAAACTGATGCAGTGACATCTTAGCGTTAACAACTACGTTGAGGGAGTTACCGTCTAATGATTAAAGAGGGCGTATTTTCAGGCAAAGACTCGGAACTCATCGTCATTAGCTAATGTAGACAGTTCCTATACACAGATATTTATACACCTGCCCAAGGGCCTGTATATTGGGTGATTGGTGGCACATGGCCCTGTCTATATCTTAACTGATTTCGGTCTCTTCAACTATCTAGTTCATTAGATTAATCGCAAACGGTAGTGACGGTGTTTGTCTGGACTGTTATCAATACTGTTTGCTCTACAGTAAAGACGCCATATATATATGCCTGTCTGTTTTAAACCTTGGTGTTTGAAAACATACTGAACACTGATTCTATTCTTTTTTTCCTTTGTCTCCTTGCAGTTTGTTACAGTATGTGCTCCTAAACCTTTCAGCTATGAATTCATATTTGACACCTGATGTGTTGGGTACGTGCACGTATACACGTGCACGGGCAATAGACTCCGAGTAAAAATGCAGGGCATTATTTCACAATGCATTTGTAACATTGCAACTACCGCAGATCTGCGGTACGTTGTGAGAACCTCGTCAACCTGAAGAGTAAAATCGTTTTCTGGTAAGAAGCGAAAGTTGCCATTAAATAATTTAAAAATCTCGGGTCAGAGCAATCATTAATCATCAAAGAGAATGGTATAATTCAAAACACAAGCACACCAGCATTCCGTGTATCGCTCGTATTAACACATGTTGCGTTCGAGTAGGCGTGGGCAGCACTTGGTGCAGTCAATCTTATGCAAGTTGCTAACGAGCTTCATGCATCATTTTGCATGTGAACAAAAACCACGACAACACTTGCCCAAGTGCCAATTTCTGTATAAACCTGAAACCTTATTAAAATTCTGATAACTGCAGAACAATTGAAACAGAATTACCCGTTGTCACCTTTTTATCCCGGATGAACGTGTCGTATACACTTACAACGCAGTCTCATTTGATCACAACCTTATTTGATAATCACAGGGCTGGCTTTAATTATTTTTGATTACTTTGTCATTCCTACTAATCATTCTTAATGCCAAGGGAATAATGTGTTAACAAACCGACAGCATGGGTTCCCAAGGGACACTCAGGATAATTCTATACCAACTAGCAAGCGATTCCATGTTTGTCATAAGGCGCTCGTATATTACAAACCCAACTCCACTGCCACGATTGCAAGGTTCCATCACAAAATCTGGTCTCCTAGTTTAAGCAGTGTTCCCAATAGGGTAGTGGGAATTCCCAATTTCCAGCGTCTGTATATACCGTCATTATTCCTGATTTGATTTGAAAACCATAGGATTTATAGATAATACAATTACCCATGCTGGGGATTGCCCGTCTGTTGGGACTAGGCCACGGGCAGAGTTATCGGCTGTTGTAGAGCCCAGTAATAACGCTTGCACACTGACTGTCGAAGGGGTGATGGCAGGCGGCAGTGCGCGGTGCGGTGTTAGTTTAGCGGCCAAGTGAATGTGGTATCGGAGCGTCCCACAATCTCCCGAGATGGTCCCCCGGTATCTGAATGCTCTCCTCCCTGCAATAACACCACCGTCTCCCCTCATTGCTCGCAAAAGGATTCTGTCTTGAAAGAACCTTTGAACCTCTTGTAGATATTTCCTCGCGCAGGTGATGTAATAACTTTCACGGGATATTTTGAAGATTTTTTTCACGGTGATTAGGGGATATATATTTAGGTCTCAATTTACGGAGAATACCATTACCATCTTGTGCTCTTTTCAGCTGATACCGACGTCCCTGAAGACGAGATGAAGCGGGAACTGTCCTCAACATACTGATAACGGTGCTCTCTGCAACACGGAAGTAACTATGTTTCACCTCGACATTTGGAAAACAATGTGAAGTCGGCCATTATCCGCTCGGACTTTTTAAAGGATTTCTCTGGACGAGCAAAGTGGATGTTTACGGATCAAACTGTGACCGCAGTGGGTAAAATACAAGTCACGTCTGGGAATACAGCGTGTCGTCTGCTTTGCTGGAAGTGATCTGGTGTTACTTGTCGTCTGCTGTGAAGGCAACAGGTGTGATGACACCTATCGGCAGCCTGGCCCATATACTCCGATGGGCTTTGCAACTTGTTTATGTCTGGGCTAAATCAGTCACATACTGACCAGATCAACTGTGCCCCTCTGCTGCTGGAGGCGTATATAACCGCCAAGAAAACTTGGAACTGGATGATTCGAATTGTGCTTGCTATTGAGTAACAACGACACCAGTGACAGAACAGAAGCGCATAGTATCAGTTATGGCCAAGTTCTATATAGGCTCGCTGATCTTTGCGGCGCACCTGTATTCAATTGTAACCTGTGTTAATTCTAACGGAGAGACACGATTTGGGGTGATGCTGGATGCAGGCAGCAGTGGCACAAAAATAAAGGTATATGAATGGCAAGACACAAGAACTGCAACAGATATTCCCTCCATGGAGTTACGATATGGACACAAGTTCTCCCCCGGGATTGGTCGTTATGCCACTCACAGGGAGGGTTTAACTAAATATCTGTCTAACATAGTGGCTAAAGCTAAAGACCTTGTTCCAGAGGAAAAGTGGAAGTCAACACCAATGTACCTGATGGCAACTGCTGGTAGGTTATTACTGTGTAGTGTTGTTCTTTACACTGAATAACAGTCTCCATACTAATTATTATTACCGTTTACATTTGAACAATTTCGTAATTTTTAGCGTTATATTAGCTTTTTAATGGTTTAGGGACCGTTCAATTTTTTTTGCTACGGGACATGATGCTAATTCAGAAACATAGTAAGTTAGCACACCTTCCACCCCCAGACACCAATCCCCCCCCCCCCACACACACACACACCCACGACACGCACACACACACTCACACACGCACACCTTCCCACCACCACCATTCAGACTCACTGCAAACGATCAGTGTATCCCCCTGTATAAATGAACAAATTTGATGGCAGTCCTTACCTCCCTTGAATTATGAACGGTCCCAAAAGTGGGTAGGCATGCATGCGGTTTTTGCGTTCGCTTCTTTCAACAACGCACGAGTTCGATTCCCCCTGTGAGTACTATATAACATCCCTTGATAACTCGAGGGATATAGTAACACAACAGTATTGTGGATACAAGCCTCTAGCTTAGCTCCCAAGGTTTGACAGGCAAGCGTAAATCAATGGGATGCAGTGTACCTGCATTTGTCGACAACGATCGCTTGACGTTTTAAGTAGGGATCAGGATGTACTAACGTCCAATACTCAATATATTTCGTTTCTGTGATTTGTGTCGTCTGTTGCAACAGGATAATGCAGTGAATATCGTATACACCATATATCGCCCATGTATGGGGGGGAAGAAGGTTCAGCGTATCCTACATTTCTGATAAGGTTCATATGCATTGCACCACATAACCCGACTTCCACGAGAGAGAAGGAGGGAGCGGACTGACAGACTTGCAGACATGTATGCAAGGGTGAGGGGACATATTGTAACAAAGACAAGACCAAGGAAGAATCTGAGAACTTTTTTTTACTCCAGCTTTACATATGTAATTCAGCATGGTCAGGAGAAACGCTGTGTTAGCAGTGCTTTCATTCACAGGCCGTTGTCTGTGCCAGACCCTCCGTCGGCGATAACATTGAGGTTATCTATCGACATGATCTTTCGAAAAAATCCCACTCATAACCCGCGAAGTACTGTTTGCAGTTATGACATGATCCTCCTGTCTGCTCTTACCTGTGCCTCAGGGGGAACAGGCGATGGTCTTCATACCACAACGCCTCGAACATGTACACTAACTACGTCTGCATACAGTTATCAGTGTAAGTGATTCTTGATTATTATGTGATGCCTCTGACAGCCATGGGGCACAGCGGTTGCAGTCGACAAACTGCAGTCGCCGTGCACAGGTGCCTCCCATTCCATTTCGCTCCTTCACAATGTTCTGGCGTTCGCACTACCATACACTAGTCTGATTCAGAGGTCCCTTATCCACATTATTTTCGATTTTATTGCGTCTTATTTGTTTCTAAAATATTTATATTCTGAACAATAGTTTATTCCATACCCGCGCTCATGGGTTTCACTGCAGCGTTAAACGTCTGAGACATCCGAAAATCTCTCACCCCTCCGACATCGAGATAATATGTAGTGGAACTAGGCAACAGTTTGAAGTGACGTCAAATCCAACTCAATCATTTGCTTGATAGCATCTGTCAACAACGATCGTGTGACGTTACAAGTAGGGATCTCAAAATATGCTGAAATCCAACACTCAGTATATTCCAGATCTGTGATTAATGACGTCTGCTTCGACAGAATATTAAGAGGAAATATTGCATACACCATAAATGACACACATGTAGGGAAAAGAAGGTTTAACGTATCCCACGTTTCTGATAAGGTTCATATGAATTGAACCGCTTGACCTGTGTCTGACGTTCAAGAGAGAGAAGGACAGACAGACAGACAGACAAACGAGGGTGAGGAAAGACTCTGAGAACTCTCATCTACAGCGTTCCAGATGTATCTCAGCATGGTCAGGAGCAACGTTGTCAGCAGCAGCTTCAAACACACATCGTTGTCCTTTTCGTACTCGCCATCGGTGATAACGTTGAGGATATCTGTTGACATGATCTTTCGAAAAATCCCACTCATAACCCGCGAAATACTGGTTTCCTATTTATCTGTTATGACATGATCCTCCTATTTGCTCTGGCTTTTGCCTAAAATCCCCCATGTGTTTACCCGTGCCTCAGGTGGAGCAGACGATTGTCTTTATACCACAAGGCCTCACCATGCAGACTAACAACGTCAGCATACAGTTTCCGGTGATTCTTGATTGTCTTGTTTTGTTTCTGACAGCCATGGGGCAAAGGACGTGCAGTCAACAAAGGTTGCGTGCCTCAGTTTGGTATGCCTTAATCTCCAGTGGTTTAACTCCTTCCCAACTTTCTGGGCCTCTTGCTACCATACATGTACCGATTTCAGAGGTCCATAAAATACATTATTTTCTCTACTTATATTGCACTCCCTTTGATGCCAAATCCCTAAAATCCCAGGTTTTAAACTTACTTCTCACTGGGGCTTCATTTCAATTTAAATTGATTTAATTTATTTGTTACTTTCATCAAAATTATACACCTTCCAAGAGATAGTCTATACATACCCGCGCTCATGGGTATCACGGCAGTATAAAACTTCTAGGCAACCATCCCACTCATCCAGCACAAAACCCACATGCAGTGGAACTGGGCAACAGTTATGAGTGACGTCAAATCCAACTCAATCATTTTCTTGAGACCATCTGTCAACAACGATCGTGTAACGTCACAAGTAGGCATCTCAGAATGTGCTGAAATGCAACACTCAGTATATTCCAGATCTGTGATTTATGACGTCTGCTTCGACAGAATATTAAGAGGAAATATTGCACACACCCTCATATATATGGCGCATATGTGGAGGAAAAGAAGGCTGAACGTATTCTACATTTCTGATAAGATTCATATGCATTGCAACACCTGACTTGTGCCCGACTTCCACAATTTAAATTGGATTATTTGTTATTTATATCAAAATTATGTATATTCCGAGCGATAGTCTATACATACAAACGCTCGTGGGTTTCACTGCAGTGGTAAACGTCTGACACTTGCATCCCACTCCTCCGACATCCAACTAATATGTAGTGGAACTGGGCAACAGTTAAAAGTGGCGTCAAATCCAACTCATTTACCGGAGAGCATCTATCAACAACGATCGTGTGAAGTTACAAGTTGGGATCTCAGAATGTGCTCAAATCCAACGCTCAATATATTCCAGATCTGTGATTAATGACGTCTGCTTCGACAGAATATTAAGAGGAAATATTGCATTTAGTATTTTGTAGATAGTAAATTTAGCTCGTAATGTCAAATAATAGTGGAATAATATTTGTATACACAATAATGGTGAAAAAATTGCAGTATGTCTGGTAGACTAACGCTTAGTTCCTGAATAAATACTTTTGATGGTAACAAATAAACCATTTAAATTAATAAGGAGCCGCAATGAGTTGGAACCTGAGGAAAACTAGAATCGATATAGTATTTTAAGGATTTGGCATTATGGAAAATAAATTAATGTGATTGAGGGATCGTGAGACAGACTATGTGTTTGGTCATATCTTGGTGATAAGGAAATTATATACATTATGTTGTTAGTTCATGAAATCATGAACCGTGTATATAAAGCAAAGGCTGTTGCTGTAATTGCCCATTTTTCCACAGACCATAAAATACTCATCGTGATAATTTTGTATATGTCAAGCTGACCTACAATGAATAGTGCATACCAACCGCTACGGCGACACTAAGCATAATGTTCTGTCAATTCATAACGAAGCCAGACTGATAAATTTGTCTGCCCCATGTATTGTGGCATGAACGTTCATACGGACTTCATGAGGGAGCCAGGTTTTGATCCCCCTACACACACACCCCTTACGCATATGTCATGTGAAATACACACTACCCTGGCTCATGTTTCGTCATTCCATGTTCAACGCCAGCAATGTGATTAGTTCACATGGTAAATACATATGTCAGTGTCACCTTTGATTAATTGCAGAATTGACAGAAAGTAGCAGATTTCCAAGTTTATAACACTTGTTAATTGATTTAATTGTTGTATTTAGCTAAAATTAGCTACTTGTTCACACTGTAATTCGCATAACATTGAATAAACGTACCTAAATAAATATTTCCAACCCACACTCTAAACAGGATCGTGTGCATAATTCCCGATAACTCCCCTTAAACGCAATAATAAAATTATATTATAAAAACGATAAGAATAATATGCATAATAATGCTAATTAATTACTGATGTGATATTTAATGGACAACTGCTGTTTTATTGTAACTATTTAGGAACACAATTGTTCAAGAAACGTGGATTGAAGATATTTACACAATCTGATTTCATCCCCATGCCTGACCCCTAAAAGGTATAAAGAAAATGTCAAATTCTGTAAAGAACAATTTGACGATTCGGCTCCTCCATCTTAAGACAACAACGTTAGAATCAGTTACTATTTTCAATATGTCATTCGAAAAGTTAACCCTTATTCTCCATAAAGTTAATTCCTTATTCCCCACAACGTCAACTCCTTATTCCCATCAACTCCTTATTCCCAAGAAGTCCTGTGCGTAGTGCTGAGGCCACCGTCGAGCTGGGAAAGTCCTTGGATGGGTGACCGTGTTTGGCAGTTTGACTCCTGAGAGTTTCTAGGACTTCGGTCCTGCCCCACAACGAAGCACACGGAAGACATGTGATCTCACCTTAGGCAAGTGAGTTTGTTCAAAATTGCCTCTGTTCACCCAGCAGAAATTGGGTACCCGGTGGGATAAAGTCCTGTGACTATAACATTCTAGCGCCTAAGAGGCTGCTTGGGTTATCCGGGGTAATGATACTCAAATTCTGATTACATTGTCCAGTGAGCAAATAGTCAGATGGATACTAGGCGCTATATAAGTGAATTATTATCATTATTATCATTATCATATAAAGTTTACGCATATCATAAAAGACAATTCCTTATTCCCCATAAAGTTAACTCTTTATTCCCCATTAAGTTAACACCTTATTCCTCATAAAGTTAACTCTTTATTCCCCATTAAGTTAACACCTTATTCCCCATAAAGCTAACTCTTTATTCCCCATTAAGTTAACACCTTATTCCCCATAAAGTTAGCTCCTTATTCCTCCTAAAGTGTACTCCTTATTTCCCGTAAAGTTAACTTTTCCAGTTTTTATTCCCTGTTTTGTTTTTAAGTTACCGTGAAGTTATTCCTTGATCTAAAAGGCAAACCCTAAAATAGACTAACACTTATATCAAATAAACCCACAAATCGCAATGGGACCCATCACGGACCAAAGATTCAGAACCTGGGGAAATCTAGACTTACTTCATTGGGTTTTTAGCACTGCACAGGTCTCTAGTCTGCGGGGAAAATAATGTGGTTCAAGGACTGTGAGATACACTCAAAAACTGGAAATGCTGTGATATTTGTCAGTTCCCACCTCGTTGGAGCTGAATGCCCAGCCACTCTATCAGATGTGGTGTATCTGCACCCACCCTGACCTTGTGAGTGTCAGCCCTTAACAGTGACATGTGAATGTATCAGTGCTCCCTCCCCTAGCTAACAGGTCAGTCGATAACGCCATGAGATGACAGATAATGTCAATACTTCACCACAAACCTCTGGCCTCTATCAACTAGCCTCGTACGCGAGTATTCCCAAGCGGTGCTCAGACTGTTAGACAAATTCTCCTCGCTAAGTGCAGGTAAATATTATTCCTTTACGATTCGGCCATTAACTTGTGTATATAGCCAGTCTGTATGGCGGATGATAGTTCGGTATGTTGTAAACGCATCCAGTCTCATGGGACTTGGGATAGCGGCGTTGTTTCGTTGGTGTGCGTGTGTTCATCCTTGTGTGCGCGCGCGTGCGTGCGTGCGTGCGCGCGCGCGCGCGCGTGTGTGTGTGTCTGCGTGTGTGTATTTGCGTATGATATGGGTATCGGTGTTGGAGTGTGGGTGAGTGTGAATTGGTTAGACAGGGTTTGGGGAAGCTTTACTCCACTGTAAGAGATCTCCCGGGTGCGGTAGGTTCCCCACAGGGCTGGGAAACACTGGTAGGGCAGTCATCACGGGATGGGAGTCACCGGTAGGGTCGTCATCACTGTCTTAGGGAATCACCTGGGTGGGGAGAGTCATGTATATTTGTACACATGGTGTTCAAGAGCATGAGCCGGAAGTAGAATCTATATGAGAGTTCTTCTGGTGCTAATCAAGTCTACTTGCACTGTGCGTATTTATCCTGCAAGAATCAAGAACGTGTTTTGAAACTCACACAGCGTGACATGTACGCATAGTGCTCTTGCATTAGAAAACATACAGCGTTGCGGGAAAGCCTCAGGTTTACTGATTTCAACGAGTGCAGATTTACTTGGTTAATTTTTCATATGCAACAATTCTCACGGTAATGCTGATTCTTGGATTTCATCAGATCAGAGAATTAAACCCATTCAAGTTACAGTTTTCTTTTTATATAGATCAAATTATCTCCGTTTTGCTGAATAATATATAACACAGATATAACTTACTGCCCTTACGCATACGGTGACATCAACTGCTCACACCCTGTTCAGTCTTGAACTCCTCATTCCGTTCACTTGTAGTAATCACATGAGTGAGTGAGTGTTTATGGTTTTACGCCGCTTTTAGCAACATTCCAGCAATATCACGGCTGGGGACACCAGAACTGGGTTTCACACAAGGTGTCCATGTAGCGAATCGAACCTGCGTCTTCAGGGGGACGAACAGACACTTTAACCGCCAGGCTACACCACCGTAAACAAGTTAACTTGTTATCCCTGTCCTGTCGTAAAGTAAATTCTGTATCAGCTGTTTAAACGTGAAGTTAACTCATTGTTCTTTTGCAGTCGTGAAGTTATCTCATCATCCCTAGTTTTGTATCATGATGGTAACATCGTATTTACCATACGTGAAGTTTGCTCCATATTCCTTTGTTAGTCGCTAGTGTAAAACTGACTCCTTATGCCTTCATTTTGAAGAACAATTTAGCTTTATTGCTGGACTCGAGTTAAAAACTTGTAATGGGTGAGTCATTGTCAATGATGGTTTAGTTTATGTTTGTGCACTTGACAAACTACCACACTCCCCGTGGTTCCCATGCCAGTCGCAAAAATCGAAGCCTTTTTTTCTTTTTCTTTTAAAAAAGCTTTAACAGTGGAAAAGGTTCCGCTCTTCCGATCTCATTTACTCTAGCTGACTTAAGGAAAAACGAGGAAACCAAGATTTCTTCTCATATGCCGCAAAATGTGTTTATATTTCCTGTCCTTGTCACAAAAGGTTCAATACTCACGGCTTCTGCAAAGACGCGATCAACTTTAATCCCCTGCTGAAGACTTACATCTCATGACTCAAGTCTTGACTCAAGTCTGAATTCAAGTCTTACAACTCATGACTACCCGGTTTACTAAATGACGTATTCACCAGTGACAAGGTAATCAAGAAAATGCATGAGCTACCTTGGCATATGAAAAGGACATGGAGAGGCATGAAAGTTCCCTCTTTGGAGCCTGTTCTTTGTGGGTGAAGGCAGACCAAAATGAACACCCGTCTTGGTGGATGATAATGTACTGACCACCCCTAATCGGGCCATCGCCATTCAGACGTTACAAGTTCGTTTCGTGTATAAAGGTACAAATATCTAATCTAGTAATCAAATATCTGAGAGTTCCTTCATGACTTTCTTCTGCAAGGGAACGTTTGTCTTTAGGGCGTGCCCGTCATGGTCCTGCATGGAATAAATTCTTGTGACGCGTTTCATGGTTGCACACTTCATTATGACAAGGTTTCATTTGACTGCAGTCTGCTTGACATGTTATTCGCAATATGTTTAATAAGTATATTGTGGGATTACATAACGTTACGTTAAAACTCGAGACAAACTGAAGTCTTTACCCCGCTTTCCGGTTTCTCGATCTCGTTGACTGTACCATATTTTCTGTGTACAACATATTCAGAAACAGAAGCCGGAGTATAGTCTTTCTTCACAGAACTGCATGCAATAGTGCGGCTTTCATGCGGATGATCATTAGGAATGAGTGAGTGAGTTGAGTTTTACGTCGCACTCAGCAATATTCCAGCTCTATGGCGTCCGTCTGTAAATAATCAAATCTGGACCAGACAATCCAGTGATCTACAACATGAGCATCGATTTGCGCAATTGGGAACCGATGAAATGTGTCAACCAAGTCAGCGAGTCTGACCACCCGATCCCGTTAGTCGCCTCTTACGACAAGCATAGTCGCCTTTTATGGCAAGCATGGGTTACTGGAGGCCTATTCTACCCCGGGACCTTCAGGGGTCGATCATCAGGAAGGAGTAATGTCCGTGTCTGGAGTAATGTAGTCTCAGCAGGGGAGTGAGTGTCTCACAGATTTGTCGAACATCTGATAGAATAATATTTTATCATACCCTATACTCATGCAAAGAAACATTGCACATAGAAACATGGTCGATTAAGGGATCTCCGAGGATAAGTCCAAATAGGTGAATCTTTCACATCAGCTGCTATGTCGTCGATGTCAGTATTGATGTAATTACATAGACATAGAGATTTGCTCTTGGTGAAATATGTTCACTGGAAAGAAGTTTCATAGGTAGCGCTCTTGCCCCTGTCCTGCATGTCGTATTGATATATTTGTTTTAAAAATTGCATTAAAATGTCTGCAAAGGCAAAGTCCATTGTTTAATCCTGCCTGTACCATTAGCGTGTGGTTGTCTAACCTTCCACGTTGTAAATATAAGTCTGATCCTCATTTGTGGTTCACACGGTTGTTAATTGAGGAGACAATCTGACAGACGTCCGACGCCTCCATCCAATAGACCAAAGGAAACTCGTTCTTCCGCTTCGATATCATTATACACAAAAAGGGAGATTGAGTCATACGTTTTGAATATAAATCCACAAAGATAGCCATCAACCATTTATCCACACTCAAGATTTATGGTTTGTTTTTAGCTTACAGTTTGGAAAAAAATGAATTGACGATTGAGTTAAGTTTTATTTTGACAGTAAATTTAAGCCAGAGACGTTGTATACATCACCTTGCCTATTTCAAGCATTATTTACGCTAATTCCCAAGCACTTGACGATAGCATCAGTACACGTATACACACATTACATTAGCAGCTGGCTGGCACAAGACCGTCTCCACTTTGCACCACCATGCGTGGACTGGGACTCGGGGAGGGCTGGGGTGTTCAGTTCCGTGTTGGGTTTCAATTCATTGGTTTGACAAGGTGTGTTTACACTAGCAATGGATTTCCCGTATTGACTCACAATGCTTGAGTATGTGTAGCCTTGCTGTCTGTTTATTATCATGCTCTAAGTGCTGTGCCATCAGTATTCCACGCGCCAAGGGCATTTGCCCTGCCAATATGGTGCTCAGCCATGCGTCTCCCAGATCCTGTAGTACCACTTAATCCTTGATGAACCAAACATGACACTGCACTCAGGAACAAGAGATCTGTGATACAGAATGCTCCCATCCAGTAGAAAACATGGTGTAGGGGCTATGTGTCTCGTCTGTTCATCGGTCATCACGCCATATTATTCACAAACAGGGAGTGTGTGAGTGAGTTTAGCTTTACGAAGCTCACAGCAATATTCCAGCTTTGTGGCGGCGGTCTGTAAATATTAGAGTCTGGGCCAGACACACCAGTGATTAACAGCATGGCCATCGATCTACACAGTTGGGATACGATGACATGTATCAGCCAAGTCAGCGAGTCTGACCGCACATCTAAAAGCAAGAATGAGTTCTTACCCAGGTCTTCGTGGATCTTAACAAATAGGGACTGTCATCGTTTGACCATAGGTCACTGCCATTAGCAGGTGAACTTCTCGAGTTTGTTTAATCAGGATATTTACGGCGTCGGGTATCTCACCTACCAAGTATAACAATGGATTAGTTTGATATCACAATGACATCTTTGAAAAGATGCAGAAAAAAGTTAACACCAAAATTGTATAAATATCAGTAATCAACAAGGTCATATGTTATATGTCAACACGTTTTACTGACAGACAGATACATCTGGCTTCTGTTATGAAATGGCTTTGTCAAGCATAGGCACGTGTTTCATGGCATCATAGCTAGTAAACATAGACATACTGTAAAACCTGGGTTGGGTTGGGGTGGGGTCTTGGGTATTGGGCTGGGATCGAGCTATAACGCACCGGAGCGTCATAGAAGATCAACAGCCATCGCGTTCGTCAGAAGCAAGATCACATCAAACATTTTATACAGGTCGTATTGAAGAAAAATGTATAACCTTTGTTTAATGATTTATGATGAGAAAAAAAATGTATATAAAGCATGATCTTATTTCTTAATGACACGAGGGATTATGTAATGTCAATGAAAATATAAATTTCAAATTTCACTCTCTTCGGCTTTGTTTACTTTCAGATTATATCATGCATCGATCGTGGCTTACAAAACTGAAGCTGTGGTAGAGGGAGTGTTGTTTTAGGCAATATTTCAGTTATGGGGCGGCGGTTTGTAAATAATGGAGTCTGGACCAGACAATATGTGTCACCAAAGTCAGCGACCACAAGATTCCGAGCAGCCTGGAGTTAGCAGCGGGTTCGTGTTTCGTTATTCGCGTTTCGAATAACGCATAACGTGCTAGCAGCGGGTTCGTTATTCACACGCTCTACATGGAATCTCTATAGTAGTTCTGTCACATACACTGAACCTCATGTAATAACGCATTGCGGGATCCATTCACATGTGTACCAAACGTGCATGAGGTGTTTATCATTCAGAACCTCTGAATAACGAAAAACCTCACTGGGTTCGTTATTCGATGTATGCCCATCAATGTTTTGTTACATGAGTTTATGTGCACATGACAGCACTACTGTAGAGATTCCATGTAGAGCATTTGAATAACGAACCCGCTGCTAACACGTTATTTGTTAATCGAAAAGCGAATAACGACACACGAACCCGCTGCTAGCGCGTTATTTGTTAATCGAAAAGCGAATAACGACACACGAACCCGCTGCTAACTCCAGGCTGCTCAGATTCTGTTATTGTTAGTCTCTCACAACAAGCACGGGTTACTGAAGATCAGTTCTAACCCGGATCTTAACAGGTCACTGAAGATGTGAATGCAATACAAAACATTCACAAGTGTTGGCGTGAACAAAAGTAACTGAAAAAAGATGAAACATGAAACCTATCAGAGGTGTGTTTTCTTTTACACGGAACCAACAACACTGACAGATATTTCACATTTTCCTACAAAAAATATCAGCATGAAACGGTTAAGGATCTGAAAGTTGACATTTACTGAGCACTCACTCATTAGGCTGACGGAAAACTAGCTCTTAGTCTCTGAAGATATATAATTTTGATAGAAACAGGCAATTCTTCTAGAACTGGTGAAATCTAGTCTTCCTGTATATTGATTGGTTTGCTTCGTGTCTAACGCCGCATTCAGCAATATTCCAGCTATATGACATAAATGATTGAGTATAGACCAGACAATCCAGTGATCAACAGCATGAGAATCGATCTTGACAGTTGGGATCTGAAGACATGAGTTAACCAAGTGAGCGAGTCTGACCACCTGATTCCGTTAGTCGTGTCTCACTGAAGATCAATTCTGATCCAGATCTGCGCGGGTTACATAGGGCTTTAGCGTTGTAGAAAGGACTAAGCATTAATGTCTTTTAGAGACAGACTAAGCTAAATGTTGAGCATGTCAAAGCACTGATCGATAGGGACAAACGCCCATTTCTACCTAAACAGCAACTCTCGCCAATGATCTAGACAATGACCATCTCTCGTGGCGGGACCCTGATGGCTGCCCCCATCAACAGCTACAAGTGGTCGACTAATGACTGTCATTACCACGATGTCGTGTCCCCCGAGCACTGCGAGAACTAACTCAAGGCAGGCTGTCTAATGTCCCTCCATTGCAACACCATTTGGGAATGGTTCCTGCTTGTAACGCCTGAAGACCCGTCATGTTGAACAACATGCCAGAGAGGGAACGCTTTTAAATACTTCAGTGCTTATGCTAGGGTGTATGTGCGTTTCGAATCGTTGAGAAAGAAATCTGACATGGACGTTTCGCAGGATGTTTTGGCAGTGCAGGAAAGGGAAGGGCGGCACGGGGAACGTAACAGGTGCATTACACAAGCTGGCTGAAGGGCAGGGGTAGGGGTAGGAAGGAGGGGGTGGGGTTGTTCCTTCTCTCTCGACGTCTGCTGACTGAACTGATTAATGAAACTGATTACACCGAGGGTGCAATTTGTAGTCTTGAGAAGCGCCTCATATGACAATTTGTTGATAGGAATGAAACTCAGACATGATGGTGATGGTGATGTGATGGTGATGGTGATGGTGATGGTGATGATGACATGTTCTACTCCTGTATGTGCAAGTAGAACGACTTCTGTTGTATGAAGATTAAGGATTAAAACAGCAAAGGTCTTGTTGACAGATTAGTATTAGATGAATATTTACTTGGCAAGGATTAGTTTTATGTTGGCGACATTCATCTTCTGTGACGCTCACTGATCCGGTGTCTTTGAGAGCACCAATCTCACCGCCTGTCTGTCTGTCTGTCTCACAGTCACTGAACCATATTATTTTCCTACAGCCTAGCCCTCCCTGCAGTGCTAAAGAACGAGATGAGCAAGTCTAGATTTCCTCAGGTTCTGGTCTCCTTTGTACTCCTTTTTAAAATTTAAATAGGTTTATTTGTTAAAGGCGACCCTAAAAATATTTGTCTATGTAAATGGCTGTTATGAAAGGGCCTTTCGCTGAATTATAACGGCGTGGAATGAGCAACAAATGAAGTAACGTTATTACAGACATCTGAATGCAGTTAGAAATTCTAATGGTCTCCTTTTGTATTTTGTTCCACTTTTATTTGGGGATACCTTTTTGTAAATAAAATGACTTCAATTCCGAAATGTCAGTTTGATATTATGCCCTACGAATGCCATTACACGTTTACACAATTGCGAGCTGTGAGTGACAGTATTAGGTAATGAGATGTCAAACATCTGCCGTTCAAGTTTTCGTTTTCCGGCGACAGTGGAGAGTGTGTTGATATTGCCCTCGACGACAACAATTACACGCCACTGATTGTGGCTGTGGCTGGGTGGTTTGGAGGAGACTATCGTTAGTTCTGTGTTGTTGTGTCCAAGTATTACGCCGGTGAGGGCATCCATTACACGGGAAGTGAATTAACTATTTCTAGCAGCAAGGAGTGTTCACCATTTAAATGATTTAGTGACTTCAGTGCTTTGCTTGTCATCTGATGTAATCTCAGCGGCATACTCTGCTTGTACGGAACACCAGGAGGCGATAATTGATGGTATTGAATGCTTTCTGATTAGAGACATGTGTATGTTTTATGTCAAGGTAATGTGTTAAACTCAGTTCTGATACCCAGTCACAGCTTCTTTCGTTTGTGATTAGAATTAGCAAATGCAATTTTATTTCCTTACTCTGCTATAGTTGAGGTTGATCTTTTTGGAAATGTGCATTTGTTCCATAAAGGAGCATATGTTTGATTGTTTTTAACGCTACAATATTCCAGTTATATGACGGAGGCGATCTGTAAATAATCGATTCTTGACTAGAAAATCCAGTGATCAACAGCATGAGCAACAGCATGCGCATATGGGATGCAGTGACGTGTGTCAACCAAGCTTCCTTTGACTCAGGTCGCAGTGGGTATATCCACTGGCTTAAGATTTATCACTCATTGGTACATTCGACTAAATGTAGAACGTCGGTGCAACATAATACCAGCCTTGTCTATCCTCTGAATCAAATTCCACAGAAAAGGTAAATCGCCGTGAAGATTATTTGAATGAATCACTGAATGCCAATGATATAGCAGGGTTGGATGATATCTTTGTGACACGGGTGATATCCTTGTTTATAGGTGGACTCCCTCTTAATAATAATCAGTTTCACGGATATATAATCACCATACTGTTGGTACTTCCAGTAACCCTCTAAACATCGCGCTATCTTCCTGTGATATTTGGGGTATTTTTGTGGCATCGGTGGTCTCACAGTCATAACGGAGATCATGTGTTATATTGGCGGCATCATAACTGGGATTTCTTGGCGATAGTAGCGGTATGCCCGCCATAAGTGGCATTTCTTGGAGATATTAGCGGTATCCCCGTCATAATTGAGATTTCTTGGAGATGCACCGTCATAACTGAGATTTTTTGGAGATATTAGCGGTATCCCCGTCATAATTGAGATTTCTTGGAGATATCAGCGGTATCCCTGCCATAAGTGGCATTTCTTGGAGATATTAGCGGTATCCCCGTCATAATTGGGATTTCTTGGTGATATTGGCGGTTTTCCCGTAATAATTGAGAATTTTGGTGCTATCGGGGGTGTCTCCGTCATAAATGAGACATGTTTGTGATATTGACGGCATCCATGTGATTATTTAGATATGTTTGTGATATTGCCGGTATCCATGTGTTAATTGAGACATGTTTGTGATACTGACGGCGTCCATGTGATAAATTGAGATTTTTTTGTGATGTTGACGATATCCATGTGATAACAGATTCATGTTTGAGATGCTGACGGTATCCATGTGCTATTTGAGATATGCTTGTGATGTTGTTGGTACACATATAATAGTAACTGAGACATGTTTATGATGTTGGCGGTATCCATGTGGTATTTGAGACATGTTTACGAAATTGGTGGTACTCATGTGATAACTGAGACATGTTTGTGATATTGACAGTGTCCATGTGGAGACTGAGATATGTTTGTGACATTGGCGATATCAATGTGATAACTGAGGTACGTTTGTCATATTACACTATCACTTAGATAATTAATATTTGAATATAATACTGACAGTATCCCTGGTGTATTGGCGATACCTCTGATGTACCTGCGGTACCCATGTACCGCTGAGCAGCACACCTTAATCTATATTATAGTCGTCATGCACGAGATACACCGTGGAAACACCACGCTATTACCAGAAAAAAAGATCTACGAAAACTTTTGGGCGAGGGCGTATTTAACCGAGTTACCTCAGTACGTACTTAGCAAGTACAGATTGCGTCACGCTGGGTCCGTTACGAGAGATAGTAATCCGAGTGTATGTAAACCCAGCAGCAAAATCTACAGGATGCTACTATGGAAGAGTAAACGAGACACAATTTAAAATGATTTCAATTTATCTTAAGTCGCCGTTATTGTAAGGTTATCAAGTCTCATCGGACATAGCCTTTAAACAGAAACTGGTACCGCTGTTGGACAGTACGGCCGCCTGGGTATTTAGAAACGGATATATCAGTTTGCCGGGAACCCAGTCTGGTTCAGTCAGCGATAAGATGTCTTCTCTATCAAGGGCGTGTCATAAACTATCGAATCATCCGATTATTGCTGGTTTATAGTTAAATACCCCACGTGGTTTTTTCCAAACGTAGAGTAAACTATGTGAAACTACATATCAAGTGTTCTGTGCGTATACGGTCAACACATTGCCTTCAGATGTATATGTGTGAAGTCAAAGAGTCGTTGAAAGACTGCTTGCCACGTGTTGCGAACATTAAGCTGGTACCGATCAAATTCAGTCTTAAATTAGTTCTATGATTTGTACGGCAAAGTCTCCGAGGTATGTAGATTCACTGGCATCATTTTTGAAAGTAAAGAATAATTGGGAGAAATTTTCACAAAGCTTTTATCTTGTTTACACAACTGATTTACACGTTTGCATGAATGTTAAACCCATGTTTGGAAATGTTTTTCTATTTGGTTTAACGTGAGAAACTGGGGTTAACTCAACTGGACATTTAAGAATCACCTGCAGCATAGCGGTCATTCGTAATCGTCTTACAGTCCCTGAACCACAGTACTTTCCTCACTGCCACACCCTCTTTGCAATACTAAAGCTGTAAATGTATATATGAAAGTATATATTTCCTAGATGTATTTCCTATAGCCATCTGCTGACTACAGATAAGATAGGACATCTCGCATCGGGTCTTTCGCTCTAGGAACTACTGTAAAAGCCGCTTCTTGACTATGCATGCAATCTCTGCATCGGATATATGTAACTCATATATTTTAAGATTCTCTGATTTCGGTAAGAGTGAGTGAGTGAGTGGGTATCGCGCACGGCTTTAGTTGGGCATTAGTCTAGTAGCTCAAGGTGGGGATAGCCAGAATCCATTTTCCATCTGTCTATGACAAACGTTGAATGTACCGAGCGTCATTAACCGATCTATGTACTCGTATGTTCACGATTAACACAAAAATATTTTGACGTTGGGATAGTTTCAACGAACAAAGTATTATATTCACTGCTGCTACCAGTATTCAGTGGGGACATATTTCAGATTATACTCTTCATATTTCAGACTATACTATTCATATTTCAGATTGTACTGTTCATGTTTCATATTATGCTCTTCATATTTCAGATAATACTTCGGGTGGTCAGACTCGCTGACTTGGTTGGCACATGTCATCGGTTCCCAAATGCGCAGATTGATGCTCATGTTGTTGATCACTGGATTGTCTGGTCCAGACTCGATTATTTACAGACGGCCGCCATATAGATGTAATATTGCTGAGTGCGGCGTAAAACTAAACTCACTCACTCACTCAGATAATACTATTCATGTAAAAAATCTGCTTCCCCGCCCTCAAGAAATCAAATGCACGGACTTCAGTGACTTCAGATTTCTTTAAAGCTGCAATAAGAAGTGATTAGTTGATATTTCTGTGACATCAACGAGGAATTATTATGTACCAAATAAGTAAAACACCTAAGCAGGTGCGCATGAGGCCCTAAATATTATCATAAATATTCTTGATATACACTATGTTTTAATGATATTATCTTTTCGAAATCATGATTTCTACAAATGAGCGTATTCACTTATTGAACCATCCTCCTTGAACTTCGACGGCCTTTGGCATCTCGTTTTGCCCTGCAAAACCAGAGACATTAAAAACAAAAAAACCCAACAAAACACTGAGCAAACTGGAAAATTTATACGAATCATGACCCTGACAATTAGCTCTAATTAAATTCACATTCTTTTTACATTTAGGATCACGTATCAAAACCATCGACGTGGTTGATCGTTGTATTCTATTTCTTTTTAACTTCATGATAAATGTGTTTCTAGTTGCCAATGTGTATCCACTGGGTAATTGGACATAATGCATACAATTAAAGGAGACGCGTGTATGTTGCAATGTCATTTAAGGAGTCCAATGGAGTAAGGTCCAATAGCATTTCAAGTAAGATATAAAAATAGGGTATTAGATAGACATACACTGTCGACGTCTCCAATATCTCCGTGTCCTCATTCTACTCAATTCGACAGCCTTGACATTGACCTTTGACATTACTGGCTTTCAACTATACATTATCTGCCTTTGTAACAGCCATAAATTACAGCTCTTGAAATAGTCCGTTAGCTATTGACCTGTTTCATAATATATAAGCCTACTTCAGAGACAAAATGTCGTCCACATACAACAATAGATGTATGCTGAAACAGTGTCGAGTGTTGCTGTGTACTATTCCGACTGTATCATGAACTCAAAAACATTCCAAATATTTGTATGACACGTAAGCAAAGTTTTGAAGCCGACAGTGTTGTAATATTGCAGACTGGTAATTGCCTCACTATGGACTATGACCCAACATGTAACACAAATTAATCCGATGAAGGGTGTGTTCGATCAGGCTATATCGTTTTACTCAGAAATCATTTGTTGCCTCCTCTGCAGTGACATTGACATTTTTAAAACTAAGTGAATTGCTTTCGCAAATATTTCGAATCTTTTGGTCGTGTTTTGTAGTGTCAATCCCAATCTTTAGATTCACAGATTACAATGGATTAATGTGGAGACCGTAGTAACTTTAAAGCTGCAGTATATAATTCACAGCGTGAATAGTCCTCCACAAACATGTAGTGAATATCATATGAAAGAATCATTGTAAATCTTAATATTAGGAGGGGAGGGTATCCTATAGGTTACAGCTTTCTCCCGGAATCCTGTAAAGACAAAGCGACAATGTCCCTTAAAGGATTCCGTATCTACGACCGTAATGGGAGTTCCCACATGGGCGCAACATGTGAATCACGCCGTGGCATTGATGCTGCGAATTATTGGCATAGAAACGTTCCAAGGAGGATGTAGTATCTGTGTGCCACAGATCTAATTATGTTGTTAGCGGATTAGTATAGATGCAAGTCATCAAAGCATATGCACAAGACAGTGCTCCTACACTCGCAATATTGACTCACAGTCACAGTAGTGATTCATTTTGTGTAAACATATCAGTGAATGAGTTTTAGTGTTACATCGCTTTTAGCAATATTCCATTAATGTTGCACAAGGATGGGCTTCAGTGATTGTATGTCACCTTGTGGGGAATCGAACCCGAGTCTTCAGCGTGACGACCGAACGCTTTAACCACTTGGCTACCCCACCGCCCCTTGTGTGAATATGTAACGTCAGCAACGTCATACTCATTTCATCAGGGTAAAGGACAAAATAGAAAACACTTAAAATCAATGATGACACCAGGTGTTCTCAAGAAGACACCAAGGCCCGTCCATGCCTGTCGTTACCATGGTCAGGCTCGCTGACTTGATTGACACATGTCATCGGTTCCCATCGGACCCGATGCTCATGTTGTTGATCGGTGGATTGTCTGGTCCAGACGGCTGCCATATAGCTGGAATATTGCTGAGTGCGGCGTAAAACTAAACTCACTCAAGACAAGACAAGACAAAGATATTTATTGTACTTAAGGCCTCCGGCCCATATACAAGTAATACAAGTACATTGTTAGCACATGTTACAGACATTTCACGGAAGAACTTACAGTGCAGATAAAATATTGCTTCTAAGGTTAACAGCATGTTTCACATAGAGGGCAAGATTACGTATTACATTTTCATTTTTGGAGGACAGAATGGAAGTAAATGCAGTTGATGGATATTTCAACAGGTAGTTATTTGGGATATATTTTTTTCTTAAATCAGTGTAATGTGGACACACAAAAGCGAAGTGGATTTCGTCTTCTATGGCCGAGTTACATAATGGACATAACCTTAAATGTCTCTCTATTGAAAGTCGTCTGCCCTTATTGACTGATAAGTCTAATAGGCCCAATCGAAAATTAACAAATATACGTCTGATATTTCTAGATCTCAATACAGACAGATATAATTCTGGTTGGATTAAGCTCTTAAAAGATCTATACAACTGATATCTCGAACTGTTGTCTAGACAGAAATGCCATTCTTGATAATACATATTTACAGATTGATCTCGAAATTGTTTAAGAAATAGACTGATATTACCAACTGTTTGATTTACAAATCCAAACAAATCCAAAGCCATGAGAAAACAAGAGATTTCTAATATAGGAAGCCCATGTTGTCTTACCCCTAGCGTCTAAAAATACAAGCATATTATAAGCTAGTTTTGGGATTCTTTGTTCATGCATTCCAAGAATCTTTAACCAATATTTTAGACATCTGATTTGAGAATTTATATAGATCGGATATCTACCGCATTTTCCATAAACCATACAAGATGGTGTTGCTTGCGCTACATTTAAAAATCTTTTGCATGCTAAAAGGTGCAGTTTCTCCAGGCATTCATAACGTTGAAATCCCCAAATTTCAGAACCATAGAGCATAATCGGTTGAATTTGTGCATCAAACAATTTAAAATATATTTTCGGGGTTAAAGTTCCAATATTTTGGGAGACTGACATAACGTTAATCAGAGCCTTCTTAGCACGTGATTTCAAATCTGTAACACTCTTTTGAAAGTTCATGGTATGAGAAAACACTAGTCCGAGATAGGTATAGTGGTTAACAACAGATAGAGGTTTGCCATTCAAAAACCATTTTTCTTTAGAGGCCACAGGGCCCCCTCTTCTAAAGATAACTATGTTTGTTTTTTCAAAATTTACAGATAATTTCCATTCATTTGTATAACATTCCAAAATATTCAGTTGGTTTTGTAGACCAACAATAGTATCTGACACCAAAATTACATCATCGGCAAAAAGGAGGATAAAAATTTCGATAATATCTGGAACCATTTGCACACCATGTTTGCCTGAATTAGAAATATCATAATACAGTTCGCTTATAAAGAAGGAGAACAATATAGGACTTAAAATACACCCTTGCCGAACTCCCATGGGGCAGTCAAAAAAATCGGTGACATCATCACCACAACGAACACATGATTTTATATTCAAGTACATAGATTTTAAAATAGTGTACATTTTCCCCTGTAAACCAGATTTTCGTAAGCAGTACCATAATTTAGAACGATCCACAGAGTCAAAGGCTTTCTTAAAATCAACAAATGCTACATAGAGTTTGTTTTTATTACACGACAGACATTTTTGTATTATCGCATATAATGTAAAGATATGATCAATGGCTGAATATTGTTTTCTAAAAGCCGCCTGGCATTCAGGAATTAAGTTTCTCATATTTGACCAGTTTGAAATTCTTTTGTTTAAAACAGTTGTAAATATTTTCCCAATAACACTCATTAAAGATATGCCTCTGTAATTATCTGGATTGTCTTTAGTCCCTTTTTTATGTATAGGTATAATGACTGAACGAGACCAACTTTCGGGGAACGAACCACTTTCGAATACAGTATTAAAACACTTATGGATGAAGGGCATTAACACGGCTTGAGAACATTTAACCATTTCGATTATAATGTTATCGGGACCAGCTGCTTTTCCGCTCTTTAAACTAGTTATAGCATTCTTAATCTCATCAACTGAAATGTGCGTTTCCAAAATCATTTGATCAACAGTGTCAAATTCATTCGAAGGGAAGTTATCATCATCGAATGTGTACCCATCACTTGGAAAAACGGCATCATTTGAAAAAACCCTCATGAAATGCGTCATCCATTCACTTTTTGAAATATTACTTTTTGGATTTGATCTCTTTCTAAATGAACGAATTTGTTTCCAGAACATAGTAGTATTGTTGATAGAATCATTCCATCTGTTCAGTCTTTTATTACACAGGTTAGATTTGAATTTTCTGCATGAAGCTTTGTACATGTTCCTCATTTTACAAAAATAATATCTGTTGCTCTCCGAGGGTCTACACCGAAAACGTCTAAGTGCTTTACGCGCGTCTCGTCGTGCAGTTTTACGCTCGTCATTTAAGGGTGCTTTATGGTTTTGCTTAAAAGGCTTAATCTTTTTCTTCATACAATCTGCTGAAGCTAATATGACATGGACAAACTCATCTAGAGCTCCCTTTAGATCGAACTCGAGCTGTAATAAGAGACGGTCATTGTAAAGTGATAATTTACTTTTCAAATTATCTAGAAATGTTTCGCAGAAGGCGTCATTCCAAACAATCTTTTCTTTATAATCATCAATATGGCTATTGTTATCTGAGCTGTTCATATTGGGAAACTGGCAAGTCAGTTCTAATGGTAAATGGTCGGAGTCTACTCTGTCTCCAATATTTAACGAGTTAATACATTGAAAGAAATCTGGTGAACCAATAAAATAGTCATTGACACTTGATCCATGTTGCCCATGAAACGTATATTCGCCTTGCGAGTCTCCATATACTCTACCGTTCGCTATGAAAAGGTTGAAGGAATAGCATAAGTCTAATAACAAATTACCAAAGTTATTAACAACACTGTCGTGAGAATTTCGATCATCGATAGGATAGATGTCACTATCAGCGCACGCTTGAAATATATGATTCATATTATCATCATCATCAAGACTAAGGCACACATTGTTTTGTTTTCCTGTGCGGGCATTCAGATCTCCACAGATAACAGTGTGACTTTCAGCAAAGTCAGGGAGATTCGCTAGTAGATATTGCTCCAGTTGTTCAATATTACATTTGCGATTCGTATGCTTATAATATGTTGAACCAATAGGAGGGATATAAGTGCACATTAAATTCAAATCTTTATCAAGTGAAAACAATTCCTTTAAGAATTTGATACAGATGAAATTATCGATATCAGATGCTAATTGTCTATACATATTTCTAAGCGAATGGTGAATACAAATACAAACAAAAATAGAAAAATAGAAAACACTTAAAATCAATGATGACACCAGGTGTTCTCAAGAAGACACCAAGGCCCGTCCATGCCTATTGTTACCATGGTCAGGTTCGCTGACTTGATTGACACATGTCATCGGTTCCCATCGGACCCGATGCTCATGTTGTTGATCGGTGGATTGTCTGGTCCAGACGGCTGCCATATAGCTGGAATATTGCTGAGTGCGGCGTAAAACTAAACTCACTCACTACTGTTACACCCTCCATTCACACACGTTGCGAGTTCATTAGTGAATGATAGATAAACTACTGCACCACTGTGAGTTTTAGAAAGCAAACATACAGCAGTTCTCTGCTACAACACTAATCCGTAAACTCCAACCATTATCCGCACTCTTGAGGAATGATGCTCCTCCGCATCAATTACATCCTCAACCAGATCACCATTCAGCCGAGGAAGCACAACATCCAAGATGATTGAACTAAACACGTGTCGACGCTTTTTTTTCCCCTCGTTGTGTGTGTGTTGAAAACACCTCACTATATAATCCGTCGGTTGTTAGTCATGCAACAGTGACATTCAGACGTAACAATGCCCGATATAAAGTGACAGGTGAGTGAACGTTTCTGTCTGCAGGTGCCCTGATATATACATCGTTGTGTATGCTGGGAACGCCACTGGCTTCTCGTGTAACACATTCTACCGTATTGTATTTGTCTGTAGGATCTGATTCCTTCTGTGATGTTATACATGTAGAAATACCCCACTCATTCCATTGTATGTACATGTGTCGGGATACAAGAACGTTTCAAAACATTTGTATGAGAAGATCCGACGATGGATGTTTTTCTGATGTGGGCCTTCTTTAATTTCTCCTCTCCATTCTCAACCAATAAGGGAAGCCAGAATAAAGAATAATAAATAATGATAAACGGTAGAAAATTGTTAACTAATGCGAACGCTAAGTTATTAGAATTTTAGTACAAATCAGTTTATACACTGATTTGTAAGGCAGATCGTTTTGCAGTACAAATGGTAGGATTACTTCATACACACACATACACAGAGAGAGAGAGAGAAAGAGAGAGAAAGAGAGAGAGAGAGAGCGAGAGAGAGAGAGAGAGAGAGACCAACTGAATTCCTGTTCATTTTATTTCTTTGGTTTCGAATTTGGGTCGCGAGTAGATGTACCACCAGCCACGTTGAACGTGAATACACGTTAATTGTTTTAGTTTTACAAGTTTACATCGTGATTAAAGTAATATTCAGATCAGCCAGAGGACATGGACATGGGGCACGTACATTTCACTAGTATTTATGGCTTCAATGATACGTTGATGGGACTACTTCAATAAAAATGTTTTCCACAGCAATAAGATGATCCAATACATTCGGGGTAACCGGTAAGCAAGCAAGACAGTGACGAACGACTCCAGAAATCGTACCGGTGTCCCAACAGGCTTACAGTTTAACCACTCTGCCAGTGAGACTGACATAAACTGATTCATTTGTATTTTTCAGGTGCCCGGATTTTAGACGGCGACATTGCCCTTGGCTTATTAAACCGGATACGGAATATTTTATCTAATACAACATTAAACCCATTCCGGTTTAGAGGCAGAAATGTCCGTATATTGTCCGGCGAAGAGGAAGGTGTGTTTGCTTGGATATCGCTCAATGCTGTCAGTGGATTCTTCAGTTCCGTCAAGTGAGTTTACATGTCGCCATCCATAGTTTTTTCAGTCTCATATCCATGCTTACTGTTTACACCACAATATATTTGCGATGTATACTGCCAAGCTAGTTGAGAATGCAAATGGAGTACTCGCTGATCCATCTTTGTGAGGTTTTACCTTCACGTCCAGCATAGAAAAAAGATAAATATGTACTTAATATTGTTGTTTTAACAAGAATTACCATTTTCTGTGCTGACATGCTGTGATACGTGGACAGAATTGTGCTAAAAAATATGTTGTTAGAATGAATAATTATATAAAATACATGACATGAAATAAATCTTCGTTAAGTAAATGCGACATTCTAGACTAATGCTTAGTGTCTGAATATATATATTTTGATAGTAACAAACAAATCTATTAAAATTGAAAAGGAGCCCATGGCAGACAAGAATCTGGGAAATCTTGTTTCACTACAGCCTTGGCACTGGGCATAGTGTAAAGTATGGAATGGATTTTGGAATGGAATTTGGATTGGAATGATGGAATGAAATTTGGAATGGAGTTTGGAGTGACACAAATTTGCTCTTTGTAAACAAGTCTTCATTCAAATATGCTGAGACAGTTTATTAACAGGTGGCCACTGATAGGAACTAGAAGACATGAGTGTCAGCTTCTCTCTTCAGCCATGGCCCATCCACCACATGCTCGAAGGCACATGGCAAGTTTAAATAATACTTTCCAGGTTATGTAGATAATAAGAATAACAAGATGTCCAAAATTAAAATGGTTTACATATAGTGTATGTGATTCCTATGTTAGGCTTTTAAGTGGGCATAGTGGAAAATAAAACAGTTGAGGGACTGTGAGACAGGCTGTTGCCACAACTCTGTTTGCCACTAGCCTTATCGTCCATCTGGAGGGGTGTAAGCGGGAGGGAAAGTGTCTCCTGAACTGTTTACTGTCAATTTAGTTTTGGTTTGGAGGCCGTCACAACTCTGGTTTGTTTAGTGTAAGATGAGTATATTCCATCTATTTCCAATCCAAACTCCATTCCAAAATCCATTCAATACTTTACACTGTGCCTTGGCACTGCAGGGAGGACTATGGTTCATTCACTGTGAAACAGACTATTCGCGCTCATGCATATATATGTTGACCTGGCTCCGATAACACCGGTTTGTTGGCAAAAGGGTGTTCCGTACTACCGGTAACACCAGCCCAGGAACCTTCTTCTTCGTGAAATCTGCAACAATTTGTCTTTCCTATACAGTATCAGTAGACCCGAAGAATGTCTTTCGCCATAATGATACAGTAGAGTTGCGTTAAAGTCATTCGTCATTTACTGTGTAAACGGTCGACAAGATTTATACGTAAACACGCGATAAGGATTAAGGCATGTCTAAACATCCACAGGCAAACTCCTGTCATTCTCTCAACATAAGGAGCTAGTTATCAAAAACATTTGAATTTAATCTCACAGTTCAGACGATAGTATGTTCATTTTCCTTAACATGTTTAATGATGATCAGATAAGTACATACGTCTCCATGGTAACACGTCACTTGACGATGTAGAGCCAACATGTGATATGTTGCTTTTGCTTAAAGTGTTTAAATATCATATCAGAAAATATTATGATTTTCAACATTTCCGCTGAAACATCAAGGTTATCGATGTCACCTCAACCTCACGTGGGTTTTGGTTCATCTCACGGGCTCATTGATATCACAACACAAATTATTATGCAAATATATTATGAGCGTTTTGGACATCACTTTGGAAACGAATTCTTAAAAAATCTGAATGTGTAAAATACTGTTTGCAATATCCTAGTGAAATTATAATACCTCGGTGATTTGTCCGACTTAGGGGGTCATTGTTCACAATATCAATCCAGTGATCAACATCATGAGCATACTCGATCCCGGAAGTCGTTTCTAGTGAAAGATGTCACTAGTCGCTTCAAGGTTGGGTTGTTGAAGACCGGTGTCCCAATACACAAGGCGTTGGTGGTGTTAAGGCCTATCGTAAAGTTATACTATAATACCATTGACTCACAAATGACGTAGTGCTGCGAACGCCTTTTGTGGATAGGGTCCCAGTTCTAACCCAGATCTTCATGGGATGCTGAACACCAACTGTAACCCGGATCTTCATGATTTTCAACCAGTGGTAACAGTAACTGCCACCTAACCAATCACACAGTGAATGTCCTCAAATATGATTACACTTGTTACATTCACAGGCCAATGAACGAGTCTTTGGGTTTGTTGGAGATGGGTGGGGGATCGACCCAGATCGCCTTCATACCATCCACCCCTTTGTATGCGGGAGAGTTCCAGATCTTCCTTGGGGGACGCCGGTTCGACCTATACGCCCACAGTTACTTGTTCTTCGGATCCAACTATATAGAAGAGCGAGTGAAGAACATTCTAATGGCGAGAAGCCCGCAGTCTCAAACCATTGACCATCCATGCAGGCTTATAGGTAAGTAAGAGATGCTGGAGAAGTTTTGGGTGACATGTTCAGTACCATTGAAAAACGTATTGAACAAACCTATGTCCTTTTGGGGCGATTTTCCGGGTCAGCAGTGTACTTAATAGAGCATATGTTTACCCACTGACAGATCCACAAATCTTGCCAAGACACTGAATAGCACTGGTTAGAGGCGACTAACGGGATCGATACGTCACCGTATCCCAATTGTTCAGTTCGATGCTTATGCTGTTGATCACTGGATTGTCTGGTTCAGACTCGATTATTTACCAACCGCCGCCCTATAGCTTGAATACTGTTGAGTGCGGCGTAAAACTAAACTCATTCTTTATTGATTAATCCATGTGAAATTACTATTTATGTTTGACTGAGAATTACTGGTGCCCTAGTGTGAGTGTGACAGAGAACGTACAAACTACAGAAATGTGTTAACGACTTTTCCTAAACGAGAAACACATTTAAGTGAGTCAGTAAATGTTTTCAGCTGTGCAAAGTTATTCATCTAAAACCAACGTTTTCATCATCACCGGCCGCGCACGACGGGGACGATGGCTAGCCAGCACGTAATACGTCACGTCAAACACTATGAGACGCTGACTAGTTAAAGAGGATGTGACCGGCACAGTGGTCGTGGGTAGCCTAATACTGATTATATATATATATTTTATAACAACGGATAAACCCATTTGAATTAAAAAGGAGCCCCAGTGTGTTGGGAGATTAAGGATACCTGAACCCGGGGGAATCTCGCCTTACTTTATTTAGGGCCTTAGCATTGCATGGAGGGATAGACAGATGGAAAAATAAGGTGGTACAGGGATCTATGAGACAACCGTTATGTTCTCCGTTCTTGTTCCAAAAGCGGGTTTGGGGAAAACGATAAACATGTAGGTGTTAACGCTTGGTAGATACTGGACCGAAGTCATGTATTTAAGACTGACACAGATATAGTCTGATAGGATTCATAGGAATTGAAACACTTTTCATTGGCATAAGAAACCTCCGCTGGAAGCAAAGTCTAGTAATCGATTCCGAGTCAGCATAAGCTAGTGTAAGAAGTAAAGTTTGTGGGTGAAATCACATGATGGAGGATGTATGGCAGAGGATTATATTTGATTTATAGGGAAATACTTACCAAAACAACCCTTTCTTGTTTTGGAAAGCATTTCAACATCCTGTAACACTTTCCCTTACATTCTTGTGATAGAGCGGAAGTACCCGTGGCAAAGATCAGCACCAACAAAAAATTATATTCGCGGTATGGAAGGGGAGCTCCCCGTTATAATACATTACAGCCACATTATTGCTCACAGATAAAAAAGTTGATTTCTAAATTACTTGAAAACTTCCCAGAGCTTCATTTAAACAGAACTAGGCTCAGGTCAAATGACACTCCAAGTACAATCAAACAGTGTCAGTCAAACTTTGATAAGTCGAATTTACGTTTGTGTCGGAATAAAACCTTATCCCAGAAACCTTTTTCATTTTCCTGAAACTGTGGAAATCTGTACTTGCCACATAATCTAGATTTGCATGGGATTTCTGGATTTTTTTTGTTTCAGAATGACAGATTAATCGAAATTCAAATAGCTGTTAAACGTTTATGATCAGCTTATGCTAATTAAATATTGATACAATGTAGGTCCCAACACCTACGGGTCACAACGTCCAGACCTACACTGGATGAAGGCACCGAATATCCAACACAACGTCACCCAATAAATCATTTATACTAATTATACAGAATATTAACCTTTCCAGTTTATATTAAGACTTCAAATCGACCTTTCCTTTCACCCTTTGCTTTGGGCTCGTTACCACGCCAGTGTATCAAGTTTGTATACTTGTATAAACTATCGCCATCTGACTTCCAACCCAAAACACACGTGTTTTGCGGTTGAGCGAAGGGGATTTCAACTCCTGGAGAATTTCAAAGTTCATGTTATGTGTTTCATCAAATGTCAGGCCTGGCGAAGTGTTGATTTTAGATCTTGGTGATTTGTGACTTGCTCTCTGTTAACCCTCCCAAGGCTATCAAAACACACATATAGTCTTATACCGCTCTCTGTACAAGCTCCTCGGGTGATCTGCAAATTATCCGTATTTTCAGAAAGGTTGTATGTTTGACAAATATAGCGGTTAAAAGGTCATAACTTTAAGAGCGTGTACGCATTGTCGGGTGTGATCATGAGAAGCCATGATACCATACAGCCTTTGTTAAAATTACATCTGCTTTTATCACAGAAGTTTGACCCAGGGCGGGCGTGGGGGGAGGTGATGGGGGTGGGTAGGAGTGGTGGTCTGGGTTGGGGTTCAATATGCAGATGGAAGATTGGTGACCTCACAATTACCACTCACTTATTTCCAGCTAGAGGTCATGTTAACATGTACAGTAGAAGGCTGCACTGATGTCCATGGATGTGTGGTTGCCCAGTCTTGGCACAGACCAGCCTGGATAAGCGGACAGTGAACGGACGCCAGTCTCTTAAAGAGACAACCTATTCTCATTAATGAAATCATGATATAATGAGATAATTATTTTGCCTTTGACAGCGTTTTTGCTTTGGTAAATATACTGAACAACAAAAGTTTAGCACATTTTTATAACATTCATGTACACAAGAATGATATAAAACAAAATGCTGAAATTTGACCCAAAGGTGAACACGTGGTGACTCACCTGAGTGCCATCAAAGTTCACTCGGCAGTTGGACGTTTGTGAAAACTAGGATGGTGCACGTGCATATCGTGTTTATGTGTTTATCTGCAGAAAAAGCATGCAAACTGGGATGTATAAAAGGGCTGACAAGACACACTGGGATAACAGAGTACAGAAACCGCCAAGAATTGTTCAGTTCGAAGCATGGGTCGAAGGTCTGGACTGCCAGAAAATCGACGTAGTGAAACACTCGGACGACCACGTGCTGACCAGCGAGTAAGATACGTCGCCAGGCACTTCTATGTGCATTACAGCACAATTATTCGTCTGTGGCAACGGGTCCAACAAACTGGCCAAGTTAGAGCTACTATGGTTAGGAAGGCCTCCTCCTCCTACACCACGTCAAGACCGCCACATTGTGACGTCATCACGACGACACACGCGTACGTGAACAAGCGACGCACGTCTGGCCAACGAGCTGCAGCAAGCAACAGGTAGGTGACCCGCGTCATTTGAATGAACGACTGAGGTGGGCGCAGATTCACCAACGGTGGCAACAGCAGTAGGACCAAACGTTATTCAGTGATGAATCACGTTTCTGTGTGGAGTTTGCGGACGGTAGAGCTTGGGTATGGCGGAGTAGACGTGGAATGTATGACGCCACCAACGTCTTTGAACGGGCCAGCTAAGGGTTAGTAGCGTGATGATGTGGGCTGTATCCACTTGAACGGGAAAATAGACTTGGCTGTAGTCGGAGGAAGGCTCACTGCGCAGCGCTCAGCCGTCATTCACGCAGCCCATACACGATGTTACTCGTTTCTGTCATTTGGAAGGTTCACACCTACCCTACAATGTGTAACGTCAACTTGACTACCTGGATTAAACACGCCTTTTGACACTTCCATTGCGTGGTCATGTGGTCACTCTAATCCACTGCGTAATGAATTATAGCATCAAGTTGAAAATTAAAGGTAATTTCCAAAACTGTGCTACACTTTTGTTGTTCAGTATATTTAGATGGTATATATTACACAACAGTGATTGTATATACATATATAATCACCATGTAAACCTTGCGTTACAATCATATTTTTGATATTTTCTTATGTTACCATTAGGAGCATGAACCGTTCGTCTTATTAATCGGGTGTTTATCACAACCAGGGTGTTTCAAATGTTTCAACAATAAGGCCCAATAATAGATTGTAATTGTTTGCATCATAAAGAGAAATGAAATGGGGAAAAGTTCCATCTTCGTCAACTGCTGTTAAATTGTCCATTAAGAATTCAGTTTGTGATGGGCGATGGGGTAGCCTAATGGTTAAAGCGTCCAAACGTCACGCTGAAGATCCGGTTTCGATTGCCCACACAGGTACAAAGATTGAAGAATATTTCTGTGATATTACTAGAATATTGCTAAAAGCGGCGTACCTCACTCACTCATTCAGGTTTTAAATGATCGGTTATAGACAAAGGATCCAAGGTTTTCTATATCACACTCTCAGAGAATGTACGTAATGCATTAGTATGATTTGTTTCCAGGAGATGATATTAACGGGACCTCAGATTCCGGGCAGCCATTAAAGTTTCAAGGAACAAGTGAACCAAGTAAATGTATACAAATATTACGTCAGCTGTTGTCGAGGGCCCCGGATGACCGGTGTTACCCGAAGCCCTGTGCTATAGGTTCTGTGTACCAGCCAAGTATTGGGAACATGCTCTTCTACGCCACCCAAGGATTTGTCTACACACCCAACACTATGGGGTCTTTAGATGCGGACAAACATCTGAATATTACTCATCTCAGGGATGCGTCTATTATCTACTGTCAGAAGGTAATTCACACAGACGTGATTTAGAGTGAATGAGTATTAGAATTATTCCAGCGCTGTCACGGCGGGGGACACCAGAAACAGGCTTCACACATTCTAACTATGTGAGGAATCGAACCCGAGACTTCGGCATGACGAACGCCTGAACCATGAGGCTACTCCACCGTCCCTGTGATGGAGAAGATCCGGGTTAGAGTTGGTTTTCAAGCAAGCCATGCTTGTCGTAAGAGGTGGCTTAACGTGACGTGTGGTCAGGATCGCTGTCTTGGTCGTCCGCAAGTCATCGTATCCCACCTGCATAGGTAGACGCTCACGCTGTTGATACTGGAATATTGCCGAATGAGGCAGAGCGACATAAACCATGCTCACTCGCACACCCATGCAGGGAGCAAAACTCATAATGACTTTCTAAATTCACAACACTGCAAATGACCTATTTGTTATCGGACTACAAAGAATCAAGATGTAGAGAAGACCACACGAAACTGACGACAATAACTTTTCTGCATCGTTAAAGGGTCGGTGGGGTAGCTCAATGGTCACGCCTAAGGTTTGATTCGCCACATGGGCACAATGAGTGAAAACCATTGCTGGTGTCCCCTGTCGTGATGTTGCTGGAATATTGCTGAAAATGGCGTAAAATCATAATCAGTTTCTCAATTGCTGTCACGTTTAAGGAGGCCTTCAGCACCCAACCTGTACATCAGATCGGTTGTCAGGATCGATGATTGATGACGAGTAGTGAACAGTTTATAGCGTCAGTGACTGGCTTGTCTAGTCCCTTGCTGGAATATTTTTGTTTGACTTTCACGTGGAGATTTCAAGGGAATATCCAAAGACACTGACCAGTGAAGGTCCCGGGGTAGAATAGGCCTTCAGCAACCCATGCTTGTCATAAAAGGCGACTATGCTTGTCATAAAAGGCGACTATGCTTGTCATAAAAGGCGACTGTGCTTGTCGTAAGAGGCGACTAACGTTGCGCAGATCGTTGCTCATGTTGTTGGTCACTGGATTGTCTGGTCCAGACTCGATTATTTACAGACCGCCTCCATATAGCTGGAATATTGCAGAGTGCAGCGTAAAACTAAACTCACTCACTCCAAAGATACCGATCCTACTGACTTCATTCTCTCATTAAGATGAACTATGGCTAAAGGTACCACTCATCTGGCAGCCGCTATCTCATAAACTGCCTCTGTCTGCTTATGTTATATTAACTGCAACAAATTGTTTATGAACGAGTGGTACTTTTTATGGAGGTTGTTACCTTTATGGTTTAAGTATTAACCTGTTCATAAAAAAACTAGGATGTTGTGGCCTCAGTAGTATTTTATATTTGTGATCTTGGAAGGGTCATGGTGTAAATGGACCTGGAGGTTTCCAGAGATCTGTTGTTTGTTTACAGCTTCATGGGTTTGTTGAATAGATGGTAACGTCAGCCAGTAACGTGATTTTGTTGCAGAGTTTCGAGGACGCCATGGCCGAATATTCTGTGAAGGCCAGGTTCGCCTCTGTAGAGTGTCTCATGGGCTTGTACATACCGCTCCTGCTGCAGGAGTCCTACCAGTTCGATCCTCAGACAAGTAACATCGTAGTCGAAAATAAAATTCTGGGAAATAGAATTGGTAAGTAGTTTTTTTCAGTTTATTATTTTCAATAATTATTTCTTTTTTCAGATTAAAAAGCGAAAAATACACAAGCCTGAAGTCCACAGTCCACATTAGTGGTTTCCATCTAGTGGCAGTTATACCACAGCCACTGTCAAATGGTGATGATATTATTAAAAGGAGAGTGTGCACTACCCTACCCATGTGCTATCGCTCGTCACGCCGAACACCCTGGTTGAATGAATGAAGCCCTTTTCTGGTGTTCCTCACCGTGATATTGCTGACATTTTGCTAAAAGCGGCGTAAAACCAAGCTAGTTCACTACTTAACCCATCACAAACGCATTCAAAGGCAAGTCAGTTTGTTCAAAAGTCTTCATTCAATTTAATCCACATGTGAAATGTGAGTGAGCAACCTTTTAACTGCCACTAGATGTACATGAAAGTGAGTATTGTCCAGGCTAGAATTTTACTCTGTATTGTGTACAACATCATCATGTAAGCATCCTTCCAACCTAACTGTGTATGACATGTTTCAGACTGGACAATGGGGGCCTTGTTGTACGAACTTAACATGATGTTCCAGCCGTGGAAGTTGCTGCCACACACTCCAGTGTCGTGTCAACCAATCAGCTTCACGCCTTTCCCCGGACCACCTGCCGAGGTGCGGCCAAACAGTGCCGTAGTTCCTGGACACGCCTTACAGACTTTGCTACTGTGTGTACTCGTTGTTCTACTGGAAACAGGGCACTGATTGGTGATTCGATGTTTATGTGAGTCAGTGTCATCTTCAACATAAAGTGTGATAGTCCCAATGACTCTCAATTGATGAGGACAATAATGAATGTAATACTGATAATCATAATCACCGGGTATTGGTGATGGGCCATACATGTTCATGTCATTTGTAACAATACCTGTAACATTTACTGTTAAGGTCACTAGTCCAAAGAGAATGAGTGAATGATTAGAATTAATGCCATTTACAGTATTTCAGTCTGCATGTCGGTTGTGGGAGAAACAGGCTTTGGGCAGACTGGTTGACGAGGTCTGTTGCTCCTGCGCTAACGCTCCGATGCTGACCCCGGTCCCAGCCTAGTTCCGTAGCGTTGGGCGCAGGTGCAGGCGCAACAGAACCCGAGAACTAGGCTGCAGTCAATGGGATCCCAGTAGTAAACGTTATCGGTGGTGAATCCCACAAGCATGGCTCGTGAATACCCAGGGAATTTGAGATTCGAACCCATAATCTCCGTATCCTAGTAACTGAAGACAAGATCTCCGCATGACGAATTTCAAGGCACAAAACACCATGCTTTTAGACTAAATTTGCACGGATCTCCTCTTTACTCAGTTTGCGTATATATTAAAGTCTTTGAACCTGCCGTATGTTTAATGACGCCGTGCAGGACCTTACAGGACAGCTTCTCCAAATAATCGCCAACATGCCATATTATCCTAGGTTCGTTGTATGAAGTGTGCATTACCACTGCATGGGGTGCAATGAGTTCACAGGTTGCACAAATTTACTTCGTAATATGTATCATTCATGACAGGCTCTGAGGAGGACTTATTGTCTGTCTTGCGATTGTCTCAATCATCCTTCAATCATTCATCATCTATCAGGTATATGTTTTCCAAATATTTAGCAAGCCTTTCCTTTAACGTGATAAGTTTCCGTGACAGTCATCCAAACGAGTCCTGATACAGAGACTGTATTCAAATGTATCTTATACACCAATATATGTTACGTGACCCATGTCTTTGCCAAATTTGTATATTAAACATTTCATACATTTCAGAACACGCAGTTTGACATTTTTGTGTATTTGTATGTGTATATGTATGTTTTGCTTTCTGGATACTCGATACCAGGGTGGAAATACTTTTTAAAATATTTTTAAAACTTCGAAATCATATTTCCATTCACTCAGTAAACAGGTTATTAGATAGATTCCAATTAAACCTACTACGTTATCACAAAGTTGCAAAAAGGACCTATGGAGATCTTCGGGTTATAATTGTCTTAAGCAGCCCATGCTTGTCGTAAAAGGCCACTACATCGCCCAGGTACCGAAAACGATGGATTTGAGCTATTGGAGTATGACATAATACATCGCCCAGGTACCGAAAACGATGGATTTGAGCTATTGGAGTATGACATAATACATCGCCCAGGTACCGAAAACGATGGATTTGAGCTATTGGAGTATGACATAGCATGTGATAGTACTAGGGTTATATGCAATACTTGCCGTTACGGTAATGGTATAAAGCTATGCTCGATAAAGAGCATCATACATCCGCTCCTGTACCTTAAAAGAGCGTTATTCCTATCATGGACCTGAAATCACTTTGTGGATCTTCAATACATTCGTTAACCGCATGCTAACTGCAGCAGTAGGTAAGATCTATTCGTAGAGTTCCTATTTTTAAACAGAGACTTACAACAGTTGGTGTGATTACTGGCACTCGTTATCGGTTGTACACATGTTCCGACTGATCTCCACAGCAATGTACATATGTATCACGTTACAGGTAATCAACGCCCGCACCACGGGGAATCAATGTGCATGACACACAACATATATCATCTAGACTTTACCTGTTCTCTTTACTGTCATAAATGATAATGATTAAAAATCATTTTATAAATGTGTAATCCATTACATTTATTCCTTTTAAATAAATAAATATTCATATAAAATGAATTAAGTCCAAGATATGAAATCGATGATATTACGGTTATTATAGATCAGGGTCTCCTTTCATAAAGCAACCTTTACTAAGGTTAACGTTAACTCCCATTCTTTAGCACTGCACTAAGGTTACCTACGTTGGTTTGTGAAAGGAGATCATGTATGTTAGTGTGGTAACAGTCGATCGTCTCCGGACATCTGAGGTCCGTAATCACCACTGTTTGATATGCATCAGACATTTTAAACCAGTGTCAGGAACCAGCCACAAATATTAGAGACCGGGAAACCATTATTCCAGGAATTCCTAAACTAACAACTAATCTTTTAATATTTTACAGAAAAAAAGTATATAATTAAAAGGAACCCTGAGAGTGAGTTTTCGAAGCCGTAGAAATCTAAACGATAAAGTTTCTAAATTTTCTACATTTTCGTGGTCGTTCTTTAATATATTTGCTTCAATGTCTGTATGACAGACTAGGATAGGAATTCCCATGACACGGACGACTTTTAAGAACATGGTACAGTAACAGTAGTTGGACATTACGAAGGGCCATATAACACAACAACAGTGATTGTCAGTCTAGCAACATACTATCTCCCCTGACTGTAGGTTGCATCAGCGAGATAGTCTGATTCCCCGACATCGTACTCAATGTGCGCTGTTTCCGTCTAGTGGTGACACTGGGGAATACGCTTGGTATTTCACGTCTAAATAATACCATTAATCGTATTAAATGTAATTTGGTTCTGGGGACTGGTGGGTAATGAAAATCAGATTGCCTGAATGAGATCCAATCTGGTATTGCAGCACTGCAATCAGCGCTATACTCGGTATATAATATAGTGGTAAGCGATGTATGATTCCAATGATAAAATGACCCGTCCTCATACAAAAGAAAACTATTAATTGCTTAAATTTAGGCATAAATAAATCATTTCATGTGAATGATGTATTTGTGGGAGTACACTGGTAATCAGCAACAAATTGAAAATCTAATGTACAGTATATGTAGGTTGGACAGAGTGAATAAACAGATTGTCATGTCGATGTCCACAAGCAGCCATGCTATAGTCATGACGTGATTTCGAGATGTGTCAGATATCTCTGTCTAAGCGCCGCATGTATTACTTTGTAGTATGTGGATGAAACCAGGCTCTACTTCTTTATGATTAGTTTTCATTCATGCAATATTTTTATCAGTAATGATCGATGTCTGATATACGAATATGGTTATTTAGGCATGATATATAAATATGTTTTAATCTACAACCCAAAAGTGACAAAGACAGTCCTTATCGCCAAACACATTTGGAAGCACAAGAGAAGCCACACAGTTATCTTTTGTACATCTGCCGCTGTGACATTTAGAAAGTGTTAACATTGGGAATAACGGTTGCCATATGGAGGTCAGGGTCGGGTGGATTAGATGAGATAAACATTTCGAGATTCTGACGTCAGTGCATCACGGATTGTAAAAGGGGAGATTAGTCCCACAGGACCTCGAACATTAGAGGTGAAGGTCGGGTGGACTAAATGTTGAACCGGAGTAAACTTTATTAGTAAATACAAAGGTGTTTCTGTCAGCTGAATGTGGAAACGTGCACTTTAACGTGTGAACGGTATCTTGAAACACAAACCATAAAACATGTATGCCAAACTTATTTGCAGAAAATATTACCTACTGGTTACCTACAGTCGCATGACCTACAGGGAAGCTGGAATATTGTTGACTGCAGTGTTAGTGAGCGAGTGAGTTGAGTTCTACGCCGCACTCCAGCGGCAATATTCCAGCCATATGGCGGAAGTCGGTAAATAATCGATCAAGTCTGGACCAGACAATCCAATGATCAACATAAGCATCGATCTTCGCAATTGGGAACCGATGACATGTGTCTACCAAGTCATCGAGTCTGACCACCTTATCCCGTTAGTCGCCTCTTACAACAAGCATATGCGCATGTTATAGCAAGCATGGGTTGCTGAAGGCCTTTTCTACCAAGGACCTTCACAAATCGAGTGCAGTGTTAAGCAACAAACAAACAAATTATGCAATGACTTGTTTGATTTCCTCCTGTAAGGTAAAGAACAAACGCTTCATGCGTAACAGAACCATATTAACACACTTTATGGATAACAAATTTTATTTTATTTGTGTGGGAAGGTTCGATACAAAATTCTGTCCCATTTGTCGAGCAGGAATGATAACGGTGCATAAATCTTTGAGACATCACAAGATAAAATAATTGTTGTCCATAAAATTGTCAATATTGAACTTCCCAGCTTCTAAAATGCCACTCAAAGAAGTAACTGAACTGCCTTGAATATATTGGCATCCAAACCATTTTGTTACGATCTACGTCATTTCAAACATCAAGTCACTTCTACAAGTGTGTATTGGTAAGTATTCCCTTTCATATTTGCGACAATCTGAAACCAAAACACTGTATTGTGACATGCACTTTCATTTCATTGCATATTTACAGCTTGTGAAATCGACATGCCCATCGAAGAACTGTGACTCATTTTTCGATAAACCTTCGTGCTACAAATGATACAAAACGATGTCAAGGATTACAGAAAGTCTACACTCTCCATACTTACATATTGTACACACACACACACACACACACACACACACACACACACACACACACACACACACACACACACATACATACATACATACATACATACATGCATATGTGTGTGTTTGTGTGTCTGTGTGCGTGTCTGTGTCTCTGTGTGTGTGTGTCTGTGTGTGTAAAGTTTTAAGCCCGTGGGAAAAGAACGCAGCTCAACACGTTTTTCTATCTAATTAGGATTTTATAAACACTCTCCACATTTTAAATTCTTTAAAAAATGACCTTTAAATATAGATATCCCGCCTTGATATTGTGTTTCCAGCATGCTATCAGCTATAACACGACCCCGTCGCTACCTCCTCTCGTACTTAATGTTATCAGAGTTTGGAATACATGTAGAGTGATACAGAACTGAGTGTATCTGGCGTTACGATGCTGACAAAATGATACCTTTCATAAGCTGAATTGATAATTGACGATTAAAATAAACATAGATTCCCTGGGGTTTCAAGATAAGCCAACAGACTCGACTCCTTGAATGTGAAAACATCCCATAAGGCAGTAAAACTGCAATAAAACTAGACACACTGCGATACAGGGGGAACCGCCGCCAGACGTGGAGAAGCAGATCTGACATACTTCCCTGAAGAGGAAAGTAAGTGTGTTTGGTTTAATAGCCACTCTGTTCCGTGTCAGACCTCACGCACCTCGTAGTAAAGAAAAGTAAGAGGTATTGTAATTTGTACAAGATAGTAGGTGATTGCCAAGGAAGATTTGGTGTTGATTCTAAAATCCGAAGACATGGCCATTCCACAGCTCAAAATAAATCTGTAAGAAGGGATAAATTGTAGAGAAGGTAAATAAAGCACCAGTCGTTCTCAAATGTATACAGTTCTCTACTAGCATGGGAACAGGAGTTCATTAGTCAACTTGTCAGTTCAATGATTTACATGCATCAACGTAAAAATCAATTAACGTTAATTTATGGTGTAGTTAAAATGACTGTTGCCTTTAGAATCACATTTAAATGTATAAAATATATCATTAAGCATGGGGCTACATCTGCTTGGTTCAGATACAGAACAGAAAAGATCAGAACATTTATGACGTACAAATATACAGTTAAATGTACATACCATGGTGGGATGGTTTGGAGGATTGTACAGTTGTCGTGATAGTACTACAAAACATACGCAGTTTTTTTTTATATAAAAAACCCACTGATTCGTTTACAGTCAAACAATTAGTTAAATCTTAAAACACTGGAGTGGGTGGGGGTGTTAACATTATAGTTTGGAATATAGGTTTTCCGATGATGTTTGGAGAAAGAGCAGAGGAAAATGTAGTGAAATTCATCACCAACATCACACGTGTCGCAGAGGTTACACATTCTTTCTTCAGTTGGAATTCTGTGCCGCCTACCTACATCTATAGGTAAACTGTGCAGATAGTTCAAAGCAAGTTCAACAGCTGCTAACTTAGACCATGAAAAGGAGAACAAAAATCTGAATGTTAGCGTCGAGGGTCCAGGTTACGTGAGTTTGCAGTTAACAGCTATCGTCATTCCAGATGCATTTTATACAACATATATTCCCGAACACCTGCAATTGTCCCAGTTGTACAATGGATACGGAGTGGGGATTTCTTAGGGGCGTGGAAAGGGCTTTATCGCGTGCATTTGCATTCTACAGTACAAAAGTATTACGAGTGGCATGGCTTCAATGTCAAAACCTTTGCTAGACGTGTGGTTGCAACTTGTGTCAACATCGTACTCAATGTGCGCTGTTTCCGTCTAGTGGTGACACTGGGGAATACGCTTGGTATTTCACGTCTAAATAATACCATTAATCGTATTAAATGTAATTTGGTTCTGGGGACTGGTGGGTAATGAAAATCAGATTGCCTGAATGAGATCCAATCTGGTATTGCAGCACTGCAATCAGCGCTATACTCGGTATATAATATAGTGGTAAGCGATGTATGATTCCAATGATAAAATGACCCGTCCTCATACAAAAGAAAACTATTAATTGCTTAAATTTAGGCATAAATAAATCATTTCATGTGAATGATGTATTTGTGGGAGTACACTGGTAATCAGCAACAAATTGAAAATCTAATGTACAGTATATGTAGGTTGGACAGAGTGAATAAACAGATTGTCATGTCGATGTCCACAAGCAGCCATGCTATAGTCATGACGTGATTTCGAGATGTGTCAGATATCTCTGTCTAAGCGCCGCATGTATTACTTTGTAGTATGTGGATGAAACCAGGCTCTACTTCTTTATGATTAGTTTTCATTCATGCAATATTTTTATCAGTAATGATCGATGTCTGATATACGAATATGGTTATTTAGGCATGATATATAAATATGTTTTAATCTACAACCCAAAAGTGACAAAGACAGTCCTTATCGCCAAACACATTTGGAAGCACAAGAGAAGCCACACAGTTATCTTTTGTACATCTGCCGCTGTGACATTTAGAAAGTGTTAACATTGGGAATAACGGTTGCCATATGGAGGTCAGGGTCGGGTGGATTAGATGAGATAAACATTTCGAGATTCTGACGTCAGTGCATCACGGATTGTAAAAGGGGAGATTAGTCCCACAGGACCTCGAACATTAGAGGTGAAGGTCGGGTGGACTAAATGTTGAACCGGAGTAAACTTTATTAGTAAATACAAAGGTGTTTCTGTCAGCTGAATGTGGAAACGTGCACTTTAACGTGTGAACGGTATCTTGAAACACAAACCATAAAACATGTATGCCAAACTTATTTGCAGAAAATATTACCTACTGGTTACCTACAGTCGCATGACCTACAGGGAAGCTGGAATATTGTTGACTGCAGTGTTAGTGAGCGAGTGAGTTGAGTTCTACGCCGCACTCCAGCGGCAATATTCCAGCCATATGGCGGAAGTCGGTAAATAATCGATCAAGTCTGGACCAGACAATCCAATGATCAACATAAGCATCGATCTTCGCAATTGGGAACCGATGACATGTGTCTACCAAGTCATCGAGTCTGACCACCTTATCCCGTTAGTCGCCTCTTACAACAAGCATATGCGCATGTTATAGCAAGCATGGGTTGCTGAAGGCCTTTTCTACCAAGGACCTTCACAAATCGAGTGCAGTGTTAAGCAACAAACAAACAAATTATGCAATGACTTGTTTGATTTCCTCCTGTAAGGTAAAGAACAAACGCTTCATGCGTAACAGAACCATATTAACACACTTTATGGATAACAAATTTTATTTTATTTGTGTGGGAAGGTTCGATACAAAATTCTGTCCCATTTGTCGAGCAGGAATGATAACGGTGCATAAATCTTTGAGACATCACAAGATAAAATAATTGTTGTCCATAAAATTGTCAATATTGAACTTCCCAGCTTCTAAAATGCCACTCAAAGAAGTAACTGAACTGCCTTGAATATATTGGCATCCAAACCATTTTGTTACGATCTACGTCATTTCAAACATCAAGTCACTTCTACAAGTGTGTATTGGTAAGTATTCCCTTTCATATTTGCGACAATCTGAAACCAAAACACTGTATTGTGACATGCACTTTCATTTCATTGCATATTTACAGCTTGTGAAATCGACATGCCCATCGAAGAACTGTGACTCATTTTTCGATAAACCTTCGTGCTACAAATGATACAAAACGATGTCAAGGATTACAGAAAGTCTACACTCTCCATACTTACATATTGTACACACACACACACACACACACACACACACACACACACACACACACACACACACACACATACATACATACATACATACATACATGCATATGTGTGTGTTTGTGTGTCTGTGTGCGTGTCTGTGTCTCTGTGTGTGTGTGTCTGTGTGTGTAAAGTTTTAAGCCCGTGGGAAAAGAACGCAGCTCAACACGTTTTTCTATCTAATTAGGATTTTATAAACACTCTCCACATTTTAAATTCTTTAAAAAATGACCTTTAAATATAGATATCCCGCCTTGATATTGTGTTTCCAGCATGCTATCAGCTATAACACGACCCCGTCGCTACCTCCTCTCGTACTTAATGTTATCAGAGTTTGGAATACATGTAGAGTGATACAGAACTGAGTGTATCTGGCGTTACGATGCTGACAAAATGATACCTTTCATAAGCTGAATTGATAATTGACGATTAAAATAAACATAGATTCCCTGGGGTTTCAAGATAAGCCAACAGACTCGACTCCTTGAATGTGAAAACATCCCATAAGGCAGTAAAACTGCAATAAAACTAGACACACTGCGATACAGGGGGAACCGCCGCCAGACGTGGAGAAGCAGATCTGACATACTTCCCTGAAGAGGAAAGTAAGTGTGTTTGGTTTAATAGCCACTCTGTTCCGTGTCAGACCTCACGCACCTCGTAGTAAAGAAAAGTAAGAGGTATTGTAATTTGTACAAGATAGTAGGTGATTGCCAAGGAAGATTTGGTGTTGATTCTAAAATCCGAAGACATGGCCATTCCACAGCTCAAAATAAATCTGTAAGAAGGGATAAATTGTAGAGAAGGTAAATAAAGCACCAGTCGTTCTCAAATGTATACAGTTCTCTACTAGCATGGGAACAGGAGTTCATTAGTCAACTTGTCAGTTCAATGATTTACATGCATCAACGTAAAAATCAATTAACGTTAATTTATGGTGTAGTTAAAATGACTGTTGCCTTTAGAATCACATTTAAATGTATAAAATATATCATTAAGCATGGGGCTACATCTGCTTGGTTCAGATACAGAACAGAAAAGATCAGAACATTTATGACGTACAAATATACAGTTAAATGTACATACCATGGTGGGATGGTTTGGAGGATTGTACAGTTGTCGTGATAGTACTACAAAACATACGCAGTTTTTTTTTATATAAAAAACCCACTGATTCGTTTACAGTCAAACAATTAGTTAAATCTTAAAACACTGGAGTGGGTGGGGGTGTTAACATTATAGTTTGGAATATAGGTTTTCCGATGATGTTTGGAGAAAGAGCAGAGGAAAATGTAGTGAAATTCATCACCAACATCACACGTGTCGCAGAGGTTACACATTCTTTCTTCAGTTGGAATTCTGTGCCGCCTACCTACATCTATAGGTAAACTGTGCAGATAGTTCAAAGCAAGTTCAACAGCTGCTAACTTAGACCATGAAAAGGAGAACAAAAATCTGAATGTTAGCGTCGAGGGTCCAGGTTACGTGAGTTTGCAGTTAACAGCTATCGTCATTCCAGATGCATTTTATACAACATATATTCCCGAACACCTGCAATTGTCCCAGTTGTACAATGGATACGGAGTGGGGATTTCTTAGGGGCGTGGAAAGGGCTTTATCGCGTGCATTTGCATTCTACAGTACAAAAGTATTACGAGTGGCATGGCTTCAATGTCAAAACCTTTGCTAGACGTGTGGTTGCAACTTGTGTCAACATCGTACTCAATGTGCGCTGTTTCCGTCTAGTGGTGACACTGGGGAATACGCTTGGTATTTCACGTCTAAATAATACCATTAATCGTATTAAATGTAATTTGGTTCTGGGGACTGGTGGGTAATGAAAATCAGATTGCCTGAATGAGATCCAATCTGGTATTGCAGCACTGCAATCAGCGCTATACTCGGTATATAATATAGTGGTAAGCGATGTATGATTCCAATGATAAAATGACCCGTCCTCATACAAAAGAAAACTATTAATTGCTTAAATTTAGGCATAAATAAATCATTTCATGTGAATGATGTATTTGTGGGAGTACACTGGTAATCAGCAACAAATTGAAAATCTAATGTACAGTATATGTAGGTTGGACAGAGTGAATAAACAGATTGTCATGTCGATGTCCACAAGCAGCCATGCTATAGTCATGACGTGATTTCGAGATGTGTCAGATATCTCTGTCTAAGCGCCGCATGTATTACTTTGTAGTATGTGGATGAAACCAGGCTCTACTTCTTTATGATTAGTTTTCATTCATGCAATATTTTTATCAGTAATGATCGATGTCTGATATACGAATATGGTTATTTAGGCATGATATATAAATATGTTTTAATCTACAACCCAAAAGTGACAAAGACAGTCCTTATCGCCAAACACATTTGGAAGCACAAGAGAAGCCACACAGTTATCTTTTGTACATCTGCCGCTGTGACATTTAGAAAGTGTTAACATTGGGAATAACGGTTGCCATATGGAGGTCAGGGTCGGGTGGATTAGATGAGATAAACATTTCGAGATTCTGACGTCAGTGCATCACGGATTGTAAAAGGGGAGATTAGTCCCACAGGACCTCGAACATTAGAGGTGAAGGTCGGGTGGACTAAATGTTGAACCGGAGTAAACTTTATTAGTAAATACAAAGGTGTTTCTGTCAGCTGAATGTGGAAACGTGCACTTTAACGTGTGAACGGTATCTTGAAACACAAACCATAAAACATGTATGCCAAACTTATTTGCAGAAAATATTACCTACTGGTTACCTACAGTCGCATGACCTACAGGGAAGCTGGAATATTGTTGACTGCAGTGTTAGTGAGCGAGTGAGTTGAGTTCTACGCCGCACTCCAGCGGCAATATTCCAGCCATATGGCGGAAGTCGGTAAATAATCGATCAAGTCTGGACCAGACAATCCAATGATCAACATAAGCATCGATCTTCGCAATTGGGAACCGATGACATGTGTCTACCAAGTCATCGAGTCTGACCACCTTATCCCGTTAGTCGCCTCTTACAACAAGCATATGCGCATGTTATAGCAAGCATGGGTTGCTGAAGGCCTTTTCTACCAAGGACCTTCACAAATCGAGTGCAGTGTTAAGCAACAAACAAACAAATTATGCAATGACTTGTTTGATTTCCTCCTGTAAGGTAAAGAACAAACGCTTCATGCGTAACAGAACCATATTAACACACTTTATGGATAACAAATTTTATTTTATTTGTGTGGGAAGGTTCGATACAAAATTCTGTCCCATTTGTCGAGCAGGAATGATAACGGTGCATAAATCTTTGAGACATCACAAGATAAAATAATTGTTGTCCATAAAATTGTCAATATTGAACTTCCCAGCTTCTAAAATGCCACTCAAAGAAGTAACTGAACTGCCTTGAATATATTGGCATCCAAACCATTTTGTTACGATCTACGTCATTTCAAACATCAAGTCACTTCTACAAGTGTGTATTGGTAAGTATTCCCTTTCATATTTGCGACAATCTGAAACCAAAACACTGTATTGTGACATGCACTTTCATTTCATTGCATATTTACAGCTTGTGAAATCGACATGCCCATCGAAGAACTGTGACTCATTTTTCGATAAACCTTCGTGCTACAAATGATACAAAACGATGTCAAGGATTACAGAAAGTCTACACTCTCCATACTTACATATTGTACACACACACACACACACACACACACACACACACACACACACACACACACACACACACACACACACACATACATACATACATACATACATACATGCATATGTGTGTGTTTGTGTGTCTGTGTGCGTGTCTGTGTCTCTGTGTGTGTGTGTCTGTGTGTGTAAAGTTTTAAGCCCGTGGGAAAAGAACGCAGCTCAACACGTTTTTCTATCTAATTAGGATTTTATAAACACTCTCCACATTTTAAATTCTTTAAAAAATGACCTTTAAATATAGATATCCCGCCTTGATATTGTGTTTCCAGCATGCTATCAGCTATAACACGACCCCGTCGCTACCTCCTCTCGTACTTAATGTTATCAGAGTTTGGAATACATGTAGAGTGATACAGAACTGAGTGTATCTGGCGTTACGATGCTGACAAAATGATACCTTTCATAAGCTGAATTGATAATTGACGATTAAAATAAACATAGATTCCCTGGGGTTTCAAGATAAGCCAACAGACTCGACTCCTTGAATGTGAAAACATCCCATAAGGCAGTAAAACTGCAATAAAACTAGACACACTGCGATACAGGGGGAACCGCCGCCAGACGTGGAGAAGCAGATCTGACATACTTCCCTGAAGAGGAAAGTAAGTGTGTTTGGTTTAATAGCCACTCTGTTCCGTGTCAGACCTCACGCACCTCGTAGTAAAGAAAAGTAAGAGGTATTGTAATTTGTACAAGATAGTAGGTGATTGCCAAGGAAGATTTGGTGTTGATTCTAAAATCCGAAGACATGGCCATTCCACAGCTCAAAATAAATCTGTAAGAAGGGATAAATTGTAGAGAAGGTAAATAAAGCACCAGTCGTTCTCAAATGTATACAGTTCTCTACTAGCATGGGAACAGGAGTTCATTAGTCAACTTGTCAGTTCAATGATTTACATGCATCAACGTAAAAATCAATTAACGTTAATTTATGGTGTAGTTAAAATGACTGTTGCCTTTAGAATCACATTTAAATGTATAAAATATATCATTAAGCATGGGGCTACATCTGCTTGGTTCAGATACAGAACAGAAAAGATCAGAACATTTATGACGTACAAATATACAGTTAAATGTACATACCATGGTGGGATGGTTTGGAGGATTGTACAGTTGTCGTGATAGTACTACAAAACATACGCAGTTTTTTTTATATAAAAAACCCACTGATTCGTTTACAGTCAAACAATTAGTTAAATCTTAAAACACTGGAGTGGGTGGGGGTGTTAACATTATAGTTTGGAATATAGGTTTTCCGATGATGTTTGGAGAAAGAGCAGAGGAAAATGTAGTGAAATTCATCACCAACATCACACGTGTCGCAGAGGTTACACATTCTTTCTTCAGTTGGAATTCTGTGCCGCCTACCTACATCTATAGGTAAACTGTGCAGATAGTTCAAAGCAAGTTCAACAGCTGCTAACTTAGACCATGAAAAGGAGAACAAAAATCTGAATGTTAGCGTCGAGGGTCCAGGTTACGTGAGTTTGCAGTTAACAGCTATCGTCATTCCAGATGCATTTTATACAACATATATTCCCGAACACCTGCAATTGTCCCAGTTGTACAATGGATACGGAGTGGGGATTTCTTAGGGGCGTGGAAAGGGCTTTATCGCGTGCATTTGCATTCTACAGTACAAAAGTATTACGAGTGGCATGGCTTCAATGTCAAAACCTTTGCTAGACGTGTGGTTGCAACTTGTGTAGATCTATGTATTGCACAATTTTATCATAACAAATCCAAAAAACAATCTGCCGAGAACTGAAACTGGAGTAATCAAGTATTGCCAGACATTGTAGGCATTATGTTTATAAATATTCTGAATTTTATGACAAAGCAAAGAATAACAAACCAAAGAATAACAATAGAATAGAGATCTATCATCAGCTCACCTGCCAATGGCACGAAACAGTCAGTTTAGAGAATGCACGTGTCCAGTGTATTCTACCTTCAACTCTCCCAAAGGTAAGGACAACCAGAGTAATCCCCCTACTTAAATTTACTTGAAGATTCAGATGACATTTATTCCCTGTAGGTAACTTGGGGCGATGTCTTTGTCTCACACTGTGGTCAGTGAATAGTTGAGAACTCTGGCACTGGATATTGCGTCAGTGAATGCGATGTAGACTAGTTGGGATCGTAGTCCGTCATCGAGGAGTATCCGGGTCCAGAAAGACTGAAGCATAAGATATTGTTGTAAGCCAAGACTGACAGGTGAATATGTTAAAGCTGATAAGAGCGAAAAACACCCTTGGGAAACATGAACCTCATGTTTGTGCCCCTGTGATTTATTCTCCATGCGGTGTTTCATTGTACGTCGTTAGTTTCATAAATACAGTATATTTTAAATCAGGGATTTGTATATAGTGATTTTGTTGAAACTCATCCAACAGTTATCCTGCTAAAGGAAGCATGATACTTTCCGGGTGCTTGAACTATAAATGTCAAAGCTAAACAGCTGGACATTTGTAATTGTGTATTGTTTTATATGTTATTATGAACTTTTGTTTCAAATTTCAACGAAATCGGTGAAGAAATTAATATTTTAGATTTTTTTCACCGCTCCACTCAATAGACAAAATACCTTATGTAAACTGTTTATTGCATGTAATCATTGTAGCGGTAGAATATTCAAGAATGTCTGAAAGTAGTATGTACATTTCGTGATGTTGATCAAGTAGGACACGCCAGGGGGTGTTCAGTACTAGTCAGTCTTAACAACAGATGTTGTAAATGAGTTGTCACTCTTCATGCACGTGCTCCACACTCACTCTGATACCCTGACTCGTGTATATCGAGAATTATCCAGAAATGTTGTTATCAGTTCAGCTTGCCTTCTTGTCTCCACACCATGTCGGTGTGGTGCCATTATCAGGCGCCTCCTCCTGTTACTAGCGATGTCAACACATCATCAGTTACCACACACAGTTTACTGCCTCTGTCACGATTCACTGTCTTCATCAGCAAATCAAAACATGATCAGATCAAAGTCTTAAGTCCAGTTTCAGCTGTAAAAGTTTCTGAAAGTCTTAACAAATGCTATGGTATGAGCCGTTTTGATTGATGATTAGAGTTTTTAAGCGTTGCTTTTCCACTATTTTCCATTTCAAAATCGTGCTTCCATCACACTATGCTACCTTAATAACATATGCGTGTGGATCAGAAACTCAGAGGGTGGGACTTTACAAGGCGGAAAAATCAAATATTTTAACATGTATAACTGAAATGGGTTCTAGAGACTGATAACATTCGGCTCGAAACGTCCATAAGAAATCCCCGCTCCGAGTGGATTATACAGCTAGGACCATACCATCCAACTATTTACTGATGTTAACATATAACGAACAGTATAAAATGCCAATGACCGCTGTTCTTGCTTTAAGAATAGGTCCTGTGTCTTAGTCATTTCAATCGGTGAATGTCAGAGTCGAAAATGTTTTTCAGCAAACCACGTTTCTCGTAAAAAGCAACTGGAGGGATCGACGAACCCGTATCCAAATTGAGTAGATTAATGCTCGTGGTGTTGGTCACAACGTTATTTGGTAACGACAAGATTAGTTAATACCTGCAAATCAACTAGATCAGTTTCAACAAAGAAACGAAATCTGAGTCAAGCGATTAAGGAGGCGAAAACTGTTTTGCAGAGGTATCTGCCCCACTCATGTCTGTGTATACAAATTGAGAGTTCGAATCCTGTATTAGAATACTTTGACACCCGTGCAAGCAGTTTACTATATGAAAGTTGTGGCATGCATGCTGTATAAGAAAATGAAATACAATAGCTTTTTGATAATGTTTATTAGCTCAGGATCATATACAGTCATATTAAATTGATACTTGCAATCCATAACACAAACACAACAACATATACATTAATAGTAACAAAGCAAGCCAAAGATGACTTCATCATTGGACTGTTGCAACCATTTGACGTGGGCTTTATATATGCAAAAGCGTGCTGCATTTGACCACGAATGTGATCTCCATAGGCGATCTAGACACCGATCTGGGGAAATGTCATGGGATCGCTAAGGCAGTTGAGAAGATAATTGGGGTGGTATGGACTTAGGGGAGAGCTGAAGTTGGACTGGCTGGAATACTCCGTCCACTGTTGCGGGCTTGGTGTGGCTTGGAAGGAGGTTTCTGTCATCACATGTGGGTAGTGAAGGGCACTCTGAACAGGCCGTGTACTGGATACTGCGTCAGTGAGAGCGCTGTAGACGTTGTGAGATGATGTGAACATCAAGGGATTGTAGACTGGGTCGTAGTCCGTCAGTGAGGAGTATCCGGGTCCGGTGCTGGGCAGGTAGTGAAGACTGAAACCCAAGAAAAAGAAAGCGTTGTAAGCACGGGAATGAGAGGAGAGTGTGTCGAAGCTATTCAGAGCACCATGCACTTGCAAAACTAACCGATGCATGTGTGGTCGCTTGTTGTGTACTTACTTTGATTTGGGTTTGTCTTTCACGTCATCTTTCTTGGTCGCTGTGGGTGGTGTGAGCACGTGACACTTGTCCGGTACCGTTATATCACGTGACAGTGATGTGCCTTGTTGATACAGTTGCTGTCTCATCCAGTTCAAGTGAGCACCTTTAGACTGTCGCTTGAACATGGAACGGCGGTTCTGAAACCAGATCTGTATGCCACGACGTGGCCACTTATAATGGGACATTCTAAAATTCACTGGTGTAGTATATTTGGTAAAGAGTTTTCTCCAACTATGAAACGATATTTGCAAAATACTGATTATACCCTAAATATAATAGCTACGTATCTTACGCAATAAGTAAAGCAGTTGTGACTCTTGTCCAGTAGTATATATAATTGAAGGTAACTGCGTGTGTAAATGAGGGTAAAGGGGTTTATGACATTGTGATATTTCAGATAGGATGTTTTGTCCTATGAGAACTTTGCTCAAGTATAAGTGTCATTGGGGTTATATTCATCCACCTACCGATAGTCTCTCCACGTCGATGTTGATGGTGTTGGAGAGATCCTCCAAGATGGAGCTGTCAGGATACTGAGAGGACAGGAACACCTTCTCCAGCTGGGCCAACTGTGAATATGCACGATGCAGATCAAAACGGGTTTCAGATGTATTTTGGGTGATTTTCAAGATTAGCGTTTATTGTGGTGTTATCTTTATACGTTTGGAGTAATGGAATATAAAATATTTACCTGACTAGCAGAGTACTTGATTCGGTTCCTGGACGGAACGATAGCCTTGTTAATGCTACACTTGCTTGGCTTGGTCTCGGGGCTCTTCACTTTCATTTCTGCCTCGTAACTGTGTAGAAATCTTTCCAAAACGAACTGCGAATAATGTGAAGATGACGTGACAAGTTTAGACTGTTCAGATGAGCGCAGATCTATGACTAGTGCCTGAAATCAAGGCGTTTCAGCTTTTATTACCGTAACCTGACTGTCGGACTTCTTTTAAGTCCACCTCCATACACCACCCACTCATTACTTGCATTTATGTATTGTTAGCAATCAGGAATTATCCCTTCATGCATAGCCGCCATGCTGTTTAAGCTGGAACATCTTGATTGTTTTCACAGCGATAAGAAGTGCATCTTTCTTTGTTTAATTAATTTTTAAAGGTAGCAGTCGTACCTGAGGTAGCCGTACATTAAAGAAACCTCCGACGAGTGAGCGTGTACTCACTTACTTGTCAAAACTTCACACCTGCATCAGAGAGGCCGCCCTTAGTAGCACACATGCATTGATACTACGTTTAAATGACCATGTTCTTTGTGTTACAATTTCATAAACAAACACAGCCAACAATTTACAAATCCTACCGAGGAATCCCTATAATGCATGGATGGAGCAGGCATTAAGGAAAAGAGAGGCTTCACGGGCACAACACTTTTGTTTTTAAGAGCATCAAACGCAAATGCATTTACCTGAAAGTTAAAACTGGCACATGAAGAAAGGATCTAAATAATCATTATTTGCTCCAAAAGAAATAAAATTGATACATGCCACGAGTCAGGATGATGGTTTACCAGTTGCTTACACTGTTTTCATCTGGCTCTCCTACATTTGTAGATTTGGAGAAAAATACTTGCAATTTACAAACCACGTGGCCAAAACACACACCAACCAGCACATGAAATACACCATAGCCGTAATTATCCATATATTCACCTTCATTCATATCACATATGTAACTGTATGTTAAGTAAATGAATGTGGCCAATCATTTCAACATCCCACTCACGTTCCACATACCAAATTACCCATGAATACCTTTCGATATAATCGAATGGATATTAATCCTAATTCCATTTAAGCTAGAACTTGACTGGCACCATGTACATTTCATTGTGGCAATCCACGTACTCCTAAACAAAATCTTAGAATGTTGTTACTACACCGAAAAGTGTTTGGTATATTTGTAATTCAAAGCTCATCTTCACACAGCGCCACTGTTCCTCAAGTCCATCCTATCCGAAGGAAGCGTCTGATAATCTAGTAAGGTGGCCATGCTTTAGGCTTTGTTTTCTTCAAAACGGTATAACCAGCTATACCGAAACGTCACTATTGTGAAAACAAAGAAGTTATCATCCGTAAAATTTCGTCATCAGTATGCTTCTAGCTGGCATACGAAGCAGAGGATTTCGAAGCGCTAAATTGTTTCAGGTTGTCGATAGTCAATTTTGAGTAGCTTTGAAGTAGCTATCGCTTTCAACATAAGATTTAGGTAATGCCAAATGTACCGGTCAACATTGAAAAACATGGTCTCCTTCATTTTCCCAGTTCTTTCTTCTACACAATCCTACATGTGCCACACAGTTTGTGATTAATTCCAATTTCTACCCGTGAAGGTCCGGATCGGAACTGGTTTTCAGGAACCCATGCTTGCCGTAAAAGGTTACTGGCGGGATCGGGTAATCAGGCTCCTTGACTTGGTTGACACGTCATCGTATCCCAATTAAATAGATCGATACTCATGACGTTGATCACTGAATTGTTTGATGTAGGCTCGATTATTTACCGACCACCACCAGATAAATGGAAGATTTCTGAGCTTGACGTTAAATAAGAAACCAACCGACCTAACAATTTCTGCTGACCATTCCATCTCTGGGACTCATGTGTGTCACTGGCTACACACGTACATGCATCTTGTAAGTTTCAATATTGATTCTCATTTTCGGATGTTGATGTGATTTCGTTTCTTATCACAGTTTATAAACGACCATCTCTCAGTGTATCCTTCGCTATTGCGTGTCGGCTTCCGGAATCAACGACATGTAGGTTGTGGATTTAGTTCCAAATCTTTGCGGGAGGTGAAGATGAATGTCTATGCCCCATATGTAATAGCAATCAATGGAAAATTGCTCAGTTTCAAGAAAGAATCCCAATCTAACTGATTCATTTGATTGTAGGGGACGAAAACTGCTTGGAAGAAGTATGTGCCCCACTCATGTCAGTGTACACAAATTGAGAGTTCGAACCCTGATTAGGATACTTTGACATATTTCTTTGTATGAGAAAATGAAATGCAATAGCTTTTTCATAATGTTTATTAGCTCAGGATCATATACAGTCATATTAAATTGATACTTGCAATCCATAACACAACAAACACAACAAAATATACATTAATAGTAACAAAGCAAGCCAAAGATGACTTCATCATTGGACTGTTGCAACCATTTGACGTGGGCTTTATGTATGCAAAAGCGTGCTGCATTTGACCACGAATGTGATCTCCATAGGCGATCTAGACACCGATCTGGGGAAATGTCATGGGATCGCTAAGGCAGTTGAGAAGATAATTGGGGTGGTATGGACTTAGGGGAGAGCTGAAGTTGGACTGGCTGGAATACTCCGTCCACTGTTGCGGGCTTGGTGTGGCTTGGAAGGAGGTTTCTGTCATCACATGTGGGTAGTGAAGGGCACTCTGAACAGGCCGTGTACTGGATACTGCGTCAGTGAGAGCGCTGTAGACGTTGTGAGATGATGTGAACATCAAGGGATTGTAGATTGGGTCGTAGTCCGTCAGTGAGGAGTATCCGGGTCCGGTGCTGGGCAGGTAGTGAAGACTGAAACCCAAGAAAAAGAAAGCATTGTAAGCACGGGAATGAGAGGAGAGTGTGTCGAAGCTATTCAGAGCACCATGCACTTGCAAAACTAACCGATGCATGTGTGGTCGCTTGTTGTGTACTTACTTTGATTTGGGTTTGTCTTTCACGTCATCTTTCTTGGTCGCTGTGGGTGGTGTGAGCACGTGACACTTGTCCGGTACCGTTATATCACGTGACTGTGGTGTGCCTTGTTGATACAGTTGCTGTCTCATCCAGTTCAAGTGAGCACCTTTAGACTGTCGCTTGAACTTGGAACGGCGGTTCTGAAACCAGATCTGTATGCCACGATGTGGCCACTTATAATGGGACATTCTAAAATTCACTGGTGTAGTATATTTGGTAAAGAGTTTTCTCCAACTATGAAACGATATTTGCAAAATACTGATTATACCCTAAATATGATACCTACGTATCTTACGCAATAAGTAAAGCAGTTGTGACTCTTGTCCAGTAGTATATATAATTGAAGGTAACTGCGTGTGTAAATGAGGGTAAAGGGGTTTATGACATTGTGATATTTCAGATAGGATGTTTTGTCCTATGAGAACTTTGCTCAAGTATAAGTGTCATTGGGGTTATATTCATCCACCTACCGATAGTCTCTCCACGTCGATGTTGATGGTGTTGGAGAGATCCTCCAAGATGGAGCTGTCAGGATACTGAGAGGACAGGAACACCTTCTCCAGCTGGGCCAACTGTGAATATGCACGATGCAGATCAAAACGGGTTTCAGATGTATTTTGGGTGATTTTCAAGATTAGCGTTTATTGTGGTGTTATCTTTATACGTTTGGAGTAATGGAATATAAAATATTTACCTGACTAGCAGAGTACTTGATTCGGTTCCTGGACGGAACGATAGCCTTGTTAATGCTACACTTGCTTGGCTTGGTCTCGGGGCTCTTCACTTTCATTTCTGCCTCGTAACTGTGTAGAAATCTTTCCAAAACGAACTGCGAATAATGTGAAGATGACGTGACAAGTTTAGACTGTTCAGATGAGCGCAGATCTATGACTAGTGCCTGAAATCAAGGCGTTTCAGCTTTTATTACCGTAACCTGACTGTCGGACTTCTTTTAAGTCCACCTCCATACACCACCCACTCATTACTTGCATTTATGTATTGTTAGCAATCAGGAATTATCCCTTCATGCATAGCCACCATGCTGTTTAAGCTGGAACATCTTGATTGTTTTCACAGCGATAAGAAGTGCATCTTTCTTTGTTTAATTAATTTTTAAAGGTAGCAGTCGTACCTGAGGTAGCCGTACATTAAAGAAACCTCCGACGAGTGAGCGTGTACTCACTTACTTGTCAAAACTTCACACCTGCATCAGAGAGGCCGCCCTTAGTAGCACACATGCATTGATACTACGTTTAAATGACCATGTTCTTTGTGTTACAATTTCATAAACAAACACAGCCAACAATTTACAAATCCTACCGAGGAATCCCTATAATGCATGGATGGAGCAGGCATTAAGGAAAAGAGAGGCTTCACGGGCACAACACTTTTGTTTTTAAGAGCATCAAACGCAAATGCATTTACCTGAAAGTTAAAACTGGCACATGAAGAAAGCATCTAAATAATCATTATTTGCTCCAAAAGAAATAAAATTGATACATGCCACGAGTCAGGATGATGGTTTACCAGTTGCTTACACTGTTTTCATCTGGCTCTCCTACATTTGTAGGTTTGGAGAAAAATACTTGCAATTTACAAACCACGTGGCCAAAACACACACCAACCAGCACATGAAATACACCATAGCCGTAATTATCCATATATTCACCTTCATTCATATCACATATGTAACTGTATGTTAAGTAAATGAATGTGGCCAATCATTTCAACATCCCACTCACGTTCCACATACCAAATTACCCATGAATACCTTTCGATATAATCGAATGGATATTAATCCTAATTCCATTTAAGCTAGAACTTGACTGGCACCATGTACATTTCATTGTGGCAATCCACGTACTCCTAAACAAAATCTTAGAATGTTGTTACTACACCGAAAAGTGTTTGGTATATTTGTAATTCAAAGCTCATCTTCACACAGCGCCACTGTTCCTCAAGTCCATCCTATCCGAAGGAAGCGTCTGATAATCTAGTAAGGTGGCCATGCTTTAGGCTTTGTTTTCTTCAAAACGGTATAACCAGCTATACCGAAACGTCACTATTGTGAAAACAAAGAAGTTATCATCCGTAAAATTTCGTCATCAGTATGCTTCTAGCTGGCATACGAAGCAGAGGATTTCGAAGCGCTAAATTGTTTCAGGTTGTCGATAGTCAATTTTGAGTAGCTTTGAAGTAGCTATCGCTTTCAACATAAGATTTAGGTAATGCCAAATGTACCGGTCAACATTGAAAAACATGGTCTCCTTCATTTTCCCAGTTCTTTCTTCTACACAATCCTACATGTGCCACACAGTTTGTGATTAATTCCAATTTCTACCCGTGAAGGTCCGGATCGGAACTGGTTTTCAGGAACCCATGCTTGCCGTAAAAGGTTACTGGCGGGATCGGGTAATCAGGCTCCTTGACTTGGTTGACACGTCATCGTATCCCAATTAAATAGATCGATACTCATGACGTTGATCACTGAATTGTTTGATGTAGGCTCGATTATTTACCGACCACCACCAGATAAATGGAAGATTTCTGAGCGTGACGTTAAATAAGAAACCAACCGACCTAACAATTTCTGCTGACCATTCCATCTCTGGGACTCATGTGTGTCACTGGCTACACACGTACATGCATCTTGTAAGTTTCAATATTGATTCTCATTTTCGGATGTTGATGTGATTTCGTTTCTTATCACAGTTTATAAACGACCATCTCTCAGTGTATCCTTCGCTATTGCGTGTCGGCTTCCGGAATCAACGACATGTAGGTTGTGGATTTAGTTCCAAATCTTTGCGGGAGGTGAAGATGAATGTCTATGCCCCATATGTAATAGCAATCAATGGAAAATTGCTCAGTTTCAAGAAAGAATCCCAATCTAACTGATTCATTTGATTGTAGGGGACGAAAACTGATTGGAAGAAGTATGTGCCCCACTCATGTCAGTGTACACAAATTGAGAGTTCGAACCCTGATTAGGATACTTTGACATATTTCTTTGTATGAGAAAATGAAATGCAATAGCTTTTTCATAATGTTTATTAGCTCAGGATCATATACAGTCATATTAAATTGATACTTGCAATCCATAACACAACAAACACAACAAAATATACATTAATAGTAACAAAGCAAGCCAAAGATGACTTCATCATTGGACTGTTGCAACCATTTGACGTGGGCTTTATGTATGCAAAAGCGAGCTGCATTTGACCACGAATGTGATCTCCATAGGCGATCTAGACACCGATCTGGGGAAATGTCATGGGATCGCTAAGGCAGTTGAGAAGATAATTGGGGTGGTATGGACTTAGGGGAGAGCTGAAGTTGGACTGGCTGGAATACTCCGTCCACTGTTGCGGGCTTGGTGTGGCTTGGAAGGAGGTTTCTGTCATCACATGTGGGTAGTGAAGGGCACTCTGAACAGGCCGTGTACTGGATACTGCGTCAGTGAGAGCGCTGTAGACGTTGTGAGATGATGTGAACATCAAGGGATTGTAGACTGGGTCGTAGTCCGTCAGTGAGGAGTATCCGGGTCCGGTGCTGGGCAGGTAGTGAAGACTGAAACCCAAGAAAAAGAAAGCGTTGTAAGCACGGGAATGAGAGGAGAGTGTGTCGAAGCTATTCAGAGCACCATGCACTTGCAAAACTAACCGATGCATGTGTGGTCGCTTGTTGTGTACTTACTTTGATTTGGGTTTGTCTTTCACGTCATCTTTCTTGGTCGCTGTGGGTGGTGTGAGCACGTGACACTTGTCCGGTACCGTTATATCACGTGACTGTGATGTGCCTTGTTGATACAGTTGCTGTCTCATCCAGTTCAAGTGAGCACCTTTAGACTGTCGCTTGAACTTGGAACGGCGGTTCTGAAACCAGATCTGTATGCCACGATGTGGCCACTTATAATGGGAGGTTACTGCGTGTGTAAATGAGGGTAAGGGGGTTTATGACATTGTGATATCTCAGATAGGATGTTTTGTCCTATGAGAACTTTGCTCAAGTATAAGTGTCATTGGGGTTATATTCATCCACCTACCGATAGTCTCTCCACGTCGATGTTGATGGTGTTGGAGAGATCCTCCAAGATGGAGCTGTCAGGATACTGAGAGGACAGGAACACCTTCTCCAGCTGGGCCAACTGTGAATATGCACGATGCAGATCAAAACGGGTTTCAGATGTATTTTGGGTGATTTTCAAGATTAGCGTTTATTGTGGTGTTATCTTTATACGTTTGGAGTAATGGAATATAAAATATTTACCTGACTAGCAGAGTACTTGATTCGGTTCCTGGACGGAACGATAGCCTTGTTAATGCTACACTTGCTTGGCTTGGTCTCGGGGCTCTTCACTTTCATTTCTGCCTCGTAACTGTGTAGAAATCTTTCCAAAACGAACTGCGAATAATGTGAAGATGACGTGACAAGTTTAGACTGTTCAGATGAGCGCAGATCTATGACTAGTGCCTGAAATCAAGGCGTTTCAGCTTTTATTACCGTAACCTGACTGTCGGACTTCTTTTAAGTCCACCTCCATACACCACCCACTCATTACTTGCATTTATGTATTGTTAGCAATCAGGAATTATCCCTTCATGCATAGCCGCCATGCTGTTTAAGCTGGAACATCTTGATTGTTTTCACAGCGATAAGAAGTACATCTTTCTTTGTTTAATTAATTTTTAAAGGTAGCAGTCGTACCTGAGGTAGCCGTACATTAAAGAAACCTCCGACGAGTGAGCGTGTACTCACTTACTTGTCAAAACTTCACACCTGCACCAGAGAGGCCGCCCTTAGTAGCACACATGCATTGATACTACGTTTAAATGACCATGTTCTTTGTGTTACAATTTCATAAACAAACACAGCCAACAATTTACAAATCCTACCGAGGAATCCCTATAATGCATGGGTGGAGCAGGCATTAAGGAAAAGAGAGGCTTCACGGACACAACACTTTTGTTTTTAAGAGCATCAAACGCATATGCATTTACCTGAAAGTTAAAACTGGCACAAGACCAAAGCATCTAAATAATCATTTTTTGCTCCAAAAGAAATAAAATTGATACATGCCACGAGTCAGGATGATGGTTTACCAGTTGCTTACACTGTTTTCATCTGGCTCTCCTACATTTGTAGGTTTGGAGAAAAATACTTGCAATTTACAAACCACGTGGCCAAAACACACACCAACCAGCACATGAAATACACCATAGCCGTAATTATCCATATATTCACCTTCATTCATATCACATATGTAACTGTATGTTAAGTAAATGAATGTGGCCAATCATTTCAACATCCCACTCACGTTCCACATACCAAATTACCCATGAATACCTTTCGATATAATCGAATGGATATTAATCCTAATTCCATTTAAGCTAGAACTTGACTGGCACCATGTACATTTCATTGTGGCAATCCACGTACTCCTAAACAAAATCTTAGAATGTTGTTACTACACCGAAAAGTGTTTGGTATATTTGTAATTCAAAGCTCATCTTCACACAGCGCCACTGTTCCTCAAGTCCATCCTATCCGAAGGAAGCGTCTGATAATCTAGTAAGGTGGCCATGCTTTAGGCTTTGTTTTCTTCAAAACGGTATAACCAGCTATACCGAAACGTCACTATTGTGAAAACAAAGAAGTTATCATCCATAAAATTTCGTCATCAGTATGCTTCTAGCTGGCATACGAAGCAGAGGATTTCGAAGCGCTAAATTGTTTCAGGTTGTCGATAGTCAATTTTGAGTAGCTTTGAAGTAGCTATCGCTTTCAACATAAGATTTAGGTAATGCCAAATGTACCGGTCAACATTGAAAAACATGGTCTCCTTCATTTTCCCAGTTCTTTCTTCTACACAATCCTACATGTGCCACACAGTTTGTGATTAATTCCAATTTCTACCCGTGAAGGTCCGGATCGGAACTGGTTTTCAGGAACCCATGCTTGCCGTAAAAGGTTACTGGCGGGATCGGGTAATCAGGCTCCTTGACTTGGTTGACACGTCATCGTATCCCAATTAAATAGATCGATACTCATGACGTTGATCACTGAATTGTTTGATGTAGGCTCGATTATTTACCGACCACCACCAGATAAATGGAAGATTTCTGAGCGTGACGTTAAATAAGAAACCAACCGACCTAACAATTTCTGCTGACCATTCCATCTCTGGGACTCATGTGTGTCACTGGCTACACACGTACATGCATCTTGTAAGTTTCAATATTGATTCTCATTTTCGGATGTTGATGTGATTTCGTTTCTTATCACAGTTTATAACCGACCATCTCTCAGTGTATCCTTCGCTATTGCGTGTCGGCTTCCGGAATCAACGACATGTAGGTTGTGGATTTAGTTCCAAATCTTTGCGGGAGGTGAAGATGAATGTCTATGCCCCATATGTAATAGCAATCAATGGAAAATTGCTCAGTTTCAAGAAAGAATCCCAATCTAACTGATTCATTTGATTGTAGGGGACGAAAACTGCTTGGAAGAAGTATGTGCCCCACTCATGTCAGTGTACACAAATTGAGAGTTCGAACCCTGATTAGGATACTTTGACATATTTCTTTGTATAAGAAAATGAAATGCAATAGCTTTTTCATAATGTTTATTAGCTCAGGATGATATACAGTCATATTAAATTGATACTTGCAATCCATAACACAAACACAACAACATATACATTAATAGTAACAAAGCAAGCCAAAGATGACTTCATCATTGGACTGTTGCAACCATTTGACGTGGGCTTTATGTATGCAAAAGCGTGCTGCATTTGACCACGAATGTGATCTCCATAGGCGATCTAGACACCGATCTGGGGAAATGTCATGGGATCGCTAAGGCAGTTGAGAAGATAATTGGGGTGGTATGGACTTAGGGGAGAGCTGAAGTTGGACTGGCTGGAATACTCCGTCCACTGTTGCGGGCTTGGTGTGGCTTGGAAGGAGGTTTCTGTCATCACATGTGGGTAGTGAAGGGCACTCTGAACAGGCCGTGTACTGGATACTGCGTCAGTGAGAGCGCTGTAGACGTTGTGAGATGATGTGAACATCAAGGGATTGTAGACTGGGTCGTAGTCCGTCAGTGAGGAGTATCCGGGTCCGGTGCTGGGCAGGTAGTGAAGACTGAAACCCAAGAAAAAGAAAGCGTTGTAAGCACGGGAATGAGAGGAGAGTGTGTCGAAGCTATTCAGAGCACCATGCACTTGCAAAACTAACCGATGCATGTGTGGTCGCTTGTTGTGTACTTACTTTGATTTGGGTTTGTCTTTCACGTCATCTTTCTTGGTCGCTGTGGGTGGTGTGAGCACGTGACACTTGTCCGGTACCGTTATATCACGTGACTGTGATGTGCCTTGTTGATACAGTTGCTGTCTCATCCAGTTCAAGTGAGCACCTTTAGACTGTCGCTTGAACTTGGAACGGCGGTTCTGAAACCAGATCTGTATGCCACGATGTGGCCACCTATAATGGGACATTCTAAAATTCACTGATGTAGTATATTTGGGAAAGAGTTTTCTCCAACTATGAAACGATATTTGCAAAATACTGATTATACCCTAAATATGATACCTACGTATCTTACGCAATAAGTAAAGCAGTTGTGACTCTTGTCCAGTAGTATATATAATTGAAGGTAACTGCGTGTGTAAATGAGGGTAAAGGGGTTTATGACATTGTGATATTTCAGATAGGATGTTTTGTCCTATGAGAACTTTGCTCAAGTATAAGTGTCATTGGGGTTATATTCATCCACCTACCGATAGTCTCTCCACGTCGATGTTGATGGTGTTGGAGAGATCCTCCAAGATGGAGCTGTCAGGATACTGAGAGGACAGGAACACCTTCTCCAGCTGGGCCAACTGTGAATATGCACGATGCAGATCAAAACGGGTTTCAGATGTATTTTGGGTGATTTTCAAGATTAGCGTTTATTGTGGTGTTATCTTTATACGTTTGGAGTAATGGAATATAAAATATTTACCTGACTAGCAGAGTACTTGATTCGGTTCCTGGACGGAACGATAGCCTTGTTAATGCTACACTTGCTTGGCTTGGTCTCGGGGCTCTTCACTTTCATTTCTGCCTCGTAACTGTGTAGAAATCTTTCCAAAACGAACTGCGAATAATGTGAAGATGACGTGACAAGTTTAGACTGTTCAGATGAGCGCAGATCTATGACTAGTGCCTGAAATCAAGGCGTTTCAGCTTTTATTACCGTAACCTGACTGTCGGACTTCTTTTAAGTCCACCTCCATACACCACCCACTCATTACTTGCATTTATGTATTGTTAGCAATCAGGAATTATCCCTTCATGCATAGCCACCATGCTGTTTAAGCTGGAACATCTTGATTGTTTTCACAGCGATAAGAAGTACATCTTTCTTTGTTTAATTAATTTTTAAAGGTAGCAGTCGTACCTGAGGTAGCCGTACATTAAAGAAACCTCCGACGAGTGAGCGTGTACTCACTTACTTGTCAAAACTTCACACCTGCACCAGAGAGGCCGCCCTTAGTAGCACACATGCATTGATACTACGTTTAAATGACCATGTTCTTTGTGTTACAATTTCATAAACAAACACAGCCAACAATTTACAAATCCTACCGAGGAATCCCTATAATGCATGGATGGAGCAGGCATTAAGGAAAAGAGAGGCTTCACGGGCACAACACTTTTGTTTTTAAGAGCATCAAACGCATATGCATTTACCTGAAAGTTAAAACTGGCACAAGACCAAAGCATCTAAATAATCATTTTTTGCTCCAAAAGAAATAAAATTGATACATGCCACGAGTCAGGATGATGGTTTACCAGTTGCTTACACTGTTTTCATCTGGCTCTCCTACATTTGTAGGTTTGGAGAAAAATACTTGCAATTTACAAACCACGTGGCCAAAACACACACCAACCAGCACATGAAATACACCATAGCCGTAATTATCCATATATTCACCTTCATTCATATCACATATGTAACTGTATGTTAAGTAAATGAATGTGGCCAATCATTTCAACATCCCACTCACGTTCCACATACCAAATTACCCATGAATACCTTTCGATATAATCGAATGGATATTAATCCTAATTCCATTTAAGCTAGAACTTGACTGGCACCATGTACATTTCATTGTGGCAATCCACGTACTCCTAAACAAAATCTTAGAATGTTGTTACTACACCGAAAAGTGTTTGGTATATTTGTAATTCAAAGCTCATCTTCACACAGCGCCACTGTTCCTCAAGTCCATCCTATCCGAAGGAAGCGTCTGATAATCTAGTAAGGTGGCCATGCTTTAGGCTTTGTTTTCTTCAAAACGGTATAACCAGCTATACCAAAACGTCACTATTGTGAAAACAAAGAAGTTATCATCCATAAAATTTCGTCATCAGTATGCTTCTAGCTGGCATACGAAGCAGAGGATTTCGAAGCGCTAAATTGTTCAGGTTGTCGATAGTCAATTTTGAGTAGCTTTGAAGTAGCTATCGCTTTCAACATAAGATTTAGGTAATGCCAAATGTACCGGTCAACATTGAAAAACATGGTCTCCTTCATTTTCCCAGTTCTTTCTTCTACACAATCCTACATGTGCCACACAGTTTGTGATTAATTCCAATTTCTACCCGTGAAGGTCCGGATCGGAACTGGTTTTCAGGAACCCATGCTTGCCGTAAAAGGTTACTGGCGGGATCGGGTAATCAGGCTCCTTGACTTGGTTGACACGTCATCGTATCCCAATTAAATAGATCGATACTCATGACGTTGATCACTGAATTGTTTGATGTAGGCTCGATTATTTACCGACCACCACCAGATAAATGGAAGATTTCTGAGCGTGACGTTAAATAAGAAACCAACCGACCTAACAATTTCTGCTGACCATTCCATCTCTGGGACTCATGTGTGTCACTGGCTACACACGTACATGCATCTTGTAAGTTTCAATATTGATTCTCATTTTCGGATGTTGATGTGATTTCGTTTCTTATCACAGTTTATAAACGACCATCTCTCAGTGTATCCTTCGCTATTGCGTGTCGGCTTCCGGAATCAACGACATGTAGGTTGTGGATTTAGTTCCAAATCTTTGCGGGAGGTGAAGATGAATGTCTATGCCCCATATGTAATAGCAATCAATGGAAAATTGCTCAGTTTCAAGAAAGAATCCCAATCTAACTGATTCATTTGATTGTAGGGGACGAAAACTGCTTGGAAGAAGTATGTGCCCCACTCATGTCAGTGTACACAAATTGAGAGTTCGAACCCTGATTAGGATACTTTGACATATTTCTTTGTATAAGAAAATGAAATGCAATAGCTTTTTCATAATGTTTATTAGCTCAGGATGATATACAGTCATATTAAATTGATACTTGCAATCCATAACACAAACACAACAACATATACATTAATAGTAACAAAGCAAGCCAAAGATGACTTCATCATTGGACTGTTGCAACCATTTGACGTGGGCTTTATGTATGCAAAAGCGTGCTGCATTTGACCACGAATGTGATCTCCATAGGCGATCTAGACACCGATCTGGGGAAATGTCATGGGATCGCTAAGGCAGTTGAGAAGATAATTGGGGTGGTATGGACTTAGGGGAGAGCTGAAGTTGGACTGGCTGGAATACTCCGTCCACTGTTGCGGGCTTGGTGTGGCTTGGAAGGAGGTTTCTGTCATCACATGTGGGTAGTGAAGGGCACTCTGAACAGGCCGTGTACTGGATACTGCGTCAGTGAGAGCGCTGTAGACGTTGTGAGATGATGTGAACATCAAGGGATTGTAGACTGGGTCGTAGTCCGTCAGTGAGGAGTATCCGGGTCCGGTGCTGGGCAGGTAGTGAAGACTGAAACCCAAGAAAAAGAAAGCGTTGTAAGCACGGGAATGAGAGGAGAGTGTGTCGAAGCTATTCAGAGCACCATGCACTTGCAAAACTAACCGATGCATGTGTGGTCGCTTGTTGTGTACTTACTTTGATTTGGGTTTGTCTTTCACGTCATCTTTCTTGGTCGCCGTGGGTGGTGTGAGCACGTGACACTTGTCCGGTACCGTTATATCACGTGACTGTGATGTGCCTTGTTGATACAGTTGCTGTCTCATCCAGTTCAAGTGAGCACCTTTAGACTGTCGCTTGAACTTGGAACGGCGGTTCTGAAACCAGATCTGTATGCCACGATGTGGCCACCTATAATGGGACATTCTAAAATTCACTGATGTAGTATATTTGGGAAAGAGTTTTCTCCAACTATGAAACGATATTTGCAAAATACTGATTATACCCTAAATATGATACCTACGTATCTTACGCAATAAGTAAAGCAGTTGTGACTCTTGTCCAGTAGTATATATAATTGAAGGTAACTGCGTGTGTAAATGAGGGTAAAGGGGTTTATGACATTGTGATATTTCAGATAGGATGTTTTGTCCTATGAGAACTTTGCTCAAGTATAAGTGTCATTGGGGTTATATTCATCCACCTACCGATAGTCTCTCCACGTCGATGTTGATGGTGTTGGAGAGATCCTCCAAGATGGAGCTGTCAGGATACTGAGAGGACAGGAACACCTTCTCCAGCTGGGCCAACTGTGAATATGCACGATGCAGATCAAAACGGGTTTCAGATGTATTTTGGGTGATTTTCAAGATTAGCGTTTATTGTGGTGTTATCTTTATACGTTTGGAGTAATGGAATATAAAATATTTACCTGACTAGCAGAGTACTTGATTCGGTTCCTGGACGGAACGATAGCCTTGTTAATGCTACACTTGCTTGGCTTGGTCTCGGGGCTCTTCACTTTCATTTCTGCCTCGTAACTGTGTAGAAATCTTTCCAAAACGAACTGCGAATAATGTGAAGATGACGTGACAAGTTTAGACTGTTCAGATGAGCGCAGATCTATGACTAGTGCCTGAAATCAAGGCGTTTCAGCTTTTATTACCGTAACCTGACTGTCGGACTTCTTTTAAGTCCACCTCCATACACCACCCACTCATTACTTGCATTTATGTATTGTTAGCAATCAGGAATTATCCCTTCATGCATAGCCGCCATGCTGTTTAAGCTGGAACATCTTGATTGTTTTCACAGCGATAAGAAGTACATCTTTCTTTGTTTAATTAATTTTTAAAGGTAGCAGTCGTACCTGAGGTAGCCGTACATTAAAGAAACCTCCGACGAGTGAGCGTGTACTCACTTACTTGTCAAAACTTCACACCTGCATCAGAGAGGCCGCCCTTAGTAGCACACATGCATTGATACTACGTTTAAATGACCATGTTCTTTGTGTTACAATTTCATAAACAAACACAGCCAACAATTTACAAATCCTACCGAGGAATCCCTATAATGCATGGATGGAGCAGGCATTAAGGAAAAGAGAGGCTTCACGGGCACAACACTTTTGTTTTTAAGAGCATCAAACGCATATGCATTTACCTGAAAGTTAAAACTGGCACAAGAACAAAGCATCTAAATAATCATTTTTTGCTCCAAAAGAAATAAAATTGATACATGCCACGAGTCAGGATGATGGTTTACCAGTTGCTTACACTGTTTTCATCTGGCTCTCCTACATTTGTAGGTTTGGAGAAAAATACTTGCAATTTACAAACCACGTGGCCAAAACACACACCAACCAGCACATGAAATACACCATAGCCGTAATTATCCATATATTCACCTTCATTCATATCACATATGTAACTGTATGTTAAGTAAATGAATGTGGCCAATCATTTCAACATCCCACTCACGTTCCACATACCAAATTACCCATGAATACCTTTCGATATAATCGAATGGATATTAATCCTAATTCCATTTAAGCTAGAACTTGACTGGCACCATGTACATTTCATTGTGGCAATCCACGTACTCCTAAACAAAATCTTAGAATGACTGTTGTTACTACACCGAAAAGTGTTTGGTATATTTGTAATTCAAAGCTCATCTTCACACAGCGCCACTGTTCCTCAATTCCATCCTATCCGAAGGAAGCGTCTGATAATCTAGTAAGGTGGCCATGCTTTAGGCTTTGTTTTCTTCAAAACGGTATAACCAGCTATACCGAAACGTCACTATTGTGAAAACAAAGAAGTTATCATCCATAAAATTTCGTCATCAGTATGCTTCTAGCTGGCATACGAAGCAGAGGATTTCGAAGCGCTAAATTGTTTCAGGTTGTCGATAGTCAATTTTGAGTAGCTTTGAAGTAGCTATCGCTTTCAACATAAGATTTAGGTAATGCCAAATGTACCGGTCAACATTGAAAAACATGGTCTCCTTCATTTTCCCAGTTCTTTCTTCTACACAATCCTACATGTGCCACACAGTTTGTGATTAATTCCAATTTCTACCCGTGAAGGTCCGGATCGGAACTGGTTTTCAGGAACCCATGCTTGCCGTAAAAGGTTACTGGCGGGATCGGGTAATCAGGCTCCTTGACTTGGTTGACACGTCATCGTATCCCAATTAAATAGATCGATACTCATGACGTTGATCACTGAATTGTTTGATGTAGGCTCGATTATTTACCGACCACCACCAGATAAATGGAAGATTTCTGAGCGTGACGTTAAATAAGAAACCAACCGACCTAACAATTTCTGCTGACCATTCCATCTCTGGGACTCATGTGTGTCACTGGCTACACACGTACATGCATCTTGTAAGTTTCAATATTGATTCTCATTTTCGGATGTTGATGTGATTTCGTTTCTTATCACAGTTTATAAACGACCATCTCTCAGTGTATCCTTCGCTATTGCGTGTCGGCTTCCGGAATCAACGACATGTAGGTTGTGGATTTAGTTCCAAATCTTTGCGGGAGGTGAAGATGAATGTCTATGCCCCATATGTAATAGCAATCAATGGAAAATTGCTCAGTTTCAAGAAAGAATCCCAATCTAACTGATTCATTTGATTGTAGGGGACGAAAACTGCTTGGAAGAAGTATGTGCCCCACTCATGTCAGTGTACACAAATTGAGAGTTCGAACCCTGATTAGGATACTTTGACATATTTCTTTGTATAAGAAAATGAAATGCAATAGCTTTTTCATAATGTTTATTAGCTCAGGATGATATACAGTCATATTAAATTGATACTTGCAATCCATAACACAAACACAACAACATATACATTAATAGTAACAAAGCAAGCCAAAGATGACTTCATCATTGGACTGTTGCAACCATTTGACGTGGGCTTTATGTATGCAAAAGCGTGCTGCATTTGACCACGAATGTGATCTCCATAGGCGATCTAGACACCGATCTGGGGAAATGTCATGGGATCGCTAAGGCAGTTGAGAAGATAATTGGGGTGGTATGGACTTAGGGGAGAGCTGAAGTTGGACTGGCTGGAATACTCCGTCCACTGTTGCGGGCTTGGTGTGGCTTGGAAGGAGGTTTCTGTCATCACATGTGGGTAGTGAAGGGCACTCTGAACAGGCCGTGTACTGGATACTGCGTCAGTGAGAGCGCTGTAGACGTTGTGAGATGATGTGAACATCAAGGGATTGTAGACTGGGTCGTAGTCCGTCAGTGAGGAGTATCCGGGTCCGGTGCTGGGCAGGTAGTGAAGACTGAAACCCAAGAAAAAGAAAGCGTTGTAAGCACGGGAATGAGAGGAGAGTGTGTCGAAGCTATTCAGAGCACCATGCACTTGCAAAACTAACCGATGCATGTGTGGTCGCTTGTTGTGTACTTACTTTGATTTGGGTTTGTCTTTCACGTCATCTTTCTTGGTCGCCGTGGGTGGTGTGAGCACGTGACACTTGTCCGGTACCGTTATATCACGTGACTGTGATGTGCCTTGTTGATACAGTTGCTGTCTCATCCAGTTCAAGTGAGCACCTTTAGACTGTCGCTTGAACTTGGAACGGCGGTTCTGAAACCAGATCTGTATGCCACGATGTGGCCACCTATAATGGGACATTCTAAAATTCACTGATGTAGTATATTTGGGAAAGAGTTTTCTCCAACTATGAAACGATATTTGCAAAATACTGATTATACCCTAAATATGATACCTACGTATCTTACGCAATAAGTAAAGCAGTTGTGACTCTTGTCCAGTAGTATATATAATTGAAGGTAACTGCGTGTGTAAATGAGGGTAAAGGGGTTTATGACATTGTGATATTTCAGATAGGATGTTTTGTCCTATGAGAACTTTGCTCAAGTATAAGTGTCATTGGGGTTATATTCATCCACCTACCGATAGTCTCTCCACGTCGATGTTGATGGTGTTGGAGAGATCCTCCAAGATGGAGCTGTCAGGATACTGAGAGGACAGGAACACCTTCTCCAGCTGGGCCAACTGTGAATATGCACGATGCAGATCAAAACGGGTTTCAGATGTATTTTGGGTGATTTTCAAGATTAGCGTTTATTGTGGTGTTATCTTTATACGTTTGGAGTAATGGAATATAAAATATTTACCTGACTAGCAGAGTACTTGATTCGGTTCCTGGACGGAACGATAGCCTTGTTAATGCTACACTTGCTTGGCTTGGTCTCGGGGCTCTTCACTTTCATTTCTGCCTCGTAACTGTGTAGAAATCTTTCCAAAACGAACTGCGAATAATGTGAAGATGACGTGACAAGTTTAGACTGTTCAGATGAGCGCAGATCTATGACTAGTGCCTGAAATCAAGGCGTTTCAGCTTTTATTACCGTAACCTGACTGTCGGACTTCTTTTAAGTCCACCTCCATACACCACCCACTCATTACTTGCATTTATGTATTGTTAGCAATCAGGAATTATCCCTTCATGCATAGCCGCCATGCTGTTTAAGCTGGAACATCTTGATTGTTTTCACAGCGATAAGAAGTACATCTTTCTTTGTTTAATTAATTTTTAAAGGTAGCAGTCGTACCTGAGGTAGCCGTACATTAAAGAAACCTCCGACGAGTGAGCGTGTACTCACTTACTTGTCAAAACTTCACACCTGCATCAGAGAGGCCGCCCTTAGTAGCACACATGCATTGATACTACGTTTAAATGACCATGTTCTTTGTGTTACAATTTCATAAACAAACACAGCCAACAATTTACAAATCCTACCGAGGAATCCCTATAATGCATGGATGGAGCAGGCATTAAGGAAAAGAGAGGCTTCACGGGCACAACACTTTTGTTTTTAAGAGCATCAAACGCATATGCATTTACCTGAAAGTTAAAACTGGCACAAGAACAAAGCATCTAAATAATCATTTTTTGCTCCAAAAGAAATAAAATTGATACATGCCACGAGTCAGGATGATGGTTTACCAGTTGCTTACACTGTTTTCATCTGGCTCTCCTACATTTGTAGGTTTGGAGAAAAATACTTGCAATTTACAAACCACGTGGCCAAAACACACACCAACCAGCACATGAAATACACCATAGCCGTAATTATCCATATATTCACCTTCATTCATATCACATATGTAACTGTATGTTAAGTAAATGAATGTGGCCAATCATTTCAACATCCCACTCACGTTCCACATACCAAATTACCCATGAATACCTTTCGATATAATCGAATGGATATTAATCCTAATTCCATTTAAGCTAGAACTTGACTGGCACCATGTACATTTCATTGTGGCAATCCACGTACTCCTAAACAAAATCTTAGAATGACTGTTGTTACTACACCGAAAAGTGTTTGGTATATTTGTAATTCAAAGCTCATCTTCACACAGCGCCACTGTTCCTCAATTCCATCCTATCCGAAGGAAGCGTCTGATAATCTAGTAAGGTGGCCATGCTTTAGGCTTTGTTTTCTTCAAAACGGTATAACCAGCTATACCGAAACGTCACTATTGTGAAAACAAAGAAGTTATCATCCATAAAATTTCGTCATCAGTATGCTTCTAGCTGGCATACGAAGCAGAGGATTTCGAAGCGCTAAATTGTTTCAGGTTGTCGATAGTCAATTTTGAGTAGCTTTGAAGTAGCTATCGCTTTCAACATAAGATTTAGGTAATGCCAAATGTACCGGTCAACATTGAAAAACATGGTCTCCTTCATTTTCCCAGTTCTTTCTTCTACACAATCCTACATGTGCCACACAGTTTGTGATTAATTCCAATTTCTACCCGTGAAGGTCCGGATCGGAACTGGTTTTCAGGAACCCATGCTTGCCGTAAAAGGTTACTGGCGGGATCGGGTAATCAGGCTCCTTGACTTGGTTGACACGTCATCGTATCCCAATTAAATAGATCGATACTCATGACGTTGATCACTGAATTGTTTGATGTAGGCTCGATTATTTACCGACCACCACCAGATAAATGGAAGATTTCTGAGCGTGACGTTAAATAAGAAACCAACCGACCTAGCAATTTCTGCTGACCATTCCATCTCTGGGACTCATGTGTGTCACTGGCTACACACGTACATGCATCTTGTAAGTTTCAATATTGATTCTCATTTTCGGATGTTGATGTGATTTCGTTTCTTATCACAGTTTATAAACGACCATCTCTCAGTGTATCCTTCGCTATTGCGTGTCGGCTTCCGGAATCAACGACATGTAGGTTGTGGATTTAGTTCCAAATCTTTGCGGGAGGTGAAGATGAATGTCTATGCCCCATATGTAATAGCAATCAATGGAAAATTGCTCAGTTTCAAGAAAGAATCCCAATCTAACTGATTCATTTGATTGTAGGGGACGAAAACTGCTTGGAAGAAGTATGTGCCCCACTCATGTCAGTGTACACAAATTGAGAGTTCGAACCCTGATTAGGATACTTTGACATATTTCTTTGTATAAGAAAATGAAATGCAATAGCTTTTTCATAATGTTTATTAGCTCAGGATGATATACAGTCATATTAAATTGATACTTGCAATCCATAACACAAACACAACAACATATACATTAATAGTAACAAAGCAAGCCAAAGATGACTTCATCATTGGACTGTTGCAACCATTTGACGTGGGCTTTATGTATGCAAAAGCGTGCTGCATTTGACCACGAATGTGATCTCCATAGGCGATCTAGACACCGATCTGGGGAAATGTCATGGGATCGCTAAGGCAGTTGAGAAGATAATTGGGGTGGTATGGACTTAGGGGAGAGCTGAAGTTGGACTGGCTGGAATACTCCGTCCACTGTTGCGGGCTTGGTGTGGCTTGGAAGGAGGTTTCTGTCATCACATGTGGGTAGTGAAGGGCACTCTGAACAGGCCGTGTACTGGATACTGCGTCAGTGAGAGCGCTGTAGACGTTGTGAGATGATGTGAACATCAAGGGATTGTAGACTGGGTCGTAGTCCGTCAGTGAGGAGTATCCGGGTCCGGTGCTGGGCAGGTAGTGAAGACTGAAACCCAAGAAAAAGAAAGCGTTGTAAGCACGGGAATGAGAGGAGAGTGTGTCGAAGCTATTCAGAGCACCATGCACTTGCAAAACTAACCGATGCATGTGTGGTCGCTTGTTGTGTACTTACTTTGATTTGGGTTTGTCTTTCACGTCATCTTTCTTGGTCGCCGTGGGTGGTGTGAGCACGTGACACTTGTCCGGTACCGTTATATCACGTGACTGTGATGTGCCTTGTTGATACAGTTGCTGTCTCATCCAGTTCAAGTGAGCACCTTTAGACTGTCGCTTGAACTTGGAACGGCGGTTCTGAAACCAGATCTGTATGCCACGATGTGGCCACCTATAATGGGACATTCTAAAATTCACTGATGTAGTATATTTGGGAAAGAGTTTTCTCCAACTATGAAACGATATTTGCAAAATACTGATTATACCCTAAATATGATACCTACGTATCTTACGCAATAAGTAAAGCAGTTGTGACTCTTGTCCAGTAGTATATATAATTGAAGGTAACTGCGTGTGTAAATGAGGGTAAAGGGGTTTATGACATTGTGATATTTCAGATAGGATGTTTTGTCCTATGAGAACTTTGCTCAAGTATAAGTGTCATTGGGGTTATATTCATCCACCTACCGATAGTCTCTCCACGTCGATGTTGATGGTGTTGGAGAGATCCTCCAAGATGGAGCTGTCAGGATACTGAGAGGACAGGAACACCTTCTCCAGCTGGGCCAACTGTGAATATGCACGATGCAGATCAAAACGGGTTTCAGATGTATTTTGGGTGATTTTCAAGATTAGCGTTTATTGTGGTGTTATCTTTATACGTTTGGAGTAATGGAATATAAAATATTTACCTGACTAGCAGAGTACTTGATTCGGTTCCTGGACGGAACGATAGCCTTGTTAATGCTACACTTGCTTGGCTTGGTCTCGGGGCTCTTCACTTTCATTTCTGCCTCGTAACTGTGTAGAAATCTTTCCAAAACGAACTGCGAATAATGTGAAGATGACGTGACAAGTTTAGACTGTTCAGATGAGCGCAGATCTATGACTAGTGCCTGAAATCAAGGCGTTTCAGCTTTTATTACCGTAACCTGACTGTCGGACTTCTTTTAAGTCCACCTCCATACACCACCCACTCATTACTTGCATTTATGTATTGTTAGCAATCAGGAATTATCCCTTCATGCATAGCCGCCATGCTGTTTAAGCTGGAACATCTTGATTGTTTTCACAGCGATAAGAAGTACATCTTTCTTTGTTTAATTAATTTTTAAAGGTAGCAGTCGTACCTGAGGTAGCCGTACATTAAAGAAACCTCCGACGAGTGAGCGTGTACTCACTTACTTGTCAAAACTTCACACCTGCATCAGAGAGGCCGCCCTTAGTAGCACACATGCATTGATACTACGTTTAAATGACCATGTTCTTTGTGTTACAATTTCATAAACAAACACAGCCAACAATTTACAAATCCTACCGAGGAATCCCTATAATGCATGGATGGAGCAGGCATTAAGGAAAAGAGAGGCTTCACGGGCACAACACTTTTGTTTTTAAGAGCATCAAACGCATATGCATTTACCTGAAAGTTAAAACTGGCACAAGAACAAAGCATCTAAATAATCATTTTTTGCTCCAAAAGAAATAAAATTGATACATGCCACGAGTCAGGATGATGGTTTACCAGTTGCTTACACTGTTTTCATCTGGCTCTCCTACATTTGTAGGTTTGGAGAAAAATACTTGCAATTTACAAACCACGTGGCCAAAACACACACCAACCAGCACATGAAATACACCATACCCGTAATTATCCATATACTCACCTTCATTCATATCACATATGTAACTGTATGTTAAGTAAATGAATGTGGCCAATCATTTCAACATCCCACTCACGTTCCACATACCAAATTACCCATGAATACCTTTCGATATAATCGAATGGATATTAATCCTAATTCCATTTAAGCTAGAACTTGACTGGCACCATGTACATTTCATTGTGGCAATCCACGTACTCCTAAACAAAATCTTAGAATGTTGTTACTACACCGAAAAGTGTTTGGTATATTTGTAATTCAAAGCTCATCTTCACACAGCGCCACTGTTCCTCAATTCCATCCTATCCGAAGGAAGCGTCTGATAATCTAGTAAGGTGGCCATGCTTTAGGCTTTGTTTTCTTCAAAACGGTATAACCAGCTATACCGAAACGTCACTATTGTGAAAACAAAGAAGTTATCATCCATAAAATTTCGTCATCAGTATGCTTCTAGCTGGCATACGAAGCAGAGGATTTCGAAGCGCTAAATTGTTTCAGGTTGTCGATAGTCAATTTTGAGTAGCTTTGAAGTATCTATCGCTTTCAACATAAGATTTAGGTAATGCCAAATGTACCGGTCAACATTGAAAAACATGGTCTCCTTCATTTTCCCAGTTCTTTCTTCTACACAATCCTACATGTGCCACACAGTTTGTGATTAATTCCAATTTCTACCCGTGAAGGTCCGGATCGGAACTGGTTTTCAGGAACCCATGCTTGCCGTAAAAGGTTACTGGCGGGATCGGGTAATCAGGCTCCTTGACTTGGTTGACACGTCATCGTATCCCAATTAAATAGATCGATACTCATGACGTTGATCACTGAATTGTTTGATGTAGGCTCGATTATTTACCGACCACCACCAGATAAATGGAAGATTTCTGAGCGTGACGTTAAATAAGAAACCAACCGACCTAGCAATTTCTGCTGACCATTGCATCTCTGGGACTCATGTGTGTCACTGGCTACACACGTACATGCATCTTGTAAGTTTCAATATTGATTCTCATTTTCGGATGTTGATGTGATTTCGTTTCTTATCACAGTTTATAAACGACCATCTCTCAGTGTATCCTTCGCTATTGCGTGTCGGCTTCCGGAATCAATGACATGTAGGTTGTGGATTTAGTTCCAAATCTTTGCGGGAGGTGAAGATGAATGTCTATGCCCCATATGTAATAGCAATCAATGGAAAATTGCTCAGTTTCAAGAAAGAATCCCAATCTAACTGATTCATTTGATTGTAGGGGACGAAAACTGCTTGGAAGAAGTATGTGCCCCACTCATGTCAGTGTACACAAATTGAGAGTTCGAACCCTGATTAGGATACTTTGACATATTTCTTTGTATAAGAAAATGAAATGCAATAGCTTTTTCATAATGTTTATTAGCTCAGGATGATATACAGTCATATTAAATTGATACTTGCAATCCATAACACAAACACAACAACATATACATTAATAGTAACAAAGCAAGCCAAAGATGACTTCATCATTGGACTGTTGCAACCATTTGACGTGGGCTTTATGTATGCAAAAGCGTGCTGCATTTGACCACGAATGTGATCTCCATAGGCGATCTAGACACCGATCTGGGGAAATGTCATGGGATCGCTAAGGCAGTTGAGAAGATAATTGGGGTGGTATGGACTTAGGGGAGAGCTGAAGTTGGACTGGCTGGAATACTCCGTCCACTGTTGCGGGCTTGGTGTGGCTTGGAAGGAGGTTTCTGTCATCACATGTGGGTAGTGAAGGGCACTCTGAACAGGCCGTGTACTGGATACTGCGTCAGTGAGAGCGCTGTAGACGTTGTGAGATGATGTGAACATCAAGGGATTGTAGACTGGGTCGTAGTCCGTCAGTGAGGAGTATCCGGGTCCGGTGCTGGGCAGGTAGTGAAGACTGAAACCCAAGAAAAAGAAAGCGTTGTAAGCACGGGAATGAGAGGAGAGTGTGTCGAAGCTATTCAGAGCACCATGCACTTGCAAAACTAACCGATGCATGTGTGGTCGCTTGTTGTGTACTTACTTTGATTTGGGTTTGTCTTTCACGTCATCTTTCTTGGTCGCCGTGGGTGGTGTGAGCACGTGACACTTGTCCGGTACCGTTATATCACGTGACTGTGATGTGCCTTGTTGATACAGTTGCTGTCTCATCCAGTTCAAGTGAGCACCTTTAGACTGTCGCTTGAACTTGGAACGGCGGTTCTGAAACCAGATCTGTATGCCACGATGTGGCCACTTATAATGGGACATTCTAAAATTCACTGGTGTAGTATATTTGGGAAAGAGTTTTCTCCAACTATGAAACGATATTTGCAAAATACTGATTATACCCTAAATATGATACCTACGTATCTTACGCAATAAGTAAAGCAGTTGTGACTCTTGTCCAGTAGTATATATAATTGAAGGTAACTGCGTGTGTAAATGAGGGTAAAGGGGTTTATGACATTGTGATATTTCAGATAGGATGTTTTGTCCTATGAGAACTTTGCTCAAGTATAAGTGTCATTGGGGTTATATTCATCCACCTACCGATAGTCTCTCCACGTCGATGTTGATGGTGTTGGAGAGATCCTCCAAGATGGAGCTGTCAGGATACTGAGAGGACAGGAACACCTTCTCCAGCTGGGCCAACTGTGAATATGCACGATGCAGATCAAAACGGGTTTCAGATGTATTTTGGGTGATTTTCAAGATTAGCGTTTATTGTGGTGTTATCTTTATACGTTTGGAGTAATGGAATATAAAATATTTACCTGACTAGCAGAGTACTTGATTCGGTTCCTGGACGGAACGATAGCCTTGTTAATGCTACACTTGCTTGGCTTGGTCTCGGGGCTCTTCACTTTCATTTCTGCCTCGTAACTGTGTAGAAATCTTTCCAAAACGAACTGCGAATAATGTGAAGATGACGTGACAAGTTTAGACTGTTCAGATGAGCGCAGATCTATGACTAGTGCCTGAAATCAAGGCGTTTCAGCTTTTATTACCGTAACCTGACTGTCGGACTTCTTTTAAGTCCACCTCCATACACCACCCACTCATTACTTGCATTTATGTATTGTTAGCAATCAGGAATTATCCCTTCATGCATAGCCGCCATGCTGTTTAAGCTGGAACATCTTGATTGTTTTCACAGCGATAAGAAGTACATCTTTCTTTGTTTAATTAATTTTTAAAGGTAGCAGTCGTACCTGAGGTAGCCGTACATTAAAGAAACCTCCGACGAGTGAGCGTGTACTCACTTACTTGTCAAAACTTCACACCTGCATCAGAGAGGCCGCCCTTAGTAGCACACATGCATTGATACTACGTTTAAATGACCATGTTCTTTGTGTTACAATTTCATAAACAAACACAGCCAACAATTTACAAATCCTACCGAGGAATCCCTATAATGCATGGATGGAGCAGGCATTAAGGAAAAGAGAGGCTTCACGGGCACAACACTTTTGTTTTTAAGAGCATCAAACGCATATGCATTTACCTGAAAGTTAAAACTGGCACAAGAACAAAGCATCTAAATAATCATTTTTTGCTCCAAAAGAAATAAAATTGATACATGCCACGAGTCAGGATGATGGTTTACCAGTTGCTTACACTGTTTTCATCTGGCTCTCCTACATTTGTAGGTTTGGAGAAAAATACTTGCAATTTACAAACCACGTGGCCAAAACACACACCAACCAGCACATGAAATACACCATAGCCGTAATTATCCATATATTCACCTTCATTCATATCACATATGTTACTGTATGTTAAGTAAATGAATGTGGCCAATCATTTCAACATCCCACTCACGTTCCACATACCAAATTACCCATGAATACCTTTCGATATAATCGAATGGATATTAATCCTAATTCCATTTAAGCTAGAACTTGACTGGCACCATGTACATTTCATTGTGGCAATCCACGTACTCCTAAACAAAATCTTAGAATGACTGTTGTTACTACACCGAAAAGTGTTTGGTATATTTGTAATTCAAAGCTCATCTTCACACAGCGCCACTGTTCCTCAATTCCATCCTATCCGAAGGAAGCGTCTGATAATCTAGTAAGGTGGCCATGCTTTAGGCTTTGTTTTCTTCAAAACGGTATAACCAGCTATACCGAAACGTCACTATTGTGAAAACAAAGAAGTTATCATCCATAAAATTTCGTCATCAGTATGCTTCTAGCTGGCATACGAAGCAGAGGATTTCGAAGCGCTAAATTGTTTCAGGTTGTCGATAGTCAATTTTGAGTAGCTTTGAAGTAGCTATCGCTTTCAACATAAGATTTAGGTAATGCCAAATGTACCGGTCAACATTGAAAAACATGGTCTCCTTCATTTTCCCAGTTCTTTCTTCTACACAATCCTACATGTGCCACACAGTTTGTGATTAATTCCAATTTCTACCCGTGAAGGTCCGGATCGGAACTGGTTTTCAGGAACCCATGCTTGCCGTAAAAGGTTACTGGCGGGATTGGGTAATCAGGCTCCTTGACTTGGTTGAGACGTCATCGTATCCCAATTAAATAGATCGATACTCATGACGTTGATCACTGAATTGTTTGATGTAGGCTCGATTATTTACCGACCACCACCAGATAAATGGAAGATTTCTGAGCGTGACGTTAAATAAGAAACCAACCGACCTAGCAATTTCTGCTGACCATTGCATCTCTGGGACTCATGTGTGTCACTGGCTACACACGTACATGCATCTTGTAAGTTTCAATATTGATTCTCATTTTCGGATGTTGATGTGATTTCGTTTCTTATCACAGTTTATAAACGACCATCTCTCAGTGTATCCTTCGCTATTGCGTGTCGGCTTCCGGAATCAACGACATGTAGGTTGTGGATTTAGTTCCAAATCTTTGCGGGAGGTGAAGATGAATGTCTATGCCCCATATGTAATAGCAATCAATGGAAAATTGCTCAGTTTCAAGAAAGAATCCCAATCTAACTGATTCATTTGATTGTAGGGGACGAAAACTGCTTGGAAGAAGTATGTGCCCCACTCATGTCAGTGTACACAAATTGAGAGTTCGAACCCTGATTAGGATACTTTGACATATTTCTTTGTATAAGAAAATGAAATGCAATAGCTTTTTCATAATGTTTATTAGCTCAGGATGATATACAGTCATATTAAATTGATACTTGCAATCCATAACACAAACACAACAACATATACATTAATAGTAACAAAGCAAGCCAAAGATGACTTCATCATTGGACTGTTGCAACCATTTGACGTGGGCTTTATGTATGCAAAGGCGTGCTGCATTTGACCACGAATGTGATCTCCATAGGCGATCTAGACACCGATCTGGGGAAATGTCATGGGATCGCTAAGGCAGTTGAGAAGATAATTGGGGTGGTATGGACTTAGGGGAGAGCTGAAGTTGGACTGGCTGGAATACTCCGTCCACTGTTGCGGGCTTGGTGTGGCTTGGAAGGAGGTTTCTGTCATCACATGTGGGTAGTGAAGGGCACTCTGAACAGGCCGTGTACTGGATACTGCGTCAGTGAGAGCGCTGTAGACGTTGTGAGATGATGTGAACATCAAGGGATTGTAGACTGGGTCGTAGTCCGTCAGTGAGGAGTATCCGGGTCCGGTGCTGGGCAGGTAGTGAAGACTGAAACCCAAGAAAAAGAAAGCGTTGTAAGCACGGGAATGAGAGGAGAGTGTGTCGAAGCTATTCAGAGCACCATGCACTTGCAAAACTAACCGATGTGTGGTCGCTTGTTGTGTACTTACTTTGATTTGGGTTTGTCTTTCACGTCATCTTTCTTGGTCGCCGTGGGTGGTGTGAGCACGTGACACTTGTCCGGTACCGTTATATCACGTGACTGTGATGTGCCTTGTTGATACAGTTGCTGTCTCATCCAGTTCAAGTGAGCACCTTTAGACTGTCGCTTGAACTTGGAACGGCGGTTCTGAAACCAGATCTGTATGCCACGATGTGGCCACTTATAATGGGACATTCTAAAATTCACTGGTGTAGTATATTTGGGAAAGAGTTTTCTCCAACTATGAAACGATATTTGCAAAATACTGATTATACCCTAAATATGATACCTACGTATCTTACGCAATAAGTAAAGCAGTTGTGACTCTTGTCCAGTAGTATATATAATTGAAGGTAACTGCGTGTGTAAATGAGGGTAAAGGGGTTTATGACATTGTGATATTTCAGATAGGATGTTTTGTCCTATGAGAACTTTGCTCAAGTATAAGTGTCATTGGGGTTATATTCATCCACCTACCGATAGTCGCTCCACGTCGATGTTGATGGTGTTGGAGAGATCCTCCAAGATGGAGCTGTCAGGATACTGAGAGGACAGGAACACCTTCTCCAGCTGGGCCAACTGTGAATATGCACGATGCAGATCAAAACGGGTTTCAGATGTATTTTGGGTGATTTTCAAGATTAGCGTTTATTGTGGTGTTATCTTTATACGTTTGGAGTAATGGAATATAAAATATTTACCTGACTAGCAGAGTACTTGATTCGGTTCCTGGACGGAACGATAGCCTTGTTAATGCTACACTTGCTTGGCTTGGTCTCGGGGCTCTTCACTTTCATTTCTGCCTCGTAACTGTGTAGAAATCTTTCCAAAACGAACTGCGAATAATGTGAAGATGACGTGACAAGTTTAGACTGTTCAGATGAGCGCAGATCTATGACTAGTGCCTGAAATCAAGGCGTTTCAGCTTTTATTACCGTAACCTGACTGTCGGACTTCTTTTAAGTCCACCTCCATACACCACCCACTCATTACTTGCATTTATGTATTGTTAGCAATCAGGAATTATCCCTTCATGCATAGCCGCCATGCTGTTTAAGCTGGAACATCTTGATTGTTTTCACAGCGATAAGAAGTACATCTTTCTTTGTTTAATTAATTTTTAAAGGTAGCAGTCGTACCTGAGGTAGCCGTACATTAAAGAAACCTCCGACGAGTGAGCGTGTACTCACTTACTTGTCAAAACTTCACACCTGCATCAGAGAGGCCGCCCTTAGTAGCACACATGCATTGATACTACGTTTAAATGACCATGTTCTTTGTGTTACAATTTCATAAACAAACACAGCCAACAATTTACAAATCCTACCGAGGAATCCCTATAATGCATGGATGGAGCAGGCATTAAGGAAAAGAGAGGCTTCACGGGCACAACACTTTTGTTTTTAAGAGCATCAAACGCATATGCATTTACCTGAAAGTTAAAACTGGCACAAGAACAAAGCATCTAAATAATCATTTTTTGCTCCAAAAGAAATAAAATTGATACATGCCACGAGTCAGGATGATGGTTTACCAGTTGCTTACACTGTTTTCATCTGGCTCTCCTACATTTGTAGGTTTGGAGAAAAATACTTGCAATTTACAAACCACGTGGCCAAAACACACACCAACCAGCACATGAAATACACCATACCCGTAATTATCCATATATTCACCTTCATTCATATCACATATGTTACTGTATGTTAAGTAAATGAATGTGGCCAATCATTTCAACATCCCACTCACGTTCCACATACCAAATTACCCATGAATACCTTTCGATATAATCGAATGGATATTAATCCTAATTCCATTTAAGCTAGAACTTGACTGGCACCATGTACATTTCATTGTGGCAATCCACGTACTCCTAAACAAAATCTTAGAATGACTGTTGTTACTACACCGAAAAGTGTTTGGTATATTTGTAATTCAAAGCTCATCTTCACACAGCGCCACTGTTCCTCAATTCCATCCTATCCGAAGGAAGCGTCTGATAATCTAGTAAGGTGGCCATGCTTTAGGCTTTGTTTTCTTCAAAACGGTATAACCAGCTATACCGAAACGTCACTATTGTGAAAACAAAGAAGTTATCATCCATAAAATTTCGTCATCAGTATGCTTCTAGCTGGCATACGAAGCAGAGGATTTCGAAGCGCTAAATTGTTTCAGGTTGTCGATAGTCAATTTTGAGTAGCTTTGAAGTAGCTATCGCTTTCAACATAAGATTTAGGTAATGCCAAATGTACCGGTCAACATTGAAAAACATGGTCTCCTTCATTTTCCCAGTTCTTTCTTCTACACAATCCTACATGTGCCACACAGTTTGTGATTAATTCCAATTTCTACCCGTGAAGGTCCGGATCGGAACTGGTTTTCAGGAACCCATGCTTGCCGTAAAAGGTTACTGGCGGGATCGGGTAATCAGGCTCCTTGACTTGGTTGAGACGTCATCGTATCCCAATTAAATAGATCGATACTCATGACGTTGATCACTGAATTGTTTGATGTAGGCTCGATTATTTACCGACCACCACCAGATAAATGGAAGATTTCTGAGCGTGACGTTAAATAAGAAACCAACCGACCTAGCAATTTCTGCTGACCATTGCATCTCTGGGACTCATGTGTGTCACTGGCTACACACGTACATGCATCTTGTAAGTTTCAATATTGATTCTCATTTTCGGATGTTGATGTGATTTCGTTTCTTATCACAGTTTATAAACGACCATCTCTCAGTGTATCCTTCGCTATTGCGTGTCGGCTTCCGGAATCAACGACATGTAGGTTGTGGATTTAGTTCCAAATCTTTGCGGGAGGTGAAGATGAATGTCTATGCCCCATATGTAATAGCAATCAATGGAAAATTGCTCAGTTTCAAGAAAGAATCCCAATCTAACTGATTCATTTGATTGTAGGGGACGAAAACTGCTTGGAAGAAGTATGTGCCCCACTCATGTCAGTGTACACAAATTGAGAGTTCGAACCCTGATTAGGATACTTTGACATATTTCTTTGTATAAGAAAATGAAATGCAATAGCTTTTTCATAATGTTTATTAGCTCAGGATCATATACAGTCATATTAAATTGATACTTGCAATCCATAACACAAACACAACAACATATACATTAATAGTAACAAAGCAAGCCAAAGATGACTTCATCATTGGACTGTTGCAACCATTTGACGTGGGCTTTATGTATGCAAAAGCGTGCTGCATTTGACCACGAATGTGATCTCCATAGGCGATCTAGACACCGATCTGGGGAAATGTCATGGGATCGCTAAGGCAGTTGAGAAGATAATTGGGGTGGTATGGACTTAGGGGAGAGCTGAAGTTGGACTGGCTGGAATACTCCGTCCACTGTTGCGGGCTTGGTGTGGCTTGGAAGGAGGTTTCTGTCATCACATGTGGGTAGTGAAGGGCACTCTGAACAGGCCGTGTACTGGATACTGCGTCAGTGAGAGCGCTGTAGACGTTGTGAGATGATGTGAACATCAAGGGATTGTAGACTGGGTCGTAGTCCGTCAGTGAGGAGTATCCGGGTCCGGTGCTGGGCAGGTAGTGAAGACTGAAACCCAAGAAAAAGAAAGCGTTGTAAGCACGGGAATGAGAGGAGAGTGTGTCGAAGCTATTCAGAGCACCATGCACTTGCAAAACTAACCGATGCATGTGTGGTCGCTTGTTGTGTACTTACTTTGATTTGGGTTTGTCTTTCACGTCATCTTTCTTGGTCGCCGTGGGTGGTGTGAGCACGTGACACTTGTCCGGTACCGTTATATCACGTGACTGTGGTGTGCCTTGTTGATACAGTTGCTGTCTCATCCAGTTCAAGTGAGCACCTTTAGACTGTCGCTTGAACTTGGAACGGCGGTTCTGAAACCAGATCTGTATGCCACGATGTGGCCACTTATAATGGGACATTCTAAAATTCACTGGTGTAGTATATTTGGGAAAGAGTTTTCTCCAACTATGAAACGATATTTGCAAAATACTGATTATACCCTAAATATGATACCTACGTATCTTACGCAATAAGTAAAGCAGTTGTGACTCTTGTCCAGTAGTATATATAATTGAAGGTAACTGCGTGTGTAAATGAGGGTAAAGGGGTTTATGACATTGTGATATTTCAGATAGGATGTTTTGTCCTATGAGAACTTTGCTCAAGTATAAGTGTCATTGGGGTTATATTCATCCACCTACCGATAGTCTCTCCACGTCGATGTTGATGGTGTTGGAGAGATCCTCCAAGATGGAGCTGTCAGGATACTGAGAGGACAGGAACACCTTCTCCAGCTGGGCCAACTGTGAATATGCACGATGCAGATCAAAACGGGTTTCAGATGTATTTTGGGTGATTTTCAAGATTAGCGTTTATTGTGGTGTTATCTTTATACGTTTGGAGTAATGGAATATAAAATATTTACCTGACTAGCAGAGTACTTGATTCGGTTCCTGGACGGAACGATAGCCTTGTTAATGCTACACTTGCTTGGCTTGGTCTCGGGGCTCTTCACTTTCATTTCTGCCTCGTAACTGTGTAGAAATCTTTCCAAAACGAACTGCGAATAATGTGAAGATGACGTGACAAGTTTAGACTGTTCAGATGAGCGCAGATCTATGACTAGTGCCTGAAATCAAGGCGTTTCAGCTTTTATTACCGTAACCTGACTGTCGGACTTCTTTTAAGTCCACCTCCATACACCACCCACTCATTACTTGCATTTATGTATTGTTAGCAATCAGGAATTATCCCTTCATGCATAGCCGCCATGCTGTTTAAGCTAGAACATCTTGATTGTTTTCACAGCGATAAGAAGTGCATCTTTCTGTGTTTAATTAATTTTTAAAGGTAGCAGTCGTACCTGAGGTAGCCGTACATTAAAGAAACCTCCGACGAGTGAGCGTGTACTCACTTACTTGTCAAAACTTCACACCTGCATCAGAGAGGCCGCCCTTAGTAGCACACATGCATTGATACTACGTTTAAATGACCATGTTCTTTGTGTTACAATTTCATAAACAAACACAGCCAACAATTTACAAATCCTACCGAGGAATCCCTATAATGCATGGATGGAGCAGGCATTAAGGAAAAGAGAGGCTTCACGGGCACAACACTTTTGTTTTTAAGAGCATCAAACGCATATGCATTTACCTGAAAGTTAAAACTGGCACAAGAACAAAGCATCTAAATAATCATTATTTGCTCCAAAAGAAATAAAATTGATACATGCCACGAGTCAGGATGATGGTTTACCAGTTGCTTACACTGTTTTCATCTGGCTCTCCTACATTTGTAGGTTTGGAGAAAAATACTTGCAATTTACAAACCACGTGGCCAAAACACACACCAACCAGCACATGAAATACACCATAGCCGTAATTATCCATATATTCACCTTCATTCATATCACATATGTAACTGTATGTTAAGTAAATGAATGTGGCCAATCATTTCAACATCCCACTCACGTTCCACATACCAAATTACCCATGAATACCTTTCGATATAATCGAATGGATATTAATCCTAATTCCATTTAAGCTAGAACTTGACTGGCACCATGTACATTTCATTGTGGCAATCCACGTACTCCTAAACAAAATCTTAGAATGACTGTTGTTACTACACCGAAAAGTGTTTGGTATATTTGTAATTCAAAGCTCATCTTCACACAGCGCCACTGTTCCTCAATTCCATCCTATCCGAAGGAAGCGTCTGATAATCTAGTAAGGTGGCCATGCTTTAGGCTTTGTTTTCTTCAAAACGGTATAACCAGCTATACCGAAACGTCACTATTGTGAAAACAAAGAAGTTATCATCCATAAAATTTCGTCATCAGTATGCTTCTAGCTGGCATACGAAGCAGAGGATTTCGAAGCGCTAAATTGTTTCAGGTTGTCGATAGTCAATTTTGAGTAGCTTTGAAGTAGCTATCGCTTTCAACATAAGATTTAGGTAATGCCAAATGTACCGGTCAACATTGAAAAACATGGTCTCCTTCATTTTCCCAGTTCTTTCTTCTACACAATCCTACATGTGCCACACAGTTTGTGATTAATTCCAATTTCTACTCGTGAAGGTCCGGATCGGAACTGGTTTTCAGGAACCCATGCTTGCCGTAAAAGGTTACTGGCGGGATCGGGTAATCAGGCTCCTTGACTTGCTTGACACGTCATCGTATCCCAATTAAATAGATCGATACTCATGACGTTGATCACTGAATTGTTTGATGTAGGCTCGATTATTTACCGACCACCACCAGATAAATGGAAGATTTCTGAGCGTGACGTTAAATAAGAAACCAACCGACCTAGCAATTTCTGCTGACCATTGCATCTCTGGGACTCATGTGTGTCACTGGCTACACACGTACATGCATCTTGTAAGTTTCAATATTGATTCTCATTTTCGGATGTTGATGTGATTTCGTTTCTTATCACAGTTTATAAACGACCATCTCTCAGTGTATCCTTCGCTATTGCGTGTCGGCTTCCGGAATCAACGACATGTAGGTTGTGGATTTAGTTCCAGATCTTTGCGGGAGGTGAAGATGAATGTCTATGCCCCATATGTAATAGCAATCAATGGAAAATTGCTCAGTTTCAAGAAAGAATCCCAATCTAACTGATTCATTTGATTGTAGGGGACGAAAACTGCTTGGAAGAAGTATGTGCCCCACTCATGTCAGTGTACACAAATTGAGAGTTCGAACCCTGATTAGGATACTTTGACATATTTCTTTGTATAAGAAAATGAAATGCAATAGCTTTTTCATAATGTTTATTAGCTCAGGATCATATACAGTCATATTAAATTGATACTTGCAATCCATAACACAAACACAACAACATATACATTAATAGTAACAAAGCAAGCCAAAGATGACTTCATCATTGGACTGTTGCAACCATTTGACGTGGGCTTTATGTATGCAAAAGCGTGCTGCATTTGACCACGAATGTGATCTCCATAGGCGATCTAGACACCGATCTGGGGAAATGTCATGGGATCGCTAAGGCAGTTGAGAAGATAATTGGGGTGGTATGGACTTAGGGGAGAGCTGAAGTTGGACTGGCTGGAATACTCCGTCCACTGTTGCGGGCTTGGTGTGGCTTGGAAGGAGGTTTCTGTCATCACATGTGGGTAGTGAAGGGCACTCTGAACAGGCCGTGTACTGGATACTGCGTCAGTGAGAGCGCTGTAGACGTTGTGAGATGATGTGAACATCAAGGGATTGTAGACTGGGTCGTAGTCCGTCAGTGAGGAGTATCCGGGTCCGGTGCTGGGCAGGTAGTGAAGACTGAAACCCAAGAAAAAGAAAGCGTTGTAAGCACGGGAATGAGAGGAGAGTGTGTCGAAGCTATTCAGAGCACCATGCACTTGCAAAACTAACCGATGCATGTGTGGTCGCTTGTTGTGTACTTACTTTGATTTGGGTTTGTCTTTCACGTCATCTTTCTTGGTCGCCGTGGGTGGTGTGAGCACGTGACACTTGTCCGGTACCGTTATATCACGTGACTGTGGTGTGCCTTGTTGATACAGTTGCTGTCTCATCCAGTTCAAGTGAGCACCTTTAGACTGTCGCTTGAACTTGGAACGGCGGTTCTGAAACCAGATCTGTATGCCACGATGTGGCCACTTATAATGGGACATTCTAAAATTCACTGGTGTAGTATATTTGGGAAAGAGTTTTCTCCAACTATGAAACGATATTTGCAAAATACTGATTATACCCTAAATATGATACCTACGTATCTTACGCAATAAGTAAAGCAGTTGTGACTCTTGTCCAGTAGTATATATAATTGAAGGTAACTGCGTGTGTAAATGAGGGTAAAGGGGTTTATGACATTGTGATATTTCAGATAGGATGTTTTGTCCTATGAGAACTTTGCTCAAGTATAAGTGTCATTGGGGTTATATTCATCCACCTACCGATAGTCTCTCCACGTCGATGTTGATGGTGTTGGAGAGATCCTCCAAGATGGAGCTGTCAGGATACTGAGAGGACAGGAACACCTTCTCCAGCTGGGCCAACTGTGAATATGCACGATGCAGATCAAAACGGGTTTCAGATGTATTTTGGGTGATTTTCAAGATTAGCGTTTATTGTGGTGTTATCTTTATACGTTTGGAGTAATGGAATATAAAATATTTACCTGACTAGCAGAGTACTTGATTCGGTTCCTGGACGGAACGATAGCCTTGTTAATGCTACACTTGCTTGGCTTGGTCTCGGGGCTCTTCACTTTCATTTCTGCCTCGTAACTGTGTAGAAATCTTTCCAAAACGAACTGCGAATAATGTGAAGATGACGTGACAAGTTTAGACTGTTCAGATGAGCGCAGATCTATGACTAGTGCCTGAAATCAAGGCGTTTCAGCTTTTATTACCGTAACCTGACTGTCGGACTTCTTTTAAGTCCACCTCCATACACCACCCACTCATTACTTGCATTTATGTATTGTTAGCAATCAGGAATTATCCCTTCATGCATAGCCGCCATGCTGTTTAAGCTGGAACATCTTGATTGTTTTCACAGCGATAAGAAGTGCATCTTTCTGTGTTTAATTAATTTTTAAAGGTAGCAGTCGTACCTGAGGTAGCCGTACATTAAAGAAACCTCCGACGAGTGAGCGTGTACTCACTTACTTGTCAAAACTTCACACCTGCATCAGAGAGGCCGCCCTTAGTAGCACACATGCATTGATACTACGTTTAAATGACCATGTTCTTTGTGTTACAATTTCATAAACAAACACAGCCAACAATTTACAAATCCTACCGAGGAATCCCTATAATGCATGGATGGAGCAGGCATTAAGGAAAAGAGAGGCTTCACGGGCACAACACTTTTGTTTTTAAGAGCATCAAACGCATATGCATTTACCTGAAAGTTAAAACTGGCACAAGAACAAAGCATCTAAATAATAATTATTTGCTCCAAAAGAAATAAAATTGATACATGCCACGAGTCAGGATGATGGTTTACCAGTTGCTTACACTGTTTTCATCTGGCTCTCCTACATTTGTAGGTTTGGAGAAAAATACTTGCAATTTACAAACCACGTGGCCAAAACACACACCAACCAGCACATGAAATACACCATACCCGTAATTATCCATATATTCACCTTCATTCATATCACATATGTAACTGTATGTTAAGTAAATGAATGTGGCCAATCATTTCAACATCCCACTCACGTTCCACATACCAAATTACCCATGAATACCTTTCGATATAATCGAATGGATATTAATCCTAATTCCATTTAAGCTAGAACTTGACTGGCACCATGTACATTTCATTGTGGCAATCCACGTACTCCTAAACAAAATCTTAGAATGACTGTTGTTACTACACCGAAAAGTGTTTGGTATATTTGTAATTCAAAGCTCATCTTCACACAGCGCCACTGTTCCTCAATTCCATCCTATCCGAAGGAAGCGTCTGATAATCTAGTAAGGTGGCCATGCTTTAGGCTTTGTTTTCTTCAAAACGGTATAACCAGCTATACCGAAACGTCACTATTGTGAAAACAAAGAAGTTATCATCCATAAAATTTCGTCATCAGTATGCTTCTAGCTGGCATACGAAGCAGAGGATTTCGAAGCGCTAAATTGTTTCAGGTTGTCGATAGTCAATTTTGAGTAGCTTTGAAGTAGCTATCGCTTTCAACATAAGATTTAGGTAATGCCAAATGTACCGGTCAACATTGAAAAACATGGTCTCCTTCATTTTCCCAGTTCTTTCTTCTACACAACCCTACATGTGCCACACAGTTTGTGATTAATTCCAATTTCTACTCGTGAAGGTCCGGATCGGAACTGGTTTTCAGGAACCCATGCTTGCCGTAAAAGGTTACTGGCGGGATCGGGTAATCAGGCTCCTTGACTTGGTTGACACGTCATCGTATCCCAATTAAATAGATCGATACTCATGACGTTGATCACTGAATTGTTTGATGTAGGCTCGATTATTTACCGACCACCACCAGATAAATGGAAGATTTCTGAGCGTGACGTTAAATAAGAAACCAACCGACCTAGCAATTTCTGCTGACCATTGCATCTCTGGGACTCATGTGTGTCACTGGCTACACACGTACATGCATCTTGTAAGTTTCAATATTGATTCTCATTTTCGGATGTTGATGTGATTTCGTTTCTTATCACAGTTTATAAACGACCATCTCTCAGTGTATCCTTCGCTATTGCGTGTCGGCTTCCGGAATCAACGACATGTAGGTTGTGGATTTAGTTCCAGATCTTTGCGGGAGGTGAAGATGAATGTCTATGCCCCATATGTAATAGCAATCAATGGAAAATTGCTCAGTTTCAAGAAAGAATCCCAATCTAACTGATTCATTTGATTGTAGGGGACGAAAACTGCTTGGAAGAAGTATGTGCCCCACTCATGTCAGTGTACACAAATTGAGAGTTCGAACCCTGATTAGGATACTTTGACATATTTCTTTGTATAAGAAAATGAAATGCAATAGCTTTTTCATAATGTTTATTAGCTCAGGATCATATACAGTCATATTAAATTGATACTTGCAATCCATAACACAAACACAACAACATATACATTAATAGTAACAAAGCAAGCCAAAGATGACTTCATCATTGGACTGTTGCAACCATTTGACGTGGGCTTTATGTATGCAAAAGCGTGCTGCATTTGACCACGAATGTGATCTCCATGGGCGATCTAGACACCGATCTGGGGAAATGTCATGGGATCGCTAAGGCAGTTGAGAAGATAATTGGGGTGGTATGGACTTAGGGGAGAGCTGAAGTTGGACTGGCTGGAATACTCCGTCCACTGTTGCGGGCTTGGTGTGGCTTGGAAGGAGGTTTCTGTCATCACATGTGGGTAGTGAAGGGCACTCTGAACAGGGCGTGTACTGGATACTGCGTCAGTGAGAGCGCTGTAGACGTTGTGAGATGATGTGAACATCAAGGGATTGTAGACTGGGTCGTAGTCCGTCAGTGAGGAGTATCCGGGTCCGGTGCTGGGCAGGTAGTGAAGACTGAAACCCAAGAAAAAGAAAGCGTTGTAAGCACGGGAATGAGAGGAGAGTGTGTCGAAGCTATTCAGAGCACCATGCACTTGCAAAACTAACCGATGCATGTGTGGTCGCTTGTTGTGTACTTACTTTGATTTGGGTTTGTCTTTCACGTCATCTTTCTTGGTCGCCGTGGGTGGTGTGAGCACGTGACACTTGTCCGGTACCGTTATATCACGTGACTGTGATGTGCCTTGTTGATACAGTTGCTGTCTCATCCAGTTCAAGTGAGCACCTTTAGACTGTCGCTTGAACTTGGAACGGCGGTTCTGAAACCAGATCTGTATGCCACGATGTGGCCACTTATAATGGGACATTCTAAAATTCACTGGTGTAGTATATTTGGGAAAGAGTTTTCTCCAACTATGAAACGATATTTGCAAAATACTGATTATACCCTAAATATGATACCTACGTATCTTACGCAATAAGTAAAGCAGTTGTGACTCTTGTCCAGTAGTATATATAATTGAAGGTAACTGCGTGTGTAAATGAGGGTAAAGGGGTTTATGACATTGTGATATTTCAGATAGGATGTTTTGTCCTATGAGAACTTTGCTCAAGTATAAGTGTCATTGGGGTTATATTCATCCACCTACCGATAGTCTCTCCACGTCGATGTTGATGGTGTTGGAGAGATCCTCCAAGATGGAGCTGTCAGGATACTGAGAGGACAGGAACACCTTCTCCAGCTGGGCCAACTGTGAATATGCACGATGCAGATCAAAACGGGTTTCAGATGTATTTTGGGTGATTTTCAAGATTAGCGTTTATTGTGGTGTTATCTTTATACGTTTGGAGTAATGGAATATAAAATATTTACCTGACTAGCAGAGTACTTGATTCGGTTCCTGGACGGAACGATAGCCTTGTTAATGCTACACTTGCTTGGCTTGGTCTCGGGGCTCTTCACTTTCATTTCTGCCTCGTAACTGTGTAGAAATCTTTCCAAAACGAACTGCGAATAATGTGAAGATGACGTGACAAGTTTAGACTGTTCAGATGAGCGCAGATCTATGACTAGTGCCTGAAATCAAGGCGTTTCAGCTTTTATTACCGTAACCTGACTGTCGGACTTCTTTTAAGTCCACCTCCATACACCACCCACTCATTACTTGCATTTATGTATTGTTAGCAATCAGGAATTATCCCTTCATGCATAGCCGCCATGCTGTTTAAGCTGGAACATCTTGATTGTTTTCACAGCGATAAGAAGTGCATCTTTCTGTGTTTAATTAATTTTTAAAGGTAGCAGTCGTACCTGAGGTAGCCGTACATTAAAGAAACCTCCGACGAGTGAGCGTGTACTCACTTACTTGTCAAAACTTCACACCTGCATCAGAGAGGCCGCCCTTAGTAGCACACATGCATTGATACTACGTTTAAATGACCATGTTCTTTGTGTTACAATTTCATAAACAAACACAGCCAACAATTTACAAATCCTACCGAGGAATCCCTATAATGCATGGATGGAGCAGGCATTAAGGAAAAGAGAGGCTTCACGGGCACAACACTTTTGTTTTTAAGAGCATCAAACGCATATGCATTTACCTGAAAGTTAAAACTGGCACAAGAACAAAGCATCTAAATAATAATTATTTGCTCCAAAAGAAATAAAATTGATACATGCCACGAGTCAGGATGATGGTTTACCAGTTGCTTACACTGTTTTCATCTGGCTCTCCTACATTTGTAGGTTTGGAGAAAAATACTTGCAATTTACAAACCACGTGGCCAAAACACACACCAACCAGCACATGAAATACACCATACCCGTAATTATCCATATATTCACCTTCATTCATATCACATATGTAACTGTATGTTAAGTAAATGAATGTGGCCAATCATTTCAACATCCCACTCACGTTCCACATACCAAATTACCCATGAATACCTTTCGATATAATCGAATGGATATTAATCCTAATTCCATTTAAGCTAGAACTTGACTGGCACCATGTACATTTCATTGTGGCAATCCACGTACTCCTAAACAAAATCTTAGAATGACTGTTGTTACTACACCGAAAAGTGTTTGGTATATTTGTAATTCAAAGCTCATCTTCACACAGCGCCACTGTTCCTCAATTCCATCCTATCCGAAGGAAGCGTCTGATAATCTAGTAAGGTGGCCATGCTTTAGGCTTTGTTTTCTTCAAAACGGTATAACCAGCTATACCGAAACGTCACTATTGTGAAAACAAAGAAGTTATCATCCATAAAATTTCGTCATCAGTATGCTTCTAGCTGGCATACGAAGCAGAGGATTTCGAAGCGCTAAATTGTTTCAGGTTGTCGATAGTCAATTTTGAGTAGCTTTGAAGTAGCTATCGCTTTCAACATAAGATTTAGGTAATGCCAAATGTACCGGTCAACATTGAAAAACATGGTCTCCTTCATTTTCCCAGTTCTTTCTTCTACACAACCCTACATGTGCCACACAGTTTGTGATTAATTCCAATTTCTACTCGTGAAGGTCCGGATCGGAACTGGTTTTCAGGAACCCATGCTTGCCGTAAAAGGTTACTGGCGGGATCGGGTAATCAGGCTCCTTGACTTGGTTGACACGTCATCGTATCCCAATTAAATAGATCGATACTCATGACGTTGATCACTGAATTGTTTGATGTAGGCTCGATTATTTACCGACCACCACCAGATAAATGGAAGATTTCTGAGCGTGACGTTAAATAAGAAACCAACCGACCTAGCAATTTCTGCTGACCATTGCATCTCTGGGACTCATGTGTGTCACTGGCTACACACGTACATGCATCTTGTAAGTTTCAATATTGATTCTCATTTTCGGATGTTGATGTGATTTCGTTTCTTATCACAGTTTATAAACGACCATCTCTCAGTGTATCCTTCGCTATTGCGTGTCGGCTTCCGGAATCAACGACATGTAGGTTGTGGATTTAGTTCCAGATCTTTGCGGGAGGTGAAGATGAATGTCTATGCCCCATATGTAATAGCAATCAATGGAAAATTGCTCAGTTTCAAGAAAGAATCCCAATCTAACTGATTCATTTGATTGTAGGGGACGAAAACTGCTTGGAAGAAGTATGTGCCCCACTCATGTCAGTGTACACAAATTGAGAGTTCGAACCCTGATTAGGATACTTTGACATATTTCTTTGTATAAGAAAATGAAATGCAATAGCTTTTTCATAATGTTTATTAGCTCAGGATCATATACAGTCATATTAAATTGATACTTGCAATCCATAACACAAACACAACAACATATACATTAATAGTAACAAAGCAAGCCAAAGATGACTTCATCATTGGACTGTTGCAACCATTTGACGTGGGCTTTATGTATGCAAAAGCGTGCTGCATTTGACCACGAATGTGATCTCCATGGGCGATCTAGACACCGATCTGGGGAAATGTCATGGGATCGCTAAGGCAGTTGAGAAGATAATTGGGGTGGTATGGACTTAGGGGAGAGCTGAAGTTGGACTGGCTGGAATACTCCGTCCACTGTTGCGGGCTTGGTGTGGCTTGGAAGGAGGTTTCTGTCATCACATGTGGGTAGTGAAGGGCACTCTGAACAGGGCGTGTACTGGATACTGCGTCAGTGAGAGCGCTGTAGACGTTGTGAGATGATGTGAACATCAAGGGATTGTAGACTGGGTCGTAGTCCGTCAGTGAGGAGTATCCGGGTCCGGTGCTGGGCAGGTAGTGAAGACTGAAACCCAAGAAAAAGAAAGCGTTGTAAGCACGGGAATGAGAGGAGAGTGTGTCGAAGCTATTCAGAGCACCATGCACTTGCAAAACTAACCGATGCATGTGTGGTCGCTTGTTGTGTACTTACTTTGATTTGGGTTTGTCTTTCACGTCATCTTTCTTGGTCGCCGTGGGTGGTGTGAGCACGTGACACTTGTCCGGTACCGTTATATCACGTGACTGTGATGTGCCTTGTTGATACAGTTGCTGTCTCATCCAGTTCAAGTGAGCACCTTTAGACTGTCGCTTGAACTTGGAACGGCGGTTCTGAAACCAGATCTGTATGCCACGATGTGGCCACTTATAATGGGACATTCTAAAATTCACTGGTGTAGTATATTTGGGAAAGAGTTTTCTCCAACTATGAAACGATATTTGCAAAATACTGATTATACCCTAAATATGATACCTACGTATCTTACGCAATAAGTAAAGCAGTTGTGACTCTTGTCCAGTAGTATATATAATTGAAGGTAACTGCGTGTGTAAATGAGGGTAAAGGGGTTTATGACATTGTGATATTTCAGATAGGATGTTTTGTCCTATGAGAACTTTGCTCAAGTATAAGTGTCATTGGGGTTATATTCATCCACCTACCGATAGTCTCTCCACGTCGATGTTGATGGTGTTGGAGAGATCCTCCAAGATGGAGCTGTCAGGATACTGAGAGGACAGGAACACCTTCTCCAGCTGGGCCAACTGTGAATATGCACGATGCAGATCAAAACGGGTTTCAGATGTATTTTGGGTGATTTTCAAGATTAGCGTTTATTGTGGTGTTATCTTTATACGTTTGGAGTAATGGAATATAAAATATTTACCTGACTAGCAGAGTACTTGATTCGGTTCCTGGACGGAACGATAGCCTTGTTAATGCTACACTTGCTTGGCTTGGTCTCGGGGCTCTTCACTTTCATTTCTGCCTCGTAACTGTGTAGAAATCTTTCCAAAACGAACTGCGAATAATGTGAAGATGACGTGACAAGTTTAGACTGTTCAGATGAGCGCAGATCTATGACTAGTGCCTGAAATCAAGGCGTTTCAGCTTTTATTACCGTAACCTGACTGTCGGACTTCTTTTAAGTCCACCTCCATACACCACCCACTCATTACTTGCATTTATGTATTGTTAGCAATCAGGAATTATCCCTTCATGCATAGCCGCCATGCTGTTTAAGCTGGAACATCTTGATTGTTTTCACAGCGATAAGAAGTGCATCTTTCTGTGTTTAATTAATTTTTAAAGGTAGCAGTCGTACCTGAGGTAGCCGTACATTAAAGAAACCACCGACGAGTGAGCGTGTACTCACTTACTTGTCAAAACTTCACACCTGCATCAGAGAGGCCGCCCTTAGTAGCACACATGCATTGATACTACGTTTAAATGACCATGTTCTTTGTGTTACAATTTCATAAACAAACACAGCCAACAATTTACAAATCCTACCGAGGAATCCCTATAATGCATGGATGGAGCAGGCATTAAGGAAAAGAGAGGCTTCACGGGCACAACACTTTTGTTTTTAAGAGCATCAAACGCATATGCATTTACCTGAAAGTTAAAACTGGCACAAGAACAAAGCATCTAAATAATCATTATTTGCTCCAAAAGAAATAAAATTGATACATGCCACGAGTCAGGATGATGGTTTACCAGTTGCTTACACTGTTTTCATCTGGCTCTCCTACATTTGTAGGTTTGGAGAAAAATACTTGCAATTTACAAACCACGTGGCCAAAACACACACCAACCAGCACATGAAATACACCATACCCGTAATTATCCATATATTCACCTTCATTCATATCACATATGTAACTGTATGTTAAGTAAATGAATGTGGCCAATCATTTCAACATCCCACTCACGTTCCACATACCAAATTACCCATGAATACCTTTCGATATAATCGAATGGATATTAATCCTAATTCCATTTAAGCTAGAACTTGACTGGCACCATGTACATTTCATTGTGGCAATCCACGTACTCCTAAACAAAATCTTAGAATGACTGTTGTTACTACACCGAAAAGTGTTTGGTATATTTGTAATTCAAAGCTCATCTTCACACAGCGCCACTGTTCCTCAATTCCATCCTATCCGAAGGAAGCGTCTGATAATCTAGTAAGGTGGCCATGCTTTAGGCTTTGTTTTCTTCAAAACGGTATAACCAGCTATACCGAAACGTCACTATTGTGAAAACAAAGAAGTTATCATCCATAAAATTTCGTCATCAGTATGCTTCTAGCTGGCATACGAAGCAGAGGATTTCGAAGCGCTAAATTGTTTCAGGTTGTCGATAGTCAATTTTGAGTAGCTTTGAAGTAGCTATCGCTTTCAACATAAGATTTAGGTAATGCCAAATGTACCGGTCAACATTGAAAAACATGGTCTCCTTCATTTTCCCAGTTCTTTCTTCTACACAATCCTACATGTGCCACACAGTTTGTGATTAATTCCAATTTCTACTCGTGAAGGTCCGGATCGGAACTGGTTTTCAGGAACCCATGCTTGCCGTAAAAGGTTACTGGCGGGATCGGGTAATCAGGCTCCTTGACTTGGTTGACACGTCATCGTATCCCAATTAAATAGATCGATACTCATGACGTTGATCACTGAATTGTTTGATGTAGGCTCGATTATTTACCGACCACCACCAGATAAATGGAAGATTTCTGAGCGTGACGTTAAATAAGAAACCAACCGACCTAGCAATTTCTGCTGACCATTGCATCTCTGGGACTCATGTGTGTCACTGGCTACACACGTACATGCATCTTGTAAGTTTCAATATTGATTCTCATTTTCGGATGTTGATGTGATTTCGTTTCTTATCACAGTTTATAAACGACCATCTCTCAGTGTATCCTTCGCTATTGCGTGTCGGCTTCCGGAATCAACGACATGTAGGTTGTGGATTTAGTTCCAGATCTTTGCGGGAGGTGAAGATGAATGTCTATGCCCCATATGTAATAGCAATCAATGGAAAATTGCTCAGTTTCAAGAAAGAATCCCAATCTAACTGATTCATTTGATTGTAGGGGACGAAAACTGCTTGGAAGAAGTATGTGCCCCACTCATGTCAGTGTACACAAATTGAGAGTTCGAACCCTGATTAGGATACTTTGACATATTTCTTTGTATAAGAAAATGAAATGCAATAGCTTTTTCATAATGTTTATTAGCTCAGGATCATATACAGTCATATTAAATTGATACTTGCAATCCATAACACAAACACAACAACATATACATTAATAGTAACAAAGCAAGCCAAAGATGACTTCATCATTGGACTGTTGCAACCATTTGACGTGGGCTTTATGTATGCAAAAGCGTGCTGCATTTGACCACGAATGTGATCTCCATGGGCGATCTAGACACCGATCTGGGGAAATGTCATGGGATCGCTAAGGCAGTTGAGAAGATAATTGGGGTGGTATGGACTTAGGGGAGAGCTGAAGTTGGACTGGCTGGAATACTCCGTCCACTGTTGCGGGCTTGGTGTGGCTTGGAAGGAGGTTTCTGTCATCACATGTGGGTAGTGAAGGGCACTCTGAACAGGCCGTGTACTGGATACTGCGTCAGTGAGAGCGCTGTAGACGTTGTGAGATGATGTGAACATCAAGGGATTGTAGACTGGGTCGTAGTCCGTCAGTGAGGAGTATCCGGGTCCGGTGCTGGGCAGGTAGTGAAGACTGAAACCCAAGAAAAAGAAAGCGTTGTAAGCACGGGAATGAGAGGAGAGTGTGTCGAAGCTATTCAGAGCACCATGCACTTGCAAAACTAACCGATGCATGTGTGGTCGCTTGTTGTGTACTTACTTTGATTTGGGTTTGTCTTTCACGTCATCTTTCTTGGTCGCCGTGGGTGGTGTGAGCACGTGACACTTGTCCGGTACCGTTATATCACGTGACTGTGATGTGCCTTGTTGATACAGTTGCTGTCTCATCCAGTTCAAGTGAGCACCTTTAGACTGTCGCTTGAACTTGGAACGGCGGTTCTGAAACCAGATCTGTATGCCACGATGTGGCCACTTATAATGGGACATTCTAAAATTCACTGGTGTAGTATATTTGGGAAAGAGTTTTCTCCAACTATGAAACGATATTTGCAAAATACTGATTATACCCTAAATATGATACCTACGTATCTTACGCAATAAGTAAAGCAGTTGTGACTCTTGTCCAGTAGTATATATAATTGAAGGTAACTGCGTGTGTAAATGAGGGTAAAGGGGTTTATGACATTGTGATATTTCAGATAGGATGTTTTGTCCTATGAGAACTTTGCTCAAGTATAAGTGTCATTGGGGTTATATTCATCCACCTACCGATAGTCTCTCCACGTCGATGTTGATGGTGTTGGAGAGATCCTCCAAGATGGAGCTGTCAGGATACTGAGAGGACAGGAACACCTTCTCCAGCTGGGCCAACTGTGAATATGCACGATGCAGATCAAAACGGGTTTCAGATGTATTTTGGGTGATTTTCAAGATTAGCGTTTATTGTGGTGTTATCTTTATACGTTTGGAGTAATGGAATATAAAATATTTACCTGACTAGCAGAGTACTTGATTCGGTTCCTGGACGGAACGATAGCCTTGTTAATGCTACACTTGCTTGGCTTGGTCTCGGGGCTCTTCACTTTCATTTCTGCCTCGTAACTGTGTAGAAATCTTTCCAAAACGAACTGCGAATAATGTGAAGATGACGTGACAAGTTTAGACTGTTCAGATGAGCGCAGATCTATGACTAGTGCCTGAAATCAAGGCGTTTCAGCTTTTATTACCGTAACCTGACTGTCGGACTTCTTTTAAGTCCACCTCCATACACCACCCACTCATTACTTGCATTTATGTATTGTTAGCAATCAGGAATTATCCCTTCATGCATAGCCGCCATGCTGTTTAAGCTGGAACATCTTGATTGTTTTCACAGCGATAAGAAGTGCATCTTTCTGTGTTTAATTAATTTTTAAAGGTAGCAGTCGTACCTGAGGTAGCCGTACATTAAAGAAACCTCCGACGAGTGAGCGTGTACTCACTTACTTGTCAAAACTTCACACCTGCATCAGAGAGGCCGCCCTTAGTAGCACACATGCATTGATACTACGTTTAAATGACCATGTTCTTTGTGTTACAATTTCATAAACAAACACAGCCAACAATTTACAAATCCTACCGAGGAATCCCTATAATGCATGGATGGAGCAGGCATTAAGGAAAAGAGAGGCTTCACGGGCACAACACTTTTGTTTTTAAGAGCATCAAACGCATATGCATTTACCTGAAAGTTAAAACTGGCACAAGAACAAAGCATCTAAATAATCATTATTTGCTCCAAAAGAAATAAAATTGATACATGCCACGAGTCAGGATGATGGTTTACCAGTTGCTTACACTGTTTTCATCTGGCTCTCCTACATTTGTAGGTTTGGAGAAAAATACTTGCAATTTACAAACCACGTGGCCAAAACACACACCAACCAGCACATGAAATACACCATACCCGTAATTATCCATATATTCACCTTCATTCATATCACATATGTAACTGTATGTTAAGTAAATGAATGTGGCCAAGCATTTCAACATCCCACTCACGTTCCACATACCAAATTACCCATGAATACCTTTCGATATAATCGAATGGATATTAATCCTAATTCCATTTAAGCTAGAACTTGACTGGCACCATGTACATTTCATTGTGGCAATCCACGTACTCCTAAACAAAATCTTAGAATGACTGTTGTTACTACACCGAAAAGTGTTTGGTATATTTGTAATTCAAAGCTCATCTTCACACAGCGCCACTGTTCCTCAATTCCATCCTATCCGAAGGAAGCGTCTGATAATCTAGTAAGGTGGCCATGCTTTAGGCTTTGTTTTCTTCAAAACGGTATAACCAGCTATACCGAAACGTCACTATTGTGAAAACAAAGAAGTTATCATCCATAAAATTTCGTCATCAGTATGCTTCTAGCTGACATACGAAGCAGAGGATTTCGAAGCGCTAAATTGTTTCAGGTTGTCGATAGTCAATTTTGAGTAGCTTTGAAGTAGCTATCGCTTTCAACATAAGATTTAGGTAATGCCAAATGTACCGGTCAACATTGAAAAACATGGTCTCCTTCATTTTCCCAGTTCTTTCTTCTACACAATCCTACATGTGCCACACAGTTTGTGATTAATTCCAATTTCTACCCGTGAAGGTCCGGATCGGAACTGGTTTTCAGGAACCCATGCTTGCCGTAAAAGGTTACTGGCGGGATCGGGTAATCAGGCTCCTTGACTTGGTTGACACGTCATCGTATCCCAATTAAATAGATCGATACTCATGACGTTGATCACTGAATTGTTTGATGTAGGCTCGATTATTTACCGACCACCACCAGATAAATGGAAGATTTCTGAGCGTGACGTTAAATAAGAAACCAACCGACCTAGCAATTTCTGCTGACCATTGCATCTCTGGGACTCATGTGTGTCACTGGCTACACACGTACATGCATCTTGTAAGTTTCAATATTGATTCTCATTTTCGGATGTTGATGTGATTTCGTTTCTTATCACAGTTTATAAACGACCATCTCTCAGTGTATCCTTCGCTATTGCGTGTCGGCTTCCGGAATCAACGACATGTAGGTTGTGGATTTAGTTCCAGATCTTTGCGGGAGGTGAAGATGAATGTCTATGCCCCATATGTAATAGCAATCAATGGAAAATTGCTCAGTTTCAAGAAAGAATCCCAATCTAACTGATTCATTTGATTGTAGGGGACGAAAACTGCTTGGAAGAAGTATGTGCCCCACTCATGTCAGTGTACACAAATTGAGAGTTCGAACCCTGATTAGGATACTTTGACATATTTCTTTGTATAAGAAAATGAAATGCAATAGCTTTTTCATAATGTTTATTAGCTCAGGATCATATACAGTCATATTAAATTGATACTTGCAATCCATAACACAAACACAACAACATATACATTAATAGTAACAAAGCAAGCCAAAGATGACTTCATCATTGGACTGTTGCAACCATTTGACGTGGGCTTTATGTATGCAAAAGCGTGCTGCATTTGACCACGAATGTGATCTCCATGGGCGATCTAGACACCGATCTGGGGAAATGTCATGGGATCGCTAAGGCAGTTGAGAAGATAATTGGGGTGGTATGGACTTAGGGGAGAGCTGAAGTTGGACTGGCTGGAATACTCCGTCCACTGTTGCGGGCTTGGTGTGGCTTGGAAGGAGGTTTCTGTCATCACATGTGGGTAGTGAAGGGCACTCTGAACAGGCCGTGTACTGGATACTGCGTCAGTGAGAGCGCTGTAGACGTTGTGAGATGATGTGAACATCAAGGGATTGTAGACTGGGTCGTAGTCCGTCAGTGAGGAGTATCCGGGTCCGGTGCTGGGCAGGTAGTGAAGACTGAAACCCAAGAAAAAGAAAGCGTTGTAAGCACGGGAATGAGAGGAGAGTGTGTCGAAGCTATTCAGAGCACCATGCACTTGCAAAACTAACCGATGCATGTGTGGTCGCTTGTTGTGTACTTACTTTGATTTGGGTTTGTCTTTCACGTCATCTTTCTTGGTCGCCGTGGGTGGTGTGAGCACGTGACACTTGTCCGGTACCGTTATATCACGTGACTGTGATGTGCCTTGTTGATACAGTTGCTGTCTCATCCAGTTCAAGTGAGCACCTTTAGACTGTCGCTTGAACTTGGAACGGCGGTTCTGAAACCAGATCTGTATGCCACGATGTGGCCACTTATAATGGGACATTCTAAAATTCACTGGTGTAGTATATTTGGGAAAGAGTTTTCTCCAACTATGAAACGATATTTGCAAAATACTGATTATACCCTAAATATGATACCTACGTATCTTACGCAATAAGTAAAGCAGTTGTGACTCTTGTCCAGTAGTATATATAATTGAAGGTAACTGCGTGTGTAAATGAGGGTAAAGGGGTTTATGACATTGTGATATTTCAGATAGGATGTTTTGTCCTATGAGAACTTTGCTCAAGTATAAGTGTCATTGGGGTTATATTCATCCACCTACCGATAGTCTCTCCACGTCGATGTTGATGGTGTTGGAGAGATCCTCCAAGATGGAGCTGTCAGGATACTGAGAGGACAGGAACACCTTCTCCAGCTGGGCCAACTGTGAATATGCACGATGCAGATCAAAACGGGTTTCAGATGTATTTTGGGTGATTTTCAAGATTAGCGTTTATTGTGGTGTTATCTTTATACGTTTGGAGTAATGGAATATAAAATATTTACCTGACTAGCAGAGTACTTGATTCGGTTCCTGGACGGAACGATAGCCTTGTTAATGCTACACTTGCTTGGCTTGGTCTCGGGGCTCTTCACTTTCATTTCTGCCTCGTAACTGTGTAGAAATCTTTCCAAAACGAACTGCGAATAATGTGAAGATGACGTGACAAGTTTAGACTGTTCAGATGAGCGCAGATCTATGACTAGTGCCTGAAATCAAGGCGTTTCAGCTTTTATTACCGTAACCTGACTGTCGGACTTCTTTTAAGTCCACCTCCATACACCACCCACTCATTACTTGCATTTATGTATTGTTAGCAATCAGGAATTATCCCTTCATGCATAGCCGCCATGCTGTTTAAGCTGGAACATCTTGATTGTTTTCACAGCGATAAGAAGTACATCTTTCTTTGTTTAATTAATTTTTAAAGGTAGCAGTCGTACCTGAGGTAGCCGTACATTAAAGAAACCTCCGACGAGTGAGCGTGTACTCACTTACTTGTCAAAACTTCACACCTGCATCAGAGAGGCCGCCCTTAGTAGCACACATGCATTGATACTACGTTTAAATGACCATGTTCTTTGTGTTACAATTTCATAAACAAACACAGCCAACAATTTACAAATCCTACCGAGGAATCCCTATAATGCATGGATGGAGCAGGCATTAAGGAAAAGAGAGGCTTCACGGGCACAACACTTTTGTTTTTAAGAGCATCAAACGCATATGCATTTACCTGAAAGTTAAAACTGGCACAAGAACAAAGCATCTAAATAATCATTTTTTGCTCCAAAAGAAATAAAATTGATACATGCCACGAGTCAGGATGATGGTTTACCAGTTGCTTACACTGTTTTCATCTGGCTCTCCTACATTTGTAGGTTTGGAGAAAAATACTTGCAATTTACAAACCACGTGGTCAAAACACACACCAACCAGCACATGAAATACACCATACCCGTAATTATCCATATATTCACCTTCATTCATATCACATATGTAACTGTATGTTAAGTAAATGAATGTGGCCAATCATTTCAACATCCCACTCACGTTCCACATACCAAATTACCCATGAATACCTTTCGATATAATCGAATGGATATTAATCCTAATTCCATTTAAGCTAGAACTTGACTGGCACCATGTACATTTCATTGTGGCAATCCACGTACTCCTAAACAAAATCTTAGAATGACTGTTGTTACTACACCGAAAAGTGTTTGGTATATTTGTAATTCAAAGCTCATCTTCACACAGCGCCACTGTTCCTCAATTCCATCCTATCCGAAGGAAGCGTCTGATAATCTAGTAAGGTGGCCATGCTTTAGGCTTTGTTTTCTTCAAAACGGTATAACCAGCTATACCGAAACGTCACTATTGTGAAAACAAAGAAGTTATCATCCATAAAATTTCGTCATCAGTATGCTTCTAGCTGACATACGAAGCAGAGGATTTCGAAGCGCTAAATTGTTTCAGGTTGTCGATAGTCAATTTTGAGTAGCTTTGAAGTAGCTATCGCTTTCAACATAAGATTTAGGTAATGCCAAATGTACCGGTCAACATTGAAAAACATGGTCTCCTTCATTTTCCCAGTTCTTTCTTCTACACAATCCTACATGTGCCACACAGTTTGTGATTAATTCCAATTTCTACTCGTGAAGGTCCGGATCGGAACTGGTTTTCAGGAACCCATGCTTGCCGTAAAAGGTTACTGGCGGGATCGGGTAATCAGGCTCCTTGACTTGGTTGACACGTCATCGTATCCCAATTAAATAGATCGATACTCATGACGTTGATCACTGAATTGTTTGATGTAGGCTCGATTATTTACCGACCACCACCAGATAAATGGAAGATTTCTGAGCGTGACGTTAAATAAGAAACCAACCGACCTAGCAATTTCTGCTGACCATTGCATCTCTGGGACTCATGTGTGTCACTGGCTACACACGTACATGCATCTTGTAAGTTTCAATATTGATTCTCATTTTCGGATGTTGATGTGATTTCGTTTCTTATCACAGTTTATAAACGACCATCTCTCAGTGTATCCTTCGCTATTGCGTGTCGGCTTCCGGAATCAACGACATGTAGGTTGTGGATTTAGTTCCAAATCTTTGCGGGAGGTGAAGATGAATGTCTATGCCCCATATGTAATAGCAATCAATGGAAAATTGCTCAGTTTCAAGAAAGAATCCCAATCTAACTGATTCATTTGATTGTAGGGGACGAAAACTGCTTGGAAGAAGTATGTGCCCCACTCATGTCAGTGTACACAAATTGAGAGTTCGAACCCTGATTAGGATACTTTGACATATTTCTTTGTATAAGAAAATGAAATGCAATAGCTTTTTCATAATGTTTATTAGCTCAGGATCATATACAGTCATATTAAATTGATACTTGCAATCCATAACACAAACACAACAACATATACATTAATAGTAACAAAGCAAGCCAAAGATGACTTCATCATTGGACTGTTGCAACCATTTGACGTGGGCTTTATGTATGCAAAAGCGTGCTGCATTTGACCACGAATGTGATCTCCATGGGCGATCTAGACACCGATCTGGGGAAATGTCATGGGATCGCTAAGGCAGTTGAGAAGATAATTGGGGTGGTATGGACTTAGGGGAGAGCTGAAGTTGGACTGGCTGGAATACTCCGTCCACTGTTGCGGGCTTGGTGTGGCTTGGAAGGAGGTTTCTGTCATCACATGTGGGTAGTGAAGGGCACTCTGAACAGGCCGTGTACTGGATACTGCGTCAGTGAGAGCGCTGTAGACGTTGTGAGATGATGTGAACATCAAGGGATTGTAGACTGGGTCGTAGTCCGTCAGTGAGGAGTATCCGGGTCCGGTGCTGGGCAGGTAGTGAAGACTGAAACCCAAGAAAAAGAAAGCGTTGTAAGCACGGGAATGAGAGGAGAGTGTGTCGAAGCTATTCAGAGCACCATGCACTTGCAAAACTAACCGATGCATGTGTGGTCGCTTGTTGTGTACTTACTTTGATTTGGGTTTGTCTTTCACGTCATCTTTCTTGGTCGCCGTGGGTGGTGTGAGCACGTGACACTTGTCCGGTACCGTTATATCACGTGACTGTGATGTGCCTTGTTGATACAGTTGCTGTCTCATCCAGTTCAAGTGAGCACCTTTAGACTGTCGCTTGAACTTGGAACGGCGGTTCTGAAACCAGATCTGTATGCCACGATGTGGCCACTTATAATGGGACATTCTAAAATTCACTGGTGTAGTATATTTGGGAAAGAGTTTTCTCCAACTATGAAACGATATTTGCAAAATACTGATTATACCCTAAATATGATACCTACGTATCTTACGCAATAAGTAAAGCAGTTGTGACTCTTGTCCAGTAGTATATATAATTGAAGGTAACTGCGTGTGTAAATGAGGGTAAAGGGGTTTATGACATTGTGATATTTCAGATAGGATGTTTTGTCCTATGAGAACTTTGCTCAAGTATAAGTGTCATTGGGGTTATATTCATCCACCTACCGATAGTCTCTCCACGTCGATGTTGATGGTGTTGGAGAGATCCTCCAAGATGGAGCTGTCAGGATACTGAGAGGACAGGAACACCTTCTCCAGCTGGGCCAACTGTGAATATGCACGATGCAGATCAAAACGGGTTTCAGATGTATTTTGGGTGATTTTCAAGATTAGCGTTTATTGTGGTGTTATCTTTATACGTTTGGAGTAATGGAATATAAAATATTTACCTGACTAGCAGAGTACTTGATTCGGTTCCTGGACGGAACGATAGCCTTGTTAATGCTACACTTGCTTGGCTTGGTCTCGGGGCTCTTCACTTTCATTTCTGCCTCGTAACTGTGTAGAAATCTTTCCAAAACGAACTGCGAATAATGTGAAGATGACGTGACAAGTTTAGACTGTTCAGATGAGCGCAGATCTATGACTAGTGCCTGAAATCAAGGCGTTTCAGCTTTTATTACCGTAACCTGACTGTCGGACTTCTTTTAAGTCCACCTCCATACACCACCCACTCATTACTTGCATTTATGTATTGTTAGCAATCAGGAATTATCCCTTCATGCATAGCCGCCATGCTGTTTAAGCTGGAACATCTTGATTGTTTTCACAGCGATAAGAAGTACATCTTTCTTTGTTTAATTAATTTTTAAAGGTAGCAGTCGTACCTGAGGTAGCCGTACATTAAAGAAACCTCCGACGAGTGAGCGTGTACTCACTTACTTGTCAAAACTTCACACCTGCATCAGAGAGGCCGCCCTTAGTAGCACACATGCATTGATACTACGTTTAAATGACCATGTTCTTTGTGTTACAATTTCATAAACAAACACAGCCAACAATTTACAAATCCTACCGAGGAATCCCTATAATGCATGGATGGAGCAGGCATTAAGGAAAAGAGAGGCTTCACGGGCACAACACTTTTGTTTTTAAGAGCATCAAACGCATATGCATTTACCTGAAAGTTAAAACTGGCACAAGAACAAAGCATCTAAATAATCATTTTTTGCTCCAAAAGAAATAAAATTGATACATGCCACGAGTCAGGATGATGGTTTACCAGTTGCTTACACTGTTTTCATCTGGCTCTCCTACATTTGTAGGTTTGGAGAAAAATACTTGCAATTTACAAACCACGTGGCCAAAACACACACCAACCAGCACATGAAATACACCATACCCGTAATTATCCATATATTCACCTTCATTCATATCACATATGTAACTGTATGTTAAGTAAATGAATGTGGCCAAGCATTTCAACATCCCACTCACGTTCCACATACCAAATTACCCATGAATACCTTTCGATATAATCGAATGGATATTAATCCTAATTCCATTTAAGCTAGAACTTGACTGGCACCATGTACATTTCATTGTGGCAATCCACGTACTCCTAAACAAAATCTTAGAATGACTGTTGTTACTACACCGAAAAGTGTTTGGTATATTTGTAATTCAAAGCTCATCTTCACACAGCGCCACTGTTCCTCAATTCCATCCTATCCGAAGGAAGCGTCTGATAATCTAGTAAGGTGGCCATGCTTTAGGCTTTGTTTTCTTCAAAACGGTATAACCAGCTATACCGAAACGTCACTATTGTGAAAACAAAGAAGTTATCATCCATAAAATTTCGTCATCAGTATGCTTCTAGCTGACATACGAAGCAGAGGATTTCGAAGCGCTAAATTGTTTCAGGTTGTCGATAGTCAATTTTGAGTAGCTTTGAAGTAGCTATCGCTTTCAACATAAGATTTAGGTAATGCCAAATGTACCGGTCAACATTGAAAAACATGGTCTCCTTCATTTTCCCAGTTCTTTCTTCTACACAATCCTACATGTGCCACACAGTTTGTGATTAATTCCAATTTCTACCCGTGAAGGTCCGGATCGGAACTGGTTTTCAGGAACCCATGCTTGCCGTAAAAGGTTACTGGCGGGATCGGGTAATCAGGCTCCTTGACTTGGTTGACACGTCATCGTATCCCAATTAAATAGATCGATACTCATGACGTTGATCACTGAATTGTTTGATGTAGGCTCGATTATTTACCGACCACCACCAGATAAATGGAAGATTTCTGAGCGTGACGTTAAATAAGAAACCAACCGACCTAGCAATTTCTGCTGACCATTCCATCTCTGGGACTCATGTGTGTCACTGGCTACACACGTACATGCATCTTGTAAGTTTCAATATTGATTCTCATTTTCGGATGTTGATGTGATTTCGTTTCTTATCACAGTTTATAAACGACCATCTCTCAGTGTATCCTTCGCTATTGCGTGTCGGCTTCCGGAATCAACGACATGTAGGTTGTGGATTTAGTTCCAAATCTTTGCGGGAGGTGAAGATGAATGTCTATGCCCCATATGTAATAGCAATCAATGGAAAATTGCTCAGTTTCAAGAAAGAATCCCAATCTAACTGATTCATTTGATTGTAGGGGACGAAAACTGCTTGGAAGAAGTATGTGCCCCACTCATGTCAGTGTACACAAATTGAGAGTTCGAACCCTGATTAGGATACTTTGACATATTTCTTTGTATAAGAAAATGAAATGCAATAGCTTTTTCATAATGTTTATTAGCTCAGGATCATATACAGTCATATTAAATTGATACTTGCAATCCATAACACAAACACAACAACATATACATTAATAGTAACAAAGCAAGCCAAAGATGACTTCATCATTGGACTGTTGCAACCATTTGACGTGGGCTTTATGTATGCAAAAGCGTGCTGCATTTGACCACGAATGTGATCTCCATAGGCACCGATCTGGGGAAATGTCATGGGATCGCTAAGGCAGTTGAGAAGATAATTGGGGTGGTATGGACTTAGGGGAGAGCTGAAGTTGGACTGGCTGGAATACTCCGTCCACTGTTGCGGGCTTGGTGTGGCTTGGAAGGAGGTTTCTGTCATCACATGTGGGTAGTGAAGGGCACTCTAAACAGGCCGTGTACTGGATACTGCGTCAGTGAGAGCGCTGTAGACGTTGTGAGATGATGTGAACATCAAGGGATTGTAGACTGGGTCGTAGTCCGTCAGTGAGGAGTATCCGGGTCCGGTGCTGGGCAGGTAGTGAAGACTGAAACCCAAGAAAAAGAAAGCGTTGTAAGCACGGGAATGAGAGGAGAGTGTGTCGAAGCTATTCAGAGCACCATGCACTTGCAAAACTAACCGATGCATGTGTGGTCGCTTGTTGTGTACTTACTTTGATTTGGGTTTGTCTTTCACGTCATCTTTCTTGGTCGCCGTGGGTGGTGTGAGCACGTGACACTTGTCCGGTACCGTTATATCACGTGACTGTGATGTGCCTTGTTGATACAGTTGCTGTCTCATCCAGTTCAAGTGAGCACCTTTAGACTGTCGCTTGAACTTGGAACGGCGGTTCTGAAACCAGATCTGTATGCCACGATGTGGCCACTTATAATGGGACATTCTAAAATTCACTGGTGTAGTATATTTGGGAAAGAGTTTTCTCCAACTATGAAACGATATTTGCAAAATACTGATTATACCCTAAATATGATACCTACGTATCTTACGCAATAAGTAAAGCAGTTGTGACTCTTGTCCAGTAGTATATATAATTGAAGGTAACTGCGTGTGTAAATGAGGGTAAAGGGGTTTATGACATTGTGATATTTCAGATAGGATGTTTTGTCCTATGAGAACTTTGCTCAAGTATAAGTGTCATTGGGGTTATATTCATCCACCTACCGATAGTCTCTCCACGTCGATGTTGATGGTGTTGGAGAGATCCTCCAAGATGGAGCTGTCAGGATACTGAGAGGACAGGAACACCTTCTCCAGCTGGGCCAACTGTGAATATGCACGATGCAGATCAAAACGGGTTTCAGATGTATTTTGGGTGATTTTCAAGATTAGCGTTTATTGTGGTGTTATCTTTATACGTTTGGAGTAATGGAATATAAAATATTTACCTGACTAGCAGAGTACTTGATTCGGTTCCTGGACGGAACGATAGCCTTCTTAATGCTACACTTGCTTGGCTTGGTCTCGGGGCTCTTCACTTTCATTTCTGCCTCGTAACTGTGTAGAAATCTTTCCAAAACGAACTGCGAATAATGTGAAGATGACGTGACAAGTTTAGACTGTTCAGATGAGCGCAGATCTATGACTAGTGCCTGAAATCAAGGCGTTTCAGCTTTTATTACCGTAACCTGACTGTCGGACTTCTTTTAAGTCCACCTCCATACACCACCCACTCATTACTTGCATTTATATATTGTTAGCAATCAGGAATTACCCCTTCATGCATAGCCGCCATGCTGTTTAAGCTGGAACATCTTGATTGTTTTCACAGCGATAAGAAGTGCATCTTTCTGTGTTTAATTAATTTTTAAAGGTAGCAGTCGTACCTGAGGTAGCCGTACATTAAAGAAACCTCCGACGAGTGAGCGTGTACTCACTTACTTGTCAAAACTTCACACCTGCATCAGAGAGGCCGCCCTTAGTAGCACACATGCATTGATACTACGTTTAAATGACCATGTTCTTTGTGTTACAATTTCATAAACAAACACAGCCAACAATTTACAAATCCTACCGAGGAATCCCTATAATGCATGGATGGAGCAGGCATTAAGGAAAAGAGAGGCTTCACGGGCACAACACTTTTGTTTTTAAGAGCATCAAACGCATATGCATTTACCTGAAAGTTAAAACTGGCACAAGAACAAAGCATCTAAATAATCATTATTTGCTCCAAAAGAAATAAAATTGATACATGCCACGAGTCAGGATGATGGTTTACCAGTTGCTTACACTGTTTTCATCTGGCTCTCCTACATTTGTAGGTTTGGAGAAAAATACTTGCAATTTACAAACCACGTGGCCAAAACACACACCAACCAGCACATGAAATACACCATACCCGTAATTATCCATATATTCACCTTCATTCATATCACATATGTAACTGTATGTTAAGTAAATGAATGTGGCCAATCATTTCAACATCCCACTCACGTTCCACATACCAAATTACCCATGAATACCTTTCGATATAATCGAACGGATATTAATCCTAATTCCATTTAAGCTAGAACTTGACTGGCACCATGTACATTTCATTGTGGCAATCCACGTACTCCTAAACAAAATCTTAGAATGACTGTTGTTACTACACCGAAAAGTGTTTGGTATATTTGTAATTCAAAGCTCATCTTCACACAGCGCCACTGTTCCTCAATTCCGTCCTATCCGAAGGAAGCGTCTGATAATCTAGTAAGGTGGCCATGCTTTAGGCTTTGTTTTCTTCAAAACGGTATAACCAGCTATACCGAAACGTCACTATTGTGAAAACAAAGAAGTTATCATCCATAAAATTTCGTCATCAGTATGCTTCTAGCTGGCATACGAAGCAGAGGATTTCGAAGCGCTAAATTGTTTCAGGTTGTCGATAGTCAATTTTGAGTAGCTTTGAAGCAGCTATCGCTTTCAACATAAGATTTAGGTAATGCCAAATGTACCGGTCAACATTGAAAAACATGGTCTCCTTCATTTTCCCAGTTCTTTCTTCTACACAATCCTACATGTGCCACACAGTTTGTGATTAATTCCAATTTCTACCCGTGAAGGTCCGGATCGGAACTGGTTTTCAGGAACCCATGCTTGCCGTAAAAGGTTACTGGCGGGATCGGGTAATCAGGCTCCTTGACTTGGTTGACACGTCATCGTATCCCAATTAAATAGATCGATACTCATGACGTTGATCACTGAATTGTTTGATGTAGGCTCGATTATTTACCGACCACCACCAGATAAATGGAAGATTTCTGAGCGTGACGTTAAATAAGAAACCAACCGACCTAGCAATTTCTGCTGACCATTGCATCTCTGGGACTCATGTGTGTCACTGGCTACACACGTACATGCATCTTGTAAGTTTCAATATTGATTCTCATTTTCGGATGTTGATGTGATTTCGTTTCTTATCACAGTTTATAAACGACCATCTCTCAGTGTATCCTTCGCTATTGCGTGTCGGCTTCCGGAATCAACGACATGTAGGTTGTGGATTTAGTTCCAAATCTTTGCGGGAGGTGAAGATGAATGTCTATGCCCCATATGTAATAGCAATCAATGGAAAATTGCTCAGTTTCAAGAAAGAATCCCAATCTAACTGATTCATTTGATTGTAGGGGACGAAAACTGCTTGGAAGAAGTATGTGCCCCACTCATGTCAGTGTACACAAATTGAGAGTTCGAACCCTGATTAGGATACTTTGACATATTTCTTTGTATAAGAAAATGAAATGCAATAGCTTTTTCATAATGTTTATTAGCTCAGGATCATATACAGTCATATTAAATTGATATTTGCAATCCATAACACAAACACAACAACATATACATTAATAGTAACAAAGCAAGCCAAAGATGACTTCATCATTGGACTGTTGCAACCATTTGACGTGGGCTTTATGTATGCAAAAGCGTGCTGCATTTGACCACGAATGTGATCTCCATAGGCGATCTAGACACCGATCTGGGGAAATGTCATGGGATCGCTAAGGCAGTTGAGAAGATAATTGGGGTGGTATGGACTTAGGGGAGAGCTGAAGTTGGACTGGCTGGAATACTCCGTCCACTGTTGCGGGCTTGGTGTGGCTTGGAAGGAGGTTTCTGTCATCACATGTGGGTAGTGAAGGGCACTCTAAACAGGCCGTGTACTGGATACTGCGTCAGTGAGAGCGCTGTAGACGTTGTGAGATGATGTGAACATCAAGGGATTGTAGACTGGGTCGTAGTCCGTCAGTGAGGAGTATCCGGGTCCGGTGCTGGGCAGGTAGTGAAGACTGAAACCCAAGAAAAAGAAAGCGTTGTAAGCACGGGAATGAGAGGAGAGTGTGTCGAAGCTATTCAGAGCACCATGCACTTGCAAAACTAACCGATGCATGTGTGGTCGCTTGTTGTGTACTTACTTTGATTTGGGTTTGTCTTTCACGTCATCTTTCTTGGTCGCCGTGGGTGGTGTGAGCACGTGACACTTGTCCGGTACCGTTATATCACGTGACTGTGATGTGCCTTGTTGATACAGTTGCTGTCTCATCCAGTTCAAGTGAGCACCTTTAGACTGTCGCTTGAACTTGGAACGGCGGTTCTGAAACCAGATCTGTATGCCACGATGTGGCCACTTATAATGGGACATTCTAAAATTCACTGGTGTAGTATATTTGGGAAAGAGTTTTCTCCAACTATGAAACGATATTTGCAAAATACTGATTATACCCTAAATATGATACCTACGTATCTTACGCAATAAGTAAAGCAGTTGTGACTCTTGTCCAGTAGTATATATAATTGAAGGTAACTGCGTGTGTAAATGAGGGTAAAGGGGTTTATGACATTGTGATATTTCAGATAGGATGTTTTGTCCTATGAGAACTTTGCTCAAGTATAAGTGTCATTGGGGTTATATTCATCCACCTACCGATAGTCTCTCCACGTCGATGTTGATGGTGTTGGAGAGATCCTCCAAGATGGAGCTGTCAGGATACTGAGAGGACAGGAACACCTTCTCCAGCTGGGCCAACTGTGAATATGCACGATGCAGATCAAAACGGGTTTCAGATGTATTTTGGGTGATTTTCAAGATTAGCGTTTATTGTGGTGTTATCTTTATACGTTTGGAGTAATGGAATATAAAATATTTACCTGACTAGCAGAGTACTTGATTCGGTTCCTGGACGGAACGATAGCCTTGTTAATGCTACACTTGCTTGGCTTGGTCTCGGGGCTCTTCACTTTCATTTCTGCCTCGTATCTGTGTAGAAATCTTTCCAAAACGAACTGCGAATAATGTGAAGATGACGTGACAAGTTTAGACTGTTCAGATGAGCGCAGATCTATGACTAGTGCCTGAAATCAAGGCGTTTCAGCTTTTATTACCGTAACCTGACTGTCGGACTTCTTTTAAGTCCACCTCCATACACCACCCACTCATTACTTGCATTTATGTATTGTTAGCAATCAGGAATTACCCCTTCATGCATAGCCGCCATGCTGTTTAAGCTGGAACATCTTGATTGTTTTCACAGCGATAAGAAGTGCATCTTTCTGTGTTTAATTAATGTTTAAAGGTAGCAGTCGTACCTGAGGTAGCCGTACATTAAAGAAACCTCCGACGAGTGAGCGTGTACTCACTTACTTGTCAAAACTTCACACCTGCATCAGAGAGGCCGCCCTTAGTAGCACACATGCATTGATACTACGTTTAAATGACCATGTTCTTTGTGTTACAATTTCATAAACAAACACAGCCAACAATTTACAAATCCTACCGAGGAATCCCTATAATGCATGGATGGAGCAGGCATTAAGGAAAAGAGAGGCTTCACGGGCACAACACTTTTGTTTTTAAGAGCATCAAACGCATATGCATTTACCTGAAAGTTAAAACTGGCACAAGAACAAAGCATCTAAATAATCATTATTTGCTCCAAAAGAAATAAAATTGATACATGCCACGAGTCAGGATGATGGTTTACCAGTTGCTTACACTGTTTTCATCTGGCTCTCCTACATTTGTAGGTTTGGAGAAAAATACTTGCAATTTACAAACCACGTGGCCAAAACACACACCAACCAGCACATGAAATACACCATACCCGTAATTATCCATATATTCACCTTCATTCATATCACATATGTAACTGTATGTTAAGTAAATGAATGTGGCCAATCATTTCAACATCCCACTCACGTTCCACATACCAAATTACCCATGAATACCTTTCGATATAATCGAACGGATATTAATCCTAATTCCATTTAAGCTAGAACTTGACTGGCACCATGTACATTTCATTGTGGCAATCCACGTACTCCTAAACAAAATCTTAGAATGACTGTTGTTACTACACCGAAAAGTGTTTGGTATATTTGTAATTCAAAGCTCATCTTCACACAGCGCCACTGTTCCTCAATTCCGTCCTATCCGAAGGAAGCGTCTGATAATCTAGTAAGGTGGCCATGCTTTAGGCTTTGTTTTCTTCAAAACGGTATAACCAGCTATACCGAAACGTCACTATTGTGAAAACAAAGAAGTTATCATCCATAAAATTTCGTCATCAGTATGCTTCTAGCTGGCATACGAAGCAGAGGATTTCGAAGCGCTAAATTGTTTCAGGTTGTCGATAGTCAATTTTGAGTAGCTTTGAAGCAGCTATCGCTTTCAACATAAGATTTAGGTAATGCCAAATGTACCGGTCAACATTGAAAAACATGGTCTCCTTCATTTTCCCAGTTCTTTCTTCTACACAATCCTACATGTGCCACACAGTTTGTGATTAATTCCAATTTCTACCCGTGAAGGTCCGGATCGGAACTGGTTTTCAGGAACCCATGCTTGCCGTAAAAGGTTACTGGCGGGATCGGGTAATCAGGCTCCTTGACTTGGTTGACACGTCATCGTATCCCAATTAAATAGATCGATACTCATGACGTTGATCACTGAATTGTTTGATGTAGGCTCGATTATTTACCGACCACCACCAGATAAATGGAAGATTTCTGAGCGTGACGTTAAATAAGAAACCAACCGACCTAGCAATTTCTGCTGACCATTGCATCTCTGGGACTCATGTGTGTCACTGGCTACACACGTACATGCATCTTGTAAGTTTCAATATTGATTCTCATTTTCGGATGTTGATGTGATTTCGTTTCTTATCACAGTTTATAAACGACCATCTCTCAGTGTATCCTTCGCTATTGCGTGTCGGCTTCCGGAATCAACGACATGTAGGTTGTGGATTTAGTTCCAAATCTTTGCGGGAGGTGAAGATGAATGTCTATGCCCCATATGTAATAGCAATCAATGGAAAATTGCTCAGTTTCAAGAAAGAATCCCAATCTAACTGATTCATTTGATTGTAGGGGACGAAAACTGCTTGGAAGAAGTATGTGCCCCACTCATGTCAGTGTACACAAATTGAGAGTTCGAACCCTGATTAGGATACTTTGACATATTTCTTTGTATAAGAAAATGAAATGCAATAGCTTTTTCATAATGTCTATTAGCTCAGGATTATATACAGTCATATTAAATTGATATTTGCAATCCATAACACAAACACAACAACATATACATTAATAGTAACAAAGCAAGCCAAAGATGACTTCATCATTGGACTGTTGCAACCATTTGACGTGGGCTTTATGTATGCAAAAGCGTGCTGCATTTGACCACGAATGTGATCTCCATAGGCGATCTAGACACCGATCTGGGGAAATGTCATGGGATCGCTAAGGCAGTTGAGAAGATAATTGGGGTGGTATGGACTTAGGGGAGAGCTGAAGTTGGACTGGCTGGAATACTCCGTCCACTGTTGCGGGCTTGGTGTGGCTTGGAAGGAGGTTTCTGTCATCACATGTGGGTAGTGAAGGGCACTCTGAACAGGCCGTGTACTGGATACTGCGTCAGTGAGAGCGCTGTAGACGTTGTGAGATGATGTGAACATCAAGGGATTGTAGACTGGGTCGTAGTCCGTCAGTGAGGAGTATCCGGGTCCGGTGCTGGGCAGGTAGTGAAGACTGAAACCCAAGAAAAAGAAAGCGTTGTAAGCACGGGAATGAGAGGAGAGTGTGTCGAAGCTATTCAGAGCACCATGCACTTGCAAAACTAACCGATGCATGTGTGGTCGCTTGTTGTGTACTTACTTTGATTTGGGTTTGTCTTTCACGTCATCTTTCTTGGTCGCCGTGGGTGGTGTGAGCACGTGACACTTGTCCGGTACCGTTATATCACGTGACTGTGATGTGCCTTGTTGATACAGTTGCTGTCTCATCCAGTTCAAGTGAGCACCTTTAGACTGTCGCTTGAACTTGGAACGGCGGTTCTGAAACCAGATCTGTATGCCACGATGTGGCCACTTATAATGGGACATTCTAAAATTCACTGGTGTAGTATATTTGGGAAAGAGTTTTCTCCAACTATGAAACGATATTTGCAAAATACTGATTATACCCTAAATATGATACCTACGTATCTTACGCAATAAGTAAAGCAGTTGTGACTCTTGTCCAGTAGTATATATAATTGAAGGTAACTGCGTGTGTAAATGAGGGTAAAGGGGTTTATGACATTGTGATATTTCAGATAGGATGTTTTGTCCTATGAGAACTTTGCTCAAGTATAAGTGTCATTGGGGTTATATTCATCCACCTACCGATAGTCTCTCCACGTCGATGTTGATGGTGTTGGAGAGATCCTCCAAGATGGAGCTGTCAGGATACTGAGAGGACAGGAACACCTTCTCCAGCTGGGCCAACTGTGAATATGCACGATGCAGATCAAAACGGGTTTCAGATGTATTTTGGGTGATTTTCAAGATTAGCGTTTATTGTGGTGTTATCTTTATACGTTTGGAGTAATGGAATATAAAATATTTACCTGACTAGCAGAGTACTTGATTCGGTTCCTGGACGGAACGATAGCCTTGTTAATGCTACACTTGCTTGGCTTGGTCTCGGGGCTCTTCACTTTCATTTCTGCCTCGTATCTGTGTAGAAATCTTTCCAAAACGAACTGCGAATAATGTGAAGATGACGTGACAAGTTTAGACTGTTCAGATGAGCGCAGATCTATGACTAGTGCCTGAAATCAAGGCGTTTCAGCTTTTATTACCGTAACCTGACTGTCGGACTTCTTTTAAGTCCACCTCCATACACCACCCACTCATTACTTGCATTTATGTATTGTTAGCAATCAGGAATTACCCCTTCATGCATAGCCGCCATGCTGTTTAAGCTGGAACATCTTGATTGTTTTCACAGCGATAAGAAGTGCATCTTTCTGTGTTTAATTAATGTTTAAAGGTAGCAGTCGTACCTGAGGTAGCCGTACATTAAAGAAACCTCCGACGAGTGAGCGTGTACTCACTTACTTGTCAAAACTTCACACCTGCATCAGAGAGGCCGCCCTTAGTAGCACACATGCATTGATACTACGTTTAAATGACCATGTTCTTTGTGTTACAATTTCATAAACAAACACAGCCAACAATTTACAAATCCTACCGAGGAATCCCTATAATGCATGGATGGAGCAGGCATTAAGGAAAAGAGAGGCTTCACGGGCACAACACTTTTGTTTTTAAGAGCATCAAACGCATATGCATTTACCTGAAAGTTAAAACTGGCACAAGAACAAAGCATCTAAATAATCATTATTTGCTCCAAAAGAAATAAAATTGATACATGCCACGAGTCAGGATGATGGTTTACCAGTTGCTTACACTGTTTTCATCTGGCTCTCCTACATTTGTAGGTTTGGAGAAAAATACTTGCAATTTACAAACCACGTGGCCAAAACACACACCAACCAGCACATGAAATACACCATACCCGTAATTATCCATATATTCACCTTCATTCATATCACATATGTAACTGTATGTTAAGTAAATGAATGTGGCCAATCATTTCAACATCCCACTCACGTTCCACATACCAAATTACCCATGAATACCTTTCGATATAATCGAACGGATATTAATCCTAATTCCATTTAAGCTAGAACTTGACTGGCACCATGTACATTTCATTGTGGCAATCCACGTACTCCTAAACAAAATCTTAGAATGACTGTTGTTACTACACCGAAAAGTGTTTGGTATATTTGTAATTCAAAGCTCATCTTCACACAGCGCCACTGTTCCTCAATTCCGTCCTATCCGAAGGAAGCGTCTGATAATCTAGTAAGGTGGCCATGCTTTAGGCTTTGTTTTCTTCAAAACGGTATAACCAGCTATACCGAAACGTCACTATTGTGAAAACAAAGAAGTTATCATCCATAAAATTTCGTCATCAGTATGCTTCTAGCTGGCATACGAAGCAGAGGATTTCGAAGCGCTAAATTGTTTCAGGTTGTCGATAGTCAATTTTGAGTAGCTTTGAAGCAGCTATCGCTTTCAACATAAGATTTAGGTAATGCCAAATGTACCGGTCAACATTGAAAAACATGGTCTCCTTCATTTTCCCAGTTCTTTCTTCTACACAATCCTACATGTGCCACACAGTTTGTGATTAATTCCAATTTCTACCCGTGAAGGTCCGGATCGGAACTGGTTTTCAGGAACCCATGCTTGCCGTAAAAGGTTACTGGCGGGATCGGGTAATCAGGCTCCTTGACTTGGTTGACACGTCATCGTATCCCAATTAAATAGATCGATACTCATGACGTTGATCACTGAATTGTTTGATGTAGGCTCGATTATTTACCGACCACCACCAGATAAATGGAAGATTTCTGAGCGTGACGTTAAATAAGAAACCAACCGACCTAGCAATTTCTGCTGACCATTGCATCTCTGGGACTCATGTGTGTCACTGGCTACACACGTACATGCATCTTGTAAGTTTCAATATTGATTCTCATTTTCGGATGTTGATGTGATTTCGTTTCTTATCACAGTTTATAAACGACCATCTCTCAGTGTATCCTTCGCTATTGCGTGTCGGCTTCCGGAATCAACGACATGTAGGTTGTGGATTTAGTTCCAAATCTTTGCGGGAGGTGAAGATGAATGTCTATGCCCCATATGTAATAGCAATCAATGGAAAATTGCTCAGTTCCAAGAAAGAATCCCAATCTAACTGATTCATTTGATTGTAGGGGACGAAAACTGCTTGGAAGAAGTATGTGCCCCACTCATGTCAGTGTACACAAATTGAGAGTTCGAACCCTGATTAGGATACTTTGACATATTTCTTTGTATAAGAAAATGAAATGCAATAGCTTTTTCATAATGTTTATTAGCTCAGGATCATATACAGTCATATTAAATTGATATTTGCAATCCATAACACAAACACAACAACATATACATTAATAGTAACAAAGCAAGCCAAAGATGACTTCATCATTGGACTGTTGCAACCATTTGACGTGGGCTTTATGTATGCAAAAGCGTGCTGCATTTGACCACGAATGTGATCTCCATAGGCGATCTAGACACCGATCTGGGGAAATGTCATGGGATCGCTAAGGCAGTTGAGAAGATAATTGGGGTGGTATGGACTTAGGGGAGAGCTGAAGTTGGACTGGCTGGAATACTCCGTCCACTGTTGCGGGCTTGGTGTGGCTTGGAAGGAGGTTTCTGTCATCACATGTGGGTAGTGAAGGGCACTCTGAACAGGCCGTGTACTGGATACTGCGTCAGTGAGAGCGCTGTAGACGTTGTGAGATGATGTGAACATCAAGGGATTGTAGACTGGGTCGTAGTCCGTCAGTGAGGAGTATACGGGTCCGGTGCTGGGCAGGTAGTGAAGACTGAAACCCAAGAAAAAGAAAGCGTTGTAAGCACGGGAATGAGAGGAGAGTGTGTCGAAGCTATTCAGAGCACCATGCACTTGCAAAACTAACCGATGCATGTGTGGTCGCTTGTTGTGTACTTACTTTGATTTGGGTTTGTCTTTCACGTCATCTTTCTTGGTCGCCGTGGGTGGTGTGAGCACGTGACACTTGTCCGGTACCGTTATATCACGTGACTGTGATGTGCCTTGTTGATACAGTTGCTGTCTCATCCAGTTCAAGTGAGCACCTTTAGACTGTCGCTTGAACTTGGAACGGCGGTTCTGAAACCAGATCTGTATGCCACGATGTGGCCACTTATAATGGGACATTCTAAAATTCACTGGTGTAGTATATTTGGGAAAGAGTTTTCTCCAACTATGAAACGATATTTGCAAAATACTGATTATACCCTAAATATGATACCTACGTATCTTACGCAATAAGTAAAGCAGTTGTGACTCTTGTCCAGTAGTATATATAATTGAAGGTAACTGCGTGTGTAAATGAGGGTAAAGGGGTTTATGACATTGTGATATTTCAGATAGGATGTTTTGTCCTATGAGAACTTTGCTCAAGTATAAGTGTCATTGGGGTTATATTCATCCACCTACCGATAGTCTCTCCACGTCGATGTTGATGGTGTTGGAGAGATCCTCCAAGATGGAGCTGTCAGGATACTGAGAGGACAGGAACACCTTCTCCAGCTGGGCCAACTGTGAATATGCACGATGCAGATCAAAACGGGTTTCAGATGTATTTTGGGTGATTTTCAAGATTAGCGTTTATTGTGGTGTTATCTTTATACGTTTGGAGTAATGGAATATAAAATATTTACCTGACTAGCAGAGTACTTGATTCGGTTCCTGGACGGAACGATAGCCTTGTTAATGCTACACTTGCTTGGCTTGGTCTCGGGGCTCTTCACTTTCATTTCTGCCTCGTATCTGTGTAGAAATCTTTCCAAAACGAACTGCGAATAATGTGAAGATGACGTGACAAGTTTAGACTGTTCAGATGAGCGCAGATCTATGACTAGTGCCTGAAATCAAGGCGTTTCAGCTTTTATTACCGCAACCTGACTGTCGGACTTCTTTTAAGTCCACCTCCATACACCACCCACTCATTACTTGCATTTATGTATTGTTAGCAATCAGGAATTACCCCTTCATGCATAGCCGCCATGCTGTTTAAGCTGGAACATCTTGATTGTTTTCACAGCGATAAGAAGTGCATCTTTCTGTGTTTAATTAATGTTTAAAGGTAGCAGTCGTACCTGAGGTAGCCGTACATTAAAGAAACCTCCGACGAGTGAGCGTGTACTCACTTACTTGTCAAAACTTCACACCTGCATCAGAGAGGCCGCCCTTAGTAGCACACATGCATTGATACTACGTTTAAATGACCATGTTCTTTGTGTTACAATTTCATAAACAAACACAGCCAACAATTTACAAATCCTACCGAGGAATCCCTATAATGCATGGATGGAGCAGGCATTAAGGAAAAGAGAGGCTTCACGGGCACAACACTTTTGTTTTTAAGAGCATCAAACGCATATGCATTTACCTGAAAGTTAAAACTGGCACAAGAACAAAGCATCTAAATAATCATTATTTGCTCCAAAAGAAATAAAATTGATACATGCCACGAGTCAGGATGATGGTTTACCAGTTGCTTACACTGTTTTCATCTGGCTCTCCTACATTTGTAGGTTTGGAGAAAAATACTTGCAATTTACAAACCACGTGGCCAAAACACACACCAACCAGCACATGAAATACACCATACCCGTAATTATCCATATATTCACCTTCATTCATATCACATATGTAACTGTATGTTAAGTAAATGAATGTGGCCAATCATTTCAACATCCCACTCACGTTCCACATACCAAATTACCCATGAATACCTTTCGATATAATCGAACGGATATTAATCCTAATTCCATTTAAGCTAGAACTTGACTGGCACCATGTACATTTCATTGTGGCAGTCCACGTACTCCTAAACAAAATCTTAGAATGACTGTTGTTACTACACCGAAAAGTGTTTGGTATATTTGTAATTCAAAGCTCATCTTCACACAGCGCCACTGTTCCTCAATTCCGTCCTATCCGAAGGAAGCGTCTGATAATCTAGTAAGGTGGCCATGCTTTAGGCTTTGTTTTCTTCAAAACGGTATAACCAGCTATACCGAAACGTCACTATTGTGAAAACAAAGAAGTTATCATCCATAAAATTTCGTCATCAGTATGCTTCTAGCTGGCATACGAAGCAGAGGATTTCGAAGCGCTAAATTGTTTCAGGTTGTCGATAGTCAATTTTGAGTAGCTTTGAAGCAGCTATCGCTTTCAACATAAGATTTAGGTAATGCCAAATGTACCGGTCAACATTGAAAAACATGGTCTCCTTCATTTTCCCAGTTCTTTCTTCTACACAATCCTACATGTGCCACACAGTTTGTGATTAATTCCAATTTCTACCCGTGAAGGTCCGGATCGGAACTGGTTTTCAGGAACCCATGCTTGCCGTAAAAGGTTACTGGCGGGATCGGGTAATCAGGCTCCTTGACTTGGTTGACACGTCATCGTATCCCAATTAAATAGATCGATACTCATGACGTTGATCACTGAATTGTTTGATGTAGGCTCGATTATTTACCGACCACCACCAGATAAATGGAAGATTTCTGAGCGTGACGTTAAATAAGAAACCAACCGACCTAGCAATTTCTGCTGACCATTGCATCTCTGGGACTCATGTGTGTCACTGGCTACACACGTACATGCATCTTGTAAGTTTCAATATTGATTCTCATTTTCGGATGTTGATGTGATTTCGTTTCTTATCACAGTTTATAAACGACCATCTCTCAGTGTATCCTTCGCTATTGCGTGTCGGCTTCCGGAATCAACGACATGTAGGTTGTGGATTTAGTTCCAAATCTTTGCGGGAGGTGAAGATGAATGTCTATGCCCCATATGTAATAGCAATCAATGGAAAATTGCTCAGTTTCAAGAAAGAATCCCAATCTAACTGATTCATTTGATTGTAGGGGACGAAAACTGCTTGGAAGAAGTATGTGTCCCACTCATGTCAGTGTACACAAATTGAGAGTTCGAACCCTGATTAGGATACTTTGACATATTTCTTTGTATAAGAAAATGAAATGCAATAGCTTTTTCATAATGTTTATTAGCTCAGGATCATATACAGTCATATTAAATTGATATTTGCAATCCATAACACAAACACAACAACATATACATTAATAGTAACAAAGCAAGCCAAAGATGACTTCATCATTGGACTGTTGCAACCATTTGACGTGGGCTTTATGTATGCAAAAGCGTGCTGCATTTGACCACGAATGTGATCTCCATAGGCGATCTAGACACCGATCTGGGGAAATGTCATGGGATCGCTAAGGCAGTTGAGAAGATAATTGGGGTGGTATGGACTTAGGGGAGAGCTGAAGTTGGACTGGCTGGAATACTCCGTCCACTGTTGCGGGCTTGGTGTGGCTTGGAAGGAGGTTTCTGTCATCACATGTGGGTAGTGAAGGGCACTCTGAACAGGCCGTGTACTGGATACTGCGTCAGTGAGAGCGCTGTAGACGTTGTGAGATGATGTGAACATCAAGGGATTGTAGACTGGGTCGTAGTCCGTCAGTGAGGAGTATCCGGGTCCGGTGCTGGGCAGGTAGTGAAGACTGAAACCCAAGAAAAAGAAAGCGTTGTAAGCACGGGAATGAGAGGAGAGTGTGTCGAAGCTATTCAGAGCACCATGCACTTGCAAAACTAACCGATGCATGTGTGGTCGCTTGTTGTGTACTTACTTTGATTTGGGTTTGTCTTTCACGTCATCTTTCTTGGTCGCCGTGGGTGGTGTGAGCACGTGACACTTGTCCGGTACCGTTATATCACGTGACTGTGATGTGCCTTGTTGATACAGTTGCTGTCTCATCCAGTTCAAGTGAGCACCTTTAGACTGTCGCTTGAACTTGGAACGGCGGTTCTGAAACCAGATCTGTATGCCACGATGTGGCCACTTATAATGGGACATTCTAAAATTCACTGGTGTAGTATATTTGGGAAAGAGTTTTCTCCAACTATGAAACGATATTTGCAAAATACTGATTATACCCTAAATATGATACCTACGTATCTTACGCAATAAGTAAAGCAGTTGTGACTCTTGTCCAGTAGTATATATAATTGAAGGTAACTGCGTGTGTAAATGAGGGTAAAGGGGTTTATGACATTGTGATATTTCAGATAGGATGTTTTGTCCTATGAGAACTTTGCTCAAGTATAAGTGTCATTGGGGTTATATTCATCCACCTACCGATAGTCTCTCCACGTCGATGTTGATGGTGTTGGAGAGATCCTCCAAGATGGAGCTGTCAGGATACTGAGAGGACAGGAACACCTTCTCCAGCTGGGCCAACTGTGAATATGCACGATGCAGATCAAAACGGGTTTCAGATGTATTTTGGGTGATTTTCAAGATTAGCGTTTATTGTGGTGTTATCTTTATACGTTTGGAGTAATGGAATATAAAATATTTACCTGACTAGCAGAGTACTTGATTCGGTTCCTGGACGGAACGATAGCCTTGTTAATGCTACACTTGCTTGGCTTGGTCTCGGGGCTCTTCACTTTCATTTCTGCCTCGTATCTGTGTAGAAATCTTTCCAAAACGAACTGCGAATAATGTGAAGATGACGTGACAAGTTTAGACTGTTCAGATGAGCGCAGATCTATGACTAGTGCCTGAAATCAAGGCGTTTCAGCTTTTATTACCGTAACCTGACTGTCGGACTTCTTTTAAGTCCACCTCCATACACCACCCACTCATTACTTGCATTTATGTATTGTTAGCAATCAGGAATTACCCCTTCATGCATAGCCGCCATGCTGTTTAAGCTGGAACATCTTGATTGTTTTCACAGCGATAAGAAGTTCATCTTTCTGTGTTTAATTAATGTTTAAAGGTAGCAGTCGTACCTGAGGTAGCCGTACATTAAAGAAACCTCCGACGAGTGAGCGTGTACTCACTTACTTGTCAAAACTTCACACCTGCATCAGAGAGGCCGCCCTTAGTAGCACACATGCATTGATACTACGTTTAAATGACCATGTTCTTTGTGTTACAATTTCATAAACAAACACAGCCAACAATTTACAAATCCTACCGAGGAATCCCTATAATGCATGGATGGAGCAGGCATTAAGGAAAAGAGAGGCTTCACGGGCACAACACTTTTGTTTTTAAGAGCATCAAACGCATATGCATTTACCTGAAAGTTAAAACTGGCACAAGAACAAAGCATCTAAATAATCATTATTTGCTCCAAAAGAAATAAAATTGATACATGCCACGAGTCAGGATGATGGTTTACCAGTTGCTTACACTGTTTTCATCTGGCTCTCCTACATTTGTAGGTTTGGAGAAAAATACTTGCAATTTACAAACCACGTGGCCAAAACACACACCAACCAGCACATGAAATACACCATACCCGTAATTATCCATATATTCACCTTCATTCATATCACATATGTAACTGTATGTTAAGTAAATGAATGTGGCCAATCATTTCAACATCCCACTCACGTTCCACATACCAAATTACCCATGAATACCTTTCGATATAATCGAACGGATATTAATCCTAATTCCATTTAAGCTAGAACTTGACTGGCACCATGTACATTTCATTGTGGCAATCCACGTACTCCTAAACAAAATCTTAGAATGACTGTTGTTACTACACCGAAAAGTGTTTGGTATATTTGTAATTCAAAGCTCATCTTCACACAGCGCCACTGTTCCTCAAGTCCATCCTGTCGTAAGAGGCGACTAACGGGATCGGGTGGTCAGACTCGCTGACTTGTTTGATACATGTCATCGGTTCCCAATTGAGCAGATCAATGCTCATGTTGTTGATCACTGGATTGTCTGTTCAAGACTCGATTATTTACAGACCGCCGCCATATAGCTGTAATATTGCTGACTGCGGCGTAAAACTAAACTCACTCACTCACTCACTCAAGTCCATCCTATCCGAAGGAAGCGTCTGATAATCTAGTAAGGTGGCCATGCTTTAGGCTTTGTTTTCTTCAAAACGGTATGACCAGCTATACCGAAACGTCACTATTGTGAAAACAAAGAAGTTATCATCCATAAAATTTCGTCATCAGTATGCTTCTAGCTGGCATACGAAGCAGAGGATTTCGAAGCGCTAAATTGTTTCAGGTTGTCGATAGTCAATTTTGAGTAGCTTTGAAGCAGCTATCGCTTTCAACATAAGATTTAGGTAATGCCAAATGTACCGGTCAACATTGAAAAACATGGTCTCCTTCATTTTCCCAGTTCTTTCTTCTACACAATCCTACATGTGCCACACAGTTTGTGATTAATTCCAATTTCTACCCGTGAAGGTCCGGATCGGAACTGGTTTTCAGGAACCCATGCTTGCCGTAAAAGGTTACTGGCGGGATCGGGTAATCAGGCTCCTTGACTTGGTTGACACGTCATCGTATCCCAATTAAATAGATCGATACTCATGACGTTGATCACTGAATTGTTTGATGTAGGCTCGATTATTTACCGACCACCACCAGATAAATGGAAGATTTCTGAGCGTGACGTTAAATAAGAAACCAACCGACCTAGCAATTTCTGCTGACCATTGCATCTCTGGGACTCATGTGTGTCACTGGCTACACACGTACATGCATCTTGTAAGTTTCAATATTGATTCTCATTTTCGGATGTTGATGTGATTTCGTTTCTTATCACAGTTTATAAACGACCATCTCTCAGTGTATCCTTCGCTATTGCGTGTCGGCTTCCGGAATCAACGACATGTAGGTTGTGGATTTAGTTCCAAATCTTTGCGGGAGGTGAAGATGAATGTCTATGCCCCATATGTAATAGCAATCAATGGAAAATTGCTCAGTTCCAAGAAAGAATCCCAATCTAACTGATTCATTTGATTGTAGGGGACGAAAACTGCTTGGAAGAAGTATGTGCCCCACTCATGTCAGTGTACACAAATTGAGAGTTCGAATCCTGATTAGGATACTTTGACATATTTCTTTGTATAAGAAAATGAAATGCAATAGCTTTTTCATAATGTTTATTAGCTCAGGATCATATACAGTCATATTAAATTGATATTTGCAATCCATAACACAAACACAACAAAATATACATTAATAGTAACAAAGCAAGCCAAAGATGACTTCATCATTGGACTGTTGCAACCATTTGACGTGGGCTTTATGTATGCAAAAGCGTGCTGCATTTGACCACGAATGTGATCTCCATAGGCGATCTAGACACCGATCTGGGGAAATGTCATGGGATCGCTAAGGCAGTTGAGAAGATAATTGGGGTGGTATGGACTTAGGGGAGAGCTGAAGTTGGACTGGCTGCAATACTCCGTCCACTGTTGCGGGCTTGGTGTGGCTTGGAAGGAGGTTTCTGTCATCACATGTGGGTAGTGAAGGGCACTCTGAACAGGCCGTGTACTGGATACTGCGTCAGTGAGAGCGCTGTAGACGTTGTGAGATGATGTGAACATCAAGGGATTGTAGACTGGGTCGTAGTCCGTCAGTGAGGAGTATCCGGGTCCGGTGCTGGGCAGGTAGTGAAGACTGAAACCCAAGAAAAAGAAAGCGTTGTAAGCACGGGAATGAGAGGAGAGTGTGTCGAAGCTATTCAGAGCACCATGCACTTGCAAAACTAACCGATGCATGTGTGGTCGCTTGTTGTGTACTTACTTTGATTTGGGTTGTCTTTCACGTCATCTTTCTTGGTCGCCGTGGGTGGTGTGAGCACGTGACACTTGTCCGGTACCGTTATATCACGTGACTGTGATGTGCCTTGTTGATACAGTTGCTGTCTCATCCAGTTCAAGTGAGCACCTTTAGACTGTCGCTTGAACTTGGAACGGCGGTTCTGAAACCAGATCTGTATGCCACGATGTGGCCACTTATAATGGGACATTCTAAAATTCACTGGTGTAGTATATTTGGGAAAGAGTTTTCTCCAACTATGAAACGATATTTGCAAAATACTGATTATACCCTAAATATGATACCTACGTATCTTACGCAATAAGTAAAGCAGTTGTGACTCTTGTCCAGTAGTATATATAATTGAAGGTAACTGCGTGTGTAAATGAGGGTAAAGGGGTTTATGACATTGTGATATTTCAGATAGGATGTTTTGTCCTATGAGAACTTTGCTCAAGTATAAGTGTCATTGGGGTTATATTCATCCACCTACCGATAGTCTCTCCACGTCGATGTTGATGGTGTTGGAGAGATCCTCCAAGATGGAGCTGTCAGGATACTGAGAGGACAGGAACACCTTCTCCAGCTGGGCCAACTGTGAATATGCACGATGCAGATCAAAACGGGTTTCAGATGTATTTTGGGTGATTTTCAAGATTAGCGTTTATTGTGGTGTTATCTTTATACGTTTGGAGTAATGGAATATAAAATATTTACCTGACTAGCAGAGTACTTGATTCGGTTCCTGGACGGAACGATAGCCTTGTTAATGCTACACTTGCTTGGCTTGGTCTCGGGGCTCTTCACTTTCATTTCTGCCTCGTAACTGTGTAGAAATCTTTCCAAAACGAACTGCGAATAATGTGAAGATGACGTGACAAGTTTAGACTGTTCAGATGAGCGCAGATCTATGACTAGTGCCTGAAATCAAGGCGTTTCAGCTTTTATTACCGTAACCTGACTGTCGGACTTCTTTTAAGTCCACCTCCATACACCACCCACTCATTACTTGCATTTATGTATTGTTAGCAATCAGGAATTATCCCTTCATGCATAGCCGCCATGCTGTTTAAGCTGGAACATCTTGATTGTTTTCACAGCGATAAGAAGTTCATCTTTCTGTGTTTAATTAATTTTTAAAGGTAGCAGTCGTACCTGAGGTAGCCGTACATTAAAGAAACCTCCGACGAGTGAGCGTGTACTCACTTACTTGTCAAAACTTCACACCTGCATCAGAGAGGCCGCCCTTAGTAGCACACATGCATTGATACTACGTTTAAATGACCATGTTCTTTGTGTTACAATTTCATAAACAAACACAGCCAACAATTTACAAATCCTACCGAGGAATCCCTATAATGCATGGATGGTGCAGGCATTAAGGAAAAGAGAGGCTTCACGGGCACAACACTTTTGTTTTTAAGAGCATCAAACGCATATGCATTTACCTGAAAGTTAAAACTGGCACAAGAACAAAGCATCTAAATAATCATTATTTGCTCCAAAAGAAATAAAATTGATACATGCCACGAGTCAGGATGATGGTTTACCAGTTGCTTACACTGTTTTCATCTGGCTCTCCTACATTTGTAGGTTTGGAGAAAAATACTTGCAATTTACAAACCACGTGGCCAAAACACACACCAACCAGCACATGAAATACACCATACCCGTAATTATCCATATATTCACCTTCATTCATATCACATATGTAACTGTATGTTAAGTAAATGAATGTGGCCAATCATTTCAACATCCCACTCACGTTCCACATACCAAATTACCCATGAATACCTTTCGATATAATCGAATGGATATTAATCCTAATTCCATTTAAGCTAGAACTTGACTGGCACCATGTACATTTCATTGTGGCAATCCACGTACTCCTAATCAAAATCTTAGAATGTTGTTACTACACCGAAAAGTGTTTGGTATATTTGTAATTCAAAGCTCATCTTCACACAGCGCCACTGTTCCTCAAGTCCATCCTGTCGTAAGAGGCGACTAACGGGATCGGGTGGTCAGACTCGCTGACTTGTTTGATACATGTCATCGGTTCCCAATTGAGCAGATCAATGCTCATGTTGTTGATCACTGGATTGTCTGTTCAAGACTCGATTATTTACAGACCGCCGCCATATAGCTGTAATATTGCTGACTGCGGCGTAAAACTAAACTCACTCACTCACTCACTCAAGTCCATCCTATCCGAAGGAAGCGTCTGATAATCTAGTAAGGTGGCCATGCTTTAGGCTTTGTTTTCTTCAAAACGGTATGACCAGCTATACCGAAACGTCACTATTGTGAAAACAAAGAAGTTATCATCCATAAAATTTCGTCATCAGTATGCTTCTAGCTGGCATACGAAGCAGAGGATTTCGAAGCGCTAAATTGTTTCAGGTTGTCGATAGTCAATTTTGAGTAGCTTTGAAGCAGCTATCGCTTTCAACATAAGATTTAGGTAATGCCAAATGTACCGGTCAACATTGAAAAACATGGTCTCCTTCATTTTCCCAGTTCTTTCTTCTACACAATCCTACATGTGCCACACAGTTTGTGATTAATTCCAATTTCTACCCGTGAAGGTCCGGATCGGAACTGGTTTTCAGGAACCCATGCTTGCCGTAAAAGGTTACTGGCGGGATCGGGTAATCAGGCTCCTTGACTTGGTTGACACGTCATCGTATCCCAATTAAATAGATCGATACTCATGACGTTGATCACTGAATTGTTTGATGTAGGCTCGATTATTTACCGACCACCACCAGATAAATGGAAGATTTCTGAGCGTGACGTTAAATAAGAAACCAACCGACCTAGCAATTTCTGCTGACCATTGCATCTCTGGGACTCATGTGTGTCACTGGCTACACACGTACATGCATCTTGTAAGTTTCAATATTGATTCTCATTTTCGGATGTTGATGTGATTTCGTTTCTTATCACAGTTTATAAACGACCATCTCTCAGTGTATCCTTCGCTATTGCGTGTCGGCTTCCGGAATCAACGACATGTAGGTTGTGGATTTAGTTCCAAATCTTTGCAGGAGGTGAAGATGAATGTCTATGCCCCATATGTAATAGCAATCAATGGAAAATTGCTCAGTTCCAAGAAAGAATCCCAATCTAACTGATTCATTTGATTGTAGGGGTCGAAAACTGCTTGGAAGAAGTATGTGCCCCACTCATGTCAGTGTACACAAATTGAGAGTTCGAACCCTGATTAGGATACTTTGACATATTTCTTTGTATAAGAAAATGAAATGCAATAGCTTTTTCATAATGTTTATTAGCTCAGGATCATATACAGTCATATTAAATTGATACTTGCAATCCATAACACAAACACAACAACATATACATTAATAGTAACAAAGCAAGCCAAAGATGACTTCATCATTGGACTGTTGCAACCATTTGACGTGGGCTTTATGTATGCAAAAGCGTGCTGCATTTGACCACGAATGTGATCTCCATAGGCGATCTAGACACCGATCTGGGGAAATGTCATGGGATCGCTAAGGCAGTTGAGAAGATAATTGGGGTGGTATGGACTTAGGGGAGAGCTGAAGTTGGACTGGCTGCAATACTCCGTCCACTGTTGCGGGCTTGGTGTGGCTTGGGACTTTGTTTTCCAAGCAAGTGCAGCATTAACAAGGCTATCGTTCCGTCCAGGAACCGAATCAAGTACTCTGCTAGTCAGGTAAATATTTCATATTCCATTACTCCAAACGTATAAAGATAACACCTCAATGAACGCTAATCTTGAAAATCACCCAAAATACATCTGAAACCCGTTTTGATCTGCATCGTGCATATTCACAGTTGGCCCAGCTGGAGAAGGCGTTCCTGTCCTCTCAGTATCCTGACAGCTCCATCTTGGAGGATCTCTCCAACACCATCAACATCGACGTGGAGAGACTATCGGTAGGTGGATGAATATAACCCCAATGACACTTATACTTGAGCAAAGTTCTCATAGGACAAAACATCCTATCTGAAATAGTCACAACTGCTTTACTTATTGCGTAAGATACGTAGGTATCATATTTAGGGTATAATCAGTATTTTGCAAATATCGTTTCATAGTTGGAGAAAACTCTTTCCCAAATATACTACACCAGTGAATTTTAGAATGTCCCATTATAAGTGGCCACATCGTGGCATACAGATCTGGTTTCAGAACCGCCGTTCCAAGTTCAAGCGACAGTCTAAAGGTGCTCACTTGAACTGGATGAGACAGCAACTGTATCAACAAGGCACATCACAGTCACGTGATATAACGGTACCGGACAAGTGTCACGTGCTCACACCACCCACGGCGACCAAGAAAGATGACGTGAAAGACAAACCCAAATCAAAGTAAGTACACAACAAGCGACCACACATGCATCGGTTAGTTTTGCAAGTGCATGGTGCTCTGAATAGCTTCGACACACTCTCCTCTCATTCCCGTGCTTACAACGCTTTCTTTTTCTTGGGTTTCAGTCTTCACTACCTGCCCAGCACCGGACCCGGATACTCCTCACTGACGGACTACGACCCAGTCTACAATCCCTTGATGTTCACATCATCTCACAACGTCTACAGCGCTCTCACTGACGCAGTATCCAGTACACGGCCTGTTCAGAGTGCCCTTCACTACCCACATGTGATGACAGAAACCTCCTTCCAAGCCACACCAAGCCCGCAACAGTGGACGGAGTATTCCAGCCAGTCCAACTTCAGGTTTCCCCGAAGTCCATACCACCCCAATTATCTTCTCAACTGCCTTGTGGGGGATCCGAGGTGGCCGTGTAGAGACTCCTAGGCCTGGTTCACCCCCGCAAAAAAAAAGAAAGAAAGAAAAGAAAATTATTGAAAATTATTCCAGTAATCAAATTGTGTCTCATTTTATGAATTTGAGATACAGACGTACATATTTTTATGTTCTCAATAACCCCACATCCCGAAGTCAGAAGTGTTGGGGTTAGGAGTAGATATTCGGAGTATGGCAGTACATTTTAGGTAGGGGCCTTATATTACTTACTATAGGAATTATACATATTAGGATAAAATATTTCTATTAAAATATTCGAGGTAAATCTAACCCTAACCTTCCTTGGTTACTTTTCTTAAGAATCCCCGTCGCCAGTCTTGTCAAAATGTGGCGTTGTTTTCTTTATCTTTTACAAAGCTGATTTATTTCTATGGAAATGCTCTACGTGTTCATATAACAGATCATTCTCCCCATGAATTCCTAATAATATTTTTATTGTAAATATGATTTAGCTTCTCGTGTAGCTATTATCGTGTGAGTTATGTGTCCCTCATCATCTTTGGAATGTGTAAGCTAAACTCACTCATTCTTAATAAAGAAACTGGCATCCATAAAACTCTCTTTCTTATGTCATTTATTGTACAATTATTTCTTTTACTGTTGTTTAGAACGTCACATGACAGTTGTATTTCGTATACCCCCACGCGGTTTTCGATGAGCATGTTGAGCAGGGAGTTAACTCTCTAATGACACAGACCAGTGAGACGAGTCGAGATCACATGCGCACTATAACGGGGTGTTGGTGGTCACTGCTCCTGGATGATACCGAGCAGCGACTTTACATATCAAGCAATAATTCCGCATTTGATTGGTGCTGAGTTCGGCCTTGTTGTGGTTCTGTGGATAAATGCAAGTCATGTAAGGAGAGATAATATGTGTTAGGACATCACGCACACAGGCAATATTACGTGAGAACATTATGAAAGGGTCTTTTGTAACCGGAAGTTCGGAATAACTGGTAAACAAACGTTTCAGACGCAGCCGATATGTGACCGTTTTCAAAAACCTTCTATCAACAATGTCTGGGTCAACTCAAGTAAGGGAGACCATAGAACTGCTATCAACAATACTGAATGAAAATGGAGCATCACTTGTCACCGCAGAAACATTTCGCTTGGCAAAGTTCAACAAATATGAAGCGGTAAGATTTTATCGAAAATCCTGCTTCTATACTATTTTTTCACACGAACTAGGTATGATTAGTCGTAACTATGATTCACTTGTCATCTTACTTTGTAAAACGTGACAGTATCTTGACTTGCCGCTTAAATACAACAAATGGATACTAACACATTCTGTTTTGCCCAAAGCAACATTTCAGTGTGGTTATTTTTGTCGTTATTACAGACACCTGCGTTGTGGAAGCTGTTGTTTGAGCTTGTATACTTCAGCAATTATGGAGTAGTTGACGACTCCGCTGTCAAGGCTCAGAGGCACCTTTCAGACGGTGAGGTCACGCTTTTTAAGATTCGTTATGAACTTTACAGTTGTTACGTTTTTCCTTTTCACGTTTTCTTCAGCTCAGAAAGAAGCACATCATATGATTTTATCCTGTACTTGTTTTATGATTTTAGTAGAACTTTAATTTTGGAAGAAAGTGACATGCTGAAAGTGGTGGACATGATGGTCCTACAGTCTTACTGAAGACAGTATCATTCACAATATCCCATATCAATACAAACTTGCTAACCCTGCTACCTCCCAAGAACAAATTGGTGAGAACAAAATGCCAACATGTTATAACATTGAGCAATAAATCCCAAACTGTTTGCATAATGCATTGGAAAATGGTAATGCACTCTACTCCATTTCATTCATCCACTGCTTAACAATCTGTTACAGACAAAATTATGTCTTAATCGAATGTCTTCAAACAGGTCTTCCTGTTCTTGAATGAAGAAGTGGTATAGAATATAATGTTTACGAAAAGGGCTATAATACTCACTTGATAAATTTAACACACAAAACAGGATGGAAAAGGTTTCAAATTGCCTTAGTCATAACTCAGTCACTTTGAACCACTGATAATCACTGTGGACAACATCCACACAGTTCCTACAATTGCATAGCAGTTTTTTATGCCTAAATTGACTGCTTTCTTCACAGAGGAAAAGTGTGTTCTTGTCAAGCGAGAACTACAAAGTCGTGGTTACATGTCGCATGACTTTGCTCACTTGCCAAATGATGCTTCAAGAGGAAGTCGCGAACTATTGCTGGCTATGGCTTGGCTCATGTGTAAAGAGACATTGATTGAGAGGTTCATGGACAAGTGTACATCTCCCTTAGATCAAAACATCTCACAATGGTGTAAGGTAAGGAAAATCAGATTTACAGTTTTCTCCTCATGCAAAGCACATTTCCATCAGATGATGTACTTAAAGACGTTAAACCTTCAGTTAAAACGCATGCATGCACGAACGTGCACACACACACACAGAGAAAGAGAAGCCATGTTCACACACGCACACATGACTTGAATATAGTTTGTGATAGAGACAGATTCTTACCCTTTACATAAGCATGCAATGTGTGTTTCTAGGAGTGGCCTAACTCCGCTTGTGACACGGGCCCTACTGCCAAGGGAGACTCATCTGCCACACCTGGTGAGAGAGTACAGAGGCTACTGGTTCTGAATAGTAAACTACGACTCAACCTGCGACGAATGTACGCAGCTCAGCAACATGAAGCTAAACTTTTAAACAAGGTTTGTTTTAATTTACTATTTCATTTAGTTGAATACCATCTGTGATATCATTTTGCAGTTGCAAGAATGAAAGAAATTATGTTTGAGTTAAAAACACATCTTTGATTTTCAGATTGAAAACACCACTGCCGGGGTATCAATCCGAAAAAACCATGACAATCTATCGGTATTAGAAGTCCATTTGCTGAGGCATCCACATCTGCTGAAACGAGTGAGGATTGCTATTGTTTACTTATATAAAACATAACATTCTGTTGAAGGGTCTAATCTAAGGACAAAATATCAATGACATGCTCTTCCCATGATATATTTTAAATATTTTTAAGTACAAACTTTCTGACTCCCCTAGTATATGTGTACAAAATCGATGAAATAAAGATTTCTCTTTTGAATCCACATGAAAAACCTTGTTTGAATTTCATCAGTAGCATTCAGTTACATATCCTGCTTGTATATTACATTCAGATGCTGGTGTTACTTGATAAGGACAATGAGCGCCTCCAGAACCTGATGAACTGGCGACAACATGAAGACATATTTTGGAAGTGGATGGTAAGCTGGTATTACCCTCAACTTATCTTTTGAATGCAAACTTAAGTTTTTAAGCCATAGGAATGAATTTCAGTAGATGTGCATAACAAATACATTCTTGTAGATCCATGTCAGTGGTTTCAGCATAGTATTTCCATACTTCCAGGACAGTGTCCTTGACCTGAAGGTGAAAGCTGCAGCAGAAGACCGAAACCAGAGTGAGCCTCGGTCTGGTGCTGCTTATCTCCAGACTCCACTTGATGGACCTGTGCAGATGCAGCTGGCTAGACAGCAACTGGTACAGTCCATCCTCAGCTATGAGAGCAACATAAGGAACTTGGAACAGCTGTGGGATACAAAGGTGTTTGCATTTTAAGGTTCCTATGTTGGATCAATGTCTCTGACTTTAAGACATCTTTGCACAGTTTTTCAGCATGAACTTAGTTGTTCAGAGCCAAATGGTCGAAGGTTACAAGTCAGATACTAGCTATGAGATGCATTACCTTTTGTCAAGATATTAATAGTATTTTTAACTTATCTTACCCTAGGTCTTATGCATATTACCTCAAGCTCAGCTAAACGATATCAGACAGTCGTTGATTCTCCATTCCCATGAATGGCTACCTCATGTAACAACGAATGTATAGGCACGGAAGTGATGTGATCTCTGTACCCGAGCAAAAGCGTGGGCCATCCAAAATTCACTTTTACTTTAAGAGTCCTTGAGTGAGGACATGTCGTTGGTTTGTTTCTCAGACCACCTATTTCTGGTGAATTAAAGTTAGTCACTCCTTTCTAAGGTAGGTGTGGTTCTTATTCCCTTTATTCAAGTGTAAAGACGAAAGTTTTTCACTTACCTGGCTACCTCATGTTGTTCTTCCACGTGGGTATCCCATGTCTTTCTTCCTTGTTTATACAGGTATTTGGGAAGTTTGCTAGTCTCTTGGCCCTCTTCTCTTATATATTCCATATTTCATCCGTGATTTTTCTCTCTATGGCTGGTATAGTTGTTTTTGTTTTTCGCATGTGGCACTCGCAGTGTGGGTACAGCCATTTTGGTTTGTCTCCCTCAACTGTTTTGCATAATGGGGCGTGCCTATTTTTCGTGCAGGGGTGTTTTTTGCAACACTTTTGTGTAGGGTTTTTTTTGTTAACGTAATACTTTTACGTTTTGCCCTTTTGGCATGTTACAGTGTTTGTGCATGACTCGCCAGTTTTGTCCTCAAGTCGGCCAGGGACCTGCACCCCTGGTGTCTCGATTGTGCGTCGTCAGCTTGCACCTTGGATCACTCTTGTCACCACTGTGCACCCTTGTCAACACTTTCTTGGCGGTTAAGAGGAAACACTTCAAGCAGCGTTGACGCAAGATGTCTTCCCCAGCTTCATCTTTGGGTTCTCAGTCTTTGTTGATGGATACTCCAGGCCAACGCCCTCCTTCAGTGTCAGCCTTAGAAACTCTGCATGAATCAGAAGCACCTGTGACTCAGCCACCGGATCATCAGCCTAGCGATGTCGTAGACCTATCAAGGCCTGATGCGCTCTCTCATCCTGAAGTGCAGCGCAGACGCAGGTGCTGACGCCTACCGTAATCTCTGATTCGTCTTTGCCAATGCCAGTGCCTCCTCCTACTGTTCCAGTGCCGACTTTGTTTCCAGCGCCGACGCTGACTCCGACGCCGGTGTCTAAGCTGTCCTGTACACCAGCTCCATTCCCTATGCCGGCACTGACGCAGATGCCCACACTGCTTCTTATAAGATTCCCCAAGTCTCTCACACTATTTCTAGGGAGGAGTGGATTGCCGACAGACTTCCAGATTGTCCATCGCCGTCAGCTAACAATGATGACTCGTCGGGTATTAGACTGTCACCAGAACTGTGATTCCACCACATTCCATGGTTGCCGACGCAGTTGCTCTCCACACAGACTTCTCTGAGTTATCCCTTAATCCCACTATTAAAACTCCTAAATCAAGGAAATCAGACTATAAAGTGCACAGCCTGGATTTTGCCAATTCCGGTGCTATGCTGGATGATTCCTTGAAACGCTTATCGGGTTCACCTCAGTCATCATATTGTGTGCAAGACTCAATATTGGCGGCTTTGATACAGAACTAAAGCAGATGTTAAAACCTATATCAGTCCTTGCTTTGGCCACATCAGCGATAGAACAGGCTAGGATAGAACATTTTTCAACGCTTTTCCAATGACAGGGGAAGGTGCTTCATGATTTACTTGCGCACCTACGTGCTGCACTGGCCATGACTTCAACTTTGGGTCGTTCTGGATTCTTGGAGCCTTGTTCTTGGCAGGAGGAATTTAAACGCCAATTAGTATGAGCCCCATTTATGTCGAGATTCTTATTCGATGATAAGATTCCGGAAATGTATTACCAGCACTGAAGTATCACTCTCCACGTTTGAGGTCTTGGGGTCCGCCTTTCATGGGAAACCAGCGTCCAGATACAGGGGCAAGCGCCGTTATCTGCTGAGAAGAGAGACTTTTCAGACTTCCTTCGCCAGAAGCCGTGGGCGAGGGAGAAGTGATGCCGATGGACAGAGGAGACAGCAGGAGCGTGTCCGTGAGCCTCCCCGGCATCAGGTAGGGGTAGGGGCAACCTCCTTTACTCTAGCCGATGAAGACTTGTAGGCGGGAGGCGGGAGACTAGGGATCTTCTGGCCCAAATGGAAAATCCTGGGAGACCCCTTTGTTACCAACATCCTGAGGACCGGATACAAGCTGCCAATCACTGTGTATTCTCAGGTACAACATGCTCTGTTAGCAGAAAACATTCAGATTTTATTAACCAAACAGGCAATAGAGATTGTGCGAGATCCTCACCAGACCCCGGGATTTTACTCAACCATTTTTTTAGTACCCAAGAAAGACTCAGACAAGTTGCACATTATCCACAACAATTTCAGCATTCAGCAGTCTTTATCTTCCGGAACCACCTCATTTTTGTATGATATCTCTGGAGCAGATCCGGACCAAACTAGTACCAGGAGCATGGCTAGCCCGTCTGGACCTCCAGGATGCTTATCTTCATGTACCAATTTTTCATCGGCACAGGAAGTTCCTGAGATTTGTGTTCATTACCAGTGGAGGGTCCTCCCATTTGGAATTTCCACGGCCCCATGGGTTTTTACTCGGATTACATCCCCAATTTCTTGGTTCCTACATCTGAAGGGTATAGACTTCGACCCCCACATAGACGATTCCCTCCGGAACAACCTCGATCCTCAGTTGCTATGCAAACAACTGAACTTTGTCGCTCGTCTTCTTCAGCAACTGGGGTGGATGATCAATGTTGAGAAATCTCATCTAGTCCCATTGCAGGAGTTGACATTCAGAGGAGGGGGTGGTTTCTGACACAATCCAATCTTGTCAGAATCCCTCAGGATTGGTGGTCGAAGATTCTCAGGTTTGCAAGTCGAGGTCTTGCTCATCGGGAGTGGCAGTCTTTGTTAGGCCTTCTCACGTCAGCTCAAGACTTACCACGCAGGGACATCTGATGCTTCATCCATTGCAACGGTTTCTGCTGCCTCACATTCAGGCGAACGATCTGAAGAATTCTTCTGCCTCAAAATCTTCATTCTTATCTCCGATAGTAGACAGTCGAGTCGAATGTTTGCGCTGGAGTCTCTTTGACCGACTTTCCTCACGACCACGAGTTATTCGTCGACGCATCTCTTCAAGGCTGGCGTGCCCATCTCAGCGGTCAGACCACCTAAGGGCTATGGTCAGGTGCCCAACGGGGCTGGCATGTAAACAGTCTAGAATTCCAAGCAGTGATCTTAGCAGTACAACATTGGACTTCTCGTCTGAGGAATTCCACCCTGTTGATTTCATCTGACAGCTCCACAGTGGTTTGGATGATTCACGATCAAGACACAACCAGGTCACAGCAGTTATTGAACCAGATGTTTCATTTAGCCTGTCATCTGGACGACAACAACATAGTAGTAAGGCCTCGGCATATTCCAGGGTGGAGGAAGGTCCTTGCAGGCGCCCTGTCAAGACCCGGCGAGCCATCCCCCGATGGAATGGATACTCCATCTGGAAGCCTTTCAGTTGTTATGCTGCAGCCATGGTCGCCCTCTGATGGACTTGTTTGCCACCAGTCTCAATCGGCAGTTGCTTCTGTTCGTGTCTCCCATCCCAGAGCCGGAAGCTTGGGTGGTAGACGCGATGTTGCTGTCATGGGAAGGGCTAGACACCTCTGCCTTCCCACCTCCAATACTTCTTCCAGCAGTTGTTGCCAAACTCAAACAGACAAAGAGGATCCCTGGTGTTTGCTGTTTGCCGGTGGCCAACCAGGCTGTGGTTCCCAGATCTGTGAAGTCTCGCCAGCGGAAGCCTGATACCGGATTGGCCGCATCTTCTGCGCCATCCTCACAGCCATCAGTTGCACCCCGATCCTCGTCGGTTTCATCTTCACACCTGGTTCATCTTCAGACAGCTTTGAAGGCTAAGGGCTATTCCTCGCAGGTAGCTAAAGTCATAGCTTTGGCTCACCTGGTGTCAACTAGATCTCTATATGACAACAAATGGTGTTCCTTTGAGAAGTTTTGTCATCTAAAAGTCTATAGATCCACTTAAGATTTCTCCTGAGATGATAGCCGAGTTTCTTCTTTATCTTCAAAAGTCCAGAAGCCTTAAAGGTAGTACCATTGGAACATACCTGTCGGCTTTGAATTCAGTTCTGGCCTTGAAATGTGACATGCAAGTCTCCAAAGTGCCAGAACTTTTTGCTATGCTAAGTTGGAAGACCAGAAGGTCAAGCTCCGTCCTCCAGCTTGAGACTTAAATATTGTTCTTTGGCATCTCAGAGGTTCTCCTTATGAGCCTTTGGACAAGGCTTCCTTTGAGGACCTTTCGAGGAAGACTGTGTTTGTCTTAGCTCTGGCCATGGCAGCAAGAGTGAGTGAATTTCATGCTCTGGATGTCACCCGCATTCGGTTTGAGCTATCCCGACATGGCGTTGTGCATCTTGGCTTATTACGGGACTTTATTGCTAAGAATCAACTTCCAGGTCAACCAGACAGGACATTCTCTCTTCCTCCTCTTTCTTCGATCTTTGGGCCTCACGCTGTGGAAGAATAAGTTCAGAGCACTGAAGTTGTATATTGCAAGATCAGCTTCCAGAAGATGCTCTAGGAAAAGGCTATTTATTCACTTTTCTTACTCGGGTAAAGAAGAAGTCAACAAGAATACTGTGGTGCTTTGGCTTTATCAGACCATTTTGGCTGCCTATGACGCTGCGAATCCCCCTCATACTTCAGCTAATAATCCACATGAGATTAGAGCGTTAGCTTCCACCATGGCTTTACAAAGAAATTGTACTGTCCCTGCCAATTGACGACAGTCTTTGCCAGTCATTACCTAAGGGATTTGGCTGTAGAAGATGTGGAGGGTCTGCAGTCCTTCGGTCCGCTGGTAGTTGCCCAGCAACTCACTTGGCCAGCTGCCCATTAGGTAATTACTGTTACTTACCATTGGTCTTGTGGATAACTTTCACCCTTAGGTGTCTGTGTTGTCCTTGGGATTCCTGGAGTTACTTGCTGTCTCCTGTTTCAGGATGATCCTGAGACTGCTTGTGGCTTATTCTGGATCCTGCATGGCATGTGGATGATGTTTTCTGGGGATGGTCCTTTTGGGGAGCCCGACACCACCATCCATCTGTCGAATCCATATGCATAAGACCTATGGTAAGGTAAGTTAAAAATTTATTAAAATCTAAATATTTTAGATATTTGAATACTTACCTTACCATAGGGCGGTAACTCCCTCCCAACGCTGGATGCTCCTCCCCACTCTGGGCTCCAAGGACCAAGTTTTCAGTAAAAGTGAATTCTGGATGGCCCGCGCTTGCGCATGTATGGAGATCACGTCACTTCTGTGCTTATACATTTGTTGTTACATGAGGTAACCATTCATGGGAATGGCGAATCAACGACTGTCTGATCTCGTTTAGCAGAGCTTGAGGTAATATGCATGAGACCTATGGTAAGGTAAGTATTTAAATATCTAAAATATTTAGATTTTAATAAAATTAAAAGAAACAAATCCGTAAGTTTTTCCTTAGCTTCCTCTTTTTGTGCAGCCTGTATGATTCATGCCTTGTTTTTATCTGCAGATGATCAGGTGCTTTATGCTGTGAGTGTGTGTTTGAATCAATGATTGGACTACACAAAAAATACCTGAATTTATCCTTTAACTACAAAAGTGTAATCCCAAATATAACATACCCTATGTTGTTCTTCTTGCAGAGACAGGAAATCAGCAACCATGAGCTGGACAACTTAATTGCCTCAATCAACATGGACATATCAGTCCACAAAGCTAACCTCATGCTAACTGCTGCACGTGACATAGCCGGGACACTGAATCCAGAACCGTCCTTCAGACTGGCAAGTAAAACACCTTCCCGAGGTCAGGTCAACATGGCAAATGTGCGACATTCCCCTGGTGAAAGTGGGGACAGTTGTTATACAGATATTGCCAGGGTGACGGAAGACCTGACACAACAGATCCAGGACATGCGAACTCAACTCACCCACATGCACCGAGAATGTCAGAAGACACTGCTGGGACTGGCCAGAAACATACCCTCTGCTATCTGTATAGAACCAACAGCAGTCCGAGAATCTGACCAGTATGCATAGAATGGGAATCTGCTGATTTGTTAACTTCCACGTCCTCTAATACAGTATAAAATGTTTCCATTATTGTTTGATACATACCCGGGACCTTTCTCCAGCATCAGTCAGCTTCAGCTGCAACATTGCCAACTTATTATTGGTCACCAATGCAAAACAGAATTTCTCTAATTCATGAGCGTGATATCAATGACCAACCAATATTCATGACTTCTTTAAAGGGTTTGGCGTAAGTCCACTATCAAGCTCTTCGTAAACTTTATCAAGATCAATAGACTGATAGTAGAAGTTCATTGATGGATAGTTTAAGTGACGTGTCTTCACCAGCAGGACTTCATGATTTAAAGTGATGATTTAGATATATGAATAATACTTTCTACCTTTCCATCATGTGTAACAGCTTCAATGACTTTCTAAAACTGTTCCAGCTGCCATTAAAATAATAAATCTATCTGGGCGACTAGATTCAGCAGTGCCAGAGGCAATGCTTTAAGCAGGAGACTTGTTGTTTGATGTTACTCTTTAAGGTCTGCCTGAGGAATAATACAAGACTTCTTTGATGAGATTCTTTATACCTAGTATATCCAAAGAGCACCAAGAATACTTCAGCCCTGAAAATGTATTACCGCGGTAATGTAATATGGTGGATTTTATCATACAAACGTAGTTTTTGGCATATCAGTACCTTATTATCTAAATTCATGATATGCAGAGACACCTATGCATACTTTGACATGTTTGAAAGGAGATCAGAAGCTCTGTCCGCTAGTGTTAGAATGTTTGGGGGGGAGGGGTGATAAATGTACAAGAATAAATGATAAATGTACAAGCTATGGATGGGACTGAGATTTGATGCTGGTGTTGACAACTCACCAGATTGGCTAACTACATCCCTGCATATCCCTTCAGAGTTGTATCCCCTAGTCATTCTGAGTTTGAACAGTAAGACTCTGATCTTGAGTTTGCAAGTAGCATCCGTACTTCTGTGGAAGCTGTCTAAACTGGCACTCAAATAGTCTGGTTTAGACAATATGACAGATTGTAGAGCTGATGATAAATATACAAGCTATGGATGGGACTGAGATTTGATGCTGGTGTTGACAACTCACCAGATTGAACAGATGCAGGTTTTGACAGCTTCCACTGTACCTATTTCACATAAGTGGCATGTGTTTACCTCACCTCAAAGAAACCTAATTCGTTATCTTATTGTTTCAGCATAAAGAAACAAACTTTGCCCTAATTCATTAGGGGTGCAGTTTCATTTATTTCTGTCCATGCTGAAGATTGCTTCAATTCATGTATTCATAATTTGGAAAAAAATGTTTTGAACAATTTTTCATAAGGATGCCTGAAGAAGGCCTTCTTTAGAGTTACCTCCCTTCCATGACCAGTGCCTCCTGGATATATACTGCTGAAACAATCTACCAGGCATGTATATACCATGCAGCAGTATCCATTTGTATTGTAGACCCCAGCATATTTTGTTAAGACAGTTTCAACACTCTAGGCAATGTGTATTCGAAGAGTATGACACTTTCCAACTATTTCATGCAGCTGACATGAGTTCTGGCAGTTAGAAATCACTGGCCTCTCAGAAGCTTTGCTAGCAGCTCTCTCTTTTAAGATTATGTCATATTTCATCAATATTTTCCCAATTTCAGTATTCAAATATAGATAATTTATATATGCTGAAAAACGTATCACAATTGGCAATTTGAAGCGCATTCATTTGAAAGGTTTTGAAAGGTGTACTGTCATTAATATCCTCGATCAGCATATTGTCTAGAAATATATAAAATAAGGGTTTCAGTATGATACATATCAGCATATGTAAATATTGTTATATTATGACTCTAAATGATTTTTAGGTTTGGACACACATTTCACGTCGTCAAACAACTAAGCTGCTAAGAATATATGAGTTTTTACAACATGACTTGGCAGTTGTAATTAGTTGAATACCTGTTGCCACATGTGGTCACATTATTGTCACACATAGTTCTCTTATTATTGCCACATAGTGGCTTGGTTGACCATAATGTTCACATCTGTTATGTTGCTGGGCAGTGGGGTAGCCTAGTGGTTAAAGAGTTCACTCATCTCACTCATCTACCTTGAGCAAGGTGACACACACTGAGGCATGTACACCTTAAGACATAGCTAAGACCAGGCATGGCGCAGTGGTTGGTTGTAATGTGTTGTTTGTTGACTATAATGTAGATGAGTTGAACATGCAAAAGTGTTTTCCTGCATGTACTTTGTTCATTGTTCTTTGTTGTTTTTATGCATGAAACACTGCCGTTTGAAGGGAATATCTTATATGGCATAAACATATGGATGCCTAATCATTCTCATATGGTACTTTTAAACATACCTGGAACTGCAGTAATGAGAATGATGATTCTTAGCAGTTTGTCAAGATCACCATCAGTATTGCAATTTAAAAGGTATCACTTCGTCAGATGCAAATGTGAAGATCGTTATCTTCTTATGTATATACATGTAATACTCAAAAGGACCTTTATGGTCAGGCAAACTTTTCTTATTACTGTAGTTAATTTGTCATGGCTCCTGATTCTAAATATTTCTATACTGACTCTGTCATGGCATGACAAGTTAACTACAGAAGGAAATAAGTGGTGCCTCACATCTTTTCAATAAGAAAGATATATTGAAAGGCTGCATTTTATATGATTTCATTATATGTTCAACAAGTTCTGAAATATATTTGTCACATTTGTCTTTTGGTATAAATATGTTCCCACAGGTAAACAGAATCTGTTGTATTTGTTTTATATGTGCATGTTAAAACGCTGACACAGTTAACATCACAGTCGTAAGAGGATGCATTTGATGTAACTGACTGGAAAAACACACAATCTGATAAGAAAATTAATTATTACAAAATTAGTATTATTTAACCTGTATGGGGCAATATTCCAGGTTCCTGTAAATACTCGAGTTCTAATTGGAACAATCTTCTAAATGTGAATGATTTCACCAGCAATGTCCCATGCCATTCAGTCTCCACTCGCAACCATATCCTGGGATCTGTTCCTTGAGAGACATTTTAGTAGTTGTAAAGATGAAGGAAAATCAAGTTCTATGGATAGTCAACTTCTTCATTGCAACTAGAAACTTTGTTTTCCTTTGTATACTGGGAACTGGGAATTCCCAAAGGGATGGACATCAGTTACCCTGCCATGTTAGGACTTTTTAGTGTGCAATTCAAAAGCCATTTATCCACTGATACTGTCAGTACATAAGGATTTCATAGGTGTTTCTGTGGTAGAATCATTCATAAAGCTCAGGTCAACTTGACCATCATTCATAAACCTCAGGTCAACTTGACCATCATTCATAAACCTCAGGTCAACTTGACCATCATTCATAAACCTTAGGTCAACTTGACCATTCTTCATCTACAATAATAAGTCAATGTTTCTGGAGCTAAGTGACCCTGTCTACATCACCAATCAATTTAGAGAGTTGTAAGATATGATCTACACTTTACAATTTCGTAAGGTATGTCAGGCGATAAGTGAAAAATGTATTATTTGATAGTTACTTGTTACCTGTGAATTAGCAATAATAAAAAAATACATGTTTCACTCTCTACACTCTGGCTTGGTGATTTCGTAAATGACATAATACATGACAGGCACTTTTTATAAGTGAATGTGAAACCTTATACAGGTATAAGTCTAAGACAGGTGCTCAGGTTCGTTGCATCAACAGATGTTATATGAGAATGTTTGGAATGAAACATTTACTTCTAATTCTGTAACTGCTCAAAAACCTGAATATGAGAACACTAAGTCAGATATTGGTCAGTGTATGTTGTCTTTCCTCTTTAATGGTAAGTCTTGATTAAGTCTTTTAGTGTACATATTCCTGGAAACTATAAAACTAAGCATAGATATACTACTTTTAAAAAGTTAACATTCGGTTTTATGTGTATTTTACGCTGGCGCTTCGGGCATTAGAACCGTAAATAACGAATCATAAACTAGTCTTACTTGTACAAGACGTTCTGTAACGTACAGTGAGTGAGTTTAGTGTTACCCCGCACTTAGCAGTATTCCATCTGTATGGCGGCGGTCTGTAAAATAATCGAGTCTGGACCAGCTAATCCAGTGATCAACAGCATGAGCATCGATCTGCGCAACTGGGAACCGATGATGTGCCAACCAAGTCAGGGAGCCTGATCACCGGATCCTGTTAGTCGCCTCTTACGACAAGCATAGTTGCCCTTTTATGGTAAGCATGGGTTGCTGAAGGCCTATTCTACCCCGGACCTTCACGGGTCTGTTACCTACAGCTACCAACGTAAGCTTTATTGAATATGTTGAATATGCTGGTTCTTAAGTTTCAACAAGCATTGTGACTTTTCCTTTGAGCATATGTCGGAATCTCGATCTATAAATACTTGAGGTAATTGCGTGAACTGTTTGATAGGTTTAGTGGAATGACATGTTTTGTTCAAGTTAAATACCTCTGAATTGTTACAGAAATCTGAGCTCTACTGCTATGGTAGACCCACAAAGTTTGATTCAATGCTTGTAAAATCAGCTTTCACATCTCCAACTGAACTATGAAGATCGGATTAGTCCTCAGCAATCCATGTTTGTCGTAAGGGATCCAGGGATGCTCATGATGTTGATGACGTGATTGCATTGTCCAGATTCAGTTATTTTATGAGCCGGTGTCATGTAGATGGGAAATGTTTGGGTGCAGCGATAAACCAACAAACACAGCCAAAACTGATCTTTTACACAATTGTTAACTACTATATAAACCAATCATCGATTTTTCTTTCAAGGCACTGATTACAGGAAACTGGCCACGGCTTAAAATTGGTACAAAGGACCTGAAGTATAAACAGTCCATCTTTACTTCTTATATAGCTATACACACTCGGTATCCTCCCATGCTTGACAGTGGCTAGAAATGAAACAAGTATTCATTTGACGCAGGCGCATTGATACGAGTATCATATAGATGTCCTTAGACCTTATGTTGGGATCAGCTCTCAGTTGCGCAGATCGATGCTCATGTTGTTGATCATTGGATTGTTTTGTCCAGACTCTATTATTTACAGGCCGAGCTGGAATATTGAGTCCGGCGTAAAACTAAGCTCACTCACATTTTGTTGGCAGTGTTTCCTAGCTAGTTTCAGTCTCATAGTGTTTTGGAATTGGTTGTTTAAATTCAAGTTCAGCGTATCCTTCCTTTTAAACGACGGTCTATTTTACACCGTTTATAGAATTTTGTGAGGCTGAGCATTATATGGAGGAAGCTCCGCGTGTGTACATGTTGTAACGACTGTGGATTCAATTCATATTGTCACTGCCGGAGATGGGGATATACCGCTAATACCGAGCCTTTCGGTGTCAGAATCAGCAATGTCAAGTTACATTATTTTAACTTCATAAAGGAGGATATAATATTTAGGAATACGTGTGCAAGATACTGGAGACACAATTCTTCAAATACTTCGACAATAAGTGGCTATTGTATGGCCGTCGACAACGAACAAATGCTACATTTATCGACTGTGATAGATGTTATGGTGCCAGGATTGATATATGAGGCAACAAATCTATACTCACGGACTGGTTAGTTCCATTTGTCACATGTTGTCCTCTGTTTGTTTTCAAAGTAATCGACTCCCGTTATGATGAATACCGTGACAAGCACTATCAGGTCGACGATTATATATAATATTTACTCATGCTCGTGGACTGATTCGTGAGTGAATGAGTGAGTGAGTGAATGAGTGAGTGTGTATTGGCGGAGTCACTACCCACACACTCTACCCCTATCCACAGGTGCGCTAATACTTTCTGCGTTTTCACTCGGGAATTTTATTGCTTACCCCAGAAACCCGATTACTACAAAATGCCAAATCCAAAAGCTGTAGGCAATTTGTAGTTTACTGAAAAAATGTGGAAACATTAAAACGACGTTTCACAGAATGTACAGCGATTATTTTTGCGGTCTTGAAAGACTCAGAAGGATTTTTCTACAATGACATGAATACACAATGTCATTCTGTGAAAGCTGAGTAGGTTAGTAGGCTGACTTTGCAAACTGTCGTTTATGTGCCTGACTCTTAGGGTGTGGATTCGAATCCAGCATGGGGTTCAACCCAACAAAACCAGCTGAAACTACTTTTCTGAAAATGTATGATTCCAAATATATACATGTGACTATAAAACAGTCGATTACATACGATGTAACATATTTCATCTCACCACCATATTCATGGAATAGCATGCAATGTTGACTTTGTTTCAAGTTTGAGACAAAGTTACTCTTCACGTGAAAAGAAATATATGGCAGTTTTCTACAGATTTTGGGGGTAAAAAAGTGTATTTATTTTGCTTACCAGGGACGTTTTTATTATGGACCAACAAATAAACAGACTTAAATATTTCAAATATGCATGTACTTTTGAATGCAGCAATCTAAAACAATTAATAATGTATAATGAAATCACATTTGAAACAGAACATCTCACCATTGACGTACTTTTTCTGTTCATAAAGAATATGGCTATTAAGGGGCTCACTGATATGAAACATGAATGCAAAATTGACGTTTTCTCCTACATGTACGACATCCTTGATAAAGTAGTTCTGAAAACGCATAAATCTGGCTGGGATCTCTTTTGATGAACCCTTTATCATTGGGATAATGTCATTGCTTTACCAAACACATCACATTGTCTTCACTCTTCTTATATGGGGACCCGTAAAGGTCCCGGGGTAGAATAGGCCTTCAGCAACCCCTGCTTGCCATAAACGGCGACTCAGCTTGTCGTAAGAGGCGACTAACGGGATCGTGTGGTCAGGCTCGCTGACTTGGTTGACGCGTGTCATCGGTTCCCAATTGCGCAGATCGATGCTCATGTTGTTGATCACTGGATTGTCTGGTCCAGACTCGATTATTTACAGACCGCCGCCATATAGCTGTAATATTGCTGAGTGCGGCGTAAAACTAAACTCACTCACTCACTCACTCACTCTTATATGGGTCTTTTCGTCTAATGCATAAAAATAAAGCCCATATATGCAGGTTTTCTACCATAGCACAGTTAGACGCAACCCACAATGCTTTTCCCGAACGCATTTTTATCTTTATTGATTATTTATATGCCCTCGAGAATGTATTATGCAAATATCCATTCGGCAAATGATCGATTGAATTCGATAGAAGCTCATTGGAGCATTATTTAGGTAAGGTACCGATGAGGCGTTCCGATTGGTCAGTGTGCCGCCGGAAGTAGTGTCAATGTGCTTTGCTTGACAGTATGTTTACAATTGGGTAGCTCGAGATCGGTGTAGGAAGTTTACCACTGTTCTACTCGGTATGGCGTTAAAATTCAGCTTTGGCAGCATCTGGAATATTGTCCTGGGACTTACCATAGCATTCGTGTCTGCAGAACCTTCGATTCCGTTTGACTTCAAGAATGTAGAGATTTTGACACCTGATTCACATTCGTCACTTCAACATAAGCCGTTCGTCAGTGTCATATACTACTACAAGCGTGGTGAGAGGTTTTTTTAATGCATTTTATGACTGTAAGTGGTGTTGACGGGACATCTCATGGGGCCCATCTCATTAAACAATCACCCAACAATCTAGCTTTACTGATGTAGAAATCTACTACAGTATTCATGACCGAAGGAGCTTGATTCTTCTGCTTAATTAGATCCGGGTAGGCCCCTCACCCCTCCCTCTCCCATCTTCATATTCATATCGAAATATTAACCCTACCATGGGGCAAATGAATTTGAGAATCTGGCTATCCGTGTTGAAAATAACCTGTCCTGCGTGGTTGGACAGGCAGGTATTTCGAACGTTAATAAAGGCCAGATGCAATTTTATGTATCTCGGTTTTGTCTGCATTCATTTAAAGATGATAAACATTCCTGCATTTTAAACAGAAGTGTAATTTTTGTTTAATTCATATGACCAATGGAATATTTATTTTCTGGACAAGAGATGGTAATATGTTAATCATGCACAATACTGGACTGACTTCATATCAGGATCATCCAATCCCAGTCTCATGGGTTTGTCAGGTGCAGACAGATGGAACATTTTCAAGTCATTTGTTCTGTGTATATTCCTTTGAAGATCAGGGTTTACACTTTGTTACGGGGTTGTTATTTTCAAAGTTCTGGAAATATCAAACAATTGCACATACATTCACTTGAAATGAAATTGCTCATCTGACTTCACATGATCTCTTTATATATTTATTTTGAGCAGTCAGCCAGACCAATCTGTCAACTCATGCTTGGGCGGTTTAATGTTCGATTCTCAGCATGCAACAGACCGTGTTAACACACTGGGAGAAGCTAAAGGGGTTGGCCTTTATTGGATTAGGCTGCATGTTTTCTTAAATGGATAAAGGGTTCTCAAATGAGTTGTAGGATTTTGCATTGAATTCAGCTTCTATTCTGTAATATTTTGAAACTATCCCCTTTTGCTTTACAGCTAAAAAACAGAACTTTGAGTAAGAGTATATAAATGTAAAATGTGGATATTCTTCATACTTGGCAATATGGCAAATCTGGTTGTTCAAAGACTGTTTCTTCCAAATATTAGAGGTACCAGATATGATTACCACAGAGGATTTAAATGCAATGCAATGAATGAAACTATCAGTTTGTTGATCATACATCCCTTTATGATCCTTGGGGTTGGGAAATGTTTGTTGATCATCCATCCCTTTATGATCCTTGGGGTTGGGAAATGTTTGTTGATCATCCATCCCTTTCTGACCCTTGGGGTTGGGAAATGTTTGTTGATCACCCATCCCTTTCTGATACTTGGGGTTTGGAAATGTTTGTTGATCATCCATCCCTTTATGATCCTTGGGGTTGGGAAATGTTTGTTGATCATCTATCCCTTTCTGACCATGGGGTTTGGAAGTGTTTGTTGATCATCCATCCCTTTCTGACCCTTGGGGTTTGGAAATGTTTGTTGATCATCCATCCCTTCATGACCCTTGGGGTTGGGAAATGTTTGTTGATCACCCATCCCTTTCTGATCCTTGGGGTTTGGAAATGTTTGCTGATCATCCATCCCTTCATGATCCTTGGGGTTGGGAAATGTTTGTTGATCAACCATCCCTTCATGATCCTTGGGGTTGGGAAATGTTTGTTGATCATCCATCCCTTTATGACCCTTGGGGTTGGGAAATGTTTGCTGATCATCCATCCCTTTATGACCCTTGGGGTTGGGAAATGTTTGCTGATCATCCATCCCTTTCTGACCCTTGGGGTTGGGAAATGTTTGTTGATCATCCATCCCTTCATGACCCTTGGGGTTGGAAAATGTTTGTTGATCATCCATCCCTTTATGACCCTTGGGGTTGGGAAATGTTTGCTGATCATCCATCCCTTTATGACCCTTGGGGTTGGGAAATGTTTGTTGATTATCCATCCCTTTATGACCCTTGGGGTTGGGAAATGTTTGCTGATCATCCATCCCTTTATGACCCTTGGGGTTGGGAAATGTTTGCTGATCATCCATCCCTTTCTGACCCTTGGGGTTGGGAAATGTTTGCTGATCATCCATCCCTTTCTGACCCTTGGGGTTGGGAAGTACCATGATATCCATGACACAGACATCAACGTGCACATGTTTGATTGTGTGTATCCTGTTTTCAGTAACATATTGTCGGAACGGACTTACATCCTGTTAGCCAGGATTTAAGTGGTATATTTTTTGTTCGTTATTTAACAACAGACACAGCAATATATCCCTATCAGTAATTGTCATGCTTGAAAAAAAAAGAAATCAACAATAATGGTTGCCAGTTGGAAAACCTTTGAACAGTTATCAGTCAGAAAGTTGTGTCAGGGGTAATATTTTGACACAACTGAAGATTATGGCTGGCCGAAAAGGAACAATAATCTTAATTAATGGTTGTGTTGTGTCAGGGATAGTATGGAATTATGGAAAAAGTTTGACATCACTGAAAATTGAAATGCGTTCCTTGATAAGAGTGAGTTTAGTTTTATGCTGCACTTATCAATATTCCAGCTATATGGCAGCGGTCTGTAAAAAATCGCATCTGGACCAGACAATCAAGTGATCAACAGCAGGAACATCAATCTACACAATTGTCATATGATGACATGTGTCGACCAAGTTAGCATGTCTGACCACCCAATCCCGTTTCTCGCCTCTTGCGACAAACATGGAGTACTGAAAGATCAATTCTAACCCTGATCTTCACAGGTCCATCATGATAAGAACTCCTAGTATTTGAAAAACAAGGTTCTCATCAATGTTCTGTTTTCTGTCTGGCTCTCATTTTTCCAAAGAATGGCAGTGACCTTGTACATTGAGTCTTTGATTCTGAGAATATTAAATATGCTTATAAGCATTATAATAGTATGCAAGTACAGTTGAAGTGACAGGAGTTGAATTGTTTGTTTCTACTGTTCATGTTAGCATTATTACCATGGCACCTTCAGTAGACAGCAATTATGTTGTGAATAGGTTCTTGTGACATGAAAATCATTATTCTTCATGTTCATATTGTGACGAGTTCTCAGACAGGCCAGCTTTGCTGTCTTGACTTTCACAGCATCTGTGAGGGTGGGTTGTCAAGTCATTAATGTGTTCATTCTTTACACCAAAGACCCACCCCCAGTTCCACACATAGGTGCAATGTCTTCAGCCATCTCCCTCCCTCACTCACTCACCCACATAATTTCACTCACTCACACTCCCACCCACCCACTCTCTCACACACTCACCTACCCGCTCACTAACTCACTTAAGCACACACCCATCCATGCATCTATACACTCCATCAACCCACTACCAATGAAAGTACCATTGACTCACTCCAGTTGCCATGAATGACACTGAGGAGATTTTACAGAATGTGTATTGTTATTTGAGTTGTGGTGTATGCCTTAATGTTGCAGGTGTTCATGAGTGCATTTGACTGTTATCACCATGCTCTGTTTTTGAATCAATGCAGTGCTTGGACACCAATGTATTCAAGATGCATATCTTCTATATAACCCCTGGAGCTGTGTTTCACACACTGAGCTGTCAGGTCAAGGTCATGGTCATAATTTGAAAACATATTGTAATGATTATTTATCTCTTTTAGCCAATGAACTACAGTATACGTCTATCACTTTGGTGACTAGCTGATGAGAAAATGTGTTCACTTGTGAATGACGCGTCCATTAATTATCTTTCACAAGTTTATGGTTTTTGTATTGGTACAGAGATAAGTATTTAAGAATGGCATCTCAAGTCATTGTATGTTCATAAACGTTTGTCTGGACATTTTACCTGGTTAAGCTTCTCTGGTGAATCTTTAGCCCAAGAACAAATACAATGTTGTTTAGTTGGCAATATCTAATATCAGGCTTTAAACTTGCTGACACCTAGGTTATGACTGATTCTAAGCTAGGTAAGATTTATTGAAATGATTTCATTGCCTAGACGTAAGAAATCTTACATGGAAATACTCTTTGTTTTACATGTACATGAGTTTTCAAAATGGGAGAGCTCTTATTTCAGTGAACTCTGAAAATGGGGGCCAACCTTTATCAGTGCATGTTCAGCTAATATGATGCCATTGATATGTTTATCATGGTCTATGTATCTAGAGGCCAGTATTCAGCCCCATACTTTCAGCATGTATCATGTAAAATTCCCAGATGGTAATGATAATACAACTTTCTATTGGAAACATACCTAGAATTAATATAATGACTTGTTTGGGTTGATTGTATTCCACTGATATCAGAGCCAAACATGGGAAAGAAGCTTAATATATTATCGTTGTATTGCATGCTTTTACATTAGAATTATTAATACCTCTGAAAATTATAACATAATAATTTCCAGTTTCAAAGATAATTAACAAAGTAATTATACTAATGGGAAAAATTCCAGGCTTCCTGTCTGGATTTTGAGATAAATCCTCGTGTTCATTCTTATCTGGATATGTTAGGGGAAAGGGGTGGGGTGGGGGAGGGAGGGGCATGTCATGATATGATAAACATGGTCAAGTTGCTGGCTTCTCATCGCCATGTTGACATTCCCTTAGACTATACATGATAGATATGATAAACAATGAGATCCTGTCAGTGTAGATCTGCTACTCTCTGTTTGCCAGTGTCTGTCATGGTTATAGCGATTATTTTGAACTGTACCGATGCGCTGTTTGCGCTTTGAAATAAGAAATGGGGCATTGAAAACAACCAGATGTCCTTATGGCTCATCTGAATCCCATATTGTGCTGTACATAGTGTTTGTTGGTACACCATAGTTATATACAAATAGTACTTATAGATCTAATTTGATTAATGTTATTAAGGAGCTTTTGCATTCTCCTTGTAGATGCAGGCTTCTGCTAAATATTTGAAATGACTGGGTCCACATTTAGAATTTCTTCTATCATGTCTATGCGTAGAAATGTTCAGTGACTATGTTTTGCTCAGTATTTTGGGGCACATGCTACAATTTTTGTTAAACTGGTATATAGTCATTTTTGGTTGTTTCTGCTCTATTTAGCAGATGTAGATCTGAAATGATATGTGAATGCAAGGGTTACTACAGGATCAGGGCATGAATATATAATGAAGGGCCACAACCTAGCCGACCTTTCAAAATGGCCACTGAACCATTGTCAAAGAAATCAAGTACTTTTTGTAAGTAGTATATTTCTTGTCAGTGATGAGGCATTGGTTCGAGGAGAATAGGGCTTCAGGTATCCGAACTCTAGACTAACACTTAGTCTCTGAATAGATATAATTTTGATAGTAACAATTGAATAGGAGGCCCAGGTAGACCAGAAATTCAGAACCTGAGGAAATCTAGACTTGCTTTGTTAAAGGCTTTAGCGTTGCAGAGAATGCTTGGCAGTAGGCAAAACAATGTGGTTCAGGGATTGTGACACAAACTACCAGAACCCCAGTTGCTGACCTTATCTTGATATCTGCTAAAGGTCTCAAGAGTTGGGTACAAATGTTAAATTGGGAATTGCTTTAATGGATCTCTGAGTGTGCTCTGACATATAAAAGTCAGTTGTGTATAATAGCAGGGTGTGAAACTCCCAAACATTTCAGCCAAACCACAGGGCTGGTTAGAGGTAAAACTTGTCACCCCTGGCAGAAACCTACCTGCCAACAAATAATTTAGGTTTGACAAGCAATGTTTATCATCCAATTAGAATTCATCATTTATTTTTACAAGAGAATTACTCATGATTTATTATCCTGAATTTGATGAATATCTCCATGTACATGTCTAAATTTTAACCGGAACATTGAGCAGGTGAATTTAAGAATTTTATAGTACAAACACTGTACATATATAGTTATGGAGAAATAGAGACTTAAATGATAGCACTGTTACCACAGAGTTGTTGTGGGTGTCACTGAACTATATATACTGGACCTGACCATGTTATAGGTAGTCTTGTAGGTACCATTCTCGGGTACCCACCTGATGGAGTACCTGAGTTATCTTTCCCAGCCCTAATGGAGAATGGGACATTATCTCCATCCATAACATCCGATGTCAGATGAACATAGTAAAGAGCTGTTACAGCACACATTCGATGTAAATTTCTTTGATTCTTAAAAACATTTTATCATCTTCAACCTGGTAAATTTGAAAGAGTTAATCAAGTATATTAAGTACTACAAAAAACATCCAATCTTCTGCCCCTTCAGAGGATGTGATATATCATATACCTGTCCCTGATACCCTTTTTGAGTTAAAAATAATAATAATACATTCATTTATAAAGTGATTAAATTCACAACATAAATGTGCTCTTTGCATCAGAGGAAAACCAATGATTTTCAGGTAGTGTAAAAACAAGAGGGTCTTTAGTTGAGATGTGAAAAGGAGAGAGACTGGAGGCAGATTTGAGATATTCTGGGAGATTGTTCCATTTTGATGCCGCAGTGTAGGAGAATGTTCTTATGCCAAAGTTGACATTTTCACTCTAGGCATTGTGAATAGACATTTATCTTGAGTCCTTTGTGTTCATTAAGCTGGTAGGAGTTTGGGCGGGTAAGAAGGAGCACCGCTGTTAAAATATTTATTGGCAATGAAGAAGACTTTAAAGTCAATGTATGTAGCAAGTGGAACAGAGTGAAGTTGTCAGTCTAAGGAAACTTAGTCTCAGTGTTATTCGTTTCACTCCACCACTGAGTCTAACCAACCCTAGTAGAAGGTCATGTCAGGTAACCTTTGACCGTCCAATCAATAGCAAGATGGTTAAATAGATTTAACCAATCAGACAAACGGCTACTACTTAGGGATCGGAGGGACTTACAAAATATTCAGGTTACAGACACAGATCTTTCCACAAACAAAAATCTGCACATAACACAGTTATTTGACCTGCAGTATATCGCTTTGGGGTTTCTGTTGACATTGTTACCATTAGCTAATATTTCCACCAGATGAAATCCTTGAATATTGCCCATTACAGTATTTTCAGCGACTGTTTACTCACCGTTGTCATGGTTGTAACGTGTGCAGTGTGCATCACCCGGAAGTGAGTTTACGCTAAATAGCATTCAGAATCGTTCGTGTACAGACCTTATCGAGATAAAAAGTGCGAAAGGTGTGTGCAAATGTCCACTTTTGCGATTTGGTAAGCTGTGTTCTGATAGGTCAATCTCAAAGGTTACCTGATGCGACCTCCCATAAGGTTTTGTTATGCTCAATAGTGGAGTGTAACAAAAGGTACTAGTTTACTTAGACTGGTGAAGTTGTCTTAGCAGAGGAGAGATATGGTCAAATTTAAAAGTTTTGTAGATCACTCTTACAGGTGTATACGGATGATCTGTTCTTTGGAGATGTTGGTCAGAAGGCTGTTGCAGTAGTCAGGGCGTGAGATAAGTGAAGAGAGCGGGCGGATTTTTACAATATTTCGTAAATGAAAGTTTGATGTCGAAGAGCTTTGTTATATGACATTTCATCCTGAGCTGTTGATCAAAAACAACACCAAGATTCTTGATTTGTTGCGAGGCAATGATGGTGGTATCGTTGATTTTGAGTTCAGCAAGGATGGTGCAATTTTGAGTGAGACAAGTAGGGTCGATAATTATAAATTCAGGTATGTGCTGATTGAGAGTTAACATGTGTGATTTCATCCAGATAAAGAGTTCAGATAAAGATTTCTCTGAGATAACTGTAGAAAAAGTTGCTACCATTTTCTACAACCTCACAAAAGATCTTTAAGTGATTTTTTCCGGGAGTGATATCCTCAGTCAGTATATTGTGTGGCAAATCTTTTGATCGTCTGACTGAATTGAATAGTCAGAGGTTATGTTACATTTTACCTTGAGACCTGATGGGTCATATATCATATTGCTTGGGTCAACAAAGTCACCTACTGGCCGGCAAAAGCAGAGAAGGGGGCACCTATACCAGAAGAGTTTTACTTCAGGGACATTATCTGCATCCATCCATCCAGTGTATATAATGGACATTAGTATAATAAACATTATGAAAAAGTAATTACTGCAAAGGTGATGAACACTGAATTTTAGACATGGCATGAGGGGGATTGAACCAACTGTCATTCAGTGTAACAGGAAATATCCATACTTTTGGCTTAATGAGTCTTGCCAGCAACACTTTGTGTCAGTGATAACCTGACTGAAAATATGGCAATGAGAATGTCATTGATGGGAGCAAATGTACTTAACCTATGCACTGGGCGGGTTGATGTTTCACCAAGTGGCTGATGAAATGTGTTGTTTAATACCAGTATGTCTATCCGTGTGTCTGTCCATTCCGTCTGTTCTCCGCTCCATTTTAACATGCTAAACCTGCAGAAGTGTAGCCATAGAGATTCCTCATTTTAGCATCTTAAGATCTGATGATCATGGATTTGAATCCCTCATTATTTGGCAACGTTTGTCAACACCATACCCTTGCTCAAGTATTTGTAGTCTGATCATGTGAGAGACCTGCTTCTTCCTCCCATATTACATGGACATGTCATGATATTAGTTCTAACATGCTCACTTATCTTCCAAACGTTCACATGTTATCCTTTCATGCCTACTGCTGGACATTGTTGTTTGCTAATTATCAGTGCTCTGTGTGTGTTCCAGAACTGCCTCGGTTGCGAGCCTTCTTCAAGGAGTTGGACAAATCAGCTGAGTACCTGGACATCTATGGCACAAAGACTGGCATTGTAAGTGAACACTCACAGACTTAAACTTGCACAAGTCTGTAATTAAAAGTTAAAATTATAATTCCCATGAATAATATAATAACAAGCTGGCATTAAATCTCCAAAGTAATAACAAATAGTTTTTGTTAAGATTCTGTAAAAATATTAGAACAGACTGGCATCATCCTTAAGTTTCTAAGGTAATGATTAATAGTTATCAGACTGTCCTGTATGACAAATTTAATAACTTTTGTTCTGAATGAATTTTGTCATAGTCTTTAGATGTAATGATTCGCTGATATCTGCAATGACGTTGATTTTTAGATATGGATGTAGTTGAATCTCCAGTTTGTGAAATCACAATATGCTGTACAGGAGCAGGAATTACATCCTGTTCGCAAAGCATCGGTGTTGCCTTGACTCATAGGGATATGGTGGGGTAGCCTAGTGATTAATGTTTTTGATCATTACACAAAAGGCCCGGGTTGGATTTCCACATGGATATAATATGTGAAGCCCATTTCTGGTGTCCCTTACAGTGATAAAGCTAGAAGTGTTAAACTATATTGACTTTAAGCATGGTAGGAAATAGGCAGACAAAACAACATGGCCACATGTGAGCATTGGGGAGAAGGGAATGCGGTGGTATTAGGGCAAAATAATAAAAATATTGTGGTTCAGATTACGCCAGTTCAAGATTCAAGGAAGTAGGTCGATAGGATTTTGTTTCTACATTTATTTTAGAAGTAAATTACAAACCAATGACACATTGATCAATGGGGTATTGTTTATTCAATCAAGCTTGCAACATCACGTCACCATTCTCTGTCAGAATGACAAATATCCAATAGTGCCATGGGGAAAAAATTACGGTATCTGAGTGCTTGTTTTGTTCATACCACTTAAAAATTAAAGGGTTGGCACTAGAGTTCGATGGTCGGTCAGGTACTCAGAACCACAACATTTTTTTTTTTTTTTTTTTTTTTCTGCCTAGATAAATCTATTTTCATTTCCACACCTTTTGCAAACCTGCACTTTCTCTTAGATGTTTCAAAAAGTGTTGTGAAATAAAAAAAGACAGAAAGACGGATTTGTTTAGTTGTATTTTCAGTGATTTTTTATTTATTTCAATTTCTTGTGGAGTGATGTGGAGGAGTAGTATCAACAGTCCACATTCAGTTATGATCTCCAGATGATATGATCTATCAAGACATCTCCATCAACTCTCAGCTGCAAAGGTCTTTGTGCATATATAGAATATATGTGTGTGACAAGTAACTACCTCTTCAGTTTGTGCTATACTGTGTGTATTTGCTATTCTGTACAGACATGTTAGAGGCAATATCAACTATGTTGTGAGTACCTGAGTCTTCAGGAGTGCTCTATTTGCAGCTGGACTGTAGCAGTGATGCTGCCAGTAAGGTGGAGGAGTGTAAGGCATCAAGGGTGGAGTACAACGTCTACAGCTATAGGCAAGTGCTGATGAAACTGTCGTTGTGTCATTTTAATACATTGTTAGTGGCATTTAAGTACTAAAATTGAGTTCTTGGTTAGGTGTTTCTGTCATTTGTGTTTTATTCAATCTTTCTTTATTCTTGTACTCAAAAGACCTCAGGCCTATAGTTTACCATATAATATACACATTGCTTTATGCACATTCAATTAACAATGCACTTTCTATGTACAAATGCACAGAAGATAAACATGGACAGGTTTTCAGTTTCTTAAGTTTGTGAACTGTTTAGCAGTAGTGAAAACTTCAGCCTATTTAGATAATAGTTTTCTCTTACATAGTTGCTTCAAAGATTACTGTAGTTAGCGCATGCAAGAAGAAAATGCTGCTCATCTTCAGTTGCATTCAAATTACATAATTTACAAGTTCCATGTTCTCTTTCCATATTTACATACCTATCTTTCTCGACTTAAACGTCATGAGGTCAGCATCGGAATCGTGGTAAACTTACTCTGTACATTTATTTCACATTTAAACATCATAGAATTTGGTATGGATATTGTTTTTTTATCATTAGGTAGTCTCACATTTGCTTCAAATACATACTTTGTCTTGTCAGTCTTGAAAATACATATGTTTTTCTCTTTGCGTAAATGATTTTACGAATTCAGGATATGTTCATTTTCTTGGTTTATTATTACAATGTTTTTAAGCATGCAAAACATTGCAAATTGTAGCTAGTTTATATGGGTGTCAATCTGTCATATTGACCATGGATGACAGGCTGTAACCAATGGCAACCTTGTATTGTGTGAAGGGCAGAATGGTGAATTGTGGGTGCATGAAATTGCTGCACATGAGTCCAGTGTGAGAAATGTTTCCAAATGTTGCTAGCCAGTCAGGCCTGAAAGTTACTATCCTACAAAAGCAAAATTCACTAGCCTGAACTTTGAATGTTGGCATTGGTTTCATCATTAAGCTGCTCATATGATGAACATTTTTTTGCATGATTTGAAAGTGTGTTATAACTTAACAAGTCAGAGAAAGTGATATATTTACAAAATGACCTCATGAATGTTCATTACCAGGTGACTCTGGAGATTTACTTTCCCGACTGAATTTTTGCTAGCCACAGGCTTGTTGGCCAGTGCATATTTCACACACTTTATGAGTCTCATACCCTGAAACCTATGAGTCCAAGATATCTGATGATGTTTCTTCGTCTATCAGAAAATCCACAAACCCATTTTCATTTTTTCTTGTTTTTTTTTGTTTGTTTGTTTCTTGTTTTTTTTTTGTATGTTTTTTCAGTTTTTTCCGTAAGGAAGGTACTAAACTTGATTCATGTGTTTTGACGTTCTATGTTGTGATATTTCAGGGATGGCAACAGTCTGCTCACACTCGAGCTGGAGACCATGTTTGATGTCAACTCCATCATGTCCAACATACTCCAGTAAGTACCTTGCTGGCCTAGCAGGGCACAGACTGTGTGAATGATGATAACTGTAAAGACATCAGCTCTGTGTTGTTTGTGGACAATCTCTGCAACTGAAGCAAAGTTGCCCCGTTTACTGTAAATTTTATGAAGGTACATATTATAGACTGTTCACTCTACCAGTGATTCTGTACGGGAGTGGTCACCAAGACCCCATTTCATGCAACTCTCATAAGCATGAGACCACGTAACTTTTCTCATGACATTCAGACTTCCTATGTTACAGTATAAGAGGTTCGAATGCTACAAGAAAAGTTACAAGGTCTTAAGCTAACAAGAGCTTTGTGAATAGGGGCCCAGTCGGATTAATTTTTGGCAAATAACATCTTACACACCAGCACATTTATGACATGGATGTCATAGAGAGATGTACACAAACTTCACACCAACTCTGCTGTCTGAAGTAGCATGCTTTTTCATAAGAATGTTTGTGATTACTATGGCTTGCACCCTAACAAAAGTAATACTGACATCTTTTCTTCCTGCCAGACTTATTCTGCTGCATGAGGTACCCATTGTCCAGAGTCGGTCTGATCGTCAACAGATTGAACTGAAACATAAGGGGAAGTCTGATGTCATCTTCTCTTTCCACAAGGCCATTGGCACCTATGGTGAGTGATAGTGTTGTATGCTCTATATACAGAGCCATAAGTCATTCATCATTAGTAATATTTCCATGGACTTACAGGTTAAATAACTGTTGTGAGAATACTTTTTATAGATTTAATAAAAGTCTTCTTTTTTTAAAAAATTATCTTTAGTTCCTTATGCATAATTTTCTTTCATGTTTCTGTTGATTAGTTATTGAATAACACCTGATTAAGCACAATATAAGTAGAACTTTTACACTATCACATAGACAGCCATGTTTAACCTGATTGGTATGTCTAATTTAAGTTGTTTAAATAGTTGCAGTTTTCATGAGAAAATTGAGTGGAAGTTATGCGTGTGTTGCTAGATGATTTCCCAACTGGTACATAAGTATTGAAAGCAAACTGACCAAAACTGAATTTATGAAAATTATCCTCACAACAGTTAATTATCATGCAAGTGTATGGAAATTTCACTGATGATTGCTCATTAATAGCCAACTACTGTACGTCCTCTCAGATTGTCATCCTGATTCAAGTTTAAGGCACTGATAACAGTAATGAGATTCATCATCCTGACCTTCAGTCTAGACCATCTGTGCCAATCTTCAGTGCCTGGCAGTGTTGTATGTATGTTAATATCAACAAGTAGTGGCACCAGTGGTCAGACTATACTGACTTGTCATGTTCTTAACAAGGTGGTTGGTGCTAATGGGGAGCAGCAGATAATGTTGCATGCTTGATGTATGTGGATATTTCTTCACATCTGCATAGCTCAAGGGCAGTGGTACCAGCACACAGACTGACCTCCATGTCCTTCATCAAGGCCATTCATATTCAATGGGAGTCACCTAAAATGCTGCATACTTGACATATCCACATAGATTTGGCATCAGTTTAGCATTTCTAAAGATGTACACTTTATTGCTGCATGAAAACATCTTTCAGCTGTATGTGTAATATATCTGTAATATATATATGTCAGGGTAGAGATTGCGATCTGCGATTCTACTAGTAGAGATTGCGATCGGAGTCTTTACCAGTAGAGATTGCGATTGGAGTCTCTACTGGTTGAGTCTCCAATCCTACTAATAGAGATTGCGATCGGAGTCTCTACTGGTAGAATCTCCGATCCTACTAACAGAGATTGCAATCAGAGTCTCTACTGGTAGAATCTCCGACCCTACTAGTAGAAATTGCAATCGTAGTCTCCACTGAATTGTCAATTTCTAATTCAGCTGGTAGAAATGCTGATTTATCTGTGGGACAACAACAAAGACACTTGCTGAACAATAATATGCATTTTATTCAGGTATGGACTGTTTCCAGTTAAGGATACATTTATTGCTATATTTACACATCTATCTTTCAAATAAAGTAACTATGAAGACAATGAGACTGAACAAAAGTACGCATTTTACTAAGGTATAGAACGTTTCCAGTTAGATACATTTATTCAGCTGCCTGCTGAACACTTTACACCTTTATCCAACTGCAGAGCGTCTACAGATACATTTATTCAGCTGCCTGCTGAACACTTTACACCTTTATCCAACTGCAGAGCGTCTACAGATACATTTATTCAGCTGCCTGCTGAACACTTTACACCTTTATCCAACTGCAGAGCGTCTACAGATACATTTATTCAGCTGCCTGCTGAACACTTTACACCTTTATCCAACTGCAGAGCGTCTACAGATACATTTATTCAGCTGCCTGCTGAACACTTTACACCTTTATCCAACTGCAGAGCGTCTACAGATACATTTATTCAACTGCCTGCTGAACACTTTACACCTTTATCCAACTGCAGAGCGTCTACAGATACATTTATTCAGCTGCCTGCTGAACACTTTACACCTTTATCCAACTGCAGAGCGTCTACAGATACATTTATTCAACTGCCTGCTGAACACTTTACACCTTTATCCAACTGCAGAGCGTCTACAGATACATTTATTCAGCTGCCTGCTGAACACTTTACACCTTTATCCAACTGCAGAGCGTCTACAGCTTTGTCATATGTTTCTTGGGTGATGCAAAATGTTTCTTGATTCTTCTTGTCAAGCTGGGCTGTGTGGTCATCCAGCAGTTTGTAAAACTTGGCTTTCTGTTCCTCCATTGTCCTCTGGTGTGTGATGATCTCCTCAGCTGATAACTGGTTCATGCTCAAATCTATTCCCCTTATATACCCATAAACAGTGTAACACCTCTGACATCTGACATACCTACAGCCCAGTATATCTACATTAGTTAAAACAAAAAGATTTCACGTACTTATAATGGAAGAGTCCTAAAGACCAATTAATCCATGAGAGTAAAGGAAGAACCAAGTAACGATGAAAGCTGGATTAGCAGATTGAGATTAACAGATTAAGATTGACTGGAATTGAGTAAACAATTATATTAGTTAACTTCAGGTTGTTGTTTTTTTTTAGACATATTATATTTCTAGAGAAACCTGAATTGGTGAAAAAGCATGTTTCCTGTTCCAGGAAATACCAAATTGGTTTGTTGTTACAAGGTGTAGGTGACATGTGGGTATTCTGGGAGGAGGGGTGCAGGGCAATTAACTACTTGGACATTACCCACCTGAGAATATTATTGCCTGGTCATTTCCCCACCTCTTTGAAATGCAGTGTTTTGTAATGATTACTGATCAATATTTGAGACTTACATCAAAATGAATTCAAACCTCCTACTTTTATCTATGACTTTGAGATGTAGGAGTTGGAGTGGGATTAAAGACAGCATGTATTTAACATCTCACTGTAAACAGTAGGAAAATAAGTGAATCACAAAGTTTTTCCTGGCAACAAAACATCAAATAGCAACCTAAAAAACTGATTTTTTTCTACATCCAACCGCAGCGTGTGAGGAAGGTGTGACATATTGTTTTATGTTTACATTATGTTTACATATATGAAAATAAATTTTGTGTTTCTAAATATTCACTGGCTTGCATAAGTGTAGGACTGCAATCTCAACCCTGACAGATTTGAGCTTCTACTGGTAGGAATTGTGATTATATAGGTTCTTTTATATGATCAGAGTCTCTACCAGTAGAGACTCCGATTGCAATAACTACCAGTAGGAGCGGAGATTCTACCAGATGAGACTCCAATCGCAATCTCTACTGGCAGAGACTCAGAACGCAATCTCTCCGATTCTACCAGATCGCAATCTCTACCCTGACATATACAAAGAAATGTAAAAAATGCCAGCAGTATTTCTGCAGACGGAAGAGCTATATTTCAAGACCATATTTCCCCACTCTGAGAGGACCAAAGGAAATTTTATTGACATCACATGTACATTTTTGGTGTATTTTGATTTGGGTTTATCATTTAGAACTATCCATTCTGTTTCATGTTAAAATCAACTGATTTCAAAACGTATTGGAATTCTGTAAGACTGGGATAAACAAATCTGTATATGTTTCCTGAATATCCGAGGTCACTACACTTAGTCATTTAGTTCATTTGATGATTAGGAGGATAATGGATTATACTAGTGTATGAACATTATCAGGGGTTTGATCTCATCATTGGAAGAGGCAGCTGTCAAAGCAGGGATGGTCTAGTTACAGTTGTCATGTCATAATGTAGATGTGTCAATTAAGAGGACTAACTGCCAATTTGAGACCGGCATCCGTGTCCGGAAACCAGGCAGTGTGGAGCCAGTGTATCAAATGAGAGAAATCAATAAAAGACAACAGAGGATACACAGACCATATGAATCACCTGTTACCATGACACCAAGCCATAACTATATCCTGCTTAACACCATTAGGTGTACCCGGCATATGGCAGTGATAAAATGATATGCCCACATGAAATTGTGTGTTGTTACAAAAGAACTTGTTTTCTCTTTCTACTGCACTGATGATGAAAATATAATGCTATTTGGTGACAGTTCGGTTGAAGTAGCCAATACTCAACCTGAACTAAGACTAGCGTGAAGTTGATATTTTTAAAACATTCATGACACATTTCTTACTTTTTATTAATATTTTAAGCTTATTTAATGCATCTAGCAATGCTTTCCAGTTTGTATCATCCAGATTGGATTTGATCTGCAGTCAAACGTCATTATGTCACAGATGGGAAGAAAATACTACCCAGAGTTGGACATAACATACATCAGTACAACCAAATAAAGAATATGTAGGGACCCAGCGTTTACTTTGCGATAATTTTTAAGTTCAACACAATAAAGTTGGGCAAAGAGGTGTAATTAAACACCGATATTCCACACATCTGGTTTACCATGTTCTGGGTGCCATTGTACAAAGTAACCTTATCACTATGATAGTCACAAGTCCGCTATAAGATACGGCAGTTACCATCACCTTATTGCTGCAACTGTCGCAAGTCCGCTATAAGATACGGCGGTTACCATCACCTTAGTGCTGCAGCTGTCGCAAGTCCGCTATAAGATACGGCGGTTACCATCCCCTTGGTGCTGCAGCTGTCGCAAGTCCGCTATAAGATACGGCGGTTACCATCACCTTAGTGCTGCAGCTGTCGCAAGTCCGCTATAAGATACGGCGGTTACCATCACCTTAGTGCTGCAACTGTCGCAAGTCCACTATAAGATACGGCGGCTACCATCACCTTAGTGCTGCAACTGTCATAGTCCACGATAAGGTACAGAAGTTAGGATCACCCTAACACCAAGATCACACCTAGTTGTCAAAGGGAACTGTGTTTTATTTGACATTTGAGGTGATGAAATCAATACAATGCTGACTGGTGACAACTTTGTTGTTAATAGCCTAAAGGGAGACTCCATACTAGAAATCAGATCAGCTTTAATGCACAGTTCCTTAAACAGTCAAGAGAATTAGGGAAGACACTATGTTTCAAATATTTATGGCTAAAGTGTAGTTTGTTAAGTCAGTGAAACAACTCCCTTGTTATGAAGAGTAACTATACCCATTGAACTATAACCAAATTGTTTAACTAACCCCTGATGTTTAAAAAATGGTGGGTAAATCCACAAACATTAAATGGCTCTTGCATACCAACATCGGATCAAAACTAAACTACTGCCTGTCTTTCTTTTATTAACAAGGTGACCCAGAAATGAAACAAGTATTTATCTGAATATTCATCTTTGAAGAATAGTTGTTTTTGTGTATGTAAAATTCTAATGCAGTAGTTTAAGATAAATGTGTACTTTGTGTGAGTTGATCATAAGACCTTGAAGCACTAATGCATTATGATAATGCTATTGAAATTACGCTATAAGAATTTATGTTTGTTCTCACTGAAGAACAGGCAAATGGTAATGGATGATCACTATGAATACATTTAATTTAGTTACAATTCTGATTTTGTGAAGCGTGACAAGGAGTTATGAAAAGCTCATGACACTTTATGATGGCCAAAGTTGAAATCAGAGGAAAGTGTTTCAAATCACAGTACAATTTCTGACTTATTGCTGCCAGTCTGCATGCAGTCACCTTATAATGTGTAACATATGGAGACCATAGAGGCATTATCGGTCTCATCAGTCAGGATGGTGTGTCACTGCACCACATGGACTGTGAACAAGCTGTTGGTGGGCTGTACTGAGATTGATTTACTTTGCACAGCTTTTGGGTTGTGTGTTTCTGGTACAATAGGCTAGCGGAAACATTATTTCACTAGTCCTTAGACCTTGTAGCTAGCTCTGTTTGAGCATTAGCTAAAATATCAGTATGGTAATGTTTCCTGTCAGCTGTTTTGGTTGGTTGTCCGCTTTGAATGTTGTTTGGTTACTTGCTTGCTTGGATGTTTGGTTTGCTTGGCTGGTAGTTTGGCTGCCTGCTTGCTTGGCTGGCTGTTTGGTTTGTTGATTGTTTGGCTGTTTGGTTGGCTGCTTGCTTGCTTGGCTGGCTGTTTGGTTTGATGATTGCTTGGCTGTTTGGCAGGCTACATGCTTGCTTGCATTCTTTGGCTGGTTGCTTCGCAGGCTGCTTGGCTGGCTGTTTAGATGCTTGGTTGTTTGGTTACTTGACTGGTTGTTTGCTTGCTTGGTTGCATTCTTGGCTGATTGTTTGCTTGTTTGCTTGCTTGATTGATTGATTGCATTCTTGGCTGGTTATTTGGTTGCCTGGTTGGTTGGTTAGTTGCTTGGTTACAGCGAAAACCAAAAGGGTATTGTGAGACAAAATGAAATGGTGTTGCATGTTGAAATGCTTAAGACTATCAGCAGTTCAGTTACCATGACACAATTACAGGGATTGAAAAATGGAACGATGATCTTGTGGAACATGCTTAACAAACAAATTGTGATACCAAAGAGATGTAACCAAAATATATTACTAGGAAATATAGCAGATCTGGGTTCTCTTTCAACAGAAGAAATGTACAACTAGGTCTATCTAACTTATACATACTCACAAAAATTGTTTAACTGTTATCCGAACTTAAATGTGATTAACTTTATAGTCTGTGCAGGTGTTGTTTGGGTGAAGCTTTTTTTGCATATAAGTTAAAATATACATTCCATTTAGTGTTCACAAGCTCTCCTGAGTTATGTGAGAGATCAAAGCAGAAGTCCTTTCAACAAAGTGTTGCATTCCGTGTATGCTCATAAAGGTAGACAAAGAGATATTCCTTGAATGGAGATTGTCTGTTTAACAGCAGTACTTGGTAGATAAATATGTATTATGTTGTTTACTTTGTCTGATGTTACACCACGTGATATCCTCTAAGCATTTTGTTGACATCTGTATGTATATCATATTCACTGTGAAAGGTTCTCCTACCCTTACATTGTTGATAAATAAAAACACAAAACCTAAAACACATTACATATTTTCAAGTAAAGCTGTTGTGAACAGACCAGTTCAACATAAATGAAACTAAGACTTTTTCAGAGTAGCTGTATATTATATATAATTATATATCCTTCTGCCCTTTTGCTTTCTGTTTAAAAAATCTGTGTGTAGATAAGATCATGTTCATTTTTATTGTTGAAGTGTATAAAGATAGGGGTTATCAAATGTCCTGGAAAGGTGCACCCAGTATGCAAAATGCCTCAGATGGATACTGAATGAATAAATAGCATCCCTTGGCATGAGCTATCAAATTCAATGTTGCTTTGATGAGAATTGTGAAGTTCATACAGTAATGTTCAGATATTAGAGTACAACAATTAGCACCATTTCATTGCACTGAACAGGATCTTCACATTTCTTGCAAGTCTCTTTAGGATATATGTGTATTCTTATTGTTTTATGTATTAAAGACTAATGCTACTGCCTACTATAAATTTCAGTCAGTATCCTTCTTGACTCAGTCAGTAAACTTAGATGAAGTTCTCTTATTGACTAGCCAGTACCTTATTGACAAGGCGGTACCTCATTGACTAGGCAGTAACAGTACTGACAGAGTTTCCTTTGTATTGACGATAACACATTTGTTGGAAAGTCAAGGTATATCCCTGAAAGATTTCAGATTGTTTTTCTAATTAGTGTGAGGAAGAGTGTGTGGTGTTGAATGTGCTGTTCCTTTGGCACAGTGTGTTAAAAAACGCTGAAGTATGTATCTGATCAGAAGATTAAACCAAAATCTTATGCTCATATACAAATGTGATCATGTGTTTGAGGGCAGATGTACCATGCTACAATGTTATGTTCATATAACAGGGTTTAGTTTGTGAGATGTTGACCTACTTGCACCAGGTGCAACCTAAGATAAAGACCCAGTTGCACCAGTCAAATTCCAGTAGCAACATAATGTGTTGATCAGAGGTTTTGGTGCACTTTAGCATATTTCCACGATGTAGTACCCATGAAACCATACCAACACAGAGACACAACTGATCCCTGTTTACAAGAGCCGATACATGTCTGTAAATAGCAATGTTTCAGTTCCATAGCTATTCAATGTTCAGAAGAAAAATGAGCTGACATATCTATGCTTATAATGTTAGGTTTAATGTTGATTTATTTCTCAAAATGACTTTGTGCAAGTTAGACTCATAACTAGGTTGCACTGTGTAATATTGGGTTGCACTGGTGCAAGTAACAGAGCACTATATATATCAAGCCTTGTAGATATATATATGACCATGTCTTCAAGACACCACTTCAAGTCATACAGCTGACGTTGAAGCTTTAAGCAGTCCTGTTAAGTATGTTCATGCGTTAGTAGTGGCTTTTGAGATGGCATGGCAAGATAAGACTCAATCAGACACCACAAACTCAGGTCACATCCTTGATGGCAGGGCTTTGTGTGAAACATAGACTTGACAGATGCAGGTGATAGACTATCTGGATAGAGGCCCAGTGTTATGTTTCATTCACCGTGCATGGACTCAGTGGAGCCTATGACATACCCCTCAATCTGATGTCCTAGAAATCCTTTCACATGAATAGCAGTAGCAAGGTCAGATACAGCTATATGAGAAGGGGTGGGGGGTGCAGACTATTGGAAAAAGTGGGGCACACACTTTTTTATCTGTCAAGTTTAACAAAATTTCAAGACAAAAGATGAGGTATATACCCATGCACACACACATACAAATATTTATAAGCCCTGTGATCATTAAATATTCAAGATATTGAACAGCAGTTTACCCAGTAAAAGCATCCATGAAATAACTGGAATGTTTCCATTCATACAGCATTAACCTTAGAGTCTTGTCTCTTGCTGGAAATACTCACACAAACTCCAAAATTAGAATGAAGATTTTATGGATATCATCACCTGATGAAGGAGTAAGCATTAATTCCGAAACGTTGTGCTCTCATATAAAGAAGTAGATATCCATAAAATCTTCATTCTTATGCATTTCACTTCTAAATGCCCTTCAAAGACTTGAAACTCCAAAATGTAACATGAGATGGAAGTTTGCTTAACATAGGTCTAAAGCAGCCTGTGTTTGTTTTGAAAGGTGAATAAATCCAAGGGTATTCTGGGATGGTGGCTGGAATGGGTTAGTTATGTGGGCAGGCCTGGTGGATCCTGAGAAGCACCCTGTGGGCTAACCAGACCCTTGGTTAGTCACATGATAAATTGTTGTTGACTTATTATTTGTATGTTGATTACAGGGCACCGAGTGTTGTTGACTTACAGTGTATGTTGATTACTGAACACCAAGTGTTTTTGATTTATGATGTGTATGTTGATTACAGGGCACCGAGTGTTGTTGACTTACAGTGTATGTTGATTACTGAACACCAAGTGTTTTTGATTTATGATGTGTATGTTGATTACAGAGCACCGAGTGTTGTTGGCTTAAAGTGTATGTTGATTACTGAACACCAGGTGTTGTTGACTTACAGTGTATGTTGATTACAGAGCACCGAGTGTTGTTGACTTACAGTGTATGTTGATTACTGAACACCAGGTGTTGTTGACTTACAGTGTATATTGATTACTAAACACCAAGTGTTGTTGATTTATGATGTGTATGTTGATTACAGGGCACCGAGTGTTGTTGACTTACAGTGTATGTTGATTACTGAACACCAGGTGTTGTAGACTTACAGTATATGTTGATTACAGAGCATCGAGTGTTGTTGACTTACAGTGTATGTTGATTACTGAACACCAGGTGTTGTTGACTTACAGTATATGTTGATTACAGAGCATCGAATGTTGTTGACTTACAGTGTATGTTGATTACAGAGCATCAAGTGTTGTTGACTTACAGTGTATGTTGATTACAGAGCATCGAGTGTTGTTGACTTACAGTGTATGTTGATTACAGAGCATCGAGTGTTGTTGACGTACAGTGTATGTTGATTACAGAGCATCGAGTGTTGTTGACTTACAGTGTATGTTGATTACAGAGCATCGAGTGTTGTTGACTTACAGTGTATGTTGATTACAGAGGTTCGAGTGTTGTTGACTTACAGTGTATGTTGATTACTGAACACCAAGTGTTGTTGACTTACAGTGTATGTTGATTACAGAGCATCGAGTGTTGTTGACTTACAGTGTATGTTGATTACAGAGCATCGAGTGTTGTTGACTTACAGTGTATGTTGATTACAGAGCATCGAGTGTTGTTGACTTACAGTGTATGTTGATTACAGAGGTTCGAGTGTTGTTGACTTACAGTGTATGTTGATTACTGAACACCGAGTGTTGTTGACTTACAGTGTATGTTGATTACAGAGCGTCGAGTGTTGTTGACTTACAGTGTATGTTGATTACTGAACACCGAGTGTTGTTGACTTACAGTGTATGTTGATTACAGAGCATCGAGTGTTGTTGACTTACAGTGTATGTTGATTACTGAACACCGAGTGTTGTTGACTTACAGTGTATGTTGATTACAGAGCATCGAGTGTTGTTGACTTACAGTGTATGTTGATTACTGAACACCAAGTGTTGTTGACTTACAGTGTATGTTGATTACAGAGCATCGAGTGTTGTTGACTTACAGTGTATGTTGATTACAGAGCATCAAGTGTTGTTGACTTACAGTGTATGTTGATTACAGAGCATCGAGTGTTGTTGACTTCCAGTGTATGTTGATTACAGAGCATCGAGTGTTGTTGACTTCCAGTGTATGTTGATTACAGAGCATCGAGTGTTGTTGACTTACAGTGTATGTTGATTACAGAGCATCAAGTGTTGTTGACTTACAGTGTATGTTGATTACAGAGCATCGAGTGTTGTTGACTTCCAGTGTATGTTGATTACAGAGCATCGAGTGTTGTTGACTTCCAGTGTATGTTGATTACAGAGCATCGAGTGTTGTTGACTTCCAGTGTATGTTGATTACAGAGCATCGAGTGTTGTTGACTTCCAGTGTATGTTGATTACTGAACACCAAGTGTTGTTGACTTACAGTGTATGTTGATTACTGAACATCAAGTGTTGTTGATTTATGATGTGTATGTTGATTACAGGGCACCGAGTGTTGTTGACTTACAGTGTATGTTGATTACAGAGCACCGAGTGTTCATGGAAGTAGCCTATGCCTACCAGGACCGCTACAAGTTCGGGCTCACCACAGAAACAAAGACTACAGAGGGACTGAAGTAAGCAGGCTATGACAAGTTAAATATGATCTAGGATTTAGCCAGGTGGATGTTTAAGCAAGTTTGATTCCCTTCTCCAAATTCTGCTAACCATGTATTTTATCCATCTAGTTACTGGTGCACAAATTGCTGCTGTGCAATGTAGAGCTGTATTATGTCAATATCTGAAATTAAAGTGGACACACAGCCATGGTGCACGTCTCTTTAATCAAGGGTGGCAGTTTGGTAGCCTAGAGGTAAATGCCTTTCCTTGTCTCACTGTAGAAACAGTTTAAAACCATTCTCATGCACTTATGTCAAATTAATGGTGTGTTTTGCAAGGTATTATTTTGAAGCCATGCAGTGCCTCAATAACTGATATATTGAAAGTTACTGGCTAACTCATGACAGAAGTAAGTGTTACCTGTTACATGTGTAGGACTTGACTAAGGGAGATAACAATGCATTTGGTCTAGTGAAGCTGCAGTTATAGAGTGTATGCTCTGTGTGACAGGGAGGCTGATCTTGTGACTGCCACCGATGATGCTACAGTGTGGGTGCTGTATTGTCGTGATGCTGACAAGGATAGCGATGGGTGCCCCAGTGTCCGGTATCGGGGCAAGATGGACCTGCCCTCCCTTGCTGTCTTCCTCAAGGCTCTTAGCTTGCCCAGAATCGTACGTTAACAACACAGTACTTTATTATATAAAGTGTTCATTATCAAAATCAGGTCTTTTACACTGATATAATACCTCTCTGCTCAAAATTTTTGGGTCACACAAGGTGAGTTTTCATATAAGGCAGTCAGCATTGTGTCTAGTAAATTGTCAGTGTGAGATAGCCTCTCATTTAGATCAGTTTAGAAAACTTACTTCTGATTGGTTTAAGAATCCATCCACCTTTCATTTTGATTTTAACACTCATAGTTTGCTCTGGATTCATCTAATGACCTTCTGTGGAAATGACCTTCTGTGGAAGTGACCTTAGATCTTCATGCAAACTATTGTCATGAATGAGTTAAATATGGACGTCTCTACTGTGAATGTTAAATACAGTTAGTCTTATGGTTAAAGTATTCACATTGCCTACCATCGGTCCAGGTTTGATTCCCCATATGGGTACAATATCTGGTGTCCCTAGTCTAAGTAAACTTAGATTCAGTATTATTTGTTACACAGCTTTGCAACTAACCTTTGAAATTGACCAATCAAAACACAGCTTAAATTGCGAAAGTAATATTCACACGTACCATTTGAACTTTTACCTTGAAAACTCATTTGTTGAGAGATCGGTGGTAGTGACCGGGGATGAGAAAATCCAAAAATCGTTTTGTAAGTTCTGCCACACACTAAATAGTAGTTGTGGTCGTAGGTCACTCAGAGGTTAGCTGACACAACTTTCTACTAGGATCATTAGCCTTAGTTTAGCAATGTAACAATAATAATAGTCTACGTTTACTTACTGCTGGTATCCCCCACTGTAATATTGGTAAAACATGCATAAATCTGTACTCACTCACTCACTCAATGAGAGAGTTAAGAAAACATGAGATGAAAGCATTTCAATAGTATAATAACAGCTCCAATTTCTCCTCCACATCATCCAGTTCGAACTCCCAGAGCATGGCACAATCCCAACCTGCCGCAATGAGAAATTCCACTGCGTGTTCCTGTACTATGACAGAGACACCAAGGACCAGGTGCTTGAAGCAGCAGAGAACCTCACGTTTGAGATCTATGGTGTGGCAGGCATAGTTGTCGTTGACACGTAAGTACAAATGTGTTAGCATCATTCATGCTGCTTTCAGTTTTCCGGTAAGGTTCCTCTGTTGATTACTTGAATTATGATATTGGATGGAGGGGATGTAAATATTGTGTTATAAGTAACTTGATAAGATCTGAATACATGACAAATGTTTACAGCTTTTATCTTTGACGCTGTTACATTTTGTATACTTAGTATGTTTTCATATACAGATTCATATTCATGACTGAACATTGCCACCATTTATGAGTGGTAGATAGCTTGTTACACTTTAGTGACATTTCTTTTCTGCTATAAGAAACAGTTGAAGAGTGAGTGGTTAAATTCAACAAACCTGTAGAGGTTGCAGATTCTTCTAATATAGTCCTCCTTGGGGTACATATAAGCATTTTAATGTACATGTAAAATCCAGACAGTTGTAACAATATTTTGAATAAATATTTACAAGGCAAAACTTTGTTTTCGTCTTGTGAGACCACCCCTACAGGGCATCCACGGACCTCTACAGCCAAGAGCAGGTAACTCTAGACTATAACCTCGCACCTCACTTTCCAAGCTGAACGAAATCAGACAGAATGTGGGGAGGTGGGTGGCTGTATCCCAAGGAGGACTATATGCAAAGAATCTGCAATCTTTACATGTTTGTTTGATTCTTTTTCATATATTCCTTCTTGAGGTACATTTAACTATAAGACAGACTCCAACAGACTGAGCCCGGGAGTGGCATTCTCTCTTGCTTAACCCCTTAAACCAGAGAAATCACCTTATGAAAAATAGTGAAAGAAATCTCACTTACCTGGTTACGTGCCAGTCAGGCTGAGGCGTGAACCAAGGGTCAGGGATCAAACTTGTAAAGCTAGACTAACAACTAGTCTCTGAAATGAACATATTGAATGAAAAAACTTCATATTAAAAAAAATATATATAATGAAATGGAGCCCTGAGACTCAATTCATTTTCAGAAGCTGAGGGAATCTAGATTTGCCACATTTTCTAGACTTTCTTGAGCTTTTTTGGATACACTTGCTTCATGGTCTGTACGACCGACTATTATGAAGTGAAACATTACTAATGAATACTGCTAATGAATACTGATCCCCGTGGATAAATTCCTGACTTCCGTCCACCACCGCATGAGGGATTAACTACATGGGAGTCCTGAGCATCTTCTTGTAGCTAAAGCCTGCTGTATAGGTCGCATGAGAAACTGACACAGTCCTCTGGATTTTGACAATGCAGTCGGGAGCAAGGGAGACAATCCTCTGCGCTGTGTTGAAGGGTGCCCCCAAGAATATCATATCCTTTGTCAGAACAAGTTCTGATTTCTTGAGACAGATGATCCAGCCCGGTTTCAAAAGGATATCCATCACGGGCTGTGTGGATTCTCTGCTCAACTGTTGGCCTATCAACTTGAGAAGCCAGTTGTTAAGGTATAGGGAACAAGACTGACCCTGAGCTCTGGCTAACTGAGCTGGGATCAATGAGTGAACACCCTTGACGCCATGGATATGCCAAGGGGGAATACATGAAACTGGTAGCACTTCCTGTCAAAGGAGAACCAAAGGAACTTCTTGAACTTGGTGTGCATAGGAACATGGAGTTACGCATCCTTGAGATCGATTGACATAAACCAGGCCCCTGTCTCAACAGATGAGATCACTGAACGAAGTGTCTCCATCCTGAAAGATGGTACCTCGATTAACTTGTTCAGCCCTCTGAGATTCAGAATGGGTCTGAACCCTCTGTCCTTCTTGGTCACTAGGATGTAAGTGGAACAAAACCGCTCTCCTTGATGACCTTCCAGGAGCACCTCGATGGGTGCCTTGTCTAGTAGTGACTGAACTTCGGCACAGAGTACTTCTGCCTTCTCTGTGGAAGTTGGTATGGGTGTGCACTGAACCCTGGAAAAGTACAGTTGACCTTGTCTCTACTGTGGCAAGTGGTCATCCCTGTGTGTGGACAGGACCCAGGGATTTGATGTGGCTGCTTCCCATCCCCAAAGGAAAAGCAACAGCCGGACGCCAACAGGGACGTTTAGCAAGAGGCAGTGCATCCCGAAAGTTGACATGGCTGCGCTTGCTTATGCGAGGGGCAACATTGGCAAAATGCATGGGTGATGCATGTAATGAATGTGTACATAATACAAGTAATAAGTAAAGAAAGTGTAAGCACTTTGAAAAAGCCCCAGGCTAACACTGAAACTTATGTATAAAATAATTGATCAAATTTGCTAGCAGGCAAACCTAACGTAAGCCATTACACCTACAATAACAACCACTAGAACACTACACATTGCTAACCCTAGATGGGATACAATGATAAAGTGAGTATAGCAATATGACCTGACTGCTGTCTTGACAAGCACATGGCAAGGCGACAAGGATGTGAAAAAAGTCACAGCCTACATGAATGAAAATTAACCAGAAACATTCTATAAATCGCCCATGTGGGAAAAACAGAGAATCATACATACAGTAGCTGTTTCTGAAGCACTCATGTAACAGGGATTTTGAACTCAGTTGGAGTACACATGGAAAGCTAGGGGTGAGGTTATGGTCTAGAGTTACTTGCTTTTGGCTGTAGAGGTCCATGGGGGCCCTGGAGGGATGGGCTCACGATGGACAAATGGACATTAAAATGCTTATATGTATCCCAAGGAGGAATATATGAACAAGAATCAAGTTTACACTGAAACATTTAAATCCCATGTATGTTAAAGACTGAGGGCTACTGAGCATGTGCAGTGATGTCAGTAACATTCTGGGAAACGAAGTGGAACATAACACCAGCCTGAATTGCTTTAAACAAAGTTCAACTAGGACTCCCTTGGGAGTGACAGATCCAAATACATCTCTGCATTTTCCAGTGACAATTACAGGAGTCTGTTAATTGTACCTAGCTATTGGCTTCCTAATCCCAAGGTAATCATGGTAACCCCCTAATTCATCTATTGCAGGGAAAAGATTGTCTTTGATGAAATCCATGGCTTTAATGGCAAGACTCCATCTATCAGTGTGTTCCTGAAAGAAGAGGTAAGATGTGTCTGCTGATGCATGTCCCTCCAGTCTGGTACCTCTCAGTCTTTCCTCAGGCAGTTAGTGGCAAAAGGACATAAAAGATACCAAACTCGTCTTTCATCTTGTAAATAATAATGGGAGTGACGTTAGGGACCATTCCTAACTTATGGCTTGGGGTTGGTGCCCCATATTTTGTTCTGGGGGTCATCAATTTTGTATACATGTACTAAGGGGTTGCCATGAATTATGAAGGGACCGTTATCCAACCCAGTTTCAAAAGGATATCCATCACGGGCTGTGTGGATTCTCTGCTCAACTGTTGGCCTGTCAGCTTGAGAAGCCAGTTGTTAAGGTATAGGGAACAAGACTGACCCTGAGCTCTGGCTAACTGAGCTGGGATCAATGAGTGAACACCCTTGACGCCATGGATATGCCAAGGGGGAATACACGAAACTGGTAGCACTTCCCCTCAAAGGAGAACCAAAGGGGAATGGACCCTTATTTTCCAAATTTTCTATTGATTTATTAATAAAAACTATCACGATGGACATGGTTATTCTGTTATATTGATACCAGTGTATAACTTTATAGACCCAATGATAATGAAGGTTTTAGTAATATGAACTAAGTTAGTCTGATAAATGTGTGAAATTGTCTTTCTTGCATATCATTGTCCACATTAATCATGATATTTTTTATTACAGGTAATCATTTCTTTGTCAGTGAATTTTTAATTCTATATTGATATTGATGATGACTTAATGGGTAGGGTGGTCAGGCTTTATGGCTTTGCTGATTGGTTGTTCTTGTACAGTGCTGAAGTGAACTGATACTGATAATAACAAACACTGGCCCAGACTCAGTTATTGACAGGCTGCATCCATATTGATGGAATACTGCTGAGAGTATAATTAAACAACAAAGGAAAAAAACAATATCGTTCAATTAAGTATGTCTTGAAACAAAGCTACATTAATAAAACAGTCCAAGGTGCATAGAATAACAGAAGATAGTTATAATACCTGGATAAACAAGGATAATTTATATCTATTGTGAACAGGTTTGAGACGAGAAGTGAATGAGAGTATTCGAGACATAGCATTTTGTTTCGGTAGTCAGTGTGCTGTGAGAATTGTGACAGTGGAGGTTTATTCCAAGATGAGAACTTTTATGGACTTTTGTCATATTTATTTTTAAACAAAAAAAACAACCAAAAGATGTGTTTTAAGCAATTATTAATATATTTCAAATTTGATAAGATAATAAGAAATAGTTGAGATTGTAAATAGGTTCGAGACTATCATGACTATCACGAGAAATATGCAAGAGGAAGCCATATTTGTTTCTGTAGTCAGTGTGCAGTGAACTACATGCAAGATTGGAAGATTTGTCAGCCATCTATCTTCTAGTGTTCCTGTATATCCAGTGAGGAATTAGGACTTTTACCCATTATCCCTGATTTTTGTGGATGCTTGTTGCTTATTGATGTGTGTGCCCTTCAGGATACTCCACGTTTCATGACAACTGAGTGGTCACTGGACAACATCGCTACCTTCATCCAGGCCAACCTCTTTGACCAGCAGCCTGTGGAAGGGGACAGGGAGGAGGGGCCACTGGAGTCAAAGGAAATGGATGCAAAGCAAATGGAGAAAACTGGATACAACTTCCCTTCTGTAGAAGAAGGTTGGAGTCTCACTGTAGATCAGCTCTTACTTCTGTGTTCCCTTCATCATCATGCCTACTCTTAGGATCCATTCAATGTTTTGATAGTCTGTAGAAGGAGGTGGGAGTTTCAGATCAGCTCTTACTTCTGTGTTCCCTTCATCATCATGCCTACTCTTAGGATCCATTCAGTGTTTTGATAGTCTGTAGAAGGAGGTGGAAGTTTCAGATCAGCTCTCACTTCTGTCTTCCCTTCATCATCATGCCCACTCTTAGGATCCATTTAGTGTTCTGGTAGTCTGTAGAAGGAGGTGGGAGTTTCAGATCAGCTCTTGCTTCTGTGTTCCCTTCATCATCATGCCTACTCTTAGGATCCATTCAGTGTTTTGATAGTCTGTAGAAGGAGGTGGGAGTCTCACTGTAGATCAACTCTCACTTCTGTGTTCCCTTCATCATCATGCCCACTCTTAGGATCCATTTAGTGTTCTGGTAGTCTGTAGAAGGAGGTGGGAGTTTCAGATCAGTTCTTACTTCTGTGCTCCATTCATCATCATGCCCACTCTTAGGATCCATATAGTGTTTTGGTAGTCTGTAGAAGAAGGTGGGAGTCTCACTGTAGATCAGCTCTTACTTCTGTCTCCCCTTTATCAAATTGTACATCTTGAGTGTATTTCTTCACGAACTATTCATTTTCCACTGATATCAAATGAGTACTTCCTTTGAAAACATGTGCCAGAACACCGTTCTAAAACTCAGTATTATACAAAACTTTGAAAAAACTTTGAAGAACTTTCTGAAGGGAACACTGTCCAGTGGAAGGAAACTATATTCAGATGTGTATGACTGAGGCAAAATTGTTCGGGTTCGATTCCCCACATGGGTACAGAATGGCAAGCCCATTTCTGGTGTACCCTGCCATGATATTGCTGAAATTTTGCAAAATGTCCTGTACAACCCTATACACTTGCTTTCTCATTACAGAACTATGATGTCTTTGTTGCAGTGGAGACACAGGATGACCAGGTTGCAGAGGCTGTGTTCCAGCTCAGCCGAGACCCCATGAAGCTTAGCCTCGTTCCTGCTCTCACAGATAAGACTTTTCCCGCAACTGTCGAAGAGAGGGACCTATTAGCCGTGCTCTTCTACCTGCCCTGTAAGTCACGTGATGAAGTGAACTTATGTTATTGATGAAGGAGGGTGTGGATCCAAGGATATTTTGTGTGTGTGTCTGTCTGTGTCTGTGTGTATATGTGTGTGTCTGTGTGTGTGTTTGTGTGTCTGTTGTTCGGTGGGAGGAGATGGAGGGAGCATCGTTGCTTATCTTGTTCGATCGGGTTTTGTATTATCCTAATTATATACGTCGTATAGTGCAACGGAACTAGCTAAAGTATTGGAACTGATTATACAGAGTTTCATCCCTTAGGCGTGCAAGAAACTGATGATCATGGGTTTGAATCCTAAATTCTTTCTTGATGACGATTCCAGGTTTGCCTGCACCATACCTGTGTTGGCTTTGCCAACCACTGCAGCTTCTATATAAATGTCACCAGTTTGAATTAATGAAATGTGCTACACCCACAGATATGATGGGATATTTTTATTAAATAAAATATACATTATCAAAGTAATCATACAGTTTTCATAATTCCTTTGAATACCCTATATCTGTTACTAACTTGCCATAAATTCCTGTTGATCACATAATAAAATCTTCAATTTTTAACAGAGACTTCACTGCAGATTTATCGATTAGTTGTGAGGATAAACCTATTGTAATTTGATAACCCTAAGTAGAGTACTTTGCATGTTGTTACAAGTGGAAGCCTGCAGAAGGTATTGACTGTATTTCAGTTGACTCAAGGAGCATGGCATTCCTTCGGGCCTATGGTGAGGCTTCCTACAGTCTGGAGGACAAGCATGCTAGTCGCAGTCCTCTAGGGAGAGTCAACTGTTATGACTGGACAGATGTATGTGGTCAACAGAATGTCTCCAGCTACCCAACAGTGCGCTTCTTCAAGAAAGGACAAGACCCAGTTGACTACAAGGGAGCTCTCGACACTGATGCAGTGGTGTCTGTGGTCAAACTGTGAGTGTCATGGCTCAAAATTGGACTTAATTCTGCTTGTCTTCATAATTAAACACACACGCAGTCTTTTCATGGACAGATCCAGGAATTTTAAATTGGGTAGGTGTTTCAGGTTGTTTCAACCCCCTGAACCTGGCTATGGCTCCACCAACGCCCAAAAAATCTTCCATGTGGCCTCAGATCCCCTGAAACCCCCTGACCACCCCACCACCCTGGATTTGCCCATGCTTATTCGCTAATTAAAGGCTGTCAGAAAACACTGCAAATGAGATTTGAGTACAGTAATGTGGATGTTGTCTTTTGAACTCTGTGCTGTCTGTGCTATTCTCAGATTGCTCCTGAAATGTCCTGGACTCAGTGTACGAAATTCTGGAATATATAGGGAAACACAGTAGAAATTCTGTGGTGCCTCACAGGTAGATTTTGGATAATAGATCAATGATATCCACCATAATGCGGGTGTTGATCTTTGTAGCAGTTATTGTGAGAAGATGTCTGTTCTGTCTAGGATGCAGCAGGGGTCACCGATGATGCTGACAACTCAGACGGATGCCCAGAAGTTTGTTGCAGGGACGCTGCCCGAGAATATCATTGCCTACACCAACATGTCAGTACTTGGCCTCTTTGAACAGGCAGGACCTGGTGAGTTGCTGTGAGGCTTATAAAGGCATCTGTAGACTATGACTTAACAGAACAAAATCACTCTAATGACAAGAGAAACAGAGAATGATGTTTATTTGGAAGAGGGCCCAAATGAGATGACTTTCAGAACCTTATCCGTGAAGGCTTGGTTAGAATATTGGCCTTCAGTAACAGACGCTTGTCGTAAGAAGCATCTAACCGAATCGGGTGGTCAGACTCCCTGATTTGGTTGACACATGTCATCGGTTCCCCATTGGGCATATCGATGCTCATGCTGTTGATCACTGTATTGTCTGGTCCGGACTTAATTATTTACAGACTGCCACCATATAGCTGGCATATTGCTGAGAACAGTGTAAAACTAAACTCACGCATTCATTCTAGACTTGCTTCATTTTCAAAGAGGCCTTTGTTGTTGTATCATTAGTTTAAACTATCAGCCTTTTAGGCCTATATTAGGCATCCTTGTGTTGGTTTGACATGTTGGGGATTGCATGTTCACAGTGTTTGTTATGTTTGTTCCAGAGTTGTCAGCGTTCAAGGATGTGGCTGTGAGCCTGCAGAACACAACAGTGTTCGCCTATGTTCAGGGGCAGCTGGCCAAGGACATGTGAGATTATGATATTTCTATAGACAGAATACTGTATAATATATGATGGAATCATAGGTTCGCTTATGTTATCTTCTTTGGAGACACCAGAAAACTATGTGGGATTTGGTTTCCCTGCGTGTTGTTTAATGCTACACTGAACAGTATTCCCTCTCCATGGTAGCAGTCTGCAAATAATTAAGTCTGGATCAGACAATCCAGTTATTGATGTCATGAACATTAATCTACACAACTGGGATACAATGACATACATCAACCAAATCAGCAAAACCTGGCCACCCCATGCTGTTAGTCGCCTCTTACAACAAGCATTGGTTGACGAAGTTCAGTTCTAACCCAGATCTTTACTGGTCAGTTGTGGCTTCGATTTCCTGGTTCACCCAAATTAAGATGCTATGGTTGGACACATCATACCTTTGGTCATGTATTTCACTAAAGTCGGAAACATCTAATGTCGGCATAATGTCAGGCTTTCTTACCACATTAAACTGGCGTGCCATGATATTGTTGAAAGGCTGTTCAAAACAGTGTTAAACCACACTCACTCACACACCCTGCATATTCAAGAAAGAACTGTAGTTTATTCTGTTTATTTCAATACAATACCAATGTGAAAACAATAAGAATTCGGTGTAAGGCACCTGTGAAGATCATTGTTGGTTTTACAGTGATGTTCATGCTGTAGATCACTGGATTGTCTGGTTCATACAGACCACTGCAATATAACTGGAATATTGCTTAGTGCTGTGTTAAACAACAAACAACAACTGTATAAGGCAGACAACATAGAAAAGAAGGCTTCTGTGTTCCAGTCCCTCCTCTCACGTCAATGTGTAGTCTTACCCTGTCCTCTCCAGTTTCTGAGCACTTACTCATCCTGTGTGTGTTAACAGAGCAGAGAAGCTAGGCCAGCCTGTTCCAGCAGTGCTGGTGTTTCGCCATGATGACCCGTACTCTGACACCAAGTCTCTCACCACTGACCTTACAGTGGACAGCATCAGGAAACTGGTGTTGATCAACAGACTTCCGACATTGGTGAGACCAACAACCCTCCTAGAACATTCAAAACTGACTTGTAAATGATGATAATAACTGATTCACTAAGACTTGCAAAACTTTCCAACCACATCAAACTGGCATGCAATGATATGTAATTGAAAGGCTGTTCAAGACAGTGTTAAACCATACTCACAAGGTTAAAAACAGATCAATGCAATTCTGAAAGTCCAGTGAAATGCTGAGCAGAACAGGTGCTGTCTTAATAGAGAAATATATATTGACAGGAAAACAGTGTTTCCATTCATGCTATGCTTTAAACTCTTTTGTATCCCAGCCTGAGTTGACAGCAGATATCTTCCCACTGATGTACCGCCAGGACAAGCCATTCCTCATCCTGTTCTGTGACAAGTATGAAGAAACCGAGACAACTAAAATTAAGAAGACTGTTGCCGACTTGGCATTGTCAGGGCTCTTCCCAGGTGTTTTCTTTACATGGATGCATGCGTGAGTGTTTTGTTTAGATGTCTTTAATACAGGTTCAACTATGCTGTTTTCACAGTGATGTGACAGTTATATTTAAGGTTTGAATTCAGTCTTTTGATCTCTGTGATTTCCCCAATCAGATCTCTATGATTGCCCATATCAGATCTCCATGATTTCCTCCCCAATCAGATCTCTGTTATTTCCCCTATGAGATCTCTGTTATTTCCCCTATCAGATCTCCATAATTGCCCCTATAGTATCTCCATGATTTCCCCTATCAGCTCTTCATGATTTCCCAAATAAAGTCTCAGTTATTTCCCCAATCAGATCTCTGTTATTTCCCCTATCACATCTCCATGATTGCCCCTATCAGATCTCTATGATTGCCCCTATCAGATCTCCATGATTGCCCCTATCAGATCTCCTTGATTTCCCCTATCACATCTCTGTTATTTCCCCTGTCAGATCTATGTTATTTCCCCTATCAGATCTCCATAATTGCCCCTTTCAGATCTCCATGATTTCCCCTATCAACTCTCCATGATTTCCATGATTTCCCCTTTCAGATCTCCATGATTTCCCCTATCAGATCTCTGTTATTGCCCTGTCAGATCACCATGATTTCCCCTATCAGATCTCTGTGATTGCCCTATCAGATCTCCATGATTTCCCCTATCAGATCCCTGTTATTTCCCCTGTCAGATCTCCATGATTTCCCCTGTCAACTCTTCGTGATTTCAACAAACAAGTCACAGTTATTTCCCCTATCAGATCTCTGTTATTTCCCCTGTCAGATCTATGTTATTTCCTCTGTCAGATCTATTTTATTTCCCCTATCACATATCCATGATTGTCCCTATCAGATCTCTGTGATTACCCTATAAGATCTCCATGATTTCCCCTATAAAGATCTCTATGATTGACCCTATCAGATGTCCATGATTTCCCCTATCAGATCTCCATGATTGCCCCTATCAGATCTCTGTGATTGCCCTATCAGATCTGCATGATTTCCCTGATTTCCCCTTTCAGATATCCATGATTTTCCGTATCAGATCTCCATGATTGCCCCTATCAGATATCCATGATTGCCCCTATCAGATCTCCTGATTTCCCCTATCAAATCTCCATTGTTTGCCCCTATCAGATCTCCATGATTTCCCCTATCAGATCTCTGTGATTTCCCCTATCAGATCTCTGAGATTGCCCTATCAGATCTCCACAATTTCCCCTATCACATCTCTATGATTTCCCCTATCAGATCTCTGTGATTGCCAATATCAGATCTCCATGCTTTCCCCTAACAGATCTCTGTTATTTCCTCTATCAGATCTCTGTTATTTCCCCTATCAGATCTCCATGATTTCCCCTATCAGATCTCCATGATTGCCCCTTTCAGATCTCCATGATTGCCCCTATCAGATCTCTGTGATTGCCCTATCATATCTCTATGATTTCCCCTATAAAGATCTCTATGATTGCCCCTATCAGATCTATGTTATTTCCCCTATCGGATCTCTGTTATTTCCCCCATCAGATCTCCATAATTTCCCCTTCCAGATCACTGTGATTTCCCTCAACAAGGGTCCCTTTCCACAAATTATCATAGCTGCAAGATCATTGTACGTTAATGTGAATTTTGAAAAACTCAATTTGCCTTATTGCTGTGATTGCTCTATGGACTGGGACCCGATTAAGAGTTTTTTGTTTTAAAAAGTTCTTCTTGTAAGAAATGTTAAGGATTTTTTTCCATAAATATTCTCTGAATTCTTTGACATGTAACTGAAACATGTTACAGACGAGGCAGCAGCATAGGAGCCACCATCTTCTCAGAGTACACGTGGTCTTCTGTTCTTCCAGCTCTGTCTTTGGTCTACCACAGAACTGTAAGTGTCATCCTACAATACCATCTCAAATCCATTACATTTGTAAACAGTTGTGAGATACCACTTTTTCTATGGTCATGATAAGTGGAATGTTGAGTGCATAGTTTATGGTGCACCTGTCAATTCTATTCAACCTCTGTAGTGTTTTGAGTGTGTTGCCATCTGCTTGTTTCCAGGGCAAGGTTTACAGCAAGGTCGAGGGGGAATTTACACCTGAGTCTGTCCAGGAGTGGCTGAGTCGCGCTGTGAATGGACAGGAGGAACCAACAAGTAAGTTGTCCAGGGTATCACTTTGTTGTCCTGTACATGTCTACTTCATCGAGTTATCCGTGGCAAAAACAATAATAAGTTTTCAATGTTACACTCCTTTTAACTGTAACTGAAAAGGTGTCGGAAGTGCTTACTCCATATGAATGAGTGCATTTTGTTATCAGTGAGAATTCTGTTTCTTGACCACAGAGGTACTGCCACAGGGAGATTGGAAGCCTGCCGCAAGGAGCTACGACTTCCTGGGACTGTCCGAGTTTGAATCTAAGTATGGAGAAAGTCTCGATCACAAACCAACACTCCAAGCTGCAGAAGAGTTCGGAGCTGGTAATTTACAATTAGTGCTTTATTTTACCCCAAATAGTTCCTTCTGTCATTTTACTGTAATGTTTCGCAGTACAGACCCATGCAAAATGTATTCAGACACTTGACGTAATTGCCATAGACTTACATTTTAATTTAGTGTGATATAAATAAATGAATCTAATTTTCGTAAGACCCAAGTCATATATTTTGCACATTTGTGGGGAATCATCTTACCTACAATCACATAATTTCTGTTTAATTTTCCGTTGCTTATTTATCAAATGGCAACAATTTAATCAACATGTGTACAGTGCTGTGATCTCCTTTAACATAGCCACCTATGGGATTGTGCATTGTGGAACCATAAATGTGATGTCATTAGCTAAATAGTGGTCGGAAAATTGAACTGAAATTATGTGCGCACAGCAGAGATGATTTCCAGTTCGCTGGTCAAATTTTACGAAGATCCATCCATAACTCACTTTATGAAAATTATTCATGCCACACTGAAATAACATGAAAGTCCATGGAAATTACATCAAGTGTCTGAATACTTTTTGCATGGGTCTGTATAAAATCTCCATGTCAGTCATGCAGAAAGGATTCCCTATTCTCCATGTCTATGATAAGAAAAAGTATGTTTTGACCCCACTTTTAGCAATATTCAAGCATGATGACAGTGGAAACATCAGAAATGGCCTTCACACATTGTACCCTTGTGCGGAATCAAACACAGGTCTTCAGCATGATGAGATAACACTTTCACCACTAGGCTAGCCGTTAGCAAAGAGAATTAGGCTGTTACAGTTAGTGATGTCATCATACCATGTCTTCATACCTCTTTTCATACCAAACAACATGGTTTCATATCCTACAGCGTTGTGTCTTGGTCGTGTATCACTATGACTTAACAGGCCCTCTGATTATGTTCTGAAGAAACACATGTAAAGAGTTTAACTGCTGATTAACCAATGGAAACACACATTTATTACCCGTAAGATAAATTTGTTGAATTCTGATTGGTTAATAGCCAAAGCACACAAAACAATTTGCCAGGATCTACAAACTGTACAGCCCGTCAAATATGTCATGTGACACACTACCCCAGTTGTACGAATGACCTTGACCTTAGATGGAATGTGGCTGCCTCTTCGAAATTTTGAGTTGACGTATACAATTATGAGATTAAAGATTGAAATAAAACTGTTACCATAATTTCTTATTTGTGTGTGTCAATAGATGTATACAAGAATGAAATGTATCTGTCTTTCACGTGCCAATTAACAAAACCTCACATCTGATAATGTTTATCATAGTCTAACCCATTCCGAGTTATCTCACTTCATGACCGTTTAGGAAATATCATGTTGAAGTGTTTTGCATTGCATTCGGATGATGGTTGAATGTTGCTGTTGAAAGATAAGCTAAACTTAAAGATGTTAAGGGTAATAAATTCGTCACACCTTGTTTTGAAAGGGAGTACGGGACTGTAAGACCCTTGTATATTCTGTATTTAACGCCTGCACCTCTTGAAATATGAATTTACAATGTTCTTACAGTCCTGTACACCCCATTAGTGTAAACCAATGTTATGTTAACTGTTACAGGGTTTAACAGTGATGGTACAGAGATTGAGTATGAAAAGGGCGAGCGAGTTGAGCAGGAAAGTCAGGGCAGTGACAGCACTGACGATGAGATCCGCAATGAGTTGCTGGAGCTACGCAGTTCTCGCTTGTACCATCAAGTTCCTGACAGGAAGGAGTCTCCCATCATGTCACATGACACTCAGGAGTCCCAAGACATCCCAGCATCCTCAGCTGAAGAATCAGCTGACGACCTTCATAAAGAAAGCCCCAAACATACAGAGTTATAACATATTATTTACCTAAATAGGAGAAATTGTTCTTGTTCAAATGTATTTTGCTCTTTTAACTTTAATTGTGTTGTATGTTTACTGTGATATTTCAAAATTGTCAGCAATATTTTGATTCACCTGTGTCAAAAATATATCATGTACAGTATTTTATCAAATCAAATTTAAAAAGATAAATTGAAAGACCACAACCCCCTTATTTTCATAAAGGAGTGTTGTGTGGTCATACTGAGTGAGTATGTTAGAAGACTTTTAACTTTGAGATATATCTAAAGCATCTGGTGCTTTATGCCGGCTGGATACAATGACATATATGATAGAACTACGATATATTTTTCGGGTTCATTTAACAGCATACAACATCCAAGCAAAACTGCTGCTAACACATTCATTTCAAGCTGTAATAAGTGCTAGTTTTTCATCAGACATTCAGACTGGAGTTCATTATTGATCCATCAAATGCGGTAGCTGCCACATTGATGCGACATGTGACCAATGTTTGTCAGAGGATAAGGGTAATTTCTTTTGTGGGGTATTTTTCATTGCAGTCTCAAGCATATTATCCCATGGATAGTCAGTTACTTGTTTGTGCTCATACAGTGATCCCTATCATTCTCCTCCCATAGAGGTTGCGTGTCATATCTTCTTACGAACATCTGTTGCAGTACAACCCTGGCATGGTGCAAGTGTTCAGGATTCGTGATTGGTTGCAGTCAGATTTAGTTGTGCAAAGCCTCAGTATTTTTTGTATGCTTCGGGAAAACCAGAACCTCTTCTCAGTTGTGATGCGCAAACATTTCTTCTGGACAGAACTCATATAATGGCGGTCAGTAGCATCTCCATCGCCCTCGTTGACAACGGACATCCTAACCATTAAATGTCTTGTGTGTCACATCAACACAAGTCCCCAGCAGAGAAGGGATATTTGTGGCCCCACATTTGCTTGTATTAGTCAAGCTGGATCTGAGTTGAGGTACCAAGTGTTCTGATTGGATAGAAAAAAGGGAGATAATTCATGTTGTGATTTTTTTACCACTAGGGGAGTTTAGGAGAACTGGGAAATATGACCATATTAGAACAGAGGTTGATAGGAAGATATGGCAAGAAACTTCTGTGGGAAGAGAATGTGGTCCCTATATGTATATTTCCATCCAGTTTTAGACACACAAATATATATATATATATATATATACATTCCGTGTATTATCTGTTGATACAGAAGTGGTATTTTACAAGAGGGATTTAGTTCTTCTTTTCAAGAGTGTTTATCTTTTTGTAAGGGTACTTTTGTATCGTCATTTTATTGATGCTTGTTTATTTTAAAACTCTTCAGGCTTTTCCTTTGTTTTTATAAATTCCTGTAACTTTGTGACAATTCTCTACACTCATACGACCAATCAATTTTATCATTAATAGCGATATATCCATCTGGTTGACTACTCATGCATATGAATGGAACTATTTTAAAGATCATTTCTAGGAGTTATGTTTCTGATTAGTAGAGCGTTCATGGACCATTTTGTTCCAAACCATGTTGTTCTTAGCCAGTTCAAATGGCACAGTTTTTTCCAGTCCAGGTACTTTCAGCCAGTAGTAGGTTATTAATGCTGATTTTGTTTGTTTTATGTCATTTTTGAATTGAATACTGTATAAGATAATCATCTTGTGTGATCATCTTTCTGATCTTTCCAATCTACTAGTATCCTACAACATTGCCTGCCCACAACCTCACTCTACCTTACCTACCTGTTCCCCCTTAACCTTACCCATCTTCATTTTTTAAGTATTCATGGCATAACAATTCTGGTAGGAAAGTACTCTACAAAGTAATAATATAATGTGTTAAAAAGGGCATAGTAGCATTAATGTGTAGTTTATTGTGTGAAAGTCTATCTGAAGGTGATTGGCTCTGTTCACCAACTTATGATATTTGTCTTGTTGTATGCTATTCTTGTTTCTTGTTATTGGAATATTGTGGATGTGTCTTACAGTATATAAAATGATCGTGTTACTCACCTGGTAATATGTTGTTTTGCAACAATCATATCAGAGACCATAAAATGGATACTTTATGGCCTATGACAATACCTACCAGATTTATATCAGATTCATTGTAATCAGACATTAGAAGATCCTATTCTATTTATTATATCCAGACCTATATCTACCATTGCAGGATAGTTAATTTCATATTGTCCATTTAATTATTACACATCAATAGCAATTTATTTTAAAATTGTGTATATGTATATGTTTTAGTTCATGTCTTAGAATTGTGTGAAAGATGACATTTGGTTAGGTCATGTTGGTAGATGCACACTTACGGATTTTTTTTGTTCTCTCTACATAGCAGCATTTCAATGTTTGGAAGAAAACATATTTTGATTTGCTAACAACAATGCAGTTGGGACACGAAATTGTTAGCCAAAAGGGAGACAACTCATGCTGGGATAGCTTCGAACTGCTCCCATTTTTATCATTACTGTTGCTCTGTATCAAAGGGACAGGGTATTTTGAAAATTGACATACTTCTGTAGAAATGTCAGCCTGTGAAATCATTGAATGTATCATTGGGCATACTATTCATACTTAGTAAACTTTGTCGACCTTTTGTGTGACACTCCATATAGCAATAGATAAGGGTGAAACAGTATTACACAGTATTAGTAGAACTGCGGTATTTTGCCATCAGTTTGGTATACCATCATACAGTCCAAGTGCAATCCAAACGTTCAGTATTTCAGTTTTCGTACTGTTCTTCAAATAGTCAGAAATGACAGTTTCTTCATTCAAAATAACAGGTTGGGGAAACCTACCCGATCAGCCTGTAATAGGCAGAAGGGGATGTTATTGGCCGATTTACCTAATTTGCTGTAAGTCAATTGGGCTATATTTGAACAATTTTCTAATTATTACACAAACTATCAATTTCCAAACAAAATGGTTTTATGTGATCATAGAGATGAATAGTTAATGGACCCCCCCCCCCCCCCCCCCCCCCCCCAGCTTGGGTAAAATAAGTTTTTGGACAAAATGAACATTTATCTCATGTTCAAAAAAGATGTTTCTTTAGGTAAACAATTGTACAAAACTGAATATCTATGTCATTAATTTCCAGTGAAAATTGTCAAAAACATTATAGACTCATATTTAATTAGCATTTCCAACTTTTTTTTTATGTGATGAAAATTCTCAAAAAGGATTTTAATGGAAACCTTAGGACATCAAAACTTGAATGATGGTAATATCTTCATGCGGAAATGCACCTCTTCAAATTTACTTGATAAATATCATAATTAAAGGCCAATCGGCCCATAGCAAAATAGACAGAATGGCCTAGAATATCCTGTTTGGCCTGTTATAGGCCATTTGGTTGGTTTCCCAACCATGGCATAGATTTTCGAAGCTGTCTTAGCACTAAGATAGTTGTAAGTGCCATACATCAACATTATCTTACAACTATCTTGACGCTAAGAGAGCTTAAAAAATCTAGGCCCTGAATAATAACAAGGATTATGGTTATTGTTTTCTCCATGTTATTAAACAGTGTAAGTTTGGCTCTTGTTGTCAGTTTCCTGCATTAACATCATATCTCATATACCAAATTTAAATGAGCTGAACCGAAGGCCTTGTACCGCAATTCCTACTGTACCGTGATAAAAGTGTACCATCCATTTAACCCCTAGCAATAGAGGGTTGTTATCATTGGGTGTGGGGTACTGTTACTAATGTTTGGTATTTGGTCAGTTCTTATGAAGTCATCTGTCAAGGTTGTGTTATGATTCATGTGGTTGTTGAAGTGTCAGTTGTATTCTTGAGTAAGTGAACAACATCATGGGTCTGGGGTGTCAGTGTGAGATTGTTTGTGTGACATCACATCTCACAGGCTGTCCTTGAACTCAGTTCCCTGAGCTTCCATGTGTTTCAGGCAGACAGTAATAAACCTGCCATCTTTGTGTTCCTCACTTTGTTTTCCTGTTGTGTGTAAAAGAGGAGTAGCCACACCGAAGTCCTGGGCTTTACTCCACACATGGGTACATGTGAAGCCCATTATTGGAGTCATGTTCCTTGATATTGCTATAAGCACGCACACTCACTCACTCACTCACTCACTCACTCACTCACTCACTCACTCACTCACTCACTCACTCACTCACTCACTCACTCACTCACTCTACATTGAGATACCCAAGTGTGGGATACTTTGCCAAATATCCAGACCCCTAGGCTTTATGCAAGCACGCAGATACAACTTTTTATCACCCTGAGCAATCAGCTTGTCCGTCTCTCCATTTATCTTTTTTTCCATTTCCTTAGCAAAACTCCAGACCCTTTGGAAATTTCTTGAGGAATCTTGCCATACAGATCGGATTGATCATTTGATATTTTTACTGTTTTTATTTTTGTTAAAAAAATTTAAAGTTTTGCCTTGACCTTATTTTCAAGGTCACCACGACACTTATGCCACTTTTCAGGTTCTTATTAATGTGATATCTCCAAATTTGGTGACAGTCTGCATTGGGTCAGTCAGTTTTGGTGACCTTGTCCATATTTTCAAGGCCACCACGACACTTTGTCCACTTTTCAGATTCCTGTCAACATGATATCTCATGAACTATTGTACTCAATATCTTCAAATTTGGTGACAGCCTACATTGGGGGATTAATAGGCAGACACCAGTCAGTTTTGGTGACTTCGTCCTTATTTTCAGGAAAGATGTAATCACAAAATTGAGAAGTTATCATCCAAAACATTTGTCTCTAGTGAACCTGGTGGTAACTTAATGGATCAAGCAGTCGGGCTCAATGAGTTGGTCATTTACAGGTCACCATGCCCTGCAATGGCCAACTGTCCTAGATAGGATAATATATAGGCCATCCTCATATAGATGAAATAACACTGTACGTGGTGTTAAAACAACATATATTGAGTTGAGACTAGCTGACACATAGTAAACAATACATAGATATGACCTTTACAACAGTGAACCTTGATATATACTTGATGCACAGACTGACATGGGGTATTATTGTATGTCAAGCCAGGAAACAGGCACGGTTTGGTGACATAGTGAGGGACTGTATGCTCTTCCCTCATTTTTTTTTCAAAACTCCTTGGGATAATGAGTGCTATTGTCTTATCATTAACATTGAGGGATGCACTACTGAGAAATTAACAGGAGCATTGTAATCAACCAGGAGTGAGTGAGTGGGTATAGTTTTAAGCTGCACTCAGTGATATTTCATCTATATAGTGGCAGTCTGTACATAATCAAGTGTGGACCAGACAGTCCAGTGATCAGAAATATGAGCCTTGATCTACACAACTGGGATATGATGAAGTGTCAACCAAGTCCCAGCCAGGCTGCTCGATCCTCTATACAATTCGCCTCTTGGAACAAGCATGGGCTACTGAAGATCAAGTTGACTGATCATTTGGTCTGGCTGGCTGACTTACTTACCGACCTCAGTCATATTGCTGGTATATTGTCCAGTGTAAAACTAAACTCTTTCACCCACTGTTGAAGATCAAGTCTAACCCAAATCTTCAGGGTGAATGATTAACCAAGAGAGTTCTGTCAAGATACTTCTTTATTCATAATGTTATTGTTTCCTATGGTCTAAGCATATCAGCTTGCAACACTGGGGTTGTTTATGAAAAGAGAATACTCTCTTGACCAATTATTATATGGCCATTGGGCTTGGCCATAACTTCTTTAAATGACAAGTTGTTTGCATAAAGATGTGAAATAAGAAACAGCTATTACAGTCTATTGGCCACTAGAGGTCAAGTGAGATGAGAGGGAGCTAAAGGCTAGCCTAATGGTTAACCCTTTGGCTCCTCACATGGAATCTCCACGTGGGTACAATGTGTGATGCCCATTTCTCATGTCGACTGCTGTGATGTTGCTGGAATATTAGTAAAAGTGGTATAAACCCAAACTTATTCAGCCAGTGAGTGAGACCAGAGGTTTGGGCGTTTGAAACAACGTGCTTGTAGGTTAACGGGTTGAACAGTATGAAGATATTAGTTCAATACTAATACACTTGGGAGAGCTACCACATACAAATATGTACATAAAGCCGCGTGTTAATGGTGACATATTAGTGTAAACCGTCTCACAATATCGTGTATATATTATCCTGGTATTCATTCATGTCTCCAGTGGTTGTGTTTACTCAGGTCACTTGTATCACGCCTGTAGAATACGGCTAACAATCCTCGTAAGTCTGCGGATTATAACACCGCAACCGGCTGACCTCTGGCAAGATAGGGTTAACACTGAAAGTTTATACCTAAATATAACCGTATTGTTTTTATCAATATGTTTTATACTGCAATATATTGGCAAAATCTGACACCTCCTCATTTGCTAACAGTGTTAGGATCTTCATCGAAACGTGCCATATATCGCAATAAAGGAAATGCCACTTAGAGGTAACTGCTCATTCATTTACTGAAGGATTCAGGGGTGATATAATATTTTCTCTGAAAGTACCACTCAACAATTGTTATTTATTGTTCACAACGTATCTGTTTTAGGGCATCTAGAATATAAATATAGACCGTATGCATTAAATATTGATCTTTTAGAATGTTTGAAAGGGATGCCGTTTACATTCAGCTTGACTTGCTTGTTCTTGTCATAACTCTTTGGGCAGTCACGAAATATTGACGTACATTCGAACACTATGAGCTGCAGTCACGAGGTGGGCTGTCTTAAATACTTCCTTGTGAGGTTTCAGAGACTTTGTGTTGTAAATGAACAAAGGCGTTGTGTGAATGAGTGATAGTGAGGGTTGTAACTGTCACAGTTTTAGCTATGTACCCCTGCTGTGACACTGGCGGAATATTTCTAAAAGCGGCACAAAATCATGCTCTCTCACTCACTAAGGCAACAGACCGAGTGTCCAGCTATAGTATCTACCCATAGTAAGCAAAAACGCCGTAGTCATTTCATTAAATTGCTACTACTGTCTCCCTAGGTGACCCGTGAAGATCCGGTAAAGAATAGGTCTTCAGCAACCCATGCTTGTCACAAAATGCGACTAGCGGGATCGGGTGGTCAGGCTCGCTGATTCGGTTGACACATGTCATCGTTTCCCAGTTGCGCAGATCGATGCTCATGGTGTTAATCACTGGATTGTCTCGTCCAGACTCGATTATTTACAGACCGTCGCCATAAAGCTGGAATATTGCTGAGTGTGGCGTAAAACTAAACTCTTTCATTCGTACTAGGTAGCCGTGTGGTTAAAGCCTCTCGTCACTAAAAGCGGCGTAAAACTAAACTCAGACAGTAAGTCTCACTAGGTAGCATATTAATGTTATGGAACCAGTCAGTCTTCTGTCAATAGTTTCCCCAGCCACGTACAATCCTGGAGGCGTGATCCTATAAGTAACGGGTATTTCCCAGATGCCTCGCATACGACCATACATGATAAAAGAAGTCACCGGAAATGCTTAAATTTCGAGCCCACTAGGAGTGCAGGAAACCATGAATTGCGTCAATGAGTTGAAGTCCATTACAGTGTTATAGCACCAGACCTATCACGCACCCCACTTTAAACAGTGTCACATTGTACGGAAGAGTTGTTACAATTGTGTACATCACACGTGTTTCCAGATCGTGTAAATACTTGTTATTAGCAGATATGGTAAAGCGTTTAGAACATTAACTGCGGGGCCGGGAGATCGTTGGTTCAACCGCGTTAGTCAAAACGGCGTTGAAGAAGTTTTTTTAAATTTTTGTTGTTGTTGTTGTTGTTTTACGCCGCATGCAGCAATATTTCAGTTGTGTATGGCGGTGGATGGTATATAATCGAATCTGGACCATGCAATCCAGTGACCACTGCAGCATTAACATCGATACGATGACATGGAACGTGACAACCCGAATCCGTTGGTCATCTCTAGCGACAGACATGGGTTGCTGAAGACCAATTGCCACTCGGCATTAACAGGCTGAAACAGAACTAGATCGCTCAGAGTCAGGATAGTGTCTGAGTGTAATGCTAAACAAAGACTGTTACAATCTCTACATCAGCGGAACAGGTTTTCACCTCACTCGTCCCACCACTTGCACTCGTGAAGATCCAGGCTGGAAGTGATCTTCAGCAACCTATGCTTGTCTTAAAATGCCACTAGCGGGATCACGGTTGGTTTTCAACAACCCATGCTTGTCAGAAGAGCCGACTAAACGCCGTGGTCAGACTCGTTGATTTGGTTGACAGGTCGTCAGTTCAGCAAAGTCATGCTGCAGTGTCAGTAAATATTTACTGAACGATACAGAGAAAAGGAAAATACGGTTATATGCAGGTGAATATCATTGATAACGGTACAGTAGTGACACAGAGACCAATGCTCTTGCTTGAGGCATAGTAATCCCAGACCCGAATCCCAACACCTCGAGATGTCGTGTAGTCCTACGAATGGGCCATGCAGATCTGTGGAGGTTTGATCTTGGCCTGTAAACGTAATATTACGCCAGGTTCATCGCGGTCTTGGGAGTGTCTGTAACATCAGCCGTGTGCACAGTGGCCGTCTGACTGGTTGTCGTACAGGACTGCGCCGGATGATTCATGGCGCATTTTGACATAAGCGTCGTCATCAATCAAATAGCCTCTGCCACAAGTCACAAACAAAATCGTTTAGAGCGTCTGCTGATAGCTTCTCCCCTAAACAGCGGTTGCAGGATGCTATGCAAGGGATGGAGCAGAGGTTGCAGATGCGACTGAACGGTTCAAACCCGGACTGCCGAATGTTTTATCGAATACACACCCGGACTGTCGAAAAGAAGTGGAGTGTGGCAATGATCACCAGAGGGTCGAGTCGACCACCTTGGAGAACGTGACCATGCGAATAGCAAAAAGTCTGCTCTAATCTGCTCTACTCTAATTAACGTTAAAACGAGAAAATGGATTTCCATAAAGAACTATGCTGGTCAGATTGGCTACCTTGCTCAAAGTGTCCACAATAAAGAATGTACTGTATGACATATATATTTTGTTTACTTATCTGGCTAAAATGCCCGGAGCGTCGAGCGTCATGGTGTTAACGCCCAGTCACGTCCTTACTTACTATCCGAAACATCGAATTTATAAAATTTCAATTTTCCGGGACTGAACAGCGACTGAACATTGCGCTTTAACGTAACAATTGCTGAGGACATACACATAGGCATATGTAATGGGAGGTTGGAATGTATGACCCTTAGCAATGAGAGAGAGAGAGGGGGGGGAGAGAGAGAGACAGACAGAGCGAGACACAGAGAGAGGGGTGGGGGTGGGGTGGGGAGGGTGCGTGTGTGTGATGTGTATTTTCGATTTCCCAGTGTACCATAGCTCCGTTATATGTTATTTATACAATATTTAATTATATCAGGGTTATAATATTCTAGATGAAGGATGCAATCTCACGGTTGAAAGAAACTGCAATGAGAGACCATGCTGTAGTTATTTGATTTCACTTTCGTGAAATGAGAGACAACTTCGGTATGCCGGGGTAAGTTTTGTACCTCTGATGCACTTTGTTGGTACTTGCATCCCATCTAAGAGATGTAAAACAACAGGACACGTCTATCTTGCGATCTATATGAAATAAATCTATATAAGACTTCGCAATAATTACCCATGACTGAATAGTAACTGAAGACATTCCCAAAAGTAGAGCGACATCGAGTTACACCTGTTAAACAAAACGTATGGCTCAGCATATCGAATGCACCAATAGCCTATACTTCTTGGTTCAAACTATGATATCATCTGGGCGTTGGCTTGAGACTAATATAGACCAGATAATATTCTTTTCCTACAACACTAATAGTGTTAAATTACGATGGCCTACATTACGGAAACAAACCATAGTATCTGGGCAATGAGGACAACAGCCACACTGATTTAATCTGGGACCTTGGTTTGCATAAAATCCGATCGCCTGTGTACATTAACATGTGTACCATAGCTACTGAAGCTCACCTTTATTAGTTCTATAAAACTTGGAGTGAGTGAGTGAGTGAGTGAGTATGAGATTGTGCCGTTTTTAGATATATTGCAGCAATATCACGGAGGTGGACACCAGAAACGGGGTTCACAGATTGCACCCATGTGAGGAATCGAATCCGTTTTCTCTGCGTGACGAGCGAACACTTTAACCATTAGACTACCCCACCCTCCTACTTTAACCTGGAAGTGGAGAGCATGTTACCACCATCGAATATGCCCCCAGGTGTGTCCAAAACTTGGATAACACAACGTTCAATTATCATTTGTATTTCACAAGTTTCTATAGTTTTGTAGATTAAACACTCCTCCCGGGAAGAATAATTTCCAGTTGCCAGGGACATGTAGTAAAGGTCATGGGAATGAGATACTGAGGAATATCAGTTCACTGGTAACGGACTAGTGACCCATATGCTCATGTTAACCACGGTGAGGTGAGCAGGATCGGAGTGATATAGTCGGTATGTGAGACTAATGTTTATCTCTGAATATGTATAATTTTGATAGTAAGAAACGAATCCATATAAACTGAAAAGGAGACCCAGGGAGACCACATATTCAGAGATTCTACGGAAATATAGACTTGCTTTATTCAGAGCCTTTGCACTGCTGGGAGGGCTAGGCTGTAGGGGAAGTAATGTGGTTCAGGGACCGTAAGACAGGCTGTCGGTATGTGCACGGCACTGTTGAACGCTCCGCAGGATTATACGATTAGCGTCGAGAAAGCGATATCGCATTACACTTCATACTAAGCCGATACCACAGATCAACAAACCCCTTCTATCTAGACAATATCATTCACAGAGAAGTAGCCCCAACTGACAGAACTGACCGATTACACGGTACTACTGTGTGCATGAATCTAACGGCGAAACACGCTCCCATCCACAACGGGGCAACATTATACATGGATGTGATTTATATCTGTATCATCAAATGGGATAAATATTCAGAATATTCTCCCATAATACGCATCTGCATTGGGGAATTGAAGACTACCACGCATGGAGAAGAGAATAGTTTGGGGATACGCTGGGTTTGTTGAGTTTCTTAGTCGAAGTTTATAAACACGCTTGCACTTACAATAATGGAGGGCTTTAAACTATTTGTTCTTGCTAAACAATGTAAAATTAATGAACAGTGTTGAGAGAACGCCTGTCTTAAATACACATGATGTGTTTGCAGTCTTTATGAATACTGCTGGATGTTCTAGTCGGGGACACCAACACCACAACGTTCACAGTTCGCTTCTGCACGTGGAATCAAACACAAACCTTCAACATGATGTGTGAACTATGACAACAAAATATATTTCTAATCACCATGAATTGTGTTTAAAACTGAGTCTCACCTTCCGTCTGATATTGATATTATTATTCACATCGATATCCTTATCTAGCCATTCACATATGTACCTTGCTGTTTCAACAGCCTTGTAGCCTTGCTGTTTCATTTTGACGGTTCGCTTTGATCAACGAATGTTGCGTCAACACAAGACAGTTGTCGCGCATGACTTTCACGCATCACTGACAAGTGTAGAAACCGGTGTTGTTTGTTTTCATTAGAAACACGTGGTTATCTATTTATATCCAATAAGTCACGTGGAAGCAAGATGGCGTCGCACAGGTGATTGTAGAAGGACCTGGATAGACGTACTTCTAAACATGAGATTTCTTGTGAGAGGATTAGTTACGATGGGGTGATAACGAGATGACTTCGGTGAAAGTTGCGGTCCGGGTCCGCCCCGTGAACCAGCGGTAAGCATTTGTCGGGGCTTTACGTCAGCGTTGCCCGATGTGGGGTTTCAGCCCGCACATCGATACTCTTTCCTCTCATGTTTACTGAGTTAAAACTTTGCCCTTGGCCTTGATGTTGATACTGCAGTACATGTGTTTAACATTATCTAACGGTGCACTTGTGTTATCCTTATAGTATCATTTTTGTATGTCGCGCCCCGTATACACCTTCATGAGTTATTTGTAAAATTCAGTGACACAAGATAATGTAGGCAAGTGTCAACCTCTTGACGAGTTGCTAGCAATACCATGTATTTCCGTGTACACGTTTGCATTTTACGCCTGACCACTGTCCACCGTGAACATTATTATAGCAACTCAGTTTATGATCGTTCATGAGGTTAACATTTGTTATCGTTTAACAAACAGTGTTATAAACTCGTTATCAAACAATGTTTCAGCTGTGTAGTTATCACATTGATGATGTCATCAAGTGATGTTACTTATTTATCACTAAGCTGAATTCACAAATCTCTAAATAATGTAATGTAAGTATTTGGAATCTTTAACAAAAGCTACAAGCCTTGGTCATAACTGGACTATTACGTGTTCAGGAGACCTTAATTACAATATTTAAATGAATGGCTGTCAAAATTTCTTTCATATTAACCTGTTACATTATGATTGAATGGAAATATTGTTTCAAGCCACATAACTCATTCACTCACGATGCAAATAACAACATATTTTGTACGTAGTGTGAAAATAGTATTTTACAATCAATTATTATCAACAGCTGAGGAATTTCATTATCATGCTCATATGTTATTTCACATACATGGCCATGTATCAAAATGTGCGTTGAATGAATAAAACAGTACTTCCTTAATTACTATGATCCAGTGCACAATAAGATGTAGGGCATTTCCTAGATGACCTACATACCTTAACACATGCTGAAAGCTGGAATGTTAGGAATACTTGTTCACTTGAGAATCTCCTGGTTTAGTAGTAAAACCATGGTGGCCAGTGATGATATAACAATAATTACAATCCACTTATAATATAATAATTGAAGTCCGCTAATATGGTGCTTATGTCCAGGCACACTGACTAGTCACAGCTCTACATACATTTAGTCATAATAACATGTCTGAAACCAAACAACTGATTCAACAGCCACCTGACTGTTACCTGTACCACCTTGAAGCCCATCAAACTGATTGGTCACACATGTGAGAAAATCACACCTGTCTCAACAGCAGTGTGTGTTGTCATGCTAGGTTTATTCCCATAACGCAGACTTCCCAAAACTTAGACCTCCCAAAATGCAGATAAAAATAGCACACTAATTACTGGGCCATGCTAGTCACCCCTAATTAATGACTGTCCAGTCCAGGGATACACTTTGATAAATAAGGAGAACAACAAGGGGCTAAGTGGACATCCTTGCCTAACACCAGTGGAACAATCATAATAAGTGTTCTTGTAATGGGTCTTAGTTTTGGGAGGATACCCCTTGCATAGTAGTCTCATGATTGTGAAGTACTGAAGATAATATGATGGGATACAATGTAGATAATTATCATGCATTAGCATTGCCATATGATTATTAGAGAACGACTTTATATGCATTTAATACCTTGAGATATGTCACTAGATTTGAGTTAAGCTTAGAATTCATGACGTAATATCTGTCTTTCCTTATTCAGAAAAACTGCAAGGTTTGCTAGAGTTATATTTATTTGCCCAGCTGCTTCATGTTTGATGAATTAGAAGAGTAAATCCAAACATCTAGTGAAACAAACATCTAGTGAAACAAATGCAAAATAGAATATTGAACATGGTTCAATCAATTTTGCGAAATATTTAGATTGTAGCCACCAGAGCTGCGTAATACTGCATATTTACCGGTTCAGACATGAAATCGATGCATATTGCAATATCCCGATCAAAAACCACTATTTCAACATGCATTTGTAAAACTTCACAGCGCTCTGAATCATCAGAAATATCTGTTTTTCACACTAGAAGTCAAGTCAAGTTCAGTTTAAAGTCTATTGTTAATGTTTGTTCAACTGTTTTGCAATCAATGTTTTGGATCTAAATGTTTTAAATGTTTACTTATTAATTACCAGTGATTTCTGATATGCCCTGACCAGGTCAAGTTACTGCCTAAAATACTAAAGAGTGGAGAAACTAGTTCAAACTAGAAACCACTGTGTTGATGTTAAATTGTTCTTTTCCTTTTTACCAAATATTATTTACTTTGACATGATTAAAAGTTGTTAATGCATAGTGATTTGGTTGTGTTTTTGCTTTATAAATCAAGTATTAATTCAATTATTAGTAATTTTTTCTGAGAAAATCATTCTTGCAATATATTGCAGTGGGTATGGCAATATGTGCCTTCACATTGCAGTATATTGCTATTTGAAAATTTTCTGCAATGCCAACCCCTTCTAGCCATGGCAAACATGAAAAGCATAGCAGTGTTTGACAGTGGAAAGTGCATGAACTGCATGATGCATATCTTACTATAACAATAATAAACACTAAAACTGTATTACAAATTATTAGGATGCATTATTTCCCTGTACTGCATTTTCTTATAACCAGTGTTGTCATATACAAGTATGGGGTATAATAGGTCATACTATTATCATTTGTGTGAAATCAACTACTAAATAACATTAAACCATGAAATAATGTGGAACTAAAGGCATGATAAATCACTAGTGCACTTTCCCTAGATAGTTTAGTTCAAACATTTGAATCTTTGATAAAACATCAAAGAAGATGAAAGGACCAACTTTTTGCATGAATCAGCTGACACCTACATCTGACAGTGTAGATCTCAGGTCATGTCACTGTAGCCATAGCAACCTATTTATGTACACACCTCATAGAAAAACTCAAACATCATGTTTATCAAAGTGTTTTAGTGATATTTTTATTCATATTCACAGTCGTGTGAATAGACTGAGCATAATGTAGCACACTGTCTAATAAATTATGTATTCACATAATGATATTCTCGAAGTAGCCTGGGAAATATAAACTGTGCCTTTGTTACTTGATATACTCAAAGTAGTCTTGGCAAATATTAAGTAACAAAGACAAGGTCGATTTTTCCCATTTTGAAGATTTCTTGTTATAAATTCTCATCATATATCACCATCTTTTTTGTCTCAGACCCTAGAGAAAATATAGAAAGGAGTATAACCCATCATACTTACTGTCTAGATTGACTTAGCTCCTCCAGCAATAAGAATTGTTCTGGATCCCTCTTGAGTTTTATTTCTTTCTTTTAGTTAAGAATATGTTCGAGGGTTTTTTCAAATAAAATCAGTTTATGTGAGAGACTAAATGTCAGTCTACATGTCATTGTCTTTATTTACCTTATACATGTGACAAGGTGCTTCACTTTACAGAAGTACATTATCGGTGTCATCTTGTTGAATGATAGGCCAGCAAAACCTTAACCAAGAAAAGAACTCGATTTACATCAAGTGTAATCTTAATTAACTACTCATTTAATATAAATGTATTCAGCTAATGATCATCAACAAGCTGAAGAAAGAGGGAGTAAATAAGGACTTGTTATTTCAGCTCAGCCATCTCATTACATCTGTAATTGGAGTCTTTAGCCCTTGGGGTGTATAGTGGAGATATTTCAGAGTTTACGTCATTATGAAGCATATCACATGACTGCGAGTCTGGACTCACATGAAACAGCGACAGCTGGGTGATAAATCAATATATTACCTGTAGTTGGATAGTTTATAGGATGTCTGTGAAGTTGTGTAGACATCTAGTTGATACTGGCTCATATTCATCCATACCTTGTCTTACTTCTGACAAAATCAATACAGTGTATCATTGTGTTTGTGCCAGTGAGCATTCAATGCTGATGAATGCAGTGTGGTTAAATGTACACTACCAGTTGCTCAGATTATTGTGTAAGGAGAATAATGATGTGATTCAAAGGCCTTTCGATGATGAAGTTCACAGGTGTAAACTAAGATTATACCTGTACATGATTGTGTGACTGACACAGAGGTCATCAATTTTAGACCTGCCTTCATAGCTTGAACCATCTGAGCCACTCAAATCAGTGGTAGTCATCCAGCAAATGGCCGAGATGATCAAGTGATTGATATTATGAGCAATCTGTATGGTTTGATGACACATTATCATTCCAGTCAATAAGCCTGACCTACTCTCCTTTTAAGTGGCCTCATGTGATCAGCCTGGGTTGCTTTGGATCTATAGTGCAACCCTGGGTCTCGTTTCACAAAATGATCGTAGATCATAGTTGATCGTAACACCCATACTTTAGCATAGACTTATGACAGTCGTAATACTATGACTGCTTAGTGAAACAGGCCCCTGGGCCCTTAATACGGAAACCTTCGTAGCCATAAGAATTCTTAACTTTAATTGTAGCTATTGTTTTAAGAAGTAGACTTAAGAAGCAGGACTAAGAACTTTTCGAGAATAGCTAGCCTAAATCTCAAACAACATCTCCATCCCCTTGAAGGCTGATGGCCTCCACATACATAAGGTCAAAAACTGAGCCATGGTGTGCCATTTTTGTAGGGGCTAATGACACACTTGCACTCAGGAACACTGAGCCAGTGTCTTGTATTGAATGTCAGCCATGATCAAAGCACTAAGTGTGGGTTTTTCAGGGTCTACATTTATGAATGTGGCTGTTAAATCTCCAATACAACCCAAGTCTTAGACATGGTTGATGTGTCACAGCCGTGTGGTTTAAGTCTGTCATGCACCAGTGAACATGCCCTCACAGGTGTGAGTGACCAGTGTATTTACCACATGTGACTTGTCAGGTGTATACATGCATCATATGTTACAGCATTCTTGTGGAAAGTTGTATAACATATTTGGACACTGAAATGATTCATTCAGTATTAAAAGAATGTTAACACTTGCATCATTTTCTTAATAAATAGGTTTTCTGACCCTGTAGTTGAGGTTGTTATTGTACTCACAAAAACTAGGCCATCTTCAGTTTTGATTTAGACAAGAACATTGTTGAGAATGTTCCCCCAAAACTTAAACCATAAGGCAGCCCTTAAAATGTACATTGTTTTGAACACAGAAATGAATAGAACACACACGGTAGTAAATCCACTTAATGCTGTTTTCCTCCTCCTCTGTAGATAACGGTTCAATATTGATTTTGTGGCCTTCAAGGAATGTCATTAAGTTGATCACCTTCCTGCAGACAGGCTAATTTTTATCTTACATGTTGAATGATCCAGATAATGATCCCAGTATACTGTTAACAGCCTGGCTCTCTACCTCCACAATGTCATATATATTCCATTTCAGTAGGTGCATTACCAGTATTATTAGCCTAGCATGCAACATCACCTGAAACATCTTATCACGATACACACTTTCAAACATCACCATGATGACAACCATGCAATTAATTATGAATTGTTCTATCGTGAGTCTGAATCTATTCTTCAGACTTTTTATGCTTTGTCATGAAGTAGTAAGGGAGATACTAATGGGAAATGCCTGTCTTTACATCCATCATGTTTAATATGTGGGGCATAACTTTAGGATCCTAGAATATTTCTTTATCATGTTTTGCAATAACATTTGTTGCCATTAAAATTTCACATTTTGCTATGTGGGAAAATAATTATTTTCAGATTTAAATGAAAATTAGTAAGACGTAGGTTCAAATGTTTTTATTCCTCTGGCATGTAATGCGGGGGGATACAGTCGATGCCTCATCTGTCTGTCCGTCTGTCCACAATCATTTTGTTGCCTGAGCATAACTCAGAAACCGTTCAGTATTTTTAGACCAAACTTGATCTCAACCTATAGTTGTGCCTTTTGCTATTTACAGAGTTTTGGCATTTTTATTTTTTTTTGTTATTCCATGGGACATTTTGGTGTTAGTCTAATGTGTGAGTGGGCTTCGTTTCCAGAACAGAACTCAAAACCCATTCTATATTTTTCTACAAAGTTTGATAGATATATCATTCAGAACCTGAAGTGGTGCCTTTTGCTATTTACAGGTTTTTGTGATTTATTGTTTTCTGGGTTTCCATGGAAACGTTTCGGACATAGTCTCAAAAGTGAGAGGTGTGTTTTATTTCCGGAGCACATCTCAAAAACTTTGTAGTACCTGTCTGCAAAAGTCATTAGATATGTGTGGCAGATCCCAAAGTGGTGCCTTTTGCTCTTTTCAGGTTTTTGTGATTCATTATTTTCTCGGTTACCATGGAAATGTTTCGGACTTCATCTCAAAATGGAGGGATAGGCTTTGTTTCTGGAGCAGAACTCAAAAACCTTTCAATATTTTTTTGCAAAACTTGGTAGATATGTGTGACAGACCCCAAAGTGGTGCCTTTTGCTATTTACGGGTTTTTGTGATTTATCATTATCTTTTCATGGTAAGAACATCTTCCTTAGAAGGTGAAAGGTATCAGGTTGTCTGACATTCACTGACTGTATCATTTGCCATTCTGCCAAGCCCCATCTGTAATGCAAACATTTTGAATGAAGCAAGTCTAGATTTTCTTCATGTTCTGAATCGTTCATCCTATATCTCCCTTTCAGTCCCTTTCAGTAAGTATGGAATTAATTGTTTCTGTCAAAACAATATATTTTCCATCAGTTTTTGACAATTCAAGGGCAGACGGCCTTCTATATCCATTGATTGTTTTGGAGATTCTTGGGCAGATGAAGTTCCCAATGCACAAGGATTGTTGGATTGTTGGAATTTGGGACAGATAGTCCACAGTACCCAAAATTAATGGGGGTTGTGGCAGCCACTGTTCACAGTATTCAAGGATTATTGCAGGACAGACACTGTTCACAGTATTCAAGGATTATTGCAGGACAGACAATGTTCACAGTATTCAAGGATTATTGCACAGCAGCCACTGTTCACAGTATTCAAACATTATTGCTATGGTTGGGGGCGGGCGAGGCGAGGGGAAGGGGGTCTGGAGTACAGACACTGTTCACAGAATACAAGGATTTATTGCTGTGGTTGGGGGCAGAGGTGGTTCACAGTATTTAAGGATTTTTGCAGGTATTGGGAGTAAACACTGTTGACAGTATTCAAGAATCTTTGCAGGGATTGGGGTGTACATAGTGTTCGTATATTATTGCGGGTTCGTGGTAGTCAAGGATTAATGCTGGAATTGGGGGCAGGCACTCAGAGACTGTTCTCTCTATTTAAGGATTATTGATATGGTTGGGAGCAGGCACTATTCACAGTAATCAAGGATTATTGAAGGAATTATCAGTCTAAGTAAACTTATCCTCAGTACTTTTCGTTACACTCCACCACTGAGTCTAACAAAACCTTATTTGAGGTTGCGTCAGGTAACCTTTGAGGTTGACCAATCAGAACACAGCTTACCAAATCACGAAAGTGCACATTCGCACATCCCTTATGAACTTTTTATCTCGAAAAGGTTTGTACCCGAACGATTCCGAATGCTATTTAGCGTACGATCGCTTCCGGGTGATGCACACGGCGTACATACTGCCACGACAACAGTGAGTAAACAGTCGCTGAAAATAGTGTCTTTGACAATATTCTAGGATGTTATCTTGCAGAAATATTAGCTAATGGTAACCATGTCAACAGAAACCCCAAAGCGTATATACTGCAGGTCAAATAACTGTGTTATATGCAGATTTTTGTTTGTGGAGAGATCTGTGTCGGTGACCTGAATATTTTTAAAGGTCCTCCGATCCCTAAGTAGTAACCGTTGTCTGATTGGTTAAATCTATTTAACCGTCTCGCATTTGATTGGACTGTCATTGGTTGCTCAAAGGTTACCTGACGCAACCTTCTACTTGGTTTTGTTAGACTCAGTGGTGTAGTGTAACAAAATACACTGAGACGAAGTTTACTTAGACTGTAGAAATTATATGATCCAGATATGATTATGGGTGCTTGACATTTATTCTAGTCTCATACTAGATCCACAGTACCCAAGACTTGTCTACAATGTGGATTCCGGCACAAGCAAGGACTCCAGTAACCATTACAGATCCTGCCAAATGTTATGGCTTTGTCTGTTTGTTCAGGTCACCCAGCCAGCATGTGAACCTGTAAGGATGTTCCAGTGACTGGTGATGTTATAGTGAGAATATGTGTTTCAGGGAGGTGGACCTGGGGAGCAAGGTGATCATCAAGATGGACAGCACCAAGACCAGCATCACCAACCTCAAGGTGAGAAGCATTGAGACCCAACCACGGATACTGAAGATGCTGTATTCTTAGATGGAATTGATGGATGGGATAGTCATATTTCTATAGAAAATATCAGTATCTTCTGAGTCTTGTGTTCTTGTTGTCAGTTAAAGAAACTGATGAACTTGTTCTTGTCCAACTGCATGCTCTCTGTAAAAATATGGTGTCTCACTGACTAATTTGTTCTGTTATAGATGCCTGAGTCAGTAGGAGCTGGGGACATTGGACGGGAGCAGATGAGGGTGAAGGATTTCACCTTTGACCACTCCTTCTGGTCAGCCAGTCCTGAAGACAAACACTATGTCTCACAGGAGAAAGTGAGTAGCGCATTAACAAAATGTTTAACTGCATTTACTGTCAAACATGGAATAATGTAAGCTCAGATGCATACTTTTGTTACAATATTCTCCAGATGACATTGTTTCGAGACTTAAACAGTTGTTAAATATGTCTCAACACTGATATTTTATCTGTGCTTTTCCCTGCTAACTGTGTGCTGTATTGCCTTTGTATTGCAGGTGTACAATGCACTGGGCAGTGAAATCCTGACTTCAGCATACGAAGGCTACAATGTGTGTGTGTTTGCCTATGGTCAAACTGGATCAGGGAAGAGCTACACTATGATGGGTGATTCGGTATGTACTCACCACGTTACAGCACTACCTTTTCTCATAACCCCATGGTGCAACATCTGCCTGGAGACAAGACGGTCAGTAGGTTGATCCTTGACATCCTGAAAGATGGTAAATAATGGCATTTGTTGTTTCCCTGTCTGGTACTAGGCATTAAGGGGAAAACACAAGGACCAGTCAGCTCAGAGATGGTACACAGTGTATGAGGATGAATATCTCATTGCGCCAGCATCATTACATTATTACAGATTGGCACAAGCACATGAGCATGCATGTATTGATGAGACGGACATCATCATCCTGACCCTTACCTCTAACATAACAATGCCATAATCATGATGCTGACCAATGTTCACAAATTACCTGGGTATGTCAAATTGTAGTCGTTTCAGTGTCGGTATAGTAGGTATAAGTTTGGAAAGAATTGGTTCATTTTGGGTGGCAGCATTTCCTATGTGTTACACAAGGTGTCTTTTACAGTGTGATGTTTATGTTTCAGGAAAATGAGGGGCTCATTCCAAGGTTCTGTCAGGTAAGTCACAGTACAGATGTGTTGACTATCAACATACAGAATACTTGTTCCATGTTAACCTATACATTTGTATTCAATGAGAGGTAGATGGTTGGACAGAACTTCTGCAGGTTCATAGAAACATTAACCACTAATGGAGATTCTGTGATGTCAGTTGCAGCTGTTTATGAATAGTTTGTTATGAACTGTGAGCACCATCAAGTGCCAACTCTGGGAATTTTTGATAGAGTCATCACACCTGGATTGCTTCCCTTGCTACTCAGTGTTAGCATGTGATCACAACTTGATTGTGTCCATCTGTAAGTGCTCAATGATATGTCATGAATTATCTCCCTTGTTGAACAGTGATCATGTGTCATGACGTCATGATTACATGTCATCAAACAATGACAAAAGTTAACTGGAAACATTAAGGACATAATACTTTCCGTACAATGAAATTTGTGCTCTGTTTTGGTTCATTTATGCCGATAGCAAGTAACGAACCTTGGCAAATATTTAATCGTGTTCTATTGTTTGCAGAGTTTGTTTTCAAGGATGACAGATGAAAACACTTCCTATCGAACTGAAGTCAGGTGAGACGCTATTGACTTGCAGTCACTACTTGTATGAATGCCCAATGTATTCACAGTTCAGAGGTGATAGCCACTGAATTGTGACAAATAGAGATGAACACCTTCAAACCCATGATAATTTGTTACTATTTGACCATGTACACACGGAGGCCCATTCAGCTGTGACTTGGCTATATTCTTGACAGTCCCTTTCCAGTGTCTTTCTAAGATCATTGTTTAGAAATGCAGGTTCATCTCAGTTATGTTTCTATGTTTGTCAGGACTACATCCATGCCAGGGTTTGATTTAAGGGAAGTTAACCTTCTTGCACCAGGTGCAACATAAGATAAAAACCTAGTTGTGCCAGCCAAATTCCAGTTGCACTGCTTTTATTGCAATATGTAATGAAAGAAATATGCTTTTGAATTATGCATATTTTTTATTCAGAAGTTTACCCACTCAATGGACTTGCACCTGGAGCAATTTAGACTAATAGACTGGAATAGACATCTGACTAATAGTTTAGACTGGAAGATGTCAGAACTGGCATCTGTCCTATCCAGCACTTTGTCAGTACCAATATAAAATCTTAGTCTCCCATTTACTAAATTCCTGCTACTATTCTTTCTGATAAATGTAAAAAAAGCAATGATGATCAGTGTTTTGGATTTGTCAGCTTCACATTTGTGAGCTTACAGAATCCATCAAGTACCTTTTCATGTTGCATCAAACAAAATGTGCTTGGAGTGTCCAGTCAATGAAGGTGTTGCAGTTTGCTGTATAGAGTTGTTTCCCTTAGATTGCCTGCTCTTCTTTTGGTTTTCATCAGTGGACACATTGTTTAAACACTAAAACACTAATGTAGCCAAATTGTCATCACTCATAAAGCATTCACTAACTCAGTATCTCATATTTGAATGCAGTTACCTGGAAATCTACAACGAGAAAGTGCGAGATCTCCTCCGTCCAAACTCCACCAATAAGCCAGTGTACAGCCTGAGAGTCCGGGAACACCCTAAAGAAGGCCCTTATGTCCAGGGTGAGTAATGCTGTGGGCCCAGCGAGGGGCAGAATAGTTACCCTGTAACCTAGACTATCATGGAAATATCTGAACTAACATAATCATATGTCTTTAGGTGTTGAATATAGTTCCTTGTCACAGGACAGGTGTGGTCAGGTATGACTTTACCAAGTGTTTGTGTCGTTGATCCTTGATGTATTGCATATATTAGGTCCAGGCATGATAACTTTTACTTTGGTGACTGTACTAAATGTCATTCGTTGCCACTTAAAGTTGTTGTGTGCTCAGGCTTACTTATCTAAGTGCTGTATGACTAAAGTATTGTTTAGTGTATTAACAGTTAGTGTTGATTGCATGGTTTGATGTAGCACATCTCTTTATTGACATTTTTCCATGTTACCCAACACATGTAATCAGTGTAACCTCCGTGGCCTCTATCCACATGGTCAGTGGATGTTGCTGACACTGAGCTCCAGACACTTCCTCACTTTCAGGAAATCCAGGTTAGATAGGTGGCCAGCAACTCATGCTGGCTGTAAAAGACAACTTGATGTATCTATGGTCAGGCTTGGTGACTTGGGTGTGTATCAATATTGGATTATCAAGTGCTAGCTGTTATTTACTGACTATACACAAAACAGGAATATTTGCTGATAATGACATCAAGCAACAGTCACTTCCTTTCTTACATTCATTTATCCACTGTTTCAGACCTATCCAAACACATAGTGAAGAAGTATGGTGATATCCACCGTCTGATGAGTAAAGGCAATATTAACAGGTGAGATAAGCAACTCCTTTCATGTAGGGTCATTATTTTTATAATTGTGGACAACAGATGTGCAGACCCTCTTTTCTTCATAAAAGATAATGGTAATCCCATTTTACATAATATTCTTGCATGATTGTTTAGAGTTATGTTCCTTGTCTTTGGTTTAGTTTGATTTGTTTGACCTCCTCAGCCTCTTTATATGTTTGACCACTTTAGCCTCTTCACGTGTTAAAGCACTTATGCCACTTCATATGACTGACCACTTCAGTCATTCATATTTTGGACTACTATAGCCAGTTCATGTTTGGCCACTATTGACAGATCTTATGTTGGTCCACTTCAATTACTTCCTATGTTTGACCACCATAGCCACTTCATATGATTGTCCACTATTGACAGATCTTATGTTAAGGATAAAGACTTCACATGCATTATCTTTTTTTTTCAGAACCACTGCTTCAACCAATATGAATGATGTCAGTAGTAGATCTCATGCTATCTTTACTATAGTATTTACTCAGGTAAGACGATTTCAGCAGTTCATGTAATATGTTTCAATGATTAGGCAGTTTCAGTATAGATGTAGTTGTAAAATACCACATGGAGATGGGTGTCTGGGATAGTCGTATTAAACATTTGCTAAAGAAAACCTTTTTAATTGGGTCCATTCTTTGAACAGATGCTATATGTCTTTATCAGAATTTTCATGTTTGTATTTTCAAGCATTTGTTAATGTATTGATTTTGTATATTTAAGGCTCGCTTCATGGATGAAATGCCAATGGAAATGCATAGTAAGATTCATTTGGTGGACTTGGCTGGCAGGTGAGTAAGTTGGGAGTTGAGGTTTACAGTTATAGAGGGAGATAGAGAAGGTATGTCATGTACAGGGTTGGGGAAGGAGACGTGGAAAAAATGGTGACCAGGATGAAGGTTGCTGCAGTGATGGTGGGAGGTAACAGAAATGTCTACATTAGGACTGAACCAGTTCCATATTAACCACACAGGTTCTAAATTACATGGGAGGTATCAAGAGTTGGGTATCTAATTTGCTATGAAGAACTGATCCACATTAAAGGAATTCAAACAATTTTATTCATTGCATTCATTAAATAGGCTTCTCAGCATCGTTAATCATGTTACTTACAGAGTTATGGCTTTGATAACTATAAGCAAACTGATACCAGTGAAACTACTACCACTGAAATCCACCTTTCTCTTCATATTAACAGATTCAGGGGACAGAACTCTTCTGGTCCTATTGTACTGACTAACTTAACTTGTGACAAAGACAAAATGTATCCCATGAAAGACATGTCTGGTAGCAAGATGACATTTCATCACATTTCTCTGTTAACAGTGAGAGGGCAGATGCCTCAGGTGCTAAAGGTCAGAGGCTGAAGGAAGGGGCTAGTATCAATAAGTCTCTTGTCACACTCGGCAACGTCATCTCTGTACTAGGTGAGGCTACATGATGTATGCTCCTTTTATAGGGTCTCATCTTCTCAAATGTTCTGATGAGAAAAACAGATCTGTGACCTGAAGAGACCTAATATGGGCTGTTTCTGCATGTGTTCTGAGGCAGGATCAGTTATCTTTTGAACACATTTCTTTTATCCAGAACTCCTACTTTGTGTGCTTAGAGCATGGATATGGATATATGTGCTATGTAAATAGTCTATTATGGTTCAGGTTTTTCTGGCACAGTCAGGCTGGTAAGGCTCATGATCAGCTTACTGCCTTTGCCCCCTCTACGTGTAGCCCTACCCTGAAGGTCTGGTGTAGAACCCAAGCTTCCCAAGAAAGGCAACTATGCTTGTTGTAAGAGGCAAGTAACAGGATTGGGTGGTCAGACTCTCTGACTTGGTTGACACGTCATTAGTTCCTAGTGGTGCAGATCAATGCTTATGCTGTGGATCACTGGATTGTCTGATTGTCTCAATTATTTGCAGACAGCTGCCATATAGCTGGAATATTGCTGTGTGGCATAAAACTAAACTCACTCACTCATCCCAGACAGCAAATGGGACTTGTCACAGGAAACGCTGCCTAGTTGAACCCACCAAGAACTTATCTGAGAATATGTAGACTTGCCAACACTGCAGACCCGTGAAGGTCCCAGGGAAGAATAGGCCTTCAGCAACCCATGCTTGCCACAAAAGGCGACTATGCTTGTCGTAAGAGGCGACTTACGGAATCGAGTGGTCAGGCTCGCTGACTTGGTGGACACATGTCATTGGTTCCAAATTGCGCAGATTGATGCTCATGTTGTTGATCACTGGATTGTCTGGTCCAGACTCGATTATTTACAGACTGCCGCCATATAGCTGTAATATTGCTGAGTGCGGCGTAAAACTAAACTCACTCACTCACCCAACACTGCAGACTTCTTCATTATCGAGAGTGTCAAAAGGGCTGAGCTTCTGGTGGAGAACCCAAGAATTCAGGAGATATCAATCCATGGGCACTAATAACAATGGGCAGTCTGACAACAGTATACTTGTGATGCAAGCAGTATCAGGAGACTTAGTACATTTTTCCTGAATCTTCCCAATTGCGTTGATGTCAAAAGGGAAAATTCCGTGATATAAATAAATTATCAAAAAGGACAAGATGAGGTTTGTGGGCAAGAACTATTCTCACCCTGAACCTGATTATGGTTCTATTTCAAAGAAGCTTAAAAGTATAATTTTCCATGATGTCCTAGACCTGTTCAGGGTTATACCATTGATGGACCTTGATGTCAAAGCCACAGGCATGGTGGAGATTGTAGTAGAAGCATCAAGGAATGCCATCATGTGTTTTGAGATACACCGTTTGTGCCATGGAAGGCCATCCACTGACAAGGTGTTGGACAGTCTGTGTAAATTTATTACACAATCGACATCTCATGCAAATATTTTCTTTAAAAATCACATTTAGGTGATTGCAAGTGGGAAGTGACTGGTCCTGAGCAACAAAAAGGAAGCCCTCAGTTTAACATCTGAGACCAACTGACTTCATCCAGGCAAAGGATTGCTGTTCCAAACACTGCGTGAATTTAAAGAAACATGTATTTGAAAAGGAAATATTTTTTCATTAGCAGTGCATTTTTAGGAAAGTAGTCATTGCCTATTAAGACTACATGTATAGATTCCCCTCACCTATATGTCTATGTTTTTCACAGCCGAGATGTCTGAGAAGACTAGTAGGAGTAAAGTGCCAACTTTCATCCCGTACCGAGACTCAGTTCTCACGTGGCTGCTGAAGGACAGTCTGGGAGGCAACGCCAAGACCATCATGATTGCCAGTAAGTTCAGGATGTACAGAAAGTGATTGTTATACCATAACAAACCTGACATAGGTAATACCTATACCACAACCACTCTGAGTTTTGTGATACCTAGGCTGTATCCAGACAGCAGCAGGTGATGCTTAGACCATACCCAGTCTGAGTTAGGTGATGCTTAGACCATACCCAATCTGAGTTAGGTGATGCTTAGACCATACCCAATCTGAGTTAGGTGATGCTTAGACCATACCCAGTCTGAGTTAGGTGATGCTTAGACCATACCCAATCTGAGTTAGGTGATGCTTATACCATACCCAGTCTGAGTTAGGTGATGCTTAGACCACAATCTGAGTTAGGTGATGCTTAGACCATACCCAGTCTGAGTTAGGTGATGCTTAGACCATACCCAGTCGGAGTTAGGTGATGCTTAGACCATACCCAGTCTGAGTTAGGTGATGCTTAGACCATACCCAATCTGAGTTAGGTGATGCTTAGACCACAATCTGAGTTAGGTGATGCTTAGACCATACCCAATCTGAGTTAGGTGATGCTTAGACCATACCCAGTCTGAGTTAGGTGATGCTTAGACCATACCCAGTCTGAGTTAAGTGATGCTTAGATCATACCCAATCTGAGTTAGGTGATGCTTAGATCATACACACCCTGCAGCATTTGATACTTGGACCTCACCCTGCAGGAAGTGATATTTAGACCACATTCATCCTGGATATTTCTGATAACTGTTGCAGCTATATCACCTGCTGATGTCAACTATGGGGAAACACTGAGTACACTTCGTTATGCAAATCGGGCTAAGAACATCATCAATCGTCCAACAATTAACGAGGATCCAAATGTAAAACTGATTCGAGAACTGCGAGAGGAAATTGCACGTTTACAAGGACTCATTGGAGGGGATGTGGTGAGTCACCAGAACATTATGGCACTGTGTGTTTGCCGCTAAATGTAACTTTATGTCTTGATACCGATGTTTGATAGGATGGATTCAAGGGAGACAACAACCTGAGAGCTAAATCACTTCCATGTTTCTGCTGTTGTTTTTTTTTAAATCCCTTTCCAAATGAAATATCACTAGTGAATGAATTATGTGTGTAGATATTAGGTTAAGACAGTATAAATAATTAGCAAACTTGCTGCTTTGTATTTAATCCAGTATATTGGAACAAAGAAAAAAGCATTGCAATAAGTATCCTTTGGACAGGTCCATGAAGCGATCGTAGCGCAATGACTGACGTAAGTCTGTGTTCAAGTATGGGAGTTATGATCACTTTGTAAGGCGGGGGCCTTGGAATATTCTTGATTCTCTAGGTTGTATAGTTCCCAGTAAACTGTATACAAAGTTTTAGGTTAAGGTAAATGAGATAAAAATATAGCAATTACTAAAAGTAGTTGTATGGAAAGTAGGGTTTCAGAACAATTACGGTTATGATTATAGGTTTTGTATATTATGAGAAATCTTTGGCTTGTGGGAACTGTGACATGAAAATGTTTGTATCTATTAATGCATGGTGACTGACATGCACCAACTGTCTCATGTAGACTCAAAGTAGTTCCACTGTTGTACCAGTGAGGTAAGACTGTTGTTGATAAATATTTTGCTCTGTTTTCAGAATGGGATACCATCTCCCAAAGTGCAAGAAAAACTTCATGAGAATGAGGCTAGGGTATGTATTATTCACATGTTATGGTGTTCATAATGCAGATGAAGAGGGAAGCCCAGTGGTTAAAGCATTTGCTTGTCACACCAATGGCACAGGTTTGATTCCCCACTTGTTAATGATGTGGGAAGCTCATAATTTGTTTAAGAACCTTACATCAATTTTACCTCTCATAAATTATTGTATGGCAATGGTGTAAGTACAGACACAGTGTCTTTATGTTTCCAGATTAAGATCCTCACACAGGAATGGGCCGGAAAGTGGAAGGAGGCAGCCAGCATTCTACAGGTAACTCACATTACTGACGTGCTCAACTTGATCCTCTTCACAGGGATTCCTGTAGTAGATTTCACAAGTAGGTCTTAGTGCTATGATTTTCATAAGGCTATGTTTAAGCATAGGAGCAATGATCATCCCAGTGCTTTGATCACTTTCTTGAATGAGGATTCCCATGTCGTAAAACCCAAGTTCCAAATGGCTGTCTGCAGAAACAAGTAATTGATTATCCATGCCCCATTAACATATTAATGCTCAGACCTTTTGTTTTCATTTACTACAGGTTTTGTGTATTCCAGTTGTTTTTTTATTCTACAGATGTCACATACGACTCATACTGTCTGCATCCCTGAGAAAGTATATTCCGTAGCTAGTTCAATTATTATCCGTGTCACTTTCTAGACTAGAACTAGATATCTTTAGTGAGGCAGCGAGCTTGAAGACTGGTCACTTTGTAAGAGATATGGTGTCTATATGATATTACCTGTCTGTGAGAGTTGTCGTGAAGGCCTATCACTACAGTACTGAGGCCTAACCCATAAGGTGTTGTTAGCACTGAGACTGTTCATAAGAATGTGGACAACAATGACTAATGTGCAATAGGTGATACCACTACAACACATCGTAAATGTGGACCCTGATCGTGTGTTCTCTAATGTGCAATAGGTGATACCACTACAACACATCATAAATGTGGACCCTGATCTTGTGTTCTCTAATGTGCAATAGGTGATACCACTACAACACATCATAAATGTGGACCCTGATCTTGTGTTCTCTAATGTGCAATAGGCGATACCACTACAACACATGGTAAATGTGGACCCTGATCGTGTGTTCTCTAATGTGCAATAGGTGATACCACTACAACACATGGAAAATGTGGACCCTGATCTTGTGTTCTCTAATGTGCAATAGGTGATACCACTACAACACATCGTAAATGTGGACCCTGATCGTGTGTTCTCTAATGTGCAATAGGTGATACCACTACAACACATGGTAAATGTGGATCCTGATCTTGTGTTCTCTAATGTGCAATAGGTGATACCACTACAACACATCATAAATGTGGACCCTGATCTTGTGTTCTCTAATGTGCAATAGGTGATACCACTACAACACATCGTAAATGTGGACCCTGATCGTGTGTTCTCTAATGTGCAATAGGTGATACCACTACAACACATGGAAAATGTGGACCCTGATCTTGTGTTCTCTAATGTGCAATAGGTGATACCACTACAACACATGGTAAATGTGGACCCTGATCGTGTGTTCTCTAATGTGCAATAGGTGATACCACTACAACACATGGTAAATGTGGACCCTGATCTTGTGTTCTCTAATGTGCAATAGGTGATACCACTACAACACATCATAAATGTGGACCCTGATCGTGTGTTCTCTAATGTGCAATAGGTGATACCACTACAACACATGGTAAATGTGGACCCTGATCGTGTGTTCTCTAATGTGCAATAGGTGATACCACTACAACACATGGTAAATGTGGACCCTGATCTTGTGTTCTCTAATGTGCAATAGGTGATACCACTACAACACATGGTAAATGTGGACCCTGATCTTGTGTTCTCTAATGTGCAATAGGTGATACCACTACAACACATGGTAAATGTGGACCCTGATCTTGTGTTCTCTAATGTGCAATAGGTGATACCACTACAACACATGGTAAATGTGGACCCTGATCTTGTGTTCTCTAATGTGCAATAGGTGATACCACTACAACACATGGTAGATGTGGACCCTGATCTTGTGTTCTCTAATGTGCAATAGGTGATACCACTACAACACATGGAAAATGTGGACCCTGATCTTGTGTTCTCTAATGTGCAATAGGTGATACCACTACAACACATGGTAAATGTGGACCCTGATCTTGTGTTCTCTAATGTGCAATAGGTGATACCACTACAACACATGGTAAATGTGGACCCTGATCTTGTGTTCTCTAATGTGCAATAGGTGATACCACTACAACACATGGTAAATGTGGACCCTGATCTTGTGTTCTCTAATGTGCAATCGGTGATACCACTACAACACATGGTAAATGTGGACCCTGATCTTGTGTTCTCTAATGTGCAATCGGTGATACCACTACAACACATGGTAAATGTGGACCCTGATCTTGTGTTCTCTAATGTGCAATAGGTGATACCACTACAACACATGGTAAATGTGGACCCTGATCTTGTGTTCTCTAATGTGCAATAGGTGATACCACTACAACACATGGTAAATGTGGACCCTGATTGTGTGTTCTCTAGGAGCAGAAGACACTGGCACTGAGGAAGGAAGGTCTTGGGGTAGTCCTGGACTCGACACTGCCACATCTTATAGGGATAGAGGATGACATACTCAGCACCGGCATCATGCTGTACCACCTCAAGGTAGTCATGTTATGCACATTTCTGACCAGCCACCCTCTGATGTTCTGTTTGTTTAATCAAACATTATGTGTTTGGGTTCTCTACTTTGTGATTTTTATTATTGCGTGTTTAGTGCATATCTTCCACAATGTAAGTTTGGTAAAATATGGTTGGCTAAAAAGTTAACAGTGATTGTTTGAAGATGCCTCCATTGCCAGCAGGAAATTTACGCTTATTACACTTGCATATACACAGTGCACACTAGTCGATACGAGTGCCTGTTTATAGTGATACTACACAGAGGCTCCTTGCCACAGTCGTACAGTGCACAGGAATCATATCTCCAAGCTTCTGTTGTCCAGACATTAAGTGGACCCTTTAAACTTAAGAGAAAATATTATCAATCAGTGGCTTGTATCCCAAATTTGCCGTTCCACACCAAACATGGATTCTCATATTTTTCTCTAAAAGAGGTTTGGTTTTATCTTTTGTCATACTTATTTTCCTGTCATCACAGATTTTTTAATGTTACAGAAGTTCTATCCAAAGATGAGTAAAACCTGTCTTGCTATCTAGGCACCTTCCATGACTTTTATGAATGGTGTATTGTTTTGCAGGAAGGAGTGACTACTATCGGTGCTGATGAAGCTGGGGGTGCTGTCAATGGTCCCAATCCTGATATTGGTATGTACATGCTTATACTTCTACATACCATCAAACTCAAACCTTGTTATGTTGTATTGGGTGCTGTCAGTGGTCCTGTGGTTATACTTCTACATACCATCAAACTCAAACCTTGTTATGTTGTATTGGGTGCTGTCAGTGGTCCTGTGGTTATACTTCTACCTACAATCAAGCTCAAACCTTGTTATGTTGTATTGGGTGCTGTCAGTGGTCCTGTGGTTATACTTCTACATACAGTCAAGCTCAAACCTTGTTATGTTGTATTGGGTGCTGTCAGTGGTCCTGTGGTTATACTTCTACCTACAATCAAGCTCAAACCTTGTTATGTTGTATTGGGTGCTGTCAGTGGTCCTGTGGTTATACTTCTACCTACAATCAAGCTCAAACCTTGTTATGTTGTATTGGGTGCTGTCAGTGGTCCTATGTTTATACTTCTACGTACAGTCAAGCTCAAACCTTGTTATGTTGTATTGGGTGCTGTCAGCGGTCCTGTGGTTATACTTCTACCTACAATCAAGCTCAAACCTTGTTATGTTGTATTGGGTGCTGTCAGTGGTCCTGTGGTTATACTTCTACCTACAATCAAGCTCAAACCTTGTTATGTTGTATTGGGTGCTGTCAGTGGTCCTATGTTTATACTTCTACGTACAGTCAAGCTCAAACCTTGTTATGTTGTATTGGGTGCTGTCAGCGGTCCTGTGGTTATACTTCTACTTACAATCAAGCTCAAACCTTGTTATGTTGTATTGGGTGCTGTCAGTGGTCCAAATCCTGACATTGGTATGTACATGCTTGTACTTCTACATACCATCAAGCTCAAACCTTGTTATGTTGTATTGGGTGCTGTCAGTGGTCCTGTGGTTATACTTCTACATACAATCAAGCTCAAACCTTGTTATGTTGTATTGGGTGCTGTCAGTGGTCCAAATCCTGACATTGGTATGTACATGCTTGTACTTCTACATACAGTCAAGCTCAAACCTTGTTAAGTTGTATTGGGTGCTGTCAGTGGTCCCATGGCTATACTTCTACATACAATCAAGCTCAAACCTTGTTATGTTGTATTGGGTGCTGTCAGTGGTCCAAATCCTGATACTGGTGTGCACATGCTCATCCTTCTACATACCTCAGACCTTGTTACGTTACTTTGATAGAATCAAGACAAAAATTTGACTCATTATTTTGGTTTTTTGCGCACCCACTTGTGTGGTATTGTGTATTAAGGATAACCTTTTGGAATGAATAAAAGTGGTGCTTATAAGGGAAAGTTCTGCCTTAAGAGTGCTTGAAAGTGGTCACTTACTCCAAAGGATTGTATAAACCTTGTACTACTCAGAAAATGGACCAGGCTGAGTTGTCTCCCCTGAAACAATGCTATGTTAGTCTTAGGCAGTCAGAAAGGGATGCACATTGAAACCATTGGTAAGTCAAATGTTGTGTGGGAGGCTGTTAATTAGAGAATATATGTGATTCAAACGGCAATGAAATTAGCTTTGGGACAATTATTACCCCTTCAGAAAATGAGGTGCTTAGTAAATTTTGATAAAACTTTAATAAATTGGCAAAATACACATGAAATTAAGAAAAGTTGAGTAAATGTTGGATCTTAGTAAGTGTGACATAGTTGATTGTTTGTTGTCATAACTTGAGATCAAGGAATGCAGATCCTGAATGTCTCTCCATAATATATGGGAAGCTTCTGTCTAGCCAAGAATCCATAAAGCATAATGTCATATAGGTCCTTGTTACTAGCTGATGCAGGGAGTGTGAATGTTATCTCTGACATATCCACATAATAAAGTTTAAGATTTAATACAACATGTTTTCCATATTTTTTTCATTCTCATTCTCAGTATATTGTTAGTTGGAATATTTTTACTGTCTAATCTTTATCACTGAATCGCTGCATTGTAAATATTCGGTATTGTGATGCATGTTGAACATGTGGAAAATATCGTAACAACATGTGGTGCAGTTGTGTCAACACCAGAACAATGTACAAGATTTGAAGTCTATGTAAACAATAGTGTATGAACTGATTCAACTATAGTACCATGTGACCTGTGCCAGATTCACGTAACTGTCGCATCTTAACTTAAGCAGCAATTCTCCTGTAGATAAAATGTGTCAAACAAAATATGGACAAAGATATTTAGATAAAGATGAAAGCTACATTGAAGACTCCATGCTTACAATAATCTCACTGATAAAGTCCGGATGGATGGTGTAAGTTCATATCCTTATCGTCGGTCTGTCTAAAGATGAACAAGATTGCCATATCTCTATGGAAATGTTGGCCCAGTGAATGCAGAAAGTATGGGGAATGGAATAGAAAGGTTCAGACTGTATCTCGTGAGGTCTGTCCAGCCAAAAGGTGTTATTGCATGCAACAGTGTGAAACATGTAAATTCTGTTTTCCTGTTTGACTTTTTTACAACAGACAATAAGAGTCTTAGGGACCGTTCATAATTTATGGCTAGGGGGTGATGATGATTTCAGCAGGGGTTCACATTTTTTTCTGGGGAGGTTGGGGGTCATCAAATTTGTTCACTTGTACTAGGAGGGGTCATCAATTTTGTTCACTTGTACTAGGGGGGGTCATTAATTTTGTTCACTTGTACTAGTGGTGTCATCAATTTTGTTCACTTGTACTAGGGGGGGGACATTAATTTTGCACGTTAATTATATTAGAAACTATTGGAAGGAGTTGAGGGTGTTTTTGATTTTGTATGTGACATGCAGAGGGAGGGGGTGGGGGACACTTACTTTGTACATAAATATTACAGGCGTCTTTCACATTTTACATGCTTTTCCCAAAAAATCATCATCACCCTCACAGAGTAGGCCTTCAGCATTCCATGCTTGCCATGAAGGGCGACTATGCTTGTAAGGGGCGACTAACTGGATCGGGTGGGCAAGCTTGCTGACTTACTTGACTCATGTCATCGGTTCCCAAATGTGCAGATCATTGCTCCTGCTGTTGATCACTGGATTGTCATGGTCAAGACATCGGTATTTACAGACCCCGCCATATAGCTGGAATATTGTGGAGTGTGGCATAAAACTAAACTCGCTCACTCATCACCCTCACTTCCTATAAGTATATTGATTTAGCATTTTTTCTTTCCCCAGGTCTCTCTGGTCCGGAAGTTGAGAGGGAACACTGTGAGATACGCTACTATGACCAGGATGTATTCCTCCACCCTCTTGGAGATGCCTTGTGCATGGTCAATGGCTACCCTGTCAACGAACCAGTCAAACTTACTCAAGGTACTGCTTTAGTATTTGAATGATGGGCAACAGATAACCAAAAACATTAACAGCAACGGTTTTTATGATATGTTTTCTACATGCAATAACTTGAAAATACAAAATATTTCTCACCATCAAAACTAATGTTTGAGATTAGAAATGATAATATAACTGATTTCCATGCATATAGTTTAAGTCAGTGATAGGAATGAGTATATTAAGAAATGTTTCAATGAATGAATAAATATTTACCATAAGCACTCACTATTATATCAAAAGGGATATTTTCTCCCCACAATCGGTAATGAACACTGATGATCATTCAGTTCTAAAATTACAATTTGTCTTTAATCATTGGATAATGATACTACTAAATTGTCTCTTTCTGTAGGTGCTGTGATTGTTCTTGGAAGAACTAACATGTTTCGCTTCAACCATCCGGAAGAGGCAGCTAAATTGAAAGAAGAAATGAGCAAGGTAAAAGTTATAATTGATGTAAAAAAAGTATGCTCAAAGCACACACTCACTCACTCAACCACCAAACCACTCACTCACTCAACCACTTGCTCAACTCGTAGACTCTTTCAGTGTTGTCACAACCCTTAACGTACAGTACACAACCCTATGGGCTTAAAAAACACATGAAACCAGAGGTAGATAACCAGATGTGGCCACATGATATGCAGTAAATATGGACAAAGTGTGACTATGTGTCCAAATCCACCCTCCTGTGAATGGTAACCTCTTAAGGATGAGAAACCCAGTACACCTAATGGCTGCAAGAGTTGTATGATCCACAGGGAGTTGAGATTGACAATATGATGTGCTGTTGAGATAGACATCCAGTGATCAAGGGAAAAAAACATAATAAAACGTCGGTTCCAAGATATCATATGTTGAAAGTATTAGAGAGGTTTGTGTTTGTGAGAGTCCATTATGGCATCATCAGTCTCACCTCTAGCCTGTAGATCATACATGAAGTTCATCATAACGCGGGATCTACACCCAGCTTCATGCAGCTTTTGGATATGTAGAGTTGATCCCGCAAAAAATAAACTGGCTGTGAGTCTCCCTTGTTCAAGCTGTCTGACTTCATCTCAGAGGCTTTGAGGAAGAGGGCAGGAATGAAGATGGCAGGCGTAATTATATTGACCTTTACTACTCCAGATGGAGAATGCCCCCAAATCCTCCTTGACCTATTGCAACTCCTGCACTACATATGGATAATTTCAAATAAATGTTTTTAAGACACAGACAGAATCACTATATAATTCTTGCCAGGCAGCCATTTCTACTGTGGTGAAGTGCTTGAAAAAAAACTGACAGGAACAAGCAAAGATGAATCCCCCAGCAAGGAACACTAGGAGCAGCCATTCAACAAGAAGCATGGGCAGTTTGATGACTGCACACAAGCCAGGACCATGTTAAGAGAAGGTATCTGCATGGGCCTAGATTTTCGAAGCACACTTAGCACTAAGATAGTCGTAAGTTAGTGTTAATGTATGGCACTTACAAGTATCTTAGCACTAAGAGAGCTTAAAAAATCTAGGCCCTGATCTATGCATGGATCAGCAGATCTCTGTAGTAACCATGTACTAATTTTAAGTACAGCAAGAGCCATTCAGCAATTATGAAGATATCTTCGTACTTACTGCATGCGTTTTCTTTTTGTTCTTCTTCATTCAAGTTCCAGATCCTTTGGGAATCTTACGAGCATGCAAACAAAATCAGCTACTCATTATCAGCCAGAAAGAAGGACAATCTGCTGATGCAGTCACAAACTGTTTCACATGGATTAGAGTCTGATCGTAATATCATACTATCATACACTAGGTTTAACTTTGACCCAACAGAATTTGAAACAGGCGATGAATATTTGGAAGTCTCTGCCTCTGTTGCAAGCCTCTCATCCACATAAGAGTGAGTGAGTTTAGTTTTTATGCCTCTTTTAGCAATATCCCAGCAATATGACGGCAAGGGACACCAGAACTTCACACATTGTATCTATGTGGGGAATTGAACCCCTCTGTCTGGATTTTTGAAGCTCTCTTAGCGCTAAGATAGTCAAAAGTTAATGTTGACAACTATCTTAGCTCTAGGAGAGCCTCGAAAATTAGGCCCTGGTCTTTGACATTACAAATACAAGCAACTGCCCTCTATTTCAGAGGAGATAGAACATTTGCTTCTTCAATACAACAAAATTTGGGCAAATTTGATGGTTCCACAGAGGCTAGATTAAGTTGGGTCTCTGGCACAAGATTTTTGTCTCTTATAACACATAATACTCAAACGCTGTCAAGCAAAACTCATCAACCATGCCACTGACAACTGATTTTGTTTGAGGTGCAGTGAATGTTGCCTTTTACCTTTGCTGAAGAAGAATCTGTACCCAACACATGACAGCATCCTCAGATGCTGTGGATGAAGAGTTTCCAACACTGGTACGGTAGACATACACCAGAGTTACGTTTCCTACCTTGTATCTACCCTTGACGGTGTCTCTATAAGACCCACTCCAAAGATGTTTCTTCATTCTGAGAAGGATTCTTTTTAAGCTAATCAGGATAGAATAGAACAATCTGTGCCTCTCGTGCAAATTTTACTGAAAGTATTGTGAACAGAGAGGATAAGTGCCAGGCCTGGAGGTCAGTGGATTGTAGGCCCTTACTTGACAACCAACTGTTTTGTTCCATTCAGTCCTGACAACCTGGCATTAACTGTGGATTGTGTTTTACAACTGCCAAATTTCAACCAGATTAGACAACTACATCCTACCATCAAGTAGGTATGAAAGGTCATGTGGAGATGTCAAATCACCAAGATTCCTCTTCCTGAAGTACATTCTTTCAGAGGTCCTTTCAGCATTAGATTCCTGCATTACAGATCACTGTCTGTCCAGTCAGACCAATTGACATTATGTGATTCCGGTATTACAGATCACTGTCTGTCCAATCAGACCAACTGACATTATGTGATTCCTGCATTACCGATCACTGTCTGTCCAATCAGACCAATTAACATTATGTGATTCCTGTATTACAGATCACTGTCTGTCCAATCAGACTAACTGACATTATGTCACTCCTGTATTACAGATCACTGTCTGTCCAGTCAGACCAATTGACATTATGTGATTCCTGTATTACAGATCACTGTCTGTCCAATCAGACCAATTAACATTATGTGATTCCTGTATTACAGATCACTGTCTGTCCAATCAGACCAACTGACATTATGTCACTCCTGTATTACAGATCACTGTCTGTCCAATCAGACCAACTGACATTATGTGATTCCTGCATTACAGATCGCTGTCTGTCCAATCAGACCAATTAACGTTATGTGATTCCTGCCAATCGGACTAGTTCACATTATGTGATTCCTGTATTACAGATCACTGTCTGTCCAATCAGACCAATTGACATTATGTGATTCCTGTATTACAGATCACTGTCTGTCCAATCAGACCAACTGACATTCTGTCACTCCTGTATTACAGATCACTGTCTGTCCAATCAGACCAATTGACATTATATGATTCTTGCAGCATCAGTGGACCACCCAGACTGATTACTGTGTCCAATGCCAGCTCTGAAAGTTTTATTTCCAAGGTTCAGAACTTTCTAAAGTGACTATGTAAATATGACCAAAAGTAATGTAAGAACCAGGAATTATTTCTGTAGTGGAGCTATCAAGGAGTTACATCATGATTGAAAGTATGATAAACTGGAAGTCACATAACAAAACCTGAAATAAAGATCAGAGAGATGTTTTTTTATACATGTGTGAATCTATGAAAACATGCATAATAACAAATATGAAAGGTACTTCCCGTGAATTACTTGTGTTTCCCCACATCAGGTTTCGAAGTCTTCCAAAAGTGATCTGTTAGTTGTTTTTAACCTTTAGCATTGTAAGTAACTGTTGAATGGTATGAAATCACAAGAATTTGTCTTATTGTCAACTACGCTAGTGTACACTAGAGCAATAACCTGTTGTACCCTTTGGTGTATTCTGGCAGTGTAGGCATCAATAAGGGGATTCATAAGACTTGAAGGAGCAATGGACATCATTGCCAGTAATTCTTAGAACACATCCTCTGTCACATGTAACATGTAGATTACCTAGAAAGGGAAAACCTCACATGTAACATGTAGATTACGTGTGAGGTTTTCACTTTCAAGTCGACCTTAGATTTGAGGCTTTACTGAAAAAAAGCGAATAATCTGTCAATGTAGATATCATGAAAAAAATGTTTGGCACTGTATTTCAGAAAACAGCCTTATTTGGAAAGCTCAGTCTGAAAAACTATGTTGTTTGAAACAAAATCAAAGACAAAAGTTTGGTTGTGTTTTATTCTGTGTAGAATCTGTTGTTGTTTCTATATCTGTAGTTTCCAAAAATGTTCAAGAATTTCTCCACTGTAGTGTAAAACTTCACAGCATCTGATCAGTTGAGTATCACTGGTAGAAAAAGTGGGTAGTCTGTATTCTGTATTTAGCCCCAATCTTGACAGTGTACTGTTAGTGTATTCTTTGCAAACTGCTGTATTGTCCATCTGCTCCTGTCCATGTTTGCACACCATCCTAATGTTGACAGTTTCAGATGTGGGTTGAGCAGACAGGCTGCACACATCACGATGTGGTCCAGCAAGGTTAATTACCTCGGACACTTATCACAATCTACATAATGCTATTTTTAAATCAGAATTCAACACTGAATAAAAGTATTTAAAAAAATGTACAGAATGTTTGAAATGTTCACCATTCCCTGACCTGCAATGATGGATGCATGTTATGTGTTACGACAAAATTAAATGTCCCCTCTGTGTTGGTACATTCCAAGCCTGGCAAACATGGCCAGCATTAACAGTGGACCGCTGTGCAGGTCATGTCAATATTGAACGATGATCTGTCGTGATAATGAAATTACCAGTCGTCCTAATCACGACTGTGTGGCCAAGCAGGCCAGCAACAGACACTACAATGTTTCTGAGACCGCCTTTGTAAACTAGATTGACTGACACCTGAGTTCAAGTGACACAAAGCGTCATGATCTTTTTGAACAAACCCTGTGGCTCTTGAATGTCCATTCTGTCTCATTTCTACTGGTAATTATCTGTTTTCTTTGTCTTCCATGAAGTTTGTTGATGTTGTGATATAGCAAAATATTATGTCTTTTTTTGTATTTTCTCTCCATTTTTTGTTGTATTTTTGAAATTGAAAAGTGCTATTCAGGAATCAAGTTGAAAAAATGGCAGTATTGTTTGGTGATATGTAATTTTTATGGCACAATTTACATTTAATGCTTTGTAGGTAATAAACATAACTTTTTTTATGCTTCTACAATGCCATATATATGTACTGGCTTCCCCATCAATGATACTTTCTTTATAGGGAGAAATGAAACCTTGTGCGATCTTGCCATGACCTGTGGACATTCATTGGTAAACACAATATTTACGGTCATGGCCTTCTGTTTCAGTCTACCTCAAATCTGAATCTTTCGACCAACTCCCTCCTGAGTCATTCTCGTACATCTCTGCTGAGCCACTCCATGACAGATCTGTACCGGTCTACAGACAGCCTCTCTCCACAGAGCTCTGGGTGAGTTTGGGGACCACCAAGGCATTGAAGCATAGGTGGGGGTGTAGGTGAGGGAAGAAAGTTGTTTAATTTTAAGCATCCTTGACTATGTCTAATGTATATTTATAGCAAGTTCTTTCATGCCAGTATGTGCTGGTCTACACCCTACTTCCACAGTGTTCATGTGGCGGTGGTCCAGGCAGTGGAATAGTAGGGCTAAAGGGAAAAAGGACGAGATGTTTTTATTTGAGATGCCAATGACTTGTGTATATTTATAGCATGTTCCACCATGCCAGTATGTACTGAGTCTGTCAGAGTTCTGTTTTGTCCTACTGTTTCTGAAGGCCATGCATGGATGTTAAATTAGTTTGATGTGGAGTAGATTTTTGTGTTGTGTGCCTTCAGTGATTCTCCTGTTGTGATTCCCTTAGTGTAGGTCTCAGACGTTGTCATATTAGAAAGTTGTTTGCGTCTTCATGTCTAAGAAATCTGACTGTTCATATCTGTTGGTGACTTTCCTGACCTGAGAGTAATTAGTTTTGTTGGGAACAAAGGTGGTTCTGTAATCGAAGTCACCATGATTCATGGAGTTGCATCCCTTGGACATCACAGAGACCCAAAATGTGGGTTTGATTCCCAGTTGTAGCTTTTTCCAGTTATGCATTTGAGTGAGTGAGTGAGTGGGTTGGTAGGTGGGTGGGTGAGGGGATGAGTGAGTGAGTGAGTCGGTGGGTGGGTGAGTGAGTGGGTGAGTGAGTGAGTGAGTTGGTGGGTGGGTGGTTGAGTGAGTGAGTGGAGAGATTAGTGGAGGGGGTATGGACTTCCATTATTGTACCCATGTGAGGAGTCAAACCCAGGTCTTTCAACATGATGAGCAAACTCTGTAAACACTAGGTACCCCACGTTCAGATAGTGTTCATGGTAAATTTTGTTATGCCTTTCCTTGAATGGTATAATGGCATTCTTGACTTTCTCTATACCATGTCATGCAACTTTATCATGCCAATCATTCCATGGTATATAATGAAACTTTGAACTTTTGTTTATTACTTTGGTGTAATTTCTTTTCATAAGTGCACAACTGTTTGCCACGGATGAGCACTTCATGAATGAACCACATTTCAGTGACACATTTTGTTTTCAGATAATTTCACAATGCATACCCATACAGATGGCATGAAATGTTCCTATTTGGACAGGAATGTTTAGATTCTGTAGCCCTGTTTGAATCCAAGGGAGTTTAACCCAAATTTTGTACATGTTGTCAGATGTTATGAAAATGTGTATTGAGAGTCAAAAAGGCCTGATGAATATGTGGTTGACCAAATAGTGAGTTATGGAACATTTGATGTCGGCAAGAAAGTGAATAATTAGGTTTAACTCCTAGTTCAAGAGTATTCTCAGTTATATACATGTGTATAACCTAACAGT